>NC_138517.1:84538250-85738250 GCF_000230855.2 Cajanus cajan
ATTCTGATATATATATATATATATATATATATATATAGTGAAAAATAGATATTAAAAATCTATTAAAATAGGATTTAGAAATTTATTATTTTTTATTGTAAATTTCAATGAAGATAGGAGTGTTTTCAATTGGTGGGTATCAGTGAGTTTAGGAGTTTATCAATTAGTGAATAAAATAATGAATTAGAGTTTTAAAATAAAATAAAATTTAAAAATTTATTTTATCTCCATATTTTATGGAGTTGTAGTGATCACAATCATATATATATATATATATATAAAATGAAAGTTAGAAGTTATTAAATTTTAATTACATTAATAAAAAAAATACAACAATATCAAAAAAGTATAATTACACAATAATACAATATATGAATGTATTTATTATTTTAAATTTAAAATAAAATATTGTAAACATATACTTTTATACGATATTCCTTCAAAACATTAGTGTTTAAAAAAATAACCTCCGTTAATAATCTCTCTTCCTTATTATTTATATACATGAAAAATTAATAAAAATCATTGTCAAATAAAATATTATTACGTATTCAGATTATTACTAATTATTAAACAAAATATTATAAATAAAACTATATTATAAACAAAAACGTATCTTTTTCAAGTTTCAGTTAAGGTTCTTTATTATTTCGAAGTATCGTAGAAAAATAGGTTCAGGTTCATTAGTGTAGAAATATTTGTACAAATAAAGTGACTCAGGAAGAAATTCCGTGATAATAATGTGGAAAGCACGTTCAGTCTTGAATGGATTGTTCTTTAAAACAATAGAATCCTGACAATATCAATGCCAGTGGTAAGTCGCCCCGAAACCAGTAACAGAGGGTGAGAGGGGATAGTAATCCAGTGGTTGAAGGAATTCGTGATCCGTTCGTATTCAGGGACATGTGCCAGAATGTATTTCAACTGTTTCATACGAATTAGAGATCTAAACTTTAATGATAAATATATAAACTATAACTGGTTAAGACATGAAAATCATTCTCCTATTTACTAATTCCTAAATAGATCACATTATATAATGTAATAAGCTCTTTAAGATTTACAACAGTTTCATTTCCTAGGAATTATTCCCGCAAGATTACGTGTTATTGGCTTATGAAAATAGACATTTATGACGTACAAAATAAAGTAAGTATTTAGATAGAAGAAGGGATACCCAAGATCAAAGTTAATTTTATGATCAAAAAATGGCAAGTATACAATACTAAACTTATATGGTGTAGTTAAACAATATATACCTACTTCTCTAAGCTAATTATGTTTCGGTGAGTAATAAAAAAAAAAGAGATTATCTACCTATCTTAAAGATCTAGGTTTGAATCCTACTAAGAGGTCTACCGGAGATCAAAAGGTTCATTGAAATTACATCTTAAATTAAATGAAGGGGTATTTTTGGCGATAGTAGCATTAAATAAAGTTAATTTAGTTTAAAATTTATTTATATTTGAGACAAAAAAAAAACATAACTTTATTTTGTTTATATTCAAGCAAAAAAGAATAGTAATTTTATAAAATTAACCTTGTTATTAATCTTCTTTATTATAAACAATTTAACACAACGACAACTTTCTAAAAATGTGGTTATCAGGGGTATAAATAGAATATAAGTAATGTTAAAGCTTATGTTGTGTGGACTAAAAATTGTGAACTGAAATTTGACTTCTTGTTGCTTGTGAATTGAACCAAGAATTATGTTGATTTGTTGTTATTTTTATAATTCATTAGGAGAACTATAAACTAAATGAGTAAACTTATTTAATTTTGAATATTGTAGTCATAAATGTTGATGATATTTTTTATAGTATGGAGGATGATTTAGATATAATGTAAACCCCACCTAAAACAAAGAGAGAGCATATCACTATTATTAATCCTTCTAATCATGTTATAATTTTTTATTTTTCTTTTTTATTGTAAAACTATATATTAATTTTTTAAAATTTATTTTTTTTAATTAGGCCAATTGGCCTAATGGCCTAATGGTCCGACATGAGCCAAAAAATGACAGTTTGAAAAAAATATAGGTCAAGTCAGCTTATCTAAAAATAGTATTTAACCTATATATAGATTAAATTAGGTTAGGTCAGTTTGATTCGTTTGACACCTCTAAATATAAATAATAAGATTTGAATACATAAAAAGTAAAGTCAATATATATAATTGTTTTAATATCTATCACTATCTTTAAATTTTTTTTATTACATTGCTTATACTTCTGTGGATGTGTTTGGAAAAAATCAGCTTTATAAGTTAGTTGAAATCATCCAAGACAACTAAAAGCATACAAGCTATAAGATAAGAGCTAAGATACCAACAACTTATGATCTAACCGATTGAATTGAAAGTATTTAATAAAATTAATTGATAAATTAATTCATTAATATAACATGATATATTTATTTATTTTTAATAAAGAGAGAGACATTAATGTGGAGACAAAATGATTTTTAAATAAAGTATAAAAAAGATTTAAAGTGAAAATTATAATAAAAAAAATACGTATTTATAAATTATAAATTATTTCAATTATCTTATAAAAATAGATTATAAACTCTGAAAATAAACTCACATACTAAATAAGTTTATTTTAATAAAAAAAAGTTTTGTAGTTATTTAAAAGGTCGAATCCTCAAAATACCTTGTCATTTAGAACAAAATACATGTTTTCTCTTTTTAAGTGTTAAATTGTACTGAAAAGCGGTGGATAATTTTCCATAAAATTGAAAGGAACATTGAAATAATATATTAAAAAAAATGATGAAATGGACCCCATAATATAATTTTGAGTATGAAAATTACGTATTAAATATTATAACAATTTAATCGTATATTGATAGCAATCAAAAATTGTTATCATGTAGCGGTAGTTGTTTGATGAAAACGTTGCATGACCACTACTAATCATGTGTGGATCAACGTGACACGCTAATCTAAATCACTCTCAAATAGGCCAAAATGCTGCGGATGATAATATGGTTTTTTTTTTCTTTCTAATTTATCTTTTCTGCAACTACAACCATTTGCATTTTCAACTCACGGCATCTTTTTTCAGATAAACCCCAATGCGGTAGTACTTCCCATTCCTTTATTATTAGTTCGTTGCAGAAAATAGGCTGATGCACCGTAATAAATAAAAAATAAAAAATTACAAAAATAAATTAATAAAAAACTATTTACTAAACTAAATAATTTTGCACGTCAGATATGAAGCAAAGAAGAAAACGTCAAAAGGCAGTGACGATTTGTGGAAGACGTTATTCTGAGTGACGCTTTCATACTGTTCATTGTGAGGAAGCAACTAAAAACGTCAATCCTGTTGACGTTTTCTGTATAAATTAAAATTTTCAAAATTGAATGTAAAACGTCACTTATACGAACGTTTCCTGGGCTTTGAAACACAACCAGAACGGCCCGGATTCACTCTTTGTGTGTTGTATTTGCATCTAGAACGGGCCGTTTCAGTTACAAAATTAACACACAACTAGTAGGACCAGAATAGCCCGTTCTAGGTTCATCAAAAAAGAAATATTGTTATTCTGCATTAAAAAATTACAATTTTTTTAATGTAAATTGTGCTTTTGATTTTCTTATGATATTCAATTTATCATTTTTGTTTCTCAATTTTTAGTTATTTAATTTTAGTCTCTCAATTTTATAAAATTTATAATTTTAATTTTATTAATAAAGATTATCTATTAACTATTAAAATTATAACATTGATTATGAATTTATATATTAAGTAGATGATTAGATAATTAATATTTAATGATATTTAGATTAAATTATACATTAAATTTTCATTTTTATCCTAATTTTATTATTATTTTTATAAGATAAAAATAAAAATTCAAAGTATATTTTAGTTTAATTATTATATCATTTAGATATTTTTTAATGTTATAAGTTATAACTTCAAAAGATAATGAACAACCATTTAGTAGTGAGATAAAAATTGTAAAGTTTATAGAATTAGAATAAATTTATAAAATTATAAGTTAGGGAAACAAAATCGCAGATTAAATATTATAGGGATAAAAAGTAAAATTTATCTTTTATTTTAATATTTAATTTAAGAAAAAAGTTAAAAATGAAACGATATAGTATAATATTTTTGATAATGTGACAATTAATGAGATGAATTTTTTTTAATAACGTTACATTTTTATGACAAAATACTAGACATGCCAATAGGCGGAACAAATGTGAGTTTTGCTTTTAGTTCTCATCTTTGTCCTCATAAAAGGCCAGCGAGTTCTGATTTGGATAAACTCATAGGGAAATCTTAGTATTTTTTATAATTTTAATTTAGTTTGCAAATTTTAAATAAAATTATATTTTAAGTTATTAATTATATATAATTCAAATAATATATAAAATTAATAAATAATGAATAATTTTAAATAAAAATTTAAGAATTAAATTATATAATCTTCTTAAATTATATAATTATATTTTTCCATAGTCCTTCTTTCATGAACCTGGAACGGCCCGTTCTGAAACCAGAACGAGCCGTTCTGGTCCCACTACTTGTGTGTTCATTTTGTAATTGAAACGGTTCGTTCTAGATGCAAATGCAACACACAAAGAGTGAATCAGAACGGGCCGTTCTGGTTGTGTTTCAAAGCCCAGGAAACGTCCATACCGGTTTTACATTCAATTTTGAAAATTTTAATTTATATAGAAAATGTCAACAAAGTTGACGTTTTTAGTTACTTTCTCACGGTAAACAGTATGAAAGCGTCACTCAGAGTAATATTTTCCACAAATCGTCACTGCTTTTAAAGTTTTCTTCTTTTCTTCATATCCGACGTGTCCAAAATTATTTAGTTTGATAAATAGTTTTTTATTAATTTATTTTTGTAATTTTTATTATTTATTTATTTATTATGATGTATATTTTTAGTGGGGTAAAGAAAAAAAAACTTTGAAGTATATAATAAATGAAAAATGATAGAGCTTCCGAATTCTTGTTCCGAAAAACATTATGAAAGATTAAAATATTAACTTAAATTATAAAATATTAAATTAAATAATAATTTAATAATAAATTTATTAAAAAATATTAATATTTGAAAAATTGGGAGGATGTTTCGGAGGAAAATTGGGAGGATATGTATCAGAAGTCATAATAAATAGATAGATAGTTGCGCGTGACACATGTTGGAGTGTGGATGTAAATGTCAATGTCTGGGCACTGGCATAGGCATAGGCATAGTACAGAAAGGGTAAGGAAGGGTTCTTGGAAAAGCGATCGAGAATCGAATCCGAGTAGACACTCATGAATTCCATAGTTTTCAACTTTGGAGATGGAGAGCCCCTACCAGTGTTAGCCGTTTATCATGAGATTGAATTGGAAAGGGTTAAGAGAATAGTTAAATTGAGTAGGTACGTAGGAATTGAATATTATGGGTGACATGACAGAGAGGAATAATTTGAGACTTTGAGTACATATGGCCCGTCAGTTAAAAGGAGTGTAAGACGTTGACGTGTATGCAGCAGAGAGAGGGACTGTGTGGAGGGGCAGTGGAAACGAGGCACGTGGCGAGGGAATTTCTTCCCCAAAGTTAGGCTGAAAACGGAAGGAAAAAGAAGAAAGTGACTGAGAGTGTGGGTGTTGTAATAACAACTGCACCTTGCTGTGCTCCTTAATAAGGGCCGTCAAATGCACACCCTGCCCAACACCTTTCTACATAACTTGTCTTCCCTGTCGGATAAGAGGACCAACACCTCTTCTACCCTCTATTTTAAGTGCTACACCTCCTCCACTCCACCCATTTATCACTTTTCCTTTGCATATATTTTCACATCCCCAAATCCTTCTTTTAACTCAAATGACACACCCATTAACTTTAAATCCTTTTTTTTTCATTATCATATATGTTTAATATAGATTAAGATAACACACGAGTTTATACAAAGATCAATCAATCCAAACTTTACAAGATACAGGATTTTTGCTGACAAGTTTTATTACATTAATTCTACTTGATAAAATTTGTATTTTTCCACATTTTCAACTTTTGTATTTATAGTTAAGAGAAGAAACGAGTTAAACTAGATTATCTTGGATTAAACTAGTTTTGTGTCTTATGTAACAAAAGGAAACCAGATTATCTTATAAACTTTACTTCTTTTCGAGGATAACACTTGATTTTGACCTATTCACTATTTATAAGTTTGTAAAGTTTGGCTTAATATGATACTTATTTTAAAATATAATTATTTGTATGTCCTCTTAAACATTATGTTTGGTTGTGATGAGAAAAATACATCAAAAATAGTATAAAAATTTGATTGTTTGATTTAAGAAAAATAGGTGAGAAATAATATTATGTATGTTTGATAGGATGGAAAGAAATATGTGAGAAATGAGATATATGAAGAAAAAAAATGAATAAATAATATAAAAAAAGTAGAGTAAAAAAAAGAAAGAAATAGAAAATAGAAAAGTGAGAAATAAAGTATATAAAAAAGAGAAAATAAAGAAAGGAATAAAAAATATATATTTAATAAATTTTTATTTTAATCATTTAAATTAAAAAATATATATTATCAAATTGTAATAAAATTACAATTGAATGAATGCTTCTTGTTATTCGGCTCCTTTGGGGGGGGGGGGGGGGGGAACGAATGAATGCGTGCCTCATTCCAATAAAAAAGAAATAGCAATTCGTGAAAACGACTTTTATATTCGATTGATGGTGTGATTTATTCAAATGAATTTTTCGTAGAGGGAATTTCTTTGCTACTTTTAGTCAATTGAGTGTAAAAAAAATAAAAAATAAAAGTATGATATCCACATCTTTTTATTTCTCAACTCCTTCATTTCTTACATATCAAACACATACTTATTTTCATTCTCTCATTTTATTCTTTCTCATTTCTTTTCTATTTTTAGGCCAACACACAGAGTGAAAGAGGTTATAAATAAATTAATAGACCTAAAACTGTATATTGGTTAATAATTTTTAGGTTTAAAAATAGATGAATAAATCAATAGTTTTAAAATATGTCAAGATAGTTTTTTATTTTATTTTTATCATGTACATGCATCTTAACAATAATGTTGTCTTGTGAATTCAAATGAGGAATAATTAATGAGATTGAAGTGTCATTTTCAGTATTTAGATTATATTGCACGAGCGACTTTCTTAGCCATCCAATCCATCAAATCCATCTATCCATCCTTTGTCAGTTTGTCCACTACTACTTACTTGCACACATTTCTTTTCTTTGCACTAATTAGAACTTTCTTTGTTGGTATCAACTTGGTCATGCTAAGTAAGTGTAACCCCAACTCCAATTCACATAGTGTGCTCTTCACTTCATACTCTTTAACCAAAGATTAAGATTTAATTTCCCATTTTGAATATAGATTTGTGACTAAAAATATCATTTTATTGGATGAAAAGAAGTATTAAAAAAAAAAAGAATAATGGAGGAGTGATAGAAAGTTATTGAGTGTGTTTGAGCAGAGACCACACGATGTCTATGCATTTTAGTGTTATGTTACGTTCCCTCACAGCACACCACACGTTGGTGTTTTGTTTGGCTAGTGAGCGATGCATGTTATGTGTGTAAAAATTGGGAGTAAAAGTTTGGGGGATTGCTCCGGTGCCCTCTTATTTGAAGGGATTTTGGTGCCCTTCAGTACAAAAGTTGGGTTTTTAGGGGCAATAAGGTAAATTGATAAATTGACCGAAGGCTATCAATTTATCTTATTGCCCTTAAAAACCCAACTTTTGTACTGAGGGGCACCAAAACCCCTTCAAATAAGAGGTCACCGGAGCAATAGCCAAAAGTTTGCCATAAAGCTGCTTGCACCTGACCACTCACGATGTGAGAACAGTAACAATTTCTCAATTATTGCATTCGCTTATGCTGCATGCGCTCAATTTGTGATTACTGATTAGATGTGATCGACACAATCATATATAATCATATCATGGGTCATATATAACACACAGATATCACCAATTATTATCTCTTGTTGGAACACTATATACTTATTTATCATACGGATTAATTAGCTTGCATCTATATATTACACACCCATTTGTTGCTCCCCTTTTTCACAATGCAATTTTCCTTTATTTCGATTGTACTACTATTTTGGCTCCCAAAATTGTCATGATCAATTAAATTACTCTCTTAAATTAATAAAAAAATAAAAATAAAAATTTTAAATTGTAATTGGTGGCCGAATTAGGGCCTAAATTTGTAAATTCTTAACCAATAATCTTTATTAGTTTCTGTTGAGACTACTCGAAAGTCAGGAAAATCGAAAGACGTGCTTATGAAGTTAATCGAAAGAGGGAGGAGGATGAACACCTATCTGGAACGTATTAGGAGTTTTATGTATTCGTGCTAGAAATATAGTCGAAAACATTTTGAAGCATATATATAAAACTTCTCGAAAAATATTGAGATCAACTCCTGCCAATAACAGCGAATTCGAGATCGAAGACAATTATTTCGAGTTGAACAATGTTCGAGATTTGGTGAAGTTGTGTAGGTGTTTATGATCATACAATGACAGTTAACGTCCAAGTCAAGAAGTTAGTATACGCGAAGAACGGTTGAGAAGTTACACTTTAGAAGCCACATAATGAGCATAGTGGGTAGCAGTTATCTCATAGTGGCCTACGTGCACGAACGTTTGAGTGAGTTAACCGTCATTGATTCACTCTATAAAATCAAGAAGTCTGCATTGTCACAAGGTCGGAAAACTTCATACTAAAACTACACTCTGAAACACTCTCTGCCTGCGCTATGGCTTTCATGCATGGAATCGTGTTTGGGTATGGTTGCTTCTTGACCACTCTTCTTTTTTCTTTTCTAGAGTAGGATTAGTTTAGTTTAGTGTTCCTTATAATCACTTCATTTTCATTCACGTACATTTCTGATGATGTTGTAATGCTTGAAAAGTATGAACCATGATTTGTCTAGGAATTATATCTGTTGTTCATTCTGTTTATTTAAGCATCTACGTGCATGAACACTGATTCTTAATAATCGTTGATGAATATCTGGAAAGCGGAAATTATTAAATTGTCTTCTAATATCTGGAAAGTAGAGATTATTAAATTGTCTTCTTACACTCTCGGATCTTAAATTACATACCTAAATTGAAACCGTTGTAGAGCTAGTTCGAATAAAAAGGATCCATAAAACGAAATCCACCGTAAACAAATTGGCACGCCCGGTGGGACCGTTTAAATCAAACATAATTGGACTAGTTTTGGGTATGTGTGTTGCATGAGACTTAGGAGTGGAAGAACAATGTCTACGTCTAATAGAGAAACAGACACTAACAATAATAATCACGTAGATGTAGAATAAGCAAATTCTAATCCTGATAATGTGACTAATGTGACCAGGGGGGCAACGTCTTCATCCCCTGTGTTACTCGAAAACACAGCTAGGCAAACAAATGTTACTCAGGAACTAGCGAATGTCACTAGGGAATATCCCTGGGGTATGCTACAGAATTGGCGAAATACCCAACCTGTGCATGTCGAAATGCCAATACCGTTAATAGGACCCAATTCACAAATGCATGTATCCCCACAGGGATATAATCCTGGGCCGAATGGCATGGGTTTTGTTATGCAAGACCCATATCAACATATAGGAACAAGTCAGGAGGGTTCTCTGATTCGACAAGGCAGTTATGTACCTACGGGTATTAGTAATCAAGCCATGATGGCTCTTCGACAACAAATGGACCATAGTAATCATGACATGGTTAATTTGTTATCGACTCAAATGCATAATATTATGACTCCTCTATACGAATTGATAAACAAAATAGGAGATAAATTAGGGGATGGATCACCTTCGAGAGCCCTGAGTGCAAACCTGAATGAGATGGAAAATCCTGTGGGACATGGAAATTTTCATCAGAACGTAGTTCGACCGAATAGGAATCCCAATGATAACTTAGATCAAATGGTAGAAAGAATATTAAATAGACACGGATTCGATGTAGGTCGAAACGAACGTCCTTATTTTGTGTCAGCCTTCCCAGATTATATAACTCAAGTAGAACTACCCCGAGGAATAAAAGTACCAAAGTTTTTGAAATTTGCGGGAGAGTTGACCGAGTCAACAGTCGAACACATAGCGAAAATCATGAGTATTTCAAATGAAATATTTTCCAAGTTCATTGACTAAACACGCGTTTACTCGGTTCACAACCCTGCCCCCTAATTCGATACATACTTGGGTTCAGTAAGAAGGTAGTTTCCATGAACATTTCTTTAGAGAGGAAACGAAAGTGAGTATAGTCGATCTAATGAACATTAAGAGACAAAGCCAGGAAACTTTAGATGACTATTTGAATAGGTTCAGGCAATTAAAATCTCGATTTTATACTAATATACCTGAACATGAATTAGTTAGGATTGCAGCGACAGGGTTAGATTTCTCGATACGCAAGAAATTAGTAAATGAACAGTTGAGAGATATGGCCCAGTTGGCCGAAAAGGTAAGGAGGATCGAACAGATTAAGCTTGAGAAAGAAAGATTAAGAAAATTTGATAAGTTTGTTCGAAAAGAAAGGGTCGCTTACTTAGAAAATTCCGAACTTAGTGAAGATTCTAACTGTGAGGTTTCGAGTGAGGATTTTGAGATTAACCTAGCAGAACTACGTCCTGGCCCCACGTATCAGTGTCAAATGTTAAAACCAGGAGATAGTGTAGAAGGGAATTCGACTAAAAAATATAGTTTTGATGTAACTAAAGCGGAAAAAATATTTGATATCTTACTAAAAGATAAACAAATTGTACTCCCAGAAAATCATAAGATCCCACCATTCGAGCAGAGAAAAGGAAAGAAATTTTGCAAATATCATAATATGTATGGGCATTGGACTAACAACTGTGTGCGTTTCAGGGATTTGATCGAAAGGGCGATTACTGATGGTCGCCTTGCTTTCGGAGAGAAGGATATGAAAGTAGACACAGACCCATTCGCTGCTCATACTGGATATATCGAACCAATTTCAGTGGGGATCAACATGGTGGATGTTGCTGTCGAGGATGACGAGAACATCGAACCAATTTCTGATGAAAAGCTAGAAGAATTAATGGAGGATTTCGCTAAGGAGCAGGAACCTATATACCCAAAAGAAGGGGATAGTTTGGTTGAATTCTTGTCAAAGAAGAAAAAAGCTGACAAAGAGGTTATGTTGTGTCCTCGATGTAGTGTTGTTTTCGATAGGGCTGCTGCTAAAGCCTTTGAAGAATCGGATATGATGAGGAATTATAAAGCTGAAAGTCTTCGGCAAAAATCCAAGACTAATACTGGACCAAATGCTGGGTTAACAATGAGGCAGGTTCATATGCCTCAGTATAATGCTCTAGTAGGAAAGATGGAGATGTATAACTCCTCGAGATTAGGCAATACTTTCGTGCCGAATGCGAATGTCCCAATCGGAAGATGGAATGCACCTCCGAAGCCCATAGTTGGTGGAATGGGTCGAAGGAAGCAGGTAATGACTTATACCAGGAACCCAGTACAAGGAAATCTCGGGAAATTCTCGAATTTGGCTCCAGGTTCTAGTAAATTTTCAACTGGGGGATACGGACGGGGCTTTCGACAACCGTTCAATAACTTAACTAAGACCCAGTGGAGGAGACAGCAAAGGATGTGAAAAGCTACCTTTGAAGGTGTCGGGGGAAACTGTTTCTCGATTCCTGTACCTCAGAAAGGGGAATCATCTCAAAACTTCCTCGAGGACGACGAAGACATGATTACTGACGGTTTCGAAAGTGGTTTTGAGGATTCCCTGGAAGATATTTGTGGGGTGGTCTCCATTTTACCTTCCGAATATGTTGGGGCTATGGAGTCTGTGAATGAACTAGAGGATATGCAGCGAGAAGACTTCTTTGATGACCCCAACTATGAATCCAAAATCATATGGGTCAATCAAATCTCGAGGGTTATCCCCAAGTTCAATTCTGCTGTCTTCGACTCTCCCACGGAGGAAATGAAAGGACACCTTAAGCCCCTATTGTTGACATTGATGATCGAAGGGCAAGAGGTGAATAAGGTTTTGGTCGATGGAGGCGCAGCTGTGAACATCCTGCCCAAGACAATGCTCAAGAGGTTTGGGAAATCTTTGACTGATTTAAAGCCTCACAATATAATGATTTCTGACTACGCAGGAAAGTCATCACATCCTGAAGGCATGATTCTGCTCGATGTACAGATTGGAAGTGCAAAAAGGACTACTATGTTTATAGTAATGCCATCTAAGGCGAATTTTAATGTTCTGCTAGGTCGAGAGTGGATCCATGGGGTAGGTGTTGTTCCTTCCACGGTCCACCAGAAGATTTTCTTCTGGAATGATGACGAAGGGTTGGAGGTTCTCGAGGCAGACCAGAAGACGTATGAAGTTGGCATGTACTTTGCTGATCAACAATTGACAGCATTTGCCAAGACCAAACCGTTTGATGCTTACAATTCTGGGGTGATGGATGAAGAAGAAGAAGTCAAGAAAACCTTTTGCTGGGATGTGAAAAAAGGATTTGTAATTCGAGGCGAAAAGGATTCGGCTCCACCTGAAGAATGGAGGATGAAGATCCTTACTCAAGCTTTTTAGCTCGGATATCGGCCTATGTGGCCGATCGAACGGCCAACATGGCCGAAGAACAGTATATTGGAAATGGCAAAAATAGTACGACCATTATGGCCGAAGAAAAACAAAAAACAAAGGTAAACTTCGAGGTGGGAAAAAACAAAGAAAAACAAAAAACAAATGTGGATCTCGAAGTTGGAAAAAATGAAGAAAAACAAAAAACAGAGAAAAATCGAGAGGACCAAGTTGACTCGAGACAAGCAGAAAAAGAAAAAATAGAAAGAGACCAGGAGGTCGAGAAAACCAAAGAGTGCAAAGAGCAAGAACTAGAACCCAAGTTAGATTGTATTTTCGATGATTCGCCCCTGGGATTCGAAAGGGCCACCAATGAAGAACATAAGTTAGAGTCCCAAGACCCACTTGAAGAAATTAATCTGGGAACTGTCGAAAATAGGAAAGTAACTTATATCAGCAAGTACTTATTGCAAGGGAAGTTAAAGGAGGAAATAATTCAAGTTTTGCATGAATACAAAGATTGCTTTGCATGGGATTATGATGAAATGCCAGGATTAGATCGAGAGTTGGTAGAGCATAGGCTACCCATGATCCCAGGAAAGAAACAGGTGAAGCAAAGTCCTCGAAGATTTGCTCCTGAAGTAGTTGAAAAAATCAAGGGAGAAATTGAGAGATTACTGAAAGCAAAGTTCATCAGAACTTCAAGATATCCCGAGTGGATCTCGAATATAGTGCCAGTTATGAAGAAAAACGGGAAACTCAGAGTATGCATTGATTTTCGAGATCTTAATATGGCAACTCCCAAAGATGAGTATCCTATGCCCATAACAGAAACTATGATAGACGCCGCTGCAGGTAATGAAATTATGACTTTGCTCGATGGTTATTCTGGATATAACCAAATTTATATTGCAGCTAATGATGTATCGAAAACTGCTTTTCGATGTCCAGGTGCTCTAGGCGTCTATGAATGGGTGATGATGCCGTTTGGATTAAAAAACGCAGGTGCTACTTATCATAGGGCAATGAATTTAATATTCCATGATTTAATTGGTAAGTTTGTACAAGTATATATCAATGATATAATTGTTGGGTCACAGCAAAAAGAGGACCACCTAAACCATTTAAAATTATCTTTTGAGAGAATGAGAAAACATGGTTTGAAAATGAATCCTCTAAAATGTGCTTTTGGTGTTACAGCAGGAGAATTTCTGGGGTTCGTCATACACCAGAAAGGAATTGAAGTTAATCGAAATAAGACGAAAGCTATCATGGAGACTAAACCTCCATCGAACAAGAAGGAACTTTAATCTCTCTTAGGTAAAGTAAATTTTTTGAGAAGATTTATCTCGAATTTGTCTAGTAAAACTAAAGTGTTCTCTCCTCTGTTATGTTTAAAAAAGGAGCAAGAATTTTGATGGAATGAAGAGCACCAGAAAGCGTTCGAGGAAATTAAAGTTTATCTGGCTCATCCTCCAGTGCTTGCACCACTCTTTAAAGGGAAACAACTGAAGTTGTATATTTCGGCTAGCGATTCGACTGTTACGGGCATGCTGGCGCAAGATGATGATAATGGCATCGAGAGAGTCATTTATTATTTAAGTCGAATGTTAGTAGGGGCAGAAATTAGATATTCCCCTTTAGAGAAATTATGTTTAAGTCTTTATGTTGCTTGTACAAAGTTGAAGTACTATATTAAGACTCGTGATGTTGTAATATTTTGTCGAAGTAATGTGATTAAGTATATGTTGTGTAAACCTGTTTTACATTCTCGAGTTGGTAAATGGGCACTTGCATTAACTGAATATTCGTTAACTTTCGAACCGTTAAAAGAAACTAAAGGTCAAATAATTGCAGATTTTCTCGCTGACCACTCGAAAGAGACAAAGGAAGTTATTTACTTAACCACAAAACCTTGGCAATTATATTTCGATGGCTCGAAACACGAGTTAGGCGCTGGAATAGGGATTTTAATCGTATCCCCAGAAGGGTTCCCGACGAAATTATCCTTTAAAACGAACAAGAGGTACTCGAACAATGAAACTGAGTATCAAGCACTAATAACGGGACTCGAAATGCTCGTAGAATTGGGTGCTTGAAATGTATTAATTCGGGGAGATTCACAATTAGTCATCAAACAATTAACACAAGAGTATAAATGTTTAAATGAGAAGTTAATTGAATTTAAAACTCGAGTTGTACAATTGCTTAATATTTTTGATGAAGTTGAATTACAACATATTCCTCGAGGCTCAAATGTCATTGCAAATAAGTTAGCCCAAACAGTCTCAAGGTATAAAGTAAGTAAAGAGTGTTTGGAGCACCTATTGCATATAGAAAGTGAATTGATAGATCATCGAGAAATTCTGAATATTGGTTCCTCGAATCAACGAGCCTGAAGAAGCGAATTAATCGAATATTTGCAAAATCCTAATCTAAAGGTCGAAAGAAAGATCAAACTCCAAGCCCTCAATTATGTATTGCTGGACAATGAATTATATAAAAGAGGTTTCGATGGAATCCTATTCAGGTGCCTTGGAAGTCATGAGAGTTATATAGCCATGGCAGAGATACATGAAGGCATTTGTGAAGCACATCAGGCTGGAAAGAAGATGAAATGGGTTTTGTCGAGGAAAGGCTTGTATTGGCCAACTGTGATTAAGGATTGTATTGAATTCGCAAAAAGTTGTGAAGAGTGTCAAAAACATTGACCAATACAAAAGGTACCAACAAGTGAGTTGCATTCGATCATCAAACCTTGGCCATTTCGAGGTTGGGCAATGGATTTAATCGGACAAATACACCCACCTTCCTCGAAAAATCACAAATATATTTTGTTTGCCATAGATTACTTTACAAAATGGGTTGAAGCTATTCCTTTAAAAGAAGTCGAGCAAAAAGACATAATTGATTTCGTCGAAGATCACATTATTACAAGGTTTGGGATTCCTCAAACAATTACCACTGACCAAGGCACAGTCTTCACGGGTCAAAAAGTCGCTCAATATGCGGAATCGAGAGTAATTAAGTTAATAGCTTCAACACCATATTATGCACAAGCAAATGGTCAAGTCGAGGCAGCTAACAAAGTAGTGATCGGGCTAATTAAAAAACATGTATCAAATAGGCCTCGAAGTTGGCATGAAACTCTTTTTCAAATACTATGGGCTTATAGAAACTCTCCGAGAGATGCTACACAAACTACCCCATATAAATTAGTGTATGGGCATGAGGCTATTCTTCCTATTGATATTAATTTACAATCAATTCATATACAGAAACAAAATGAATTACCTATTGATGATTATTGGAATCTAATGTATGATGAGTTGAGTTCCTTGGAGGAAGAAAGGTTAATTGCGTTGCAAAATATTGTTCAACAGAAGGAAAGAGTCGAGAAATCATACAACAAGAAAGTTAAAACACAACATTTCGAGTCGGAGACTTAGTGTTGAAAGTGATTCTTCCTGTGGATCAAAAGTCTCGATACTTGGGGAAGTGGTCATATAATTGGGAAGGTCTTTTTGTAGTAGAACAAGTATATTCAAAAAACGCATACGTGATTAAAGAAATAAGTAATTCGAGTGCGAGCAAAGTCATGAATGGGAGATACTTGAAGCATTTTCATAAGAGGATAGAATAATAATTGTTCAACACGAGCCAAACATAAATTAAAAGGAGTCGAAAAGCAGAAAAGAATCTAGTTATTACAGAATTTGGACTTAAAATCCTTGAAAGCTTTGTAAGCCTCGTCCAAACTTTTCCTTCGAGAAGAACACTGAGCCTCCAAGTGTTTCTTCTGTTCCAAGGTTTTCGCGAGTCGGGAGGATATGACCTTCCCCTCCTCTTTGAGACTTGTTTGGCGCTGCTTGATCTCGTGGCTTTGGACTTTAATGGCATCCTTCTTTGAACGAGCCTTATCTAACTCATGTTGCAGAGACTTGATTGTGGTTTCTATATCCTTCTCTTCTTGTTGTAGTTGTTGCAAAGAAGAAACCATCTCCGCCGTTGGACCATTGAGATCGAAGGTCCCATGCGAGGCTGAAGGGTTGGACAAATTCTTGCAGCTCAGAATGGACTTCAGGAGGAAGATTCGGGTAAGACAATAGATCCTCCATCATCTATTCAACCTCTATCTTGAACTCAGGAATGAGGAAGGCCTGATCGAGATCTTCGACATACGCCTTCGATCAAAAAGCATGAAGTAGAGGTTGATAAGATGGAGCATCAGAAACTTGCTCGACGGTTTTGTCTTTGTCCTTCTCTGACTCTGAAGGACCACTTGTCCAATTATCCAAGACCTCGAAGATACTGTTAATATCTTCGTCTTCATCGTTGAAGAAGCTCATCAAATCCAAGTCAGGAGAGGGAATGGACGAAAGACCTTGAACAGAGGAAGTAGCGCCGCCTTGGGTCGAAGGGGAAGTGGTAAAAGGCCTGGGAGACTCGGTAGAACCTATATAAAGGAAAAACACATAAACATAAATTTCGAAAAGGAAACTACCAACAAGTATGGTTGATAAGGCATATACCCATGTTCGGACTCAAGGGGGGTTGCAACTCGAAAGAGGGTTCACCTTGATCAGAATCTTGTATGTTCTTCGGAGTTGTCAAGGGTCCAGATTCAGCAACCTTATTCCCTTCGACTTGGGGAGGGACTTCAATCGAAGCCACCACGGAAGCAATCTCAGCAACATTCAACTGAGGCGTGGTCAACTGCACATCAACATTGTGTTCAGAGGGCTAAAGGAAAGATTATAAGATCTAAAGTTAGAAAAAGTGAACCTGTTGGGTTGCCTCAGTAACAGGGGGTACATCTCTCGACACGTCGCGAGAGGAATCAAGTTGGATGACTTCAACATCCTACAATAAGCGAAGGTGTTAGGGAAGTCGAAGGTATGGAAAAAAGAAATCGAAGAAAATTAAATCACCTTTGTGACCGACTTCATAGCATCTTGAAGAAGCTTCACAGTCGGAGGCTTCTGGGGTTTCTTGGAAAGAGAAACGACCATCTTTCCTTTCCCTTTATCTGGCTTTTTTGTGGTCGAGACCTGAAAGTGAGAACAATTTTATTGTTAAGAAATGCAGACAACAAAGTAGCATTGGTATTTGGGTAGTTTAGTTTACTTACAGTTTTAGTACTGTCTGAGCCCACTTTTCGTTTCTTGGAGGTTTCGATACTCTGCAAAGCAAGAGTCCAAAAAGGGAAAGTAAAATACCATAAGAATCTCGATAAAGAGTGAAATCGAAGAGATTTGTTCCTTGGAGCGTAAGGAAACCTTCTCAGCAGCGGTCTTTCTTTTTCGACCCTTTTTGGATGACTCTTTGGCATCATCCTCGTCATCATCACTCTCCCAATTGGAAGTCTTCTCAACATGTTGTGGAACACGTTGAGGAATGGCAGCTGAAAATAAAAAAGAAATTTGGAAGAGGAAGATGAGATAAGTACAAATCTAAATTCGAGAAAGGGCTTCGGCTAAAGTTATTTACCAGGAGAAGGGTTAATGTTATTGACCCAACATAGTGGCCACCATTTGCGTCGAGGAAAATCATACACGGAACATCTCGCATAGGTAACTCGATTCTTTACAGGAATCTCTTTGCGCTCAAGGTAAAACGGGTCGAGTGTCTTCACCCAAGGAGGGTGAGATAAATGTTTAACTAAACCAAAAAGAGCATTTGGAAGAGGAGGTATGTATTTTGGACAAAATTTTTCGAAATCAGTTTTACCTCGAGGGTTTATTACCTTGTTTGAGCGGATGTTCCTTTGTACCATTTTCGATAATGAAACCGAAGCGTCAAAGATGGTTCGATGCACGTTGTCAGGTCGATAACAAACCTTAAAAAATTGTTTGAATTGATAAATTATAGTTTGATTCTTGAAAGTACCTGATTGCTTGGGCCCCTGTGAACAAGAGAGAGGAGAGTTAATTAGCTTTTTTAAGATTGCATCAAAATTAAGAAGTTTATCTACGTGATATGTACACCACCAACGAAGGTAACATCTTGAAACTAAGAAAGAAGGGGAGAAACGGCATGGGGTGAGTCGAAGTTCCTTGTCAGGTCGAAGAATAAACTGTAAAACTTCCTCATAGTTTCCCGTGTCGACACAGAGGTCATAGTCAATACTTTCTTTTCTCCGTAAGGGAAGAGGCTTCATCTGACAATGACCAAATTGGCGAGCAAACAGTTGAGGCTGGTAGGGATAAATCCTAACATCTTTTTGCCTCATACCGGACATAATCACGTCCCAGGATAGAAATCCAGCCCATATCTCGACAAAAGCTAATGCGATATTCCAAGCTTGATTATTTTGTCGAAGCCATGATGGACCCGTCAAGGTAGGTCGAATAAAAGGAGCTAGATCTTCGTCAGTGAAGCTAAGAATGGCAGCAATATACGTGGCAAAGTTATCAACTGATCGCTTTCGAGGGGTTAAGGTGGTTAGTCGAGCACCTTCGAGGTCACAAGAAGGAGAGTAAGCGGAAGTTAGAGATAGTTTGTTTTCGAAAATAGCATTAAGCCATAACTGAAGCAGCCACAATGGTCTAGAGAGATTTCGAGGGCCAGTTTCTCGAAAGAGGCCCTCCGAAGCTTCGTCGAGACAGGCATATAAGGAGGCCAGCAAGAGCTTACTCAAACAAATTTTCTTCTTTAGATGTAAGGCTTGAGCGAGAGTGAAATAGTATTTGGGAACCTGCAGTGAAGGAGTGCAAAAAACGCAAGCAGACAACCAGTACATTAAAAAAGCAATATGTTCAGAAGGGGAAACAGGGGTCCCAGGTTGCTCTACGTGGGCATTAATGAAGGCCAGATATGTCTTCTTATCCCATGTGATAGAAAGCTCGTTCATCGAAATTTCATCCTCGAAGACATCAGGGTGGAATCGGTCTCCTAAAGGGGTTAAACCAGTTATTGCAGCAATGTCCAATAATGTGGGGCCAACGAACCCGCAGGGAAACTCAAAAGCTCGCGTCTCTCTGTTCCAGAAAAAGATCGCAGACAAAAGCATCTGTGGGTCGAATAGGTGTAAGTCGAATTTTGCCAGCTGAATAAACTCAAAGATACCAGTCTCGACCCATGACGAACTCATCTCCTTTTCCACACGTAGCAACCATTCTAAATGTCTATTTTTTACGGGAGGAAAGGCTCTAAAAATCTTGGTGGTGTCTTTAAACAAAGAAAGATCTATCTTTGACGAATGAATAAAGGGTAAAGTAGATGAATCCTCAGGTAACAGGGTATTGCCAAATTTTTTCTTATTTTGACCAACAAATGGCCCTAAGAAAGCATGCATATTACCGTTCTCAAGAGAGAAGGGAAGAAGTACCTGAGAATTGTAAATCTTGAGGCTGGCTTCCTCCATGCCAGGAATGGGAACAAAGGTTTCATTACTCTCAGGGACAGTACGCACTTGCGCATTGCTTATCAACAACGGAATAGACTGAGTAGAGGTTGCAGTCGCCGTTGCAGCAGGAGATGTCGTAGTAGCCAGCGTGGGGGACGATGTAGAAGCCACAGTGGGGGAAGACGCAGAAGCCATGGTTGGAGAGGAGGCAGAGGCCAATACCGGAGAGACTATCGATGCTACGACAGCAGAAGATGATGCAGCAGAGGAGGCCATTGATAAACGCAAGCAAGGAGTTTGAGAGAAGAAGATCAAGAATCAGAGCAAAAGAGGGAGCGATAAGTAGGAAGACTTGGGCGCGAAGGAAGACAATGGTGAAAATAGTTTAACCCTAAGGTAAAAACAGGGTTTTGAACGTTTTGGTGGGCTTAAGGCAAAGGGGCTTGGCAAACAAATCCAAACGTTTAATTTGAATATCCGTAACAGCCGCCAAAAGATATTTTCTCCAACGACAAATTTTTGGAACAGAGTGAGCACGTGCCGTTAGGGTAATCAATTTCCCATCAAACGGTCATTAGCATTAAATGAGACAGGGATAGATTTTAATCGAAGAAATATAACGACACACTATCCAAACGTCAATAACAACCTTCGATAGGAACTCAATCTTTCTGGCTGATGTACACATCAAGATTGAATTCCTAGGGGGGCATTTGTTGAGACTACTCGAAAGTCAGGGAAATCGAAAGACATGCTTATGAAGCTAATCGAAAGAGGGAGGAGGATGAACACCTATCTGGAACGTATTAGGAGTTTTATGTATTCGTGCTAGAAATATAGTCGAAAACTTTTTGAAGCATATATATAAAACTTCTCGAAAAATATTGAGATCAACTCCTGCTAATAACAGCGAATTCGAGATCGAAGACAATTATTTCAAGTTGAACAATGTTCGAGATTTGGTGAAGTTGTGTAGGTGTTTATGATCATACAATGACAGTTAACGTCCAAGTCAAGAAGTTAGTATACGCGAAGAACGGTTGAGAAGTTACACTTTAGAAGCCACATAATGAGCATAGTGGGTAGCAGTTATCTCATAGTGGCCTACGTGCACGAACGTTTGAGTGAGTTAACCGTCATTGATTCACTCTACAAAATCAAGAGGCCTGCATTGTCACAAGGTCGGAAAACTTCATACTAAAACTACACTCTGAAGCACTCTCTGCCTGCGCTATGGCTTTCGTGCATGGAATCGTGTTTGGGTATGGTTGCTTCTTGACCACTCTTCTTTTTTCTTTTCTAGAGTAGGATTAGTTTAGTTTAGTGTTCCTTATAATCACTTCATTTTCATTCACGTACATTTCTGATGATGTTGTAATGCTTGAAAAGTATGAACCATGATTTGTCTAGGAATTATATTTGTTGTTCATTCTGTTTATTTAAGCATCTACGTGCATGAACACTGATTCTTAATAATCGTTGATGAATATCTGGAAAGCGGAAATTATTAAATTGTCTTCTAATATCTGGAAAGTAGAGATTATTAAATTGTCTTCTTACACTCTCGGACCTTAAATTACATACCTAAATTGAAACCGTTGTAGTGCTAGTTCGAATAAAAAGGATCCATAAAACGAAATCCACCGTAAACAGTTTCTAAACTAAAATGTTTAATTGCATTTTTTTCCCTAGCTTTCGAAATTTTACAAATTATGTGTCTACAATTTGCTTCGCATATTTGGACCATAAACATGTATAATGTCACAAATTTAAATCTAATATCGTTGGCTATCCATTTTTTTTCTTCTCTAGCTTTCAAAAATTGTGCATTTTATCTTTGAAGTACAACTAAATATTTAGAAAATAGTAAAAAAATTTAGAGATGAGATTTGAACTTTGGCCTCTTCTTTCTCCACTGCAACCAACGTCACCAATAGTGATGGAATCATGCCTAGGAAGGCAAGAGGTGACATATTGAAGGAGCCAAGAGGAGTTGGCTAGACATGAAGGTTTGGGCCAGTCAGGGCCCAATGGGCCTGATGGGCCTGGGAAGGCCCAAGTTGAACTTTTCATGGGTCATATTTTGTTATAGCTATTTTTATATGTTTTTTATACACCATGTCTAATTGTACTTTCTTAGTATAGGAATCTATTTTCATGTTGGTCTTGTATTTTGACCATAGATTAGGGTTTAGGTGTTTTGGGCTTAATTTTGGGCTTCTTGGGCTTTGGGCTTTTGATACCCAATATTGGGCTCATTCTTCTTCTTATATTTTTTTCTATTCATTGTATTCATTAGACCAATGTATTTCGGTCATTAGAATAGGATTATATGAAGAAAACATTAATAGGAGAATTAGGTTTCATTTAGACATCATTTAGAAGTAATTTGAGTTGAATTTGAGTCACATGGTTTGCATGGGATGGGTCCGGCCATGTGAGCTCCAAATTCACCTCAAATCACTTCCAAATGACACCTAAATGGAGGTAGCATCCGTGTGATTAAGTGAGGTGGCCAAAGTTTGAATTTCAAATTCAAATTTGAAATTCAAACTTGGCGCCACTTTTGTTCACTCAAGGTGCCGCCAAGTAGCTCTAGTTTTGTCCTATAAATGCAACTTCCTACAACTTGTAATACACTTTTGAATATATGAGAATTTTCTGAACTTGTTTTCAGCCAAATTCCCTCAAGAGTCACCGAAATCATCCAAGAGAGAAAGCCTTAAGAGAGTGCCTTCAATTCCCTTAGGAAACCTAGCTTCCTACTCTTTGAAGTGTGCAATCCCTTGAGAATTGTGCTTGGATGCTTCCGTCAATGGATTAGAGCTTCTAATCCTCACGTATTCCTCTTCTAAAGGTGTTCAAGTTCTCGGTCCTAGCTCCTTGATTGAAGATCCGTGCATAAGGAGAGCTAAGGAGAAGCTACATCTTCCACTTCTCCTAATCTCTTCCATCAAATAGTTTGTTTAATAAACTTTTGTATAATATCAGGAATGATAATAATAAAAAATTATTAAAAGCTATTTAATTTTTAATTTATGAAAAAAAATTAATGTTAACTTATAAAAGAAAAATATTCAATCTAATTTAAATATTTGAATCATAATATCAATTTCAAAAGAGATTTAAACTATTGAAAAATCATGAAAGAAAAATATTCAATCTAATTTAAATATTTTAAGAAACTTATTTGATTAACTGATAATTAGCAACGTATGTTAAAATAATTCAAAATATTATTTATATTTCATTAATTAATTAATTGAGAATATGATTTCTAATTAATTATTTTCTTAAAATAACATTAATTATACATGGTTATATTTAAAGTTTAATAAGAAAGGAGCACTATCTACATATTCATCCATTTCTCAATGTACTATTTAAAGTAAACTTTCCCAGAAGTATTTTTAGGAGGAGAAATAGGAAGAATAAATGAGATCAATTTTTCTGTAAGTTAAAATTAGTTGCTGCATAAATTTATTTATAAAAGCTTTATCTAATTAATTTTTTTAAAAATTTATTTTTAACTTTTGTATAAACTAATTTTAATTTGTAAAAAACTTATTTCAATTTTTTTCCTTCTTCTACTTTTCTCTTCTAAAAATATTTATGAAGAAACTTATTGGAACTGGTTGTGTGTGTTTATTAACAATCAGAAAATGTGATATCTTTTAAATTTTTACTTTCTATATAATCTTTTCCTTCTTCCTGTTTAATTTGTAATTAAGTTATCCTTGTGGTCCTTTGATTTCTAAACTTTAACTTTCATTAAATGTGCCTTATTTATACCTATTAAACTAATAGTTTCAGTCAATTTTTTTAGGACTATTAAAATAAAGTTGACTCTTAATACAGTAAAATTATTATTTTTATATTATTGTAATTTAGCTCTCGAGTTAATTTTTTTTTTTTATAATTTATGAAATTTTATAAAAATATTTTTTATATTATAATATATTTAAAGTATTATATTAAATTATTATTTCATACCATGTATCATGTTTTAATCTTTAGTTATTAAAATTTTTTACTATTTAAGAAATTTTATGATGAGATAGATTATAAAAATTTTCTACACTCACATAAAAAATCAAATGTAAAAGTGAATATATTTACTATTTCAAAAGCTTAAATAATTAATAATTTCTATATTTAATAGGTAGAAGAAATAACAATATATATAAAAAAATTAGAACTACTAAAATAAAGTACTATGAAAGTTTTACTCCTTAACGTACATTTCGTTTGGGAGAAGTAATTATTGTGAGAGGGGAGGGGTAGGGTTTAGGGTTGTTCAAAATCAAACTGCACCGAAAAGAAAATCGATAACCGATAAAAAAAATGAAAATTGAAAAATCTAATAAAGTATAGATTTTTTGAATGTATTTTTCAGATAACCAAGCGATTAGGTTTTGTTTTCGATTTAGTTAGTTGAAATCGAACCGAAATCAACTGAACTGCAGTGTTGTCCATGGTTGTGTCTGCGTGCATGAGTGTAGGTTAAACTCTAGGTCTTTCACTCTCATTCCCAAATTGGAAGTCTTCTCTACCGGTGTCTCCTCTCTCTAATTTAAGTGCCCTCCTTTGTTCGTTCGTCGTTCTCTCCCTCTAATTTAAGTGTCCTCCTCCGCCATTCTCTCCCCCGGGCCTCTGCACCTTCACCTAGGGATGGCAAAAATACTCGCATTCGCGAGTATCTGCAGATAAAATTCGCTACGGATAATAAATTGATAGGCTAATTGGGTACCCGTAGATAATGGAGATGGATAATTTTTTACCCGTTTATAAATGGGGCGGGGGCGGGTATGATGATATCCATACCCGCGGATACCCGTTTAATATTATTTCTTAAATATCTTAATTATCCTTATACCACATAGTCTTAAAACTACACTCTCTCATCTTATTTTCTTACATAAGCTAGTGAGGTTGATGAAGTTACTAACATGTGTTAAGCATGTTATACAATTATGTTAGATTTAATTTGATTAATTTTCTAGCTTTGATTGGACCAATAAGATTTATGTACATTAAGTTGTTTACTTTCGTTTGGAATTATGAGATTGAATTATTGTAACTTTGTGATGAGACTTTAACTTACTTGTCAGATTGATGTATTTTAAGTTATTGATTATATTGCATTTTTATTATTATTTTAACAAAATTAACGTTAAATATAAATTCAAAATTAACATTAAAATTTTATTTTTAATATTTTAATGACATTAAATATAAACTTAAAATTATTTGTAATATAATTTTTTTAATTTCTTAAAAAATTTATAAATATCCATGGATATCTGTGGGTATTCAAGAAATTCATGGATACCCGCTTAATGGATACCCGCACGGATATGGGGTGGGTATGGGGCCAATTTTCATTTAGCGGGGCGGGGGCGGGTTTACTATTACCCGCCCCCATGGGGCCCCATTGCCATCCCTTCACCTGTCGCTGCCTCTTTGTTTGCTTCTCTCTCTGTTTGCTTTTGCTCCAACGTTATCCTCTGAGAGTGATAGTCTCTCTCTTTTGAGTCTTTTCTTTTTCTTTTGTTAAAAGCTCTTTCTTTCTAATGTGTGAGTATTGGAGAATAGCACATAGCTAATAGGAGTTAGTTCCACTGTGTGGATATTGGAAATAATCACAAGTGCACAACATTGGCATCACTATGGAGGTAATTTATCATTTTCTCTATAATCACAAGTTCACAACAATGCTATCTATATATGAAAACAATTTTGTAGTTCCTATTCTTTTATGTGTTTATTATGTTCCTTGTAATAGATATGTGAAATTTTTTATATTTGGACAAACAACTTTTCTACATTCTTGTTGGTCTTTCAATGTAATATTATTTGATGGTTTGTGACCTTGTGTAATGTTATGTAATTATAATTATTTACAAAAAAAAATGTATAAAAAAAATCACAAAAATCGAACGAAACTAAATTGCGAACTATTTATTCAGTTCAATTTAGATATTATAAAAAATAAAAATTGAACCAAATTAAATTTCATGTATTTTTATTATTTAATTCGAATGACTTTTTAGTTAAAAATGGAACCGCGAACACCACAAGGAGGTAGGGGTGTTCAAATTGTTAAATTGAACTAAACTAGAAGAAAACTAAACTAAACTATAATAAATAGTTCATCAAACTAAATTGAACTAAAATAAATATTGACTAAACTAAACTAAACTATTATCTATTTTAGTGCACTATAGTTCTAGGAGTTTGAACTAAACTATAATATCAACTAAATAAAACTATTATTAACTATAAACTAAATTGAACTACATTAAAAAAAACACAAATTTAAAATCAAAATTTTTAAATTGAGCTACCAAATCATTGATATTAATTATGAATTAACACTACTATAATTTTTTTTATTACATGCGATTTTTCCTGCGAATTTTTCATAAAAATTTGCAGGAAACGTTGTTCCTACAAATTTTTTTGTGAAATTTTATCTACAGGTAATAACTTTGTGGATAATATGTTTTTGCGAATTTTAAAATTTGCAAGAAATTTTTCAGCGAAATTTCTTGCAAAAAAAAATCGCATGAAGGTTTCCTGCAAAAAAAAATCGCAAGAAAGTTTCCTGTGAATTTTTTTGCAAGAAATTCTGCAAGAATATTTTTTACCAAAAAAATTAAAGAAATTACTAATGATCACAATGAATTTATCCGAAGCATTTGTTTTCACGCCCCCAACATGTGATATATAATCTTTTAAATTCTAAGATTGTAGATTATAAGCCTAACACTCAACCATACAAATCAACTTATAAGGTAAGTGTTGCCCCAACTTATATATTCTTTAATTGTTTTATTTTCAATTGATGTGGGACTTGAATTTTTTTTAAAATATTAAACTTATAAATTTAAATATTTTTTGATTTTTCTTGCATATTAAAATTGACAGGAAAATCCGCAGGAAAAGTTACCTGCAAAATTTTTCTACCATTTAGTAAACATTACTTGCAAATTTATTTTTGCAAGAAAATTTATAAGGAACAAAATAAAATTCTTACAATATTTTTTGTAAATTTTGATCATGGAAATTTTTTTCTATGATAATTAAAATTTTACAAAATTTGTAAAAATTTCTTGTAGATTATTTTTCATAAAAATATTTATAGGAAATATCTGTAAATTATTTTTATTAAAATAATAATATTTTTTAGCATCAAAAATAAAATTATTTGAATAATAAAGACATAAGTTTGTATATATATATATTATACATTTTTTTAATTTTTATAATATTTATGTTAAAAATATTGAAAGAATATTAATTACGAAAAATATATAAATGTTTATTCAATTAATAAATAAAAATTATTTTTTAATCCTATAAATTAATTATTTATTTAAAACTATAGTGCACTAAACTACTTTTTATAATAGTTTAGTTTTTAAAATTAAAACTTAAAATATAGTTTAGTTTAATTTTTATAAAAATTAGTTTAATTTTTTATAGTTTAATTTAATTTTTACAATAGTTTAGTTTAATATAGTTCTTTGAACACCCCTACAAAGAGGAGTCTCAAAGACTTGTGAAGAATTACATATATCTTGGGTTTTATGTAACGTTTGGGAGCAATGAAAAACAAGGAAGAGAGGGTATTATAATTTTTTTTGGGACCCATCAATTTTTTGTTATCTAGTGGTAGGAGAAGATTTGGAAGAATTATGTGTTATTTTACACTTTTATCCTTGTGTTTGTATGTATCACGTAAATGCTAACAAGGATATTTTTATAAACTAATTTATAATATCATTTTAACTTATATATTTAATCCAATATAAACTAATAAAAAATTAATCTTTCCTTTAAATTTTTCTACTTCTTTCTGGTCAAACAAATCCAATTTTAACTTTATATTTTTCTTACTTTTTCCACTTCTCACCTACTCTCTTTACTTTTTTCAAGTTCTATCTTGATCGATCTTTATTACCAAACACAACAGTGTAAAAGAATCAAATTACTCGCATTAAATAATGAGTTTAAATATGACTTTCAAATAATAAAATACTAAAAAAATATTATTAGACTGAACAAAATTAAATATAAAAATTATAATTATTCATATATATTTTATTTTTCCATCACATATCACATCTATCAAACTCACAATCCACCTCATTATTGGGATGGAAGATAATCAGCACTCAAATTGAATTGTAACTCCTAAACTAAAGTACTCATCCTGAAAGTGGAATTGTGGTCGTCAAAGTGGTGCTACTGTTTTTTCAGTTACATCAAATCAAACGTAATTAGTTTGGGCACTGGAGAATTGCTAACTTGAGACTGAAATTAACTCGAAAGGTCTTAATCCAAATCCGCACGGGCAAAATAGGTGTGCTGTTCAAACGGGGAAGAAAAACAGTATGCAAAACAATGATGCACTTGTCACAAGTATCACTGTCATTAGATCCAGAAAGTGATTGCCATCTTCCTCAAGCTTTTGTCTTCACGCCTTTAAATTTAGGCAAATCAAGGAATGTAATGTTCACACCACATTTTCTTCTTTGACCAAGCAAAATTTTCGTTTATTTTCATTTGCTTGTCATGTTTGGGTGTGTATATACATATGTATAGGGACAAGTACTGAAACATTACGCAAACAAATGGCCTGCACAAACACAAGGTGTCCATCGTTGCCTACACTGTTTAACGTTTTGAGTTTGATATATAGCTACCGATGTACATGTTTTGGGATTTATTATTAAAGGAATGGACAAGTTTAGCACTATAATTTATCGATCACATATTATATATCTATTGTTGTACTAGTCTGACTTAGGTCAAAACTAAGTCTCCAATGACTTTTGACAAATCTATAAATTTTAAATTAGGGGTAAGTGGGTAAAAATTTAACTTTAAATATGTATTTAAATCAACCCAATTATATTAATTTCTTATATCAGGTTGAGTTGAGTTTGATAATTTTTATGATATCTAATTATAATTGTGTTGAATAATGAGATAAAGAAATTGTTATTTGGTGAATTCGAACCAATTCGACTACATTTAACTTATAATAAATTATTAAATTAAATTAAAAATATTATACACAATATAACACATAATATATTTCTTTGTTGTGATTTTTTGTTGCTGCATTTTTGAGGGTAGAACGGGTAGGAAAAACTATTGACTTTTTTCATATATTTATCAATGACATGACTTGTGTTTCATGTATATTAATATAATATACTCTTTTGTATTTAATTTAACTTTTTTTTTACTGAATATTTTAGTAATGAATTGATTGACTAAATTAAAGAAGACATGAGTAAGAAGAATAATTTAATTTACTTGTTATATAATATTCAAATTTGTTACATCATAACATAATGTTTGTTTGTTTGAAATATTTATGATTTCTAATGTATGATTGTTGTATATTTTTTGTAATTTAAATCATATATTAAAATTTGAATTAAGTATTTTTTTGTGATTTTATTTGTTTTAATTTTTAAAATATATTTATTTTTATTTACTCAACTCGATGACCCACCCAATTGTAGTTGGGTTGACTCACTTAAAAAATTTACAAAAACTCAACTCAATTCAACCCAATTAAGTTTTATTGGTTTGAGACTGTACTAGAATAGTCTGAACTTGATCCGACTCATTTGTACCCCTATTTTAACTTGTAAAGATAATACATACAATAATTCATGCTCTATATCAAATTTTAATGATATAATTATTAAATTAAAAGTTTTTAATGCATAAATCAAGTTTGAGAGTTTTTAAAAAATTTGAAAACTATTTGATACTTTTGTTATATAAATTCAAATCAACATATAAAATATTTTTATGATTATCTGTTAATTTAAATTAATAAAATAAAGTATCAAATAATTTTTAAATTTCTTAAAAATTTGTAGACTTGACATATGCATTAAAAAATTTTCATTTAAAAGTTAGATCATTAAAATTTAATGTAAAATATGAGTTATTTAGTGAAGTAAGTTTAAGTAGATTTACTCTTGAAGTAAGTGGATCTCTCTCTGTATATATATATAATAGTATTTTGGTTTTTTGTGTGTGAATATAGTACTTTAATTTAAGTACATATATGATAAATTTTACATTTATACATTAAATAAATAAATATATTTAATATATACATTATATGGTAATTATAATTTTAAAAAAATAATCATTCTTAAATATATAAATTATATTTTAAATTTATAAGAAATAATTTAAATTATGATGTAAAATTATTTTGAATTTTAGCCACATCTTGTGAAGGAAGATTAATCCTTAATTATCAATTTTGAAATATTGTGTGAACTATGTTTATAGACTAAATTTTTGAAAAAAGTATTTTAAAAATTAATAGTTTCATTAAAAGAGCTATTTAAATTTAATTTAGAGAAAGAAATAAAAGAGGGTAGAGGGAGAGTTAGACAATTAAGCAAATAATGTATAAAACCAACAAATTAATTGTTGGTTCGAGTGGTACTAGAATGTTCCTCTTGAATAAGGTTTAAGATTTGAAAACTTTGTATTAATAACGTGATTACAAAATAAAAATATAAAAATATCAAAAATAGTTTGATAATTGAGATGGTTGAGAATTTTTTTTAATTACAAAAATAATATGTGGAATGCAAATCTAAAAACTAGAATATAGAAAAGACTTAAACCCATTTTTGGTCTATAATTTTATGAATATGTAATTTTGACCCCTCTAAAATTTTAGTGCACATTTCATCCACTTCATTTTCAAAATTAATTAACCACTAATGTAAAAAAGTCTATGACATCATACTATTAAATCAGTTGTGTTATAATTGCTTTAATAGCTAGTACGGTGATATTTTTGCAAATAAAGATAATTCATTCACATTGAATATAAATTAAATATCCAATATGGTGGTGCACATACAAAATCAATTAACAACTTAATTAATTTAGCATGTGAATAAAGCCAACACTTTATCATCAAGTAATTACAAAAAATGTTACATATAATTACATATAAAAAGTGTCATTATAAGTATAATGTATATAAACATATATTTATTTGACATGTATCTATACATAACTTTAGTATTAATTTTAAATGAGATTGAACAACATATTTTATGTATCAATATACCAACTACCGGAATTTGTTGTAGGGACGATCTTCCAAGTAAGATTGGTGAGCTTCCTTCACGGGTACGCTGGTGCTCCAAGATGGGGGTGGTACCTGCAAAAGAGACTCCGATGCTAAAGTTAGGGTTTGTATGAGTGATAGTCTCGTATATGTAATGCACGTACCTTGGAGTGAATTAGGTTTGCTTTGGGCTCTGGGCCTGAGATAAGATATTGTTCCGGCCACGAGGTGCGCTAGGGTTTCTGCCTAGGTCAAGCCTCAAAGCCAGAGCATTCAAAAGTGTAATCTGCCTTCTTAGCCTTAGGATTTTAGGTTTTATACTTCGTCGTCCATGGGCCTTATGGGCCCCGAGAACATAGGGATTTCCTCAACCGTTCTTGCTACGAGGCCGCGCAATGAGTGAGGATTAGTTAAGTCGGATTTTTACCTGGATGGTACACTAGTCGGGTTTTTACCTAGATGGTACACTAGTCGGGTTTTTACCTAGATGGTACACTAGTCGGATTTTTACCTAGATGGTACACTAGTCGGATTTTTACCTAGATGGTACACAAGCCTTCCAGCCCTGAGCCGATAAGGCGAGAGGGCTTGTGGCCTGGTAACTTAGTCGTGTATCGACCGAGTAGAGATCAGTCGGATTTTTACCTAGACGGTACAGATATGATAGCGGATCTCGTCTGGGGCGAGATCTTCGGTAATCAGTGATTAGATAATGGATCTCGTATGGGCGAGATCCTCGGGAATCAATTGTGATTCACCTGAATGCCGAGCTAACGTCGTATGACGTGTGCCCGAGATCATCTTGCACTGTGGTGCCGAGCTTGGAGCTCGGCTTCGCGGTACGGTCAGTACACTAGCCCCCCGAGCTCCGAAGACCGTAGGTCGAGGAGTTAAGTCCGAGCTCGCCAGGGGGAAGTGACCCTTCGCGTATGTCCGCCTGTCAAGATGCCACGCGTGCAAAAGTCGTTTCGTATTTCGAAACGCGAGGTCGGCGCGTTAGTGGTCATGACGGTTATGCAATGATGGCTTCCTCTGTCATAATGGGTCTCATTTAATGCGTGGTCAGGCGTGTCCCTTGGGTGACACGTGTCGTGACCGTTTTGAAATTCTGGGGGAGAGTTTTTTCTTTTCTTTCACTCGCGCCTCTTGGCCTTTTTCACTTTGCTCTTTTCCATTCTTGTGGCTTCTTGTGCACGTCGTTGCTCTCGCTTTCGTCCGTTCTCCGTCTCCGTTTCAGTCACCGTTTCTGGTAACCCCTTCGTTGTTAGGGTTATTTTCTGAAGAGGAGTACCAGGTACTTCCTTTTTACTGTCTTCTTTTCTCTTCTTCTCGGTTTTTCTTCGAGTCTTTCTTTTCTTTTTCATGGCTGGGAGGAGTGGTGCTGGTTCTTCTACGCCTTCTCGGGGTAAGGCGCGTGGTAAGGCGGTGGCTGGCGGGAAGGCTACCGCCGAAAAGAGGGATCCGCCCCGGGGCCCGGAGTCAGGCATTCCTGGTTATGACTGGGTCAAGTGTGAGATGGCAGGGGTCCAAAGCGTCTTTCAGACCTTTCTTGATGTTAATAGGATCTCTAGGTCGTGTAGGGTTTGTGACCCTTCTATCTCCCATATGATTCGGCTTGAGCCTTGTCGGGCCGATGAGGGCGTGTACATGGGGAAGTCTACTGACCCTCCCCATTTCTATATGTACCTAAGCTTTTTTAGGGATTTAGGTGTCTGCCTTCCCTTCACCCGATTTAAGTGCGATTTTTTAACTTCATCAACTCGGCTCCTTGCCAGTTGCACCCCAATAGTTGGGGTTTTTTGAGGGCTTTTCAAGTCCTGTGTACAGTGCTGGGGATAGAGGTGTCTCTTCGCGTCTTTCTTCATTTTTATCAACTGAAGCTAGGCGCTCCGCCTTATGGTATTTTGTCTTTGAATGGGAGTAGGGATGGGGGTTTGTTTACTCTCTACTCCCAATCATATAAAAACTTCAAACAGGAGTTCTTCCGGGTTGCCCTTGTGGGTATTGACCCCTTGGAGGATGAGGTGTTCCACTTCGGTGGCTTGCCGAAGTTTCCATTTTACTGGTGTTCCAAGCCGTCTAGGTTTCATGGTTTGGGTAACCTGGAGGTGACGGCTTCAGAGGCAGCCGCCATCGAAAACCTTGCCGCGCTCCCTCGCCCGTTGGATTGCAAGCTCGTTGAATTCGCCCTACAGGGAGAGGGGCTTAGAGAGTGAGTACTTCGTGTTTTGGTGGTTTGCTAGGGTTCGTGTCATTTTCTTTTGTTGATGTGTTTCCATTTTTGTTTGCAGGCATTATGGAGAAAAACTTGTGGCGCGAGCTTAAGCACCGCTACAACGTTGCCGAGCTCGAGGTTCTCGATCCTCCGGAGGAGGATGTTACCCCCCTGAAGGCTAGTCGGAAGAGAAAGAGGGGGGGGGGAAAGAGGCCGGGGGAACCTCGGTCCCTCCAGGTGCCGAGGAGGTGACCTCCAAGGCCGCTAATGCTGATGCGGTGGATCTCACTGAGAGTCCACCGCCCCAGGTGGCCTCTGAGGAGGTAGCTCAGACTGCTGAGCCTACTGTGCAGGCCGCCGAGGTGAGCGTCATTTCTCTTTATGCGCGTCTTTTGCGCTGACTTTGTTTGGTTTATTGAGGCGGAGTGTATCTTTTCGCAGGTCGACGTGATTGCTGCCGAGGTGGGAGACCAGGCTGCTGAGCGAGTTGCTCGAGTTGCCGAGGTGGTGAGTATCTTGTTTCTGGGGTTTTTCGTTAATACTTTTATTATGCTTTCTGATTGCTTGACCTGAGGTCGTTTTTTGCAGGCAGGAAATGCCCTTGAGGCGGCGACGCAGGCTACCGAGCGGGTCGCCCAAGCTACTGAGGTAGGTGGCGTTTGTTTGCTTGATTTTGTGGTTCCCCGTATGTCACCTTGTTTATTTTTGACATGGGGTTGATTTTCGCAGGAAAGGTCGGGGGTCCCCATTGTGGACTTTCTGGATGCCGAGCAGGGGACGCCGGCTTCCGTCGCTACTGAGGCCCATGGAGGAGGCCCTAGTCATGAGGTTCCTTCGTCTGCGGCTGCCGCTTTGGCGCCGCCTCTTGGCCTGTCGCAGGAGGCTTCTCGGAGCCGATATCTGACTCATCATTTCGGGAAGGGTCTTTCCAAAGTGCGGCTGGACCACGTGAGCGCCTCCGCCGACATGGATTCGCTGTGGAGCGCGGGGGTGACTGGGGAGAAGTTCTACCCTCAGGTTTCGTTGAGCTCCGAGGACCAGGGGTTGATAGACGGGGCCGATCCCGAAGAGAGTTTTGATGCGGCCCAGGTCCTTCTGGAGAGGGTTATGGGCATATTGAGTCATTGGAAGCCCAAGTGGGGCCAACAGCGGGAGGATTTGGTCAAGCAGCAAGAGGATCTGGCCAAGTTGAGGGGCCGACTTCAACCCTGGAAGGAGGCAAACAAGATTCTGAGGGAAGAGAATAAAGCTCTTAGCGCAGCCCTTGATGAGGCAAAGCGGCGCGAGGCTGAGCTTCGCTCTGCGCGTGGCGACCTTACGGGTGCAGAAGTCTCCTGAGATTGCGTTGCGATCCAATGAGGCTTATGCCTCTCAGGTGGGGGAGCTGCAGGAGCTCGTCGCCTTCTCTCGAGGCCGTGCTCGCACCTTGGAGGATGAGGTGACCTCTTCTCGTGGCCAAGTGCGGGCTCTAGAGGACGTTGTGACCTCCCTTAAGGGAGAGTTGGCGACGGCGGCTGAGGAGCGCCTCCGTAGCGAGGTCATTCTTGGTGGCCGTGAGGACGAAATTGCCACCTTAAAGGCGGAGCTCGCGGAGCTGGGGGCGGGGAAGGCGGCCACGAACAAGAGGCTCGCGGAGGTCGAACGCTCCGTTGTGGTTGAGCACAAGAGGGGCTTCCAAAAGGCTGCTCGTCAGGCTCGGCTTCTTGCTCCTGGATTCGACTTTTCTTCCATGCATGTGGAGAAAGTCGTCCGCTTTGGGAGGCTAGTCAACGAGGACGATGCCGATGATAGTTCTAGTGGGGGTGCTTCAGCCTAAGCCGCCTTTGTAATAGCTAGGTTTATTTTTCTTTGGCCTGAATTGATGTACTGAATTTTGAGAACTTTGTTTGTATATATATATATATATATATATATATATATATATATATATATATATTTTGCTCTATCTTGTCCGTATTTGCGTTCAATTTTGGCTGCTCGCGTTGTTTGCGGCACATGTTTGGTGTCTGTTATATGCTTTTGTATATGGTGATACTTCTACCTTGAGTTGGTGAAGTCGAGGTTCGAGGTCGGCCTTAGTTTTTTGTTTAGTAGGACTTTTCGTGGGAGTTCGAACCCGGCCGTAAATGAATGTGTTAAGATTCGTATTCGACCTCGAATTTTGACTAAGTAATTGTTGTGAAAGTTCATAAATGACCCTAGACTGGGGTCGAGGTCAGAGTTCGACCTTAAGTCGGTCGTGCCGGGGTTTGAATTCGACCCCGGTATTGAGAGTGGGGTGTGCTTTGCTAGGGTTCAAAGTTGTCCTCAGGTTAGTGGTTTGGACTCGACCTTAAGTAAATGTGTTGAGGCTCGTATTCGACCTTGGATTTGAGTTAGACGATTTGGTTAGGTTCGGACTCGACCTTTATCGGGAGTGTCGAGGCTCATATTCGCCCTTACACTTCGATTTTGAGCAACTGATTTTATTGTGGTTCGGATTTGACCGATTTTATTAAGGTTCGGGTTTGACCTTGAAAGTGTCGGGGTTCGTATCCGACCTTAGGCTTTGGTGAGGTTCGGGTTTGATCTTAGGTTTGAGCAGAATGATTTAGCTAAGGTTCGAACTCGACTTTTAAGCGGGGACATCGAGGTTCATACTCGACCTCGGTTTCGAATAAAACAAATTTTTTGGCGAGGTTCGTATTCGACTTCGCATCCGGATGCTGTGGTTCGTTTTCGACCTCATATGCTAAGGGAGGTTCGGGCTCGACCTCGGACTTCTGTTCGGGTGAGGGTTTCTGTGAAGGTTCGATGACCTTGATTTATTGGCGCCGAGGTTCTGAGCCGACCTCAAACCGGAGTGTAGTGAATTGGATAGGTTGTTCGTATCCGCCCTTAAGTTTAGGGTCAGGTATGTTTCGTCACGGTTCGAACTCGTCCTTAGGTATACAGCTCGTACTCAGCTTTTAACAATAGTGTCGAGGTTCGTACTCGACCTTAGATTTAGGGTGGTGCGTGTTTCATCGAGGTTCGAACTCGATCTTGGATATGTGGTTCGGACTCGACCTCCGAATAAGTTATTAAGGTTCGAACTCGACCCTTGACAAGAGCGTCGAGGTTCGTATTCGACCTCGAATTCGAGTGAAGTGATTTGATTAAGGTTCTGAAACGACCTTTAAAGAAAGCGCCGAGGTTCGTACTCGACCTCGGAAATGTCGAGGTTCGGACCCCACCTCAAATTTGAGATATGTTATTTAATTAAGATTCGAACTCGACCTTTAGTAAGAGCGTCAAGGTTCGTACTCGACCTCAAGTTTGAGATAGATTATTTAATTAAGGTTCGAACTCGACCTTTAACGGAAGCATCGAGGTTCGTACTCGACCTCGGATTTGCTATTTGATTAAGGTTCTGAATCGACCTTTAAAGAAAGTGTCGGGGTTCGTACTCGACCTCGGAAATGTCGAGGTTCGGAATCGACCTCAAATTTGAGATATGCTATTTAATTAAGGTTCGAACTCGACCTTTAACGAGAGCGTCAAGGTTCGTATTCGACCTCAGGTTTGAGATAGATTATTTAATTAAGGTTTGAACTCGACCTTTAACGGAAGCATCGAGGTTCGTACTCGACCTCGGATTTCAGCGTTTGCACAGTTAGAGTTCGTTTTCGTCCTTTAGATAATCAGGAAAATAAGAATATGAGATGAGCGAAAGGAGTAGTTTTATTTATGGTGCTTGTGTGCCTCGTTAAAAACCCTCTCAGTCAAAGGCTGAGGCGGGAAAAGAGTGCACAACTTTGTTCATACTGGAAGAAGAAGAGAGACTTAAAAACTTAAGGAGCTATGGTGGGGGGATTCCCCTTGCTTTGCTTGCTCGACGAGGAAGTCTTCAGGCTCTCGGCGTAGCATTACCGAGCTGTTTGCTGATTAGCTTTGACGGAGATGACTTTACCGTCCTTGCCCGGGAACTTCATGGTGAGGTGTGGGGTTGACACTACCGCTCCGAGTTGGTTCAAGGTTGGCCTCCCGATGATGAAGTTGTAGGAAGTGTTGGCTTCCATGAGGAGGTACCGGACCATGACCCACCTTGTATCTGGTGGCGTTCCGAAAGTTGTCAGCAAGTCTACGTATCCCCGGGTGTGAACTCGCTCTCCTGCAAAGCTGACTAGGGGCTCCGTGTGAGGTTGGATGAGAGAGTGAGGGACGTCTAGTTTGAGGAACGTTGGCCAGTACAGGACGTTAGTCGAGCTTCCCTGGTCGATGAGTGATTTCTGCACTTTCCAGTTGGCTATCTCCACAATGATGACCATGGGGTCGTCCTGGTTAGGGTTGACGCCGGCGTAGTCTTTGTCGGAGAAGGAGATCGGTGGTGAGCTTTGGTGCGGGGCCGAGGTGGTAGAGTGGACGCAGTTGATGCTCTGCAGGTGTCTTCTTCGGGCCGAGCTGCTGGCGCCTCCTCCCGCAAAACCACCTGCAATCGTGTTGATTACTCCCCGTAAGGGAGCCGACTCTGTCTCTTGGCTTATCTCGGCTTGTACTACGCCACTAGCATTTTGTTGGGAACCCGGGTGTGAGTCAGTGCGGGCTCCTAAACCTCGACCTCTACCGCGTCCTCGGCCTCCATAGCCACCTCTGTTACTCTGTTGGCGCTGGACATACTGGCCGAGGTGACCTGCTTGGATGAGCTCTTCAATGCGGTCCTGGAGTGTACGACATTCCTCCATGGTGTGACCATGGTTCCTGTGGTACCGGCAGTGTTTGGACTTGTCGATGCTGCTGGGAGTGTGACCCGGTGGTGGAAGGGCGAGCAGGTTATTATTGCTGGCTTCCTCCAGGATGTGTACCCTAGGTGCGTTCAGGGGAGTGTAGAAGTCGTATCTCCCCCCTTTGTTTGCCCTAGTCGACTTCTTGAATTGGCTGTCATTGTTGACTTTGATTTTATCCTTATGCCCCTGTTCCGGCTTTGTTGGGGCTTTCCCGCGGACCTGGTCACGAAAGGCGGAGTGCTCCTCCATCTGGATGTATCCGGCCGCGCGAGCGCGAAGTTCATCCATGTCGTGGTAGGGGGTCTCGGCAGAGGCTGTCGACAAAGGGGCCAGCTTTGAGGGCCATAGGCATGGAGTGAAGGGCGACTTCGGGGTTTAAGTTTCGGATCCTCACTGAGATGCTGGAGAAGCGCTCCATGAAGGCCCGTAGAGGTTCATCATCACTCTGCCTGAGGTTGGCCAATGCAGTGGAGGTTGTGTGGTGAGGTCGGCTGGTGGCGTACTGCGCCGTGAACCGGCAGATTAAGGTACCAAAGCTGTCGATGGACTCGGCAGGTAGCTGGGTGTACTAGTGGAGTGCGGCCCCTTCGAGCGAGGTCGAAAAAACCCTACACAGGATAGCATCACTGTTAGTGTAGAGGTTTACCTGGGTTGTGTATAGGTCAATGTGCTCATCGGGGTCCGTCGTGCCGTCATAGCGGTCGAGATGGAGAGGCTTCCATCCTCGGGGGAGTGGAGTCTCCATGATGCCGTCCACAAAGGGATGTCGGCGGAAGGATTCGCGGCCTTCCGTGGCATGTGAGGGTGCTATGCTGGCGTCTGGGCCTGGCTTGTGCGTCGATGCATGAGATCGGTGCGTGGCGGGTTGCGACGTTGGTGCCCTAGTCGCAGTCCGGGATTGAGAGGCCGAGTGTGCCTCGTCTTCATGGATGTTGCTCCCGTGAGGAGGGCGATCAGAGGGGCGTCGAGGGAGTTGGGCGCGAATGCGCTCGTTTTCTTCACGCAGCGTTGCGAGGTCTGCTACATTGGTTGTCTGCATTGCTGCTAGGTCGGCTTCGTGTTTGGCACGCATGTTGCGCAGGTCAGTGTCATGCTGCTGGCGCATCTGTTCGACTTGGTCGATCAGCCTTCTCAAGGTTGCAGCGTCGCTGTCCATGGTGACTGAGTGTTCAGCGTCCTCTGTTGCACGTCTGTTGTGGCTTCTGGTGAGTACCATACGGGTGGCCGATAAGAGTTGTCTCGATCGGCCCCATGGTGGGCGCCAAATGTTCTTACCGGAATTTATCGTAGGGACGATCTTCCAAGTACGATTGGTGAGCCTCCTTCACGGGTACGCTGGTGCTCCAAGATGGGGGTGGTACCTGCAAAAGAGACTCCGATGCTAAAGTTAGGGTTTGTATGAGTGATAGTCTCGTATATGTAATGCACGTACCTTGGAGTGAATTAGGTTTGCTTTGGGCTCTAGGCCTGAGATAAGATATGATAGCGGATCTCGTCTGGGGCGAGATCTTCGGTAATCAGTGATTAGATAATGGATCTCGTATGGGCGAGATCCTCGGGAATCAGTTGTGATTCACCTTAATGCCGAGCTGACGTCCTATGACGCGTGCCCGAGATCATCTTGCACTGTGGGGCCGAGCTTGGAGCTCGACTTCGCGGTACGGTCAGTACACCAACATATATTATATTTTATGTAAAGTAAAAATAATTTTTAATAATAATTTTGTATTATTATAAAATACGTGTCATTATATTATAATTTTCTTATATTAAATATAAAATACCTAATGTGATAAATCACATACAAAATTGATTAACAACGGTACAAATCACTTATAAGAAGTGTCAATCAGAAATATGTCAACATTTTCTATTAAATTTTAGGTGTTAAATTAACGGTAGAACAAAATTATTTGATTTTAAAAATATAAGGTATGAAATGTGGAATAATTTTTTTTAAAAGGAATCATGTATACATAGTAAGAAGTAATTACTTTACTACACGGTTAGTTTGTTAGAGAAGTTAGGTTGTATAAAATAAAAGTCTTTGAGCTTAGAGTTGACATATTACAAATTTCATATAAAAGAAAAAACTTTTTCTCTCAATTTTGTCCTCCCTCTTCAAACCCCTTATGATTAATGTTCGTCTTACACCAAGTTAATTGTTTTTACTGTAAAGCGAAAGATCCGTAACACAATAGTTTTTGGTCAAACGCATTTTTTGTTGTGTTGTTCGAAACAAATTATCTTTGTTTCAGCCCATTTGTCTTTATGAATGAGACATTTTCTTAACTTATTTATTCGAAGCTAGTTCTTTGAAAGGTCAGCCTTGTTATCGAGTATTATGAACGATGTACTTATGCTGTAATAAATCCAAGAAAACTTGTCTTGCTTGATCGTATACCGAGACTGCAAAGAATGAATAGGGATTTTTACATTAGTTTACTCCAGATAGGAATTGGTACAAGAAAATTAAAAACAGGTACACGTAGGCTCCTTCACTGTTTGGTTTTTTTGCCCCATCCAAACTTTTTTTATTGAAAATATCTTTCAACCGATAATAAAAAAAATTATTTCTTTCATTATATAGAGATTATTGTGGTAAATTTTGTTTCTAAAATTTTCTCACTATATATAGTTGGAAATCAAATTCTTGTGACAAACATTATCAAAGAATCAAATTATCATATATAAATTATGAGTGATTTTATTAGTTCTTGTCGGGTTGGGGAGTTTTTTATGGGAACAATTCATTAATGGGTATTAAATAAATTACATAATAATCTTGATACTATATCATAATTTCAAATCTTAAGTCATTAGATTGGTGAATTTTTCTTATTTATATACTACTTTCAAATGCAAGAGATGATCCTACTCTTTGATCTCCTGTCTCTTCCATTGTCCGAATGATGTAATGTCAAACTGACTTACGCCCATTATACATGCATTGGTGAAGTGCTCCACATGTAAAACTCCCTTACCCAACAAAGTGGTATTGGAGTTGATGGTTCGACCAAGTGACTGGTGACCAGCTTGAACAAGTCTTGACCAATAGATTTGACAATAAATTTAAGAATGAGATCTTTAATAACCAAAAAATCTTAAGGCATTATGTTGGTGGGTCTTTCTCATTTATATATTATTTAACATGTTCAATTCTAACCAATGTGAAACTCTATTCACACTTGAACTCCATCACTCTCCCTCAAGTGTGAATGTCTTTCAAATGATCATGCTCCCTCCTTAAACAGAAGTCCTTTTCGTTCACGAGTATTTAATAGTGACTTACTTACATCATTGTAAGCACTCTACATTCCCAAAAGATTTTCAATGTTAGGGATGATCTCACATATCTCTTATTAATTTTATTGCCCAATAGGGATTCCACTCTTAGACCCACTACTAATTCTATTAGCCAATACTTGTTTGAGTCAATTGCTAGTCACTTGTTTGAACCATCGACTTAGATACTATTTTTGTTGGGTTGAGGAGTTTTGCAAGATGAGCACTTTACCAATGTCTAATAGGTAGTGAATAAATCACACAAGTGAGTTTAACACCACATCTAAATCAAAACATTAAGACATGCATTAGATTGGTAGATCTTTCTCAATTATACACTACTCAATATGTCAAACTCTAATTGATGTGAAACTTTCTTCACACATGAATTCCAACATTTATCAATAAATGACATTTTTTAACATTTTTTATGATTAAAATTTATTAAAAATGATTAAATTTGGGAAATTATGTCATTAGAGAATAATTTTTTATTCTTAATAAATTTTAATTAATAATAATAAAAATGTTAGAGGGATGATTGTTAACACTATTATTGTTCTATTTTTTTATATGTCTGTTTGAGTCCTTTATTCTTTTTATAGCGTGTTTGTATGCACGTTGGAAACGTGAAAAATTACGTTTAACGTGAAAGCTATTATTAATAGTTTCCACGTTAAACGTGGTTTTCCACGTACAAACACGCTCTTAGTTTTTATGACTTTTGTTCCTTTGGCCGTTCTTCGGTTCTTCTCACGTTCTTCTTTCTCTTGTTTCCGTTTGTAATTGTAGGAGCCGTACGTACTGGACTGTACTTAAATTTTTAGTCTTTGAAGAGACAGTCACGGTTTATTGTTTTGTAACTTATTTTATTGACATATGGACAAGCATTAATGTGTGAATTATATATTTATATATATTTAAATCTGATATATTACACATGAACTAATTTATGTGAGAATGTTTTCTAAAAAACATCGATAAAGAGAGATTTTATGAATTTTTTTAACTTTTTATCAATTTAGTTTTTATTTTATCATAATAATTTAAGAATTAAATTTTACTATGTTAAAATAAATTATTAATAATTAAAATAATTTTATATTATAATATAATATAATTTATCATAAATTTAAAATATAATTTATATATTTAAAAATATCTAATTATACAAATTTTGAATATAAAACTAAATTTAATATTTTAAAACAAGTTATTTATAAATAAAAATAATGTTATGTTACAATATAAATTCTTTTTCATAAACTTATACTATAATTTATATATTTAAAAATGTATATTTAAATATAACATTTATTTATATGTATAATTTATTATAAATTTAAATTATATAATAAATATTTAACTTATACAATATTTATATATAAACTTAACTATTGTACAGACAAAATATTAGCATATATATATATATATATATATATATATATATATATAATTACAATCTTTTTAAAGGATAGGATTGTTTATGTCATATAAATTTAATGATAATAAACTTATGTATAGACATATTAATTTAAATAAACTTACTTATATGTCTAGGACACTAATAACTCGCATGAATATGACACACGGAGAGAACTCGATAAAAAATGAGGGTTGTGATGAAATTAAGAAATGCTTTATTAGTTTAAGAATGTGTACATAAATTGAATCCAGTTGTTATACAATTGGTCATTTTTTATGCACATTAAATACTTAAGACTTTTTCCTTCCTCCATATGGCTACGTTTCTAACTTAGATTATGACTCCCCCCATAGGATAAATTTTAATTATTAGCCAATTGAAGTTTCGGCAGGTTTCTTTAACTTTTAGAAAAACATAATATATTATTTTTGTCTTTGTTTTTTGACTTTTGCCCAACTGCTTCGTTTTTTCAGCAGTGTTTTTCTTCAGATATAACATCGACAAGAAAACAGATGTTTCATATCTAACTGTTCGCGTTGAAAGGTTCGTAAGATATTTAAAAATAGACTAAATCAAAAATATTTTAATTGATACATGCAATTGCACTGTCAATGTAAATTTACCTGTTGGTCAATTACATAATATGTTTAATATGACTTCTTTTTTACTCAAAAGAATTATAATGACACCAATAAAATTTAAATTTAAGATAATATGTAAATACCAACTTTAGTATGACTTTTAATTAAGTAGTGCTTATAAAAACAACAAACTTATTATTATTATCATTATTATTATTATATATATAATGTAGAGACTATAAAGAGAATATTCAATGAAGACATTTTATTTAGAGGCTAGCCATATATTTTTAATCATGGCGCCACGAATAAAACATAAATAATTTGTAAGCTATTCTTATAAATCTCGGAAGCTATATATATATCGCATCCATACACTAATTGCGAAAGCTAATTTTCATATATTCTTTCCCATAAAAGTAAAATAAAAATCCGTAGACGTTTCCAAAAGCATTATTCAGATGGAAGAGGAATTGGGGTATATACAATAGAATTTGAGTTTGATATTCATCAATTGCTGTGGTTATAATGTTAATTATTGATTAAAAAAACAATTTGGTGGAAAAAGTATAAAAAAAAAAGTTTAGAAATGCAAAGTTTATTATATATATAAATTAGTATTTTAGAAATATGCGATGCACATGTTAAATTTTATTATAGATTTAAATATAACTTTTGTTTTTGTAGTTTATTTTTGTTTCACTCTTAATCCTTATAATATTTTTTTTTTATTGTTTCATCCTGATTTTTATAATATTTCATAAATAATTCTTATTGTCAACTTTCATTAAAAAAAAATCTCGTGTGACAAATAGAATACTTATTATATTCATTATGTTATATTTCATTATTGTCACATAGATAAATTAATTTTAATTTTTTTAGACAACTTTAAAACGTACTTTATTAATGTTATCTCATCATATTTTTCACACACTCTTTCGGACCCGGTGAAAAGTCGCATCATGATTGTTGTTAGTGGCAAAGTTGGACCACTGACCTCCCTTTTTTAATGAAGTGTCTCACTTATCATTGTTGTGACGGTCGTGGTAAGTGACAACAATCTTGATGATCTTGAGTACTCAATCAATATAGTTCTTCTCGGTTTTAAAAGAGGTAACTTTGATAATGACACTAGCAAAGTGGATAACACTCTTTCAACGCATGAGCTCTTATGAGGAAGTATCCAATCAAGAGGTTGAACTTCTCAATGGTGAGGTGACGATCAATAACAGCGTCATAAAGGTGGTAGTTATTGAAGGTGAACTCAACGCTATTATCGAAATTGTGAATTTTGAGAAATTGTTCCTCATCGAGAAATTAGGATTTAGATTGAGGGATTTAAGATTTTTAGTGTTAAAATTGAATCAGAAAGAAGAAGTGTAATCATGAGGGTGAAGGTGAAGGTTTGGGTATAGTGAAGTACATTTTAAAAATTTCTAAATAAAATTTAAAATCAATTTAACTACGTAACAATAATGAAGTGAAATATATTGAATATCATATGTATTTTATTTACCATGCATGTAAGATTCTTTTAATAATAATTAACAAAAATGATTATTTTTTAAATGTTATAAAAAGTTAGGAATGAAAACAACAACAACAAAAATTACAGAAATCAAAATTAAAAATTATAGGAATAAAAATTATATTTAAACCTTTATCTATAACAACATATAAAGGATACTTCATTTTGATGTTCACTTTTTCATAGATAATTATATTTCTTTTTTCGTCTAATATATATTTAAAGATAAAATAAGAATATATATATATATATATATATATATATATATATATATATATATATATATAATATTGTACTCTTTAAAAATAATAGCTACTCATTTATTTATTATTTTATTCATGGAGGCACGGATTTTTTTTTTTGCTAGTTATATATGAGTAAAATCTATAATAAATTGTGCATATAAATAATACTATGTTTGAATATATATATATATATATATATATATATATATATATACATAATTTATAATTTAAATAAATAGATATTTTTAAATATATAAATTATATTTTAGATTTATGATAAATAATTTATATTATATCACAAGAATATTTTTATTTATTAATAATTAATTTAAATATTAAAATTTAATTTATATATATTTATGATAAATAAAATTTGAATTAGATATTAATTTCAAAGAAATTCTTCTCTTCTACAAGATAATTGTTTGTGTTGTTCATTTATTTTTGAAAATAAGAAAACATTATTAGTTAAAGAATCGTAATTATATGTAAAAATTATTCACTTTTTATACACACAAAATTATGTAACTAATTATGTGTGTCAAACTTTATATATCTTTTTAAAAGAAGAATATTACTATTTGATGTTTCTAATTGCGGTTCAAATTCGATTTCCTGGCACTTATTAATTAGGAATATTCTTGAATTGATGATTTATTTCGCTTTAGCAAATAATAATGAATTGATTTATTGAATTAGATTCTAATGGTATAAAATCATTATCTGATCAAATTAAATTGTTAGTATATTGTCTATTATAGCAAATAAGACATTTTATAGAAATAAATATATATATATATATATATATATATATATATATATTATCATAATATTGTAGTGTTAGTATAATATACTATTTTATCAATATACATGCATGATTTTATAATATACTAAAATAATAATTTTCATTGAATAAAATTATTTCAACAACAACAATTTTAAATATCAATATCATTTATCTGATAATAATTAGTTATTTTTTAGTTTTAACTTTTAAGTACTACGTCCAATCTGTCCACCATCTCAGCAGCGAAATGCATTAAGTAAAATTATACTATTTAATTCTTGAATTGAGAATAATGATTATGCAAAAAAAAAAAAAAAACTTAACTCAAAGTTATCATCTCTATTTTTTATTTACTCATCAACTATACCAAATTGTAAAGCTATCATCACTATTTTTCAACAGATTCGAGTATTAAATACTTTCAAAAGTTTTTTTTTTTTTTTCAAACCCTACTGAAAATAGGATTGCCATTTTATGTGCTCAAATAGTTAATTAGAGGTATTCATTTCACTTTAAGACTAAAGAATATTCTCAATTTGTAAGAATTTACTATGTATTGTGCTTGGCTACAATAGTACTATTTGCGTGGTTGTATAATAAATTACAATGGACCTTCTAAAAAAAATTCGTCTAAATAAATAAACAAACCTAAGGGATTGCACTTTAGAACAATAATAACTATAAGTTAATGATATTATAAATAATTTTAGATTTTATTTCGTAAAAATTTAATTTTATCATAAATTTCAATTATTAACTTTATAATTAATAATTATAAGTGTACTTTGTCAAATGTACTTTTTCACTAATATAGTGAAAATCTTCATATCTTATTATAGGAAAATAAAACCACTCCTCCAATTTATTATTATTTTTATATCAATCGTCAAAACTTAAAAGTTATATACCGTAAAATCCCGTTAATAAACAAACTTTCAATACTATCTCAAGTTTTGATTGTAAACAACATAGGATAATAAGATTGATTAAGAAAAATAATTAAATTAATTATTTTTATTTATTTTTATTATAAATTTAAATTTTATTCTAAAATACCCTTTATTGGGAACCTATTATATAAAAAATAAGTGAATGTATAAGAAATATAGTTAATGATAAATTAAAAGTATAAAAATTTTTATTTATAAATATTTGAAAATTGTTTATTGTTGTTTATAATTAGAAGAAGAAAAAATTGGTACTTATAATAAGTCTAAAGATATTATGTATCATATAAAATATATTAAAAATTAAGAAAAGATAAAATCTTACTTTAAAAAAAAACTAATAGGATCAATGTATCTGTGTTTATCGTTCCATTAAAACTGAATAAAATAAATAAATAAATGTTAACAAACGATTATTTTACAAAGAAACAATGAAAATTAAAATAACAATATAATTAACATATACATAAATATTTGTAGATGAGTTAACGACATGAATTTTCGTTTCATTAAACTCAAATCATGGAAGTTTATATATATATATATATATATATATATATATATATATATATATATATATATATATATATATATATATATATATTTAAATTCACTATAAATTTCAATCAAAATGAATTTATATTATTAATTAATTGTAAATCAAATTTGTATATATCTTATAACTTTTACAGAATTTGATTGTAGGAGAATAATTTTTTATAAAATTTTCTTGTTTGATTCAATTTTTAAAAGGAGAAGAAAACAATTTTTTTTTTCTAATTTTATTTTAACTCCTCTCCAATATTAAAAATTTTGAAAGAAAAAGGAAAGAAATTTAAATATTTTTTAGTGTAATATATAAAATATTCATATTTATATTTTTAATTTTAAAATTATAAAGACATAAAAGTAAATTAATTTTTAAAATCTTTCTGATTTCCTTCTGAACTAAACAAGAAAATCCCTCTTTCTCAAGATAAAATTTATAATTCTTCGTTTACCCTCCATTGAAATTCCTTTCATCACCAATTAGACTTTTAAATAAATCATTCTAATTTTTGTTACTATGGTTAATGTAAATATATATTTATGAACTTAAAAAAAATCACCTTCTGATTAATTGCAGTAATTAAAAAAGCATTCCATAAAATTTAATAAATACACTATCATATTATTTAAAATAAAATCTGCAAAGTTTCAATACTGTAAACGATCGATATATCATAATATATACTTGTTTTAATTACTTTAATTATTATTATTATTATTACAATTGCTACAATATGTATTTTATTAATTAAAAAAATAGTGACATTTTAACATAAAAAGAAATTGATCATATAAGATTTGTCTTTCTATGTATATATGTCGGTTGTAGGCTTAAAAACACAAGCAGTGTATGTGACTGAGAGTAAGAAATACGTGGCTGACACGAAAAAAATGTAATGGATTAGAATGAAGATGGGTATCCAATATCCATTGCTTAGTGAAAAGCGAGGTGGGAAGGGAAGAAATATCCTTAGAAGTTAACTTTTTTTACAAAAGCAATACACATGGATTTATTATTTAAAAAAGAAAAAAAAAAGAAATTGAGGCATGTAAAAAAAAAATAATAAAATTTGAAAAGCACGTTTGGAGAGTTAGACCCTTTCTCTCTCTCTCTCTCGATAGTCGATACTATAAATGCAAAGGCCAAGGGTGAGTCTATATATAGTTCGTAACGCTTCCCTCTCTCATTCATTCATTCATGCATTAACATTTCCATTTCCCGTTAAAACCCCACCACCCTCACCTCTCTTTCTTCTTCTTCTTCTTCTCTTTTCTCATACTACCAATTCACGTTGTTACTTGTTACCATGGTTGTTCTGTCTCAGCCAGCATTAGACCACTTTCTCCTCCTCCAACCATGCAAGCCCACGCCCCTCTTCACGGGGATTCCTGTGGTCGACCTCACCCACCCCGATGCCAAGACCCTCATAGTCAACGCTTGCAAAGACTACGGCTTCTTCAAGCTCGTCAACCACGGCGTTCCATTCGACCTCATGGCCAATCTGGAACACGAGACCCTCAAATTCTTCAAAAAACCTCAGTCCGACAAAGACAGAGCTGGCCCACCCGACCCTTTTGGCTACGGTAGCAAGAGGATTGGCCCAAACGGCGATGTCGGCTGGCTCGAATACCTCCTTCTCAACACCAACCCCGACGTCATCTCCCCCAAGTCCCTCTTCATTTTCAAAGAAAACCCACAAAACTTCAGGTAAAACAGAGTCCCCTGTTTTCCCCTGTTCCAAACTGTTTATCAACTATACAAACTTCCGCATTATACAAGCCTTATGCTTAATTTGTTTTAATTTTTTTACTTAACTTATCTTTTTGTTATTAGGATATAGTATCTATCATTTTTCAATGATTAGTTTCTATCGAGTATTTATCTATCAGTTTTGTTTATGACTATTTTCTGTCGAAAATCTTTCAGCTGTTCTTTTTTCTTAACTATTTTTTTTTTTATTTTTTTCCATTATGATACTCCTCCACTCATTTGCTACACTTGTCTTAATCTAAAGGAAAGTAAAGAAGTTTTGACATGTGATTAATTTTCAGGGTGGCGGTGGAGGAGTATATAAGAGCGGTGAAGAACATGTGCTACGTGGTGCTGGAAATGATGGCTGAGGGGCTGGGATTGGGGGTGGCGCAGAGGAATGTGCTGAGCAGGTTGCTGGAGGATGAGAAGAGTGATTCTTGTTTCAGGCTCAACCATTACCCTCCATGTCCTGAAGTGCAAGCATTGAACGGAAGGAATTTGGTTGGGTTTGGGGAGCACACAGACCCACAGATAATTTCTGTCTTGAGATCTAACAGCACATCAGGCCTGCAAATCTGTCTCGCAGATGGCACTTGGGTTTCAGTCCCACCTGATCAGACCTCCTTTTTCATCAATGTTGGTGACACTCTGCAGGTACCATTAATGCCTTCACCCAAACATTTTCATCAGATACTACTATTCCGCGACCTCATTTTTTATATGCTAGTGTAAAAAAATAGTTTTTATGAGATGGGTTTTATTTATTTATTTTTAGGAGGAAAATATGACTGCTGATGAATAGGATAGGATAATAGGAAAAAGAAATGTTCTTGGGTTGTTGGGTGTGTGTGTGTGTTTTGACTTCAACTGTTTGAATCACGTGCATGACGTGTCGGTAAAAGAGAGTCTTATCCTTGGTAAAGAAAACTAGATAAGACATTCCGACAGACATTTTGATATGGGGGTGTGTTTTGTTAGGAAATGATCTAATGGATGGAAACTGATGCAGGTAATGACTAATGGGAGGTTTAAAAGTGTAAAGCATAGAGTCTTGGCTGACACAACCAAGTCAAGGTTGTCGATGATCTACTTTGGAGGACCACCCTTGAGTGAAAAGATAGCACCTTTACCTTCTCTCATGTTAAAAGGAGAGGAGAGTTTGTACAAAGAGTTCACATGGTGGGAATACAAGAAGGCTGCGTACACTTCAAGGCTAGCTGATAATAGGCTTGGCCCTTTTGAGAAACCTGCTGCTCATTAACCGTGTCAAAATTCTACTCAATTTCACCACGTGCTATTAGGGCCACTTTACTTTAGCTCTGCGTCTCTAGCTTCCCAACACTTGACTCTAGTCTACATGACATATATAGAAAATGAATAGGTTGTTTATCTTGTTCTTCCTTTTATCCTCCTCCTTTTTTCTGGTTTGATTGAAATGTAACCGTCACTACTACCCTTTCCACTGTCAATGCAACCAAACTCTAGTTACACTTATTGTGTTACACGTATTATATATATAACCCTTTCTTTTTTGTCAAAACATATAATTTCAAGCAATATCTTGTTTTAATGATATTTTATAAATATGTCCCACTATGCATAATACTAATAGTATTGATTAAAAATAAATATTAATTAAAAAGATTATAAAAACAAAAATGAGCAGAAGATATAAATAGTACATAGAGGTTAAAGGCATGATGATGGGCACATTCTCGTACTTTGGGTTTTCCACCTTTACCACTTTGACGCATACCTCGTGAAGAGCAAGATCTCGTACCCCATCCAACGCGCATTCGACAAACCACTCAACTCTGCAGTGTAGATGCACCTTGCTGGCTTGCTTTCGGCCACTATCTATCTTCTCTCATTATTTAATATTTATGCTTCACAGTTTAAATTCGAAAAATAAAGGAACAATATTTATATAAAAAATTATTTTAAAAATAATCTTCGTCGACTAAGTGGCTGAAACTTTGAAAGAGAGGGGATGTAAAAAAAGATGTGGTCATTTTTAGATAATTCAAAAAGAACCAGCATCACGGAATTTGAAGGAAAGCAATACACAAATTATTGGCTTTTAATAATCGAAGCATAATTTTATATTGCGTTGTGAAAAAAAAAAAAATAGTTAATTAGTCTTGGCACATAGATAAAGCTGGATGAGATTTCATTTCGGTCATAGGTTAGTATGTCTTTATGACTATCATAATTTTTATATTTGAGCTAGCAAGAACTGTCATGCAAATCATTATTTTAATGAAAATGTTTTGGTTTAGGTTTAGGGTTTCATTTATTTTATTAGTAAATATATGATTTTAACTTCGTGTTGAACGTACATATATTTCTTCCATTGGCATATATAAAAGCCTCTAGTTTCTGATTTATTTTGAAAATCTAATTGATGTTCGCGTTTGATAAATCTTACCCACCATTTTCTTCCGACCCCCTCCTTTTTCAGTCTTTATATATACCTCATGTTGGTGTCGGTGATCATTTAGATTGTTTTTTAAAGTATTGAAATTGAAAACACTATTTTTGAGATAGTTATATTTGTTTAACCCACTCAAAGAAACTTATAATGTTGACAATCATCAAGTTTCTACGCTTTTAAGTTGAAGGTACCGAGTTTTCTGGACAATATAATTTCACGGTTTGAATATATATATATATATATATATATATATATATATATATATATAATGGAAAAAAAAAACATGTAAGTGAAGAAACATTGTTGACATGTTGGAATTATTAAGTGTTGAAAATCTTGAGTGAAATATGTCGAGAAGATTATGTCTTTTAACAAATATTAGTAGCTATTGAATCAAGTAAGATAATTTGTTTTATAACCATTTTAAGGGAAAAATAATAAAATAATTTTGTTTATAAGTTAAAATTAACTGCTGTAAAAAAATTAAAATTAACTTAAGTGTAAATTAATTTGTAGAAACTATTTTCTATTAGTTTCTAAAAGAAAAATTAACTTAAAAATAAGCTAATTTTATCTTATGAAAAAAATTATTTCGAATTTTCTATTTATTACTATTTTTTCCTAAAACTGCTTATAAAGAAAATTATCGGAACAAATCTTATATCTATAGGTATTGTAATCATAATTCCTTGAGAACGCAATTGATATAATTAATTTTTTTATTAATTTAAAATATTTCTTTTTATTTTAAATATATAAAATTAATATTTTAATATGTGTAATATACGGGACAAATTTTTATTATATATAACTAAAATTATAAAATATTTAATAACATGACACTATTTCTGCATTAAATTACCTTAAACATAATGCATTTATAAAATGTGAAAAATAAATAAATTAAGGTTTAAGTAATAGGGTTAAGGTTCTCTTAGAGAAGTATTAGGGAATATATAGTGTAATGAGACAAAGCCTGCATGCATTTAATAACAATATTTATTTTTGTTTATACATTACCAAAAATAATTATTGACTTCTGACTAACAACTTCACGCAGTGTATTATCCATAAAAATCTGGTTCAACTTTTTTTTTTTTTTTTTTGAATATGTGATCTTTTGTATATTTTTAAAACAAACAAATTGTGTATATCAAATGCAGAATAAAAGTAAAACCAATTAATTTGCTTATATATATTTTTTTCACAAAGATGTGTAAGACTAGCTTAAAGCTAGCAAGTTATTTTAATTTTATCGCAAAGAAAGTGCAAGACATAAAGGTAGCTACAAGAAAGAGGGTTTTTTCCTTCCCGTGTGAACCAAAGTATTTTCCAAATTGGTTGTTAAAGAATAAGTTTCCCGGTATAGAACTAAAGTAAACTCCATTTCTGCTAACAAAGTGTTTTCTATATACATAATCATTAACTGTGTTGGTTGTATTGCATGATTAATTTTTGACAATTCGTGATGGGTTGATTTTGATATTGAAAATTTACTCAAGGGATTTAGTTCAATCATTATCGGTCTCAATCATTTAATTTATCAAGTGTTTTTAGCATGTTTAGTAAAAAACTAAAATTGTTTAATAAAAATATTGTGTTAAATGTAGAAACTTAGGTTCTAGATTCAAATATAATTATTTTCTTAATTAATAATCTTTCCTCCCTATAAAAAAAATTTGTGAAACTTAAAGAAAACTTATTCTTAATTTTTAAAAATATTTTATAAACATTTTTTTTATAATTATGTTATATTGGTACGAAATATTTTACTAAAAAATTAGACCGATTATGTTTAATGAAACTTTTTACCTAACACTTTTTTTTATTCATAAAATTTGAAATCAGGAACCTGTTGAAGAAACTGAATTTAATATCTCTTGTAACATGCTGAAAATTGAAACGAAAGAACAGCTCGAGCGTGTAACACTTTATTTACCTAAGTGACACATTTCACTGTTCACATTAAGAATTCGGTTTCAGGGAACTGAATTTTGAGCTATTAATTTTTTTTTTTGCGTTTTTGATCTGAGCATGTGTAAAACTGGATCCGGAATGGCCCGTTCTAACCTTGTAGAACGGCCCATTCTCCTTTTAGAATGGGCCGTTCCAGATGCAAAAAATACACACATGACGAATGAATGAAAATGAGTTGTTCTGCTTGGACGTTCCAGTTTCAAAATTAACAGACTACCCGTGCAAGCAGAACGACTCGTTCTGCTTGGAGAACGGGTAGTTCTAGTTGCAACATGAACACACAACCTGAACTACAAACAGAAAAGGGAAAAAAAGTTTAAATACTACTTAGAATTCGGTTTCCCGGGAACCGAATTCTGAGCAATAAAAACAACAAAAAATAAATTGAAGTTCAGAATTTGGTTCCTGGAAAACCGAATTCTGAGTGTGAACAGTAAACGGTGCTATTTCTTAAATAAATTGGAACAGGTGTTGTTTTGATAAACTTTTTTAAAAAAAGATTTATTTCAATAAAAAATTCCACACATGACAGAAGAGAAGATATCTATGTTTAGATTATGTGGGGGAGTGGATGCCGCGGAGTGCAAGGGTGGTATCTAATAAAGTTCTTTATGTTTACTTTTTGCTTCTTAATTTCTACGGTTTCCTTCATGCGGAGCAGAGATCGTTGATTTCTTTAATTTCCTTTTCGACAGAATGTGAAAATGATCGAGTTCATGCTTTTCACAAAAAACTAGAAAGTTTGATAGAAGCTTCTAACATAGAGATCAGAGCGTATGAAAACCATATTCTCACAGTATATTTCTTTTTTACTTTTTATACTTCTCAAATCAAGGGTACATTTAGAAAGAAAACAACTTAAATTAGCTTTAAAATATTTAGGATGATTCGGTAAATTTCACTTTAAAATAAAATATGTATTTACTGAAAAACCGAACATGTTTTGTGATGGAGGTGATGATATTTATAAAAGCTTCTATGTTAAGTAACGAAAACTCTAGAGCCAGGTTCTACTTCCCACACCAACTATAATTAGTATTACAGCTAAATAATCTAGCTCCTGATCAACACGAATATTACTGCCTAACTCCATAATAAAAGAAATAAATTGGGTTCTTGCATGTACTACTTTTTTTAAGGAAAAAACATAGACAGAAAGAAATCGATGTTTAATTTTCAAAAGTATAATATTCTTAGCGGCAAAGAAGGATATTAGAAGACCAAAATATTTAATATTCTTATCACTACAAGAAAATTGTCATATAGTGATACACATCCTATAGTAACATAATACGTGTCACTAAAAATTACTTTTATCCACACAATAAATATGATATATGTTGGTATATTGTTAAAAAATGTAAGTATAGACTATAATGATACACAAAATATGTTGTTAAATCTTATTCAAAATAAATACTAAAATTATATGTAGCTATATGTCGAATAAGTATATACTTATATATATTATACCTATAGTGACACTTTTTGTATATTATCTTTTTGTATATTATTGTATGAAACAATTTTTGTAATGTACAAAAAGTCTAAACTACATAGAAAAAAAAGATTATTGCATGTAAACGCTTCACTTAAATTGATCGTCATTTGCCGCGGTTTGTATTTCAACTACAAATATTGTTTTCGTTTTGTTCTTATAGAATTCTCTTTAGTACTTCATGTTCTAATTTAATTCGGTTACAAAATTTAAAGTGGTTTATGATTTAAAAGCAAAGTGAGAAAGCATTATCCATATCTCTATAGACAGATGTAATGGTGGATCGTGAAGTAATGTATTATTTTCCATCTTTCTTATTCTATATTTGTCGAAGGTCAACCATGTATAAGATTATTTAAAATGCATAATAAGTTATTTTATTTCTAAAACTCCACTAAATTGGTTCTATCCCCGACAAGAATATATATATATATATATATATATATATATATATATATATATATATATATATATATATATATATATATATATATATATATATGTATCATAGAATATTCTTCACAGGAGTCAGAATGATGTTTATTTAATTTAACTAGATATTAATATTCTTATACAAAGTGAGATCATTACGTTTAATATTTTAGCCGTAGAATGGTGTAAAGGCATCACCTAAAAGCATAGTCGGTTGCCATTCGTAATTATATTGACAATGTTATTCGTTTTGTTATTCATGTTTTCATAGGCTTGTCAAGTAATTTTCTTTTCCTTTTTGGAATTTTCAGAGTTTCATTTGATTCGATTAAAAGTACATAAACATTAAGTGTATTGATCTTACGACACAGGTTTAAGAATAAATTTGATTCCCAAAACTTAAATATAAGCAGGTCAGCTCTAAATATATTCATCATGACTCATTTAGATATGTATCAGTTATAAATAAACTTAATAATCAGAAAGTCTTACTATATTTTATTCGCTATAGCTAACAGTACTCAACAGCATATACGTACATGATCGTGAGTGACAAGAGTTTCAGAAATAAGAAATGAAGTCACTAGCCAAACCTAATAAGTCGTTATGAGATGATGATGGAAACCATAAAGGAAAAAAATTTAAAAAAGAATAAAGGAAAAAAAAATGAGTACATGGCTGAAGTGCAATAATTACCATTTGTACACTTGATGTACGTTAATATAACATAAACCCTAAATCATAAATTCTAACATTTCATACATACATATATTTTAAACTCATTTTTAAACACTACACCCTTAAAAAAAGAAAAAGATATATTAATTTTTTTTTTAGGAAAAAGAAAGATATAATCTGAGTGCTAAACTAACTAACGATATATTATATGCTCCTTATTGATGTTTTAGTATATATTTTCATAAACGATTTATATTATTTCTTTATATGAATTATATATATATTTATGTAACATAAGTGTTGGGAATTAATAGATCCAATACTTACTTATATGAATGCAAAATAGATGTTATACATAAACATATATAAAAATAAAGAGTTGAAGAAAAATAAAAAATTTTAGGTAAAAAAATCTTCTCAATGTGAATGAGGAAAAATTATGAGATCTAATTCACTAGAAAGATTTCTACTATAAAAATATAATTACAAATAATTTTTCATTTTCAAGAGGATCACTCAAAGAAATTCATTCTTCTTTTTAGATGATTGCCTCCTAATTCTTATCAAGTGTAGTAGAAATATCTTTGTCTCTTTCTCTCAAAGAAGAATAAAAAACTTTTCCGTTGTACTTCTCTCTTTCTTTGAAAATTCTAAAATAGATTAGATGGAATAAAATTTCACCACTTTATAAGTCTCCCTATTTATAAGAGATGAAATAACACTTCATTTATGCATATTCATATTCTTCATTCATTTCTCTTCATTTATAATTAAAAATTTTAGATTGATTTTAAAATAATCTTCCTCTCTATTAAAATTTTCAAATATTCTTTTTTACAATTTTTTTTACATGCATACTTCCACTCCTCAAACTTTGATGTGTTTCTTGCCATACTTTTAATGTCAATATTCTACTTCCTAAGAAAAAAATTATTTATTTCCCTACTTTTACAATAAAATATTTTTTTATTAGACTAGGTCTCGTGATTTTTCCTTACTCATATTAAGAAGACTTTTGTAGCATATATGCATGTTTTATTTCAAAAGAAGCAGTCTTACATTGCTTGAACCATCCAAGATTTGACTCTTTATATCAAAGTGTTCGTAACATTTTCAAATGAGCAAGCAAAGAGTGTTGGGTTCACGCACATGAGAATCAGCCTTATGAGTTTGTTATAGTTCAAATTTGTTGATTTGTTGCCTTCTTCCGTGTATGTGAAAAATAAGATTTGAAAATATTTTTATTTTTGAGAAAAGATCCTATTGTATCCTAGAAGACTTACGCGTATTTTACAGATAAATTCTTAAAATCAATGTCATCACATGTCTAAATGAAAATTATCTAATGTGTTCAGTATTTTAGGTTATTGGTTTGTGCATCTACCTTAGAAAAATAACAAATTTTGTGTAAGATTTTTGGTGTTACTCTTTTATTTCTTATTCTTATTTCTCCATAATACTTATTTTACGTTCACATAACTAGATCTATTAACTCCCGATAATAAGATCTAAACATGTATATGTTAATTTCACTATAGTACGGATTAACTTGGTTGATCAGACACCATATGTGAATGCATGTATTCTTTTGACGACACGTACGCTTAATTAAAAGAAAAAATCATCGATCATGCATCCTGAACAACTGCTAACAGACATACAATAATTATTATTCACCAATAACAGTTCGATCTTGTGGTTGTATGTTAGGTATCTTGTTTGGCTTAATTTGGCACCGGTACCAGAAGCACATATATATGTATGGTAAATAATAATATGCATGGAAAATTAAAAGAAAAGAAAAGAAAAAGTGTATTATATTGTCGGACAGGACCAAGACATGAGTGTATGCAATGAATTATAAGTGGTCTTTGCGTGTGTCTTATCTGTTTGGAATATGAAAGAACAGAAAATAAATAAATACTACTAACTGCGTGTTTTTCCATTTATCAACTGGCATTGAGACACATGCACAGGAACCTAGCTACGGGGCCTGCCATGGCCCCTCCTCTCCCCCCTTTTTTCTATTACAGATGACTTGTGTTGTCTCTATATGCAATCATAAATATCCAATTCATACCTCCTATTTTATTTTATTTTATTTCACTCTTTTTAAGGACAACATTGATAATAATAATAATAATAATTATAATAGTAATTAAGATACTATTATAATAATGATAAAGAAGTGGTATTAATATCAAATTATTATGAGTTATCAAAATTTTTGTTTTGAATATTTAATAAATAAATTTTAGTTCATTTGAGCACTGTGACAAATATATATTTTCTTTAAAGGGATAAACTCTTTTGTTTTCTAGCCATTTTTAGTTATGAAAAAATGAAAAATAAATAATTTGAAAATTTACTTTGGATAATGATATTATTGAGCATGACGAGCAGGCAGATCCTCGGGGACAAGTTGGAATAGAAAAGGTAAAGAAAAGAAGAGCAGCAAATGGAATAGAGATCCGAAGAAGAAGAAAAAAGTCTTTGTGGTAACTAAGTTTTGAATCGATCTTAATCTTCAACAAATGGTCGGCGATTAATTTGAAGGACAAGATCTTTGGTACGCCTCACTGAATAGGGCTAATAATATTTGGCACCTTACTTTTTGCGCAGACCAACCAAATGATGCCAGCGGAGAGTACTTGCAAAGTGAGGTCGAATTTCATCGATTCCTTCTGCAATTTTATCCACAACAGTAGTAGTAACCGATAAATCTCATCCAAAAGCCAAGTCACTGAACCATATATATTTATAAATAATGTGTAGTAACACTTTGAAAATCACTATATATTTCCTGCCACTTTATTATGAATTTTTTACATAAATAATATTTTTTTTAAAAAAATTATAAAAGTAACATCTGTGCAACATTATTTACCCAATTAGAATCAATCGTTGTTCATGCTCAGAATTTGGTTTCCCAGGAACCGAATTCTGAGCTTCAATATATATATATTTTTTTTACAACTCAGAATTCGGCTTCCAGGGAACCAAATTCTGAGTTGTTTTAAATTTCTTTTTTTTTTTGTGTTTGTGGCTTAGTTTGTGCAAGTTTTAGAAGTGGAACGAAGCAGAACGGTCGTTCTGCTTAAACACTTAGAGTGCCTTTTTTAAAATTGGAATGGCCCGTTCTAATTTAAAAAAAAGCGCTCTAAGTGTTTAAGCAGAACGGGTCGTTCTACTTCCGGAACGACCCATTCCACTTCCAGCATTCGCCCAAAATGAGCCACAAACACAAAAAAAAAAAATTTAGAACAACTGAGAATTCAGTTCCACAGGAACCAAATTTTGAGTTGTAAAAATATATATATATATATATATATTGAAGTTCAAAATTCGGTTCCTGGAGAACCGAATTCTGAGCATCAACAGTGATTGGTTCTAGTTGGGTAAATAATGTTGCACAGATGTTATTTTAGTAAATTTTTTTAAAAAAAAAATTATTTACGTAAAAAATTCACTTTATTATACCAAGTTCATTGAACTCTACAAGCTTGACAAACTGACACACAAGCTTGCCTCAGTTCAGAAAAACTGGTTTCACATCTCTTCCAAGTGTCTACACTTTGGTAAGGAAGAAAAGTAGAAATAAAAGGCTATAGACGTGATGGATGATGTAACAAGGAAAAAAATAATGTAAGATGGAGAATGGGGTAAAAAGTATAAAAATGTTAAAAAATAATAATTAATAATTAATTAAGTGCTATCAAGTGAAAATAATAAACTTTAAAAGGTAAAGAGTTTATAATTCTTACCTGAACTATTTCTTTAGAAAAAAAAATTATATAATTCGATCACAGTATGGAGCATATTAGTTTATGACCTAATAGATTGAGAAATACATGTGATAGAACTAAAAATTTTAATCAAATAGTAAAATTTTAACATATAATTAATTAGAAAATATATATTAGTAATACAGTCTCTAACACATTTTTTTATTATTTAAAATTAATTAAAATCATAAAATTAATAAAGAAAGTCATTAAATAGAATTTAAGTAAAAAATTGTCATTAAATAGCATGTAAAATTCATCAAATTATATATATTTTTAATAAATTTTAACCAATCAAATATAATATCTTAAAATAGTGTTTTTGAGAGTGTGTTTTTAGTATTTCTGAATTAGCATACATGTGTTTTACTTTATTATAATATCAATTGTTTATTTTTTTTAATTAATAATTTAAAATATGTTTTTAACTTTTAAATATACTTTTTTTTTTCTTTCGGAAGAGATAAATTATGAAATAATAAATAAAATATTATATAAGGATCGTTTTTATGTTAGCATAGTGCTCATAAAATATTTGATAAATCAATAAGGTAGACAATTGGACTCAAATCCAATGAATTTTCGCAAAAATACGCATGATGTGTGTTGATAATGCTGTACTTGTCCTTTTTAATTTCAAATAATAATAAAATAGTAAAAAAAAATCTATAAATTAGCCTTGTTAGTGTGAATCCTAGCCTCAAATGTTTGCTTCCTTTTTATTTTACTTAATATCATGTTTATAATGTTTTCGTAATTTCCCTAATCTTTTGGGTCTATTTTAGAGAGAATCAATTTAGCTTATTTTGCATTAATTTTTTTAATTATGATATTAATATGAAGCTAGGGATGGAAAAAATACCCGTACCCGCGGTATCTACGGGTAAAATCCGCTACGGATAATAAATGGATAGGCTAATTGGATACCCGCGGATAATGGAGACGGATAATTTTTTACCCGTTTATACACGGGCGGGGGTGGGTATGATGATATCCATACCCGCGGGTACCCGTTTAATAATATTTCTTAAATATCCTAATTATCCTTGTATCACATAACCCTAAAACTACACTCTCTCATTTTTTTTCTTACAAAAGCGAGGTTGATGAAGTTACCAACATGTGTTAAACATGTTATAGAATTATGTTGGATATAATTTGATTAATATTTTATCTTTTATAGGACCAATAAAATTTATGTATTTTAAGTTGTTTACTTTCGTTTGAAATTATGAGATTGAATTATTGTAGCTTTGTGATGAGACTTTAACTTACTTGTGAGATTGATTTATTTTAAGTTATTGATTATCTTGCATTTTTATTATTATTTCAACAAAATTAACGTTAAATAAAAGTTCAAAATTAACATTGAATTTTTATTTTTAATATTTCAATTACATTAAATATAAACTTAAAATTATTTGTAATATAAATTCTTTAATTTCTTAAAAAATTTATAAATATCTATGGATATCCATGGGTATTCAAGAAATTCATGGATATCCGCTTAATAGATACCTGCGCGAAGGGTGGGTATGGGGCCAATTTTTATCTAACGAGGCAGGGACGGGTTTACTATTACCCGCCCCATGGAACCCCATTGTCATCCCTATATGAAGCATTATTTGTATTGTTTTTTTTATAAATTTGGTATTAGTATGAAATATCCCGACTTCGAACCCTACATACTAACTAAGAGAGACAAGTCATTACTATCTGTACCAATTAATATCGATTTATTTGCATTAAAAATTTATTTGGAGTATTTACTTTAGGTTATTCATGGACTTTTAGTACTAAATTTGTTTGGGCTTGCACTTTTGGGAGATAAATATCATAATTAATATATATATATATATATATATATATATATATATATATATGTATGTAAATATATGTGTGTGTGATAATAAAAAATAAACCTAAGTTAAAATATTATGCATTTTAGAATATACGTTTCACTTTAATTTACCTATTATATTTTGAATGTATTTTGTTTGAACTTGTGTTTTTGTTATCTAATTCAACTCTTTTTAGAAGAAATATATTTATCTTTTGATTTAAATTAGAAGTTGAATTAGCCGAAACAATATGTAAACCTTTTATAACCATTATGATCTATTTTAGGGGCAGAAGAATTAGAGTAATATTGTAGTTATCCCTTTGTGAGTTAAACCTATAGAATCTTAACCCATGGTAATAATGTATATAGACTAATGATAACCTGATCGCCGTTGTATCTTGAAATGGCACATGAAAGCAACCTTAAAAATAAACCCTAAACATGAAAGCAACCTTAGAAACTTATACAACTTGTTCGTAACACAAAAATTGTGTATATGTGCCTTCTGACAGTAATTCTTGCACTAATGTGACTCCAAAACAAAAGCAGCAATATATTTAGTAATCAGTGGTATATTGGACTAAATATACCTCTGATTAGTAAATATTATTCTTGTTTAAGTTGAATTGTGTGTTCAATGTGACTGAAGCAGCGTATACATAGGGAGAAGAGAAGAACATGGAAGTATGGAACACTTAAACAAGAAGCTTCTGAAAGTACATAGCAAAAGTGCATGACAACCTCAGTCTCGCATTGAAATCATGCAAAACCACCTCCATATGGCGAAGACTCATCTCGACAACGTTCCTTTCACTCTCGCTCTCGCATGGAACACTTGGTGACTGTCTTTCTGTTTCTCACCCTTGTTTAGTTTTTGGGTTGGGCTTCAAGCAAGTTTTGCTAAGATGGGCCCTTCAAAAACCAACACAAAGCCCACGAGGTTGGATAGGAATAAAATGAATTCAATGTTTGAAATCAATTCATCAGTTTTAATTAGACTTTGGCAAACCAGGGACTAGGGGACAAATATTCGAGTTCCATTTTTGATAAAAATAATTTTTTATTAAATTTTATTTATCTTTCGACTAAATCATATTAGTCTAAAATACCTAAGAATATCGGTGCAAAACCAAAAATAAAATTAGGATTTGACTAATTGCATCCCTTATTTACTAAATACATGCCTAATTCTTTTTCTTTTTAAGTGCATTTGTTAAAAAAGTTTTTTTTTCATTTTTATTTCTCTCTTTCCAATTACTAATCTCCCTCTTGAAGTAAATAGTTGTTTTTTCTTCTCTTCTTCTGAAAACATGCCTATTTTGTGGTCATTCTTGTCTAATGTGTACTTTATGATGACTAGTGGAGGAGAGATATTACATGCTTCTATTATTTTAAAAATAAAAAAAATAATGGGATGGGTGATTAGTTGAAGATCTCCGAAAAGTATAAGAAAAGAATGAAAACGATAGTATGAGAGAGTGGTTTGAAAGTGATTATAAAGATAAAAATTTGTGTACATAAAAACAAACTATCACATTTATGTATTATTAAATATTACTTTAGAGTGAATTATTTTTGTCCTTCAAATTATATTATGAAAGAAAACGGTTTTTTTTTTCTCTCATTATGTTATCCCAGTTTTGTTTACCAAGTGGATTGATTATGTATACATGGAAAGGGTATACATTAAGTGTGTTTTATAAAACTAGTTTATAAATTAATTGAAAACTTTTAAAATAATTAAAAACTTATAAGTTATAAGCTAAAAGTTAAAAAGTTATAAGCTAATTAATTAAATTAAAAGTATTTACTAAATTTAATTGATAAACTAAATATTAAATGTAAAAATGACATAAAAGTGTTTTTATAATGAGAATCAGGAAATGACATCGATAAGTAAAATGATTAGTTAATTAAAAAGAGTGAAAAAATAGATAAATTAATGAAAATTAAAAATAAAAAAATAATTAAAAAGTTATAAATTATAAAGTACTTAAAAAATCAAATTATGGATACTTGATACATGTGAACCAAAAATATGTTAAAGGTGGTTGAGACGCTGAAAACAAGGTTAATTGCACATTTTCGATAAGGAAAAGAATGAAAAAGGTTCCCACATTATCCATTTTCGATAAGTCAATATATTTGAAAGCTACTACACGTATCTAGTTTTAAAATGATTATGACATTTATCACCATTGCGCCCTAAAATTTCAGCAGGGCCATGTTGAAGTTCCAAAAGGTGATAGATTGATCTAGCGTTGTATAATACTACAATTCAAAAGATCATAAATAATAGAAAACATATCCCGAACACAGAAAATAGACAAAATCATTTATGAGTTATTTGTTGAGTATGAATGGATGGGTTAGCAACCTGGCAAAAGAAAGAGACTATGAAATAGCATAGCCTTAAGATTACAAGGATAAAAGTTTTTCAGGGTCATCAATAATAGACGAGCACTTCACATGCTTAAGTTCTATGCCATGGGACCCTTATTTGGGATACGTCTTATAATACTTTAATCCAACCGGTAGAAGGCCAAAATGTTGCCACATCACATGTCTGAAGGACGCAGTTTCAAATCAGAATGTTCGATCAACTCCATATATAATACGAGAACACAAATATTCTTGGTGGATTCTTTGTTATGCCTCCAAATGAAAAGAAGAAATACTAAATTTGAGGGGTTCATGTGAACCACGTTAGATGATGTCAAAGAGCTAGACCAATCCCATCACTTTCTCATATGGCTGAGGTTTGATTATCCCTCTTTAATTAAGAGAAGAAAAATAGAAGGTCTAAAGGAAAAGGAATATTTTAATTAAACAAATAAACCATTGATAAAGGCACCTTTGGGAAAGGAGGGGCAATGACCCTATGCTGATGCCTATTTGGCAGAGAGAATAAAGCATGACCGCCCCATTGTCGTCTAGAGGATAATAGAAACAAACAAACCCTTATCTTTGCGTATTATATTTAGATTTTCAACAATTTTTTTATTAAACTTTATACTATAGCATACTCAAGATCGTAAAAGCGGCAAAAGAGAGAAGGAATCATAATCTTAGAAAATGTACCTCTTTTAAAATATACCAAAAAAAACAAATAATCTTGGGACATATTATAATTATAAAATCATGTACAAATAGAAACGGTCATGGACTCCACCTTCCCAAATGAAGAGCATTCTTAACAACCAATAAGGTGATGCATATTGCAAGCGGTAGAGCCGCAGAGACGGCTAGCCTCTATATAATTCAAGGACTAACTCTTTTGGTTATATATGCTTTACATTAATGAAATTAAAAGTTAGGAATTTTTTACTTTTGGTTATGTCTACTTGTATGCTACGTCCGTTAAAAGTAAAAGTTGGAAACCTGTCCATTATTTAATTCTCAATTTTTAAAAATATGAAAATTTATTTTAATTGCATTAGTGTTTGAGATTAGATATCGAATATGCATTCTTCATTTAGTCAAATAATATGAATGAACATCTACAAATAATCTAATAGCTATTTCAAATGATACAATAAACTCAACATCGATTATTATATACCATTTTAAAAATATAAATTTGATTTTAACTTAATTTTATCTGACAATATCAGTTTGTAAAGCCAAGATTGTTTTTACTTATATATTCTATTTTGATTTATTATATGTGACATTTTTAATACATTCTTCAAACCAAAAATCAAATATGTATTGAATAAAATTGTTTTTATAAATTATCTAATAATAATTTGATAACATGTGACATAGTAAACATAACAACAATTATCATGATACAACCATCTTAAACATGTAAAGTTGGCTTAAGTAAGGCCAATAAAAGATTCTTCACTTGTCATTTTTTAGTAACATAATCTTGTCGAGGAAACAAAGGAAAGTAAAATTAACTTTACATAATCAAAGCAATTAAATTGAAACTATAATTTATTCTTGTGCAACATCTTGCATTGAAAGAATGAGATGGCTTTTGTCCCTTGTCTACCTAAAATAAGCTCAGTTTCCCATCACCGCCACATGGCTAGTTGCTAGAATGTGACTACTGACTAATGGTGGGGTAAGTGGACGTAAGCACAGCCACTTGATTAAACGTTGGGTAATCTTCCATTCTTCCACTTCAATTCCTTTCTTCCTATGCTGTATTTTTTATGATTTTACTGCCCAATTGTGTGGAATTTGTGTTGGTCTCTATTTTCTGCAAAATAGGGTACCTTTAATGTTCAAACTTGAGATTCCATAATGAATGCCTTTGTTTAAGTGGTGGATCTCCTTTCAGGAAGTAAAATCCCAACTGTACTGAATGGGGATTTTGACATGAATTCCACAGTACTATAGGGATATTCTTCACCCATATAGGGTTGAAATCAGCACATATACAAACATCAAGTTCACCAAGCTTTTGCATTCCCATGGTGCTGCTACCTATTTCAATGTAAATTTTGATTTAAATTGAAGGAACAAAAAGGATCAAAGAAAATAATTTGATTCAATTAGAAGATATGCACCAACTACCTACATAAAAATTACAAGATAGAATAGTAGAAAGCTTTTCAATAAAATGTACAATTGGTTAATTATAAGTTGGTCAATTTGGAAATTACACATATATCCCTATATGCATGTTTCCACTTTTCATAATATATCATCTACAGTGACATTGCTGTTTCACGAGATCCTAACCCTTCAATATATTTATGTTTTAAAGTTGAAGTTGAAAAGAATAAACAGTTAGATTACGATTCAAGTTTTTATTCCAACAATAGAGAGGATCTATTATTCCCACATGTTCTCTCTCTATGACATAAGTTTTGCACTATAAGCTAAGCAACTAATATAATGATGAAAAATAACTTTACAATCTATGGTTTTACCTTAATCTTAGCGCCAGAGGAAGCAAGAGAAATCGAAGAGGAGGAGGTTGATGCTGACGAGGTTGCAAGAGCAGACAAACCCACATTGTAAGTCATGGATTCATCTGGCCGAAAGAGACCATAGTTTCTCTCTGAGGTTGGTCCAGGCTTCAAGTCTTCATTGAACAAAGCAAACAAGTACACTTCCAGCCTCATTCTAGGATTCAGAGGTGTCCCTTCATTTGCCATTTGCCTTCTCAGCAAGTTCCTGTTGTAAGTTGCAGCATTCATTGGTGTGGCACCAACCTCATCAGCATCACCCTTTGAAGGCCAACCAGTCTCAGAGACCCTAACCTCTATCCCTTTGAACCCCATCTTAGCAATGGCAAATGAAACAGCATCAACCATAGCATAAAGCATGTTATCATAGTGGAGGTTGGTGTAAGGGTCAACCATTCCTGCATTAGGATTAAACAGCACATACTGCAAAGGAATGGTATTAGGGTCATCCTTGTAAGCAAAGTAGGGGTAGGCATTGATCCAAAAGGGGGACTTGGAGCTTGACAAGAAGTTCAAAAACTGGTACATGATCCCTGAGATCTCACTTTTGAAACTACCAGCTGAAGGAGGGTAAGATTGATCAAGCACTGCTAGGGAACTAGGTGTTGAAACCTTGATGTTTGAGTAGCCTAACTGAGCTAGAGCATTATGAATGTTCACCACTGCTGGTACAAGGTGCTGAATGAGAGTCGTGTCATCATCAGTGAAGACCTCATTCCCAACCTGAACACCTGTGATCTTTGTCCCGGGTAGGTAGGGTATGATGCGGCTGTTCACCCATTGAAGTGCTTGTTGAGGATCATCTAACTGGCTTAGTATTTCATTCTCCACTGTCACAATGATTTCAATGTTTGAGTTGGCAAAAGCACTCAGAATCTCAGGGTTGGTGTCATAGATTCTTGTCTTTGTGAGTTTAAGGGTGCTCAACAATTCAAGGACTTTGTCTGGCTGAGGTAAATTGTTAGCCACTTGCCCATAGTTGATTCCAAATGATTCAACACCTTGAAAAACTCCAATATCTGTAATTGCACGATCAATGAAATGTGTTAGTACTTAGTACTACTTATATTGTTCAAGTTGTTAGAACTAGCCAAGGTTTTAAACGTGGTTGCGATAGTCACGATCCTTGATATGGCAAGAAATTGCTGACAAATGCAATTGCAATTGTGACTACCAAAATTGCAGTGGCTATTTTAAAACCTTGTAGCTAGCTAAATATTATAAAAACATAAATAGTATGCAAAAACAAAACAGAACAAACAGGGAACCTGCAGAGAGAAAAATTGCGAGAAAAGCATAGATGATGGCAATTTTTGTGATGAATGTTGCCATTGTGAGCATTTGAGACCAAGGAAGAGAATCTGAGATTGTAGAATAGATATAGGGGTATTATTATGTGCAGTGTAATTCCTTTCTTTTCTTGTTTGAATATTTTGGAGGCAGAGAGAGACAAGGTAAATGAGAGGATTTGTGTTTGGTTCGTTAGCTTGCCTTAGCAGTATTGCATTTGCTATTACTCTTGGGGGGGCTTTTTCCGTTTGGCATGGTTTCCTTATTTATATATTCTTAACGCCGAGTCTTTTGGACAAGGTTGTCTCTTTCCAACCTACGTCAACTTCCAAATTTCCCTTTGACCTCAATACCCTTTAGCCACTTTCTTCTCACAAAAGCAAAGAGAAATCCCACTGGTTGGTTAAATATTAGAGCCTTTGAGCCAAGACATTGCAGGATCCCAAAATTTTAGGTAAGGTGAAATTTAAACCACCTTAATCATGAGAGATTCTGTATTATACAGACTTATATTACTATTATTATTATGTGTACATATTTTTTAATACGCCACTCTGAGGAGCCGTGCAGATGTAGTGCTTTTGTGGGAAAAAGGCAATAATAGGTCTGCTGGAAGTGACCCTTTTTGACATGGAGATGCCTTGTATAATGAAAATTTTGAGCAATTTTATGCATATGGCTCCTTTTCTGCGCAGTATACAATCACTCATCGGTGTAAAATGTGTCATTTTAATCACATATCCATGTAAAATGTACCATTTTCAAACTAAAGCATAGATCGTGTGTCTGACTTCAGAAATCCATTTAGTATTTTAATTAGATTTGGTGACATTAATTCTTTGTACGTGGCTGTAGTGTTGCAAGTCTTGTTGATCTTTCGAGAATTAGCTTATATTAGTTTAACCGAAAGTATCGTTTGAGAAATGTAGGTATACCCAATATTTCACAAACTATACTTTTAGTTAGTAAAGTTTTTTAGGGGTCTAACTATTTTGTTGCTTTTAAAAAAAATATATATATAATTCATTTTTCTCTGATTGACTTTATTAAAAATAAAATATTGTCTCTAATCACGATTTCATATTCAAGAATCAAGATCTTTGATTAAAAAACATAATTTGAACAATCAATTTTTAGTATTATTTTATTATTTTAAACTTTATTTTAATTAATAAATAAAGCTAATATTCATATTATTTAATCACGACTTCATATTCATTATTTTGTTATCTCTGATCACGACTTTATATTCAATACAAGAATCAAATTTTGATCTTTGATTAAAAAATATAATTTGAGCAATCATTTTTTAGCATTGTTTGTTATTTTAAACTTTATTTTGATTAATAAATAAAGTTAATATTCATATTATTTAATTAAATTATTATCATATTATTAAAATAACTTGTGCTCAAATGATATATTGGTGAACACAAAGTTTAAATTATTTTATTAATAAGAGAATTTTTACGATATCTAACATTATTTGAAAGACTTTTATATAATCATGTTACGTCATTAATTTTGATTTGTGTCGTCATTTTATATTTTAATATTAAGTTATTATATTTTTAATTTAGTCCCTAAATAATTATATTAATTTTTCCTTTTAATTTTATGGAGGAGATTTGAACTAAATAAATTCTATCCATGGCGTGAAGAAATTTTTGGGAAAATGCAGGATGAGGTTGAACTAGGAGCAAATTTCCAAGGCATAATTGAGTATTGTGTTGGTGATGCGTTTTTGGTGCACTTTAATGGTGATAGTGAAGGCAAAAACTTCGATGTCATCACCTGATAAAATCACAGAACAAAAAACACAAAGTTTGAATAGAACGAAAAATAGGACAAAATAATTGTAGAGTTTTAACGTTAACAACGTACAAAATCCTTTGATCGACAAATTGCTACAACATCCTTTCATAAAAATAAAAATAAAAATCGTGCCCTTTGATCGAAAATTGCACCCGCACTCCATGCCCTTTCGAAAAACTGGGATCAAAAAATTACACCCATTCTCCTCACCTTTTGATCGAAAAATCGCATAAAACATATTTGATTGAAAAACTGCAACCTCAACAAATTCAACAATTTTAAACCAATAATTATTTTTTTTATTTTAAAACATCATAAATAAGGAGTTAAACATAAATAATATAAAATTTTAAATAAAAATAATTTTTTTTAAAATATTAATGTAACTTCGTTAAATGATATGTATTTATTTTATTGCTACATGTAACATCCCAAAAATTTTATTAATACAATAGTTAATTATTATTTATTTTTATATTTATGAAGATTATTTTCTTATAGTTATTTTAAATTAATTAAAGGGGTTTTATAGAAATTTTAGAGGTTTTTAATTATGAGTATGTTAATTAAATAATAAATATTTATAAAAATTATTTTTGCATAAAATTCTAAGAGTGTTTTAAAGGCCCAGGCCCCAGAACGAGCCGTTCCCGAAAGTGGAATGTGCTGTTCAAAACTATTAAAAAGGCCTAAAAACTCTACTTGGGAACGACCGTTCCAAACAACGTCATTGTGAGTTAAATTCAACCCCAGAACGGGTCGTTCTAGTGTTGAAAACGGGCCGTTCTGGATGTAAAATTTTCACATATCGAATGAGTCCAAAACGGACCATTTAGAGTTCAGAATGGCCACTCCAGACTTTTATAAATAGGAGGAGGGGGCTGTAGAAAATGAAAACAAACGGAGGTGAAAATTTAAATGAGAGAGAGAGAAAGAAAGAGAGAGAGAGAGAGAAAGAAAGAAAAAAAGAAAGAGGGAGAGAGAAAAAAAAATGAGCAGGAAGAGGATTGTGAAATTTTTACGCAATTGATAAAGTCGACATTCTAAAGGGAGGAGAACTTTATCTCTTTAAAATGTTATATAATATTATGTTTATTTATCTATGTTATTTTTTTATCTACTTTGTGAAGTGTCCCTAACTTCATTTATTTGCTTAACCTATGATCATTTTTACCTATAATAATTAATAAGGTATTCATAGTTTATGTTGTTTAATTATTTTATAATGATTATCATTTTTCATTTACGTGATTGGTATTCTTAATATATTCCTTTTACATAAATATTATTTTTTGATTAACTATAATATAGTTTTGTTAAAGTCTCTTTAACTTGTCTTGTTATTTCTTCATGTGTTTATGAAGATAAATATTATTCTATGACCATAGAAAATAAAGTTTGAATTAATTTGTAGTTGGAAGTTTGACCTTGAGAATTTAAAATTTTAAATGAGTAAGGAATGAAGGTGAAATATTCTCTTGTTGGTTAAGGTGAAATATTATTTTGTTGGTTGATATTATGATGATGTTCATTTATCCTGACTAGTCACTACAAGTATAATTCAAATTTTATTGTAACATGAAAATTCAATATATATATATATATATATATATATATATATATATATATATATATGTGTGTGTGTGTGTGTGTTTAATATTGATAATTCTGTACATTCTATTTAATTATTTGTATTTATTGGATATTTGTTCTCACTCATTATTTTCTTTATTTTTTTAAATTAAATATATTACAAAATAGATGGATCTACCTGCAATTCCAGGTCCTTGTTATTACTGTTGTCTTCCGTGGAGGGAATTGGAATGTGAAGACTGTTTAATGGACTTATTATAATTTTTTTTTCCCGTCAATCATGTTAATTCAATTGTAAATTTATTTTCATTATCATTGTAAATATTGTAATAGAAGTGGAAGAAATGAATAATGTATAAAATAGTACATTATTGTAAATATTTTTAGAATAATATGTAATGTAATAAGTTCACAAAATCTTTTTTGTCCTTGTGAAAAATATTATTAATGATATAATTGTGATAATATCATATAGAAAAAATATATTCAATATTATATATTATATTAAGAGAAAAATATATTCAATATTATATAAATTAAGCGTTACAGTACACGTTAGAAAAGACACCAAAACCTCTCAATCATTAAAGGCACCCTAACAACATCTTTAATTAGATGATAGCAAGGTAGTGAATTTGAAATGTACTCGAAAAACATTAATTTTTTAATTTTTTATTTGAGTGGTACCGAACTTAGTTTCCTTAAATAAACTTTTGAGTTCAAGTTTTGTAAATGCAAAGATATAGTTGGAAGGATAGTAATCAATTAGATTCTTCAATAGAGATTTCGTTAAAAAAATAATTAAATACTCCTTACTAATAACATAATTTAATAAAATGATAGCAAGGTTTTAAAAACAGACCCATGTAGGCATAAATTTTCATTTGCTACATCAAAGGTTTCCGAATCTTTGCAATTACAATTGGGACATCTCCAATAAAAATTCTTATAATTGAGTTATTATATACAAGAATATTTCTATACAATTTGTATTATTTGAGCATTCTAACGTAGATGACAATGTGTTCTTAATAATAAAAAATGATTTTTAACAAAATGATTTTAAATTAAAAAAATATGTAAAATAGTAGGGTGCATTATGGAACCACATAAAATAAATTAAAAACTCAAATTAAGTTTTTTCTTTGAATAAAAAATATTAAAAAAATTCTTAAATCTTATATAATATTAAAGGACCCACAAAAAAAGTATATTAAGGGTTCATGTGATGGCGAAGATGTGTATGACAGGATAGGAAAATTATATCTTGTTTTTAAGTTCTTCTTTGTTATGTTAACATGATATAATATAGTCTTATCCAAATCATTTTATCGTGTTAGTTTAATGTATTTTTTATCATGTAGGATTAGGGAAAAAAAGTTACATTTTCATCTGAGTCATTTTCCAAGTTCAATGCTACCTTATTTGAGACTATTCAGGCCAGCCTAATAGACCAAACTTGGATTTATACCTTTACTTCAACTATTTGATGTGGTATGATCTATTTTAATCATAATTTTTTATTGATCAACTAAATGAAAAAGAAAATAATGGCTGAATTTTACCTTTTTTATATTAATTGATATTGTAGACTATTTAATTTTAACATTTTACTAGGGAACTATTACTAGAGTCCTATAGAAGTAAATAAAATTTATTTTCAGTGATATGAAGATACTGTATGTGTTATAATATTATTCTTTTAGTTGAATTATTTATGTTATGATTTTTATTTTAATTAATATTATGAAAATTAGACTGGTCATTGACATGATTGCGATATTGGATCACAAGCTAAACTAGTGAGTCTTTGATTAAATTAAATTTATTAATTATATTATAAATATATATATATATATATATATATATATATATATATATATATATATAATCTTATTCAATATTTTAAATATATATATTTTGTTATAGTGGTCGTAATTCTTTTGCACATATCTAAGGGATCTAGCGGTCCAAGTCTCAGCGTGCGCATTTACAATTTGTTAGCGATATTCAATTACTGTATGTAGGCAATATGTGTCCTTTGTGGATAAAGTAATATGAAATTCTTATGTTAGCAACAACCATTAGTGAATTACCGATCCCTTTACTTTTAAAATTATTATAAAAAAAATTGTTATATAATACTTATCACTAAAAATTATTTTTATTATTAAAAAAATAATAAATATAAAATATAATAACTTATAAAATATATTATTAAATTTTATTCAAAATTAATATTAAAATTATTTATAATTATATATTGTATTTATAATGATATATTTTATATGTTACCGTATGTAACATTTTTTAATATATATATATATATATATATATATATATATATATATATATTACTATGTTTTTATTGGATTTATTATAAGAATGATACATATATTAGAGTATATATCTACCCATATTGTGAAAGATTTCCTTCTCAAGAGGTTGAAGAAAATTGTTGGACAACATGTTGGAGGATATATAAGTGCATTATGAAGGGTGGTGAAAGAAGATCAAATGAGTGCTCTATTTTTTATGGCTAATATGAGTTTATAAAGTTTATAAATTGGTCCCGATGATGTTCTCCACTTTTGATTCGTGATGGTATAACAATCCTTCTTGTTATTATCAATTAAGGAATGGATTTGTGTGAGGACCATTTAAACAGATTTGGTTTAAAGATGAATTTATTAATTGTTGAGGTTTTTTTTTTAAAAAAATTAGTATAAACTATTATAGTTTGAATGTTGGATACATTTCATTTTAATTATGGATTGATTTCTATATTCATTTGTTAAACGCGCTTTTAGATATTGCCTTTGGCTAATAGATATTGATTATTTGCCTTTTCAGTGGAGAAATATTCTTATATGCTAGATTTTGCATGATTTTATTATATAAAAATTGTGTTAAATTATTTTTCATGATTAATTTTTATAAAGTTTGATAGGTCTTTTAGTATTTCATGTTGTACTAGATCCCTTTTAGGGAGCCATTGTTATGTACCCATTTTTTAAAGCTTGCCACGTGGTATGTGGCCTTTATCCATGATAAAAGTTCAAATATAAAATGTTTTTTATTCTACAAATATGCAACTAATTAATGCTTATTTTACACATTTTTTATATTCATTGACTTGGGATGTCAGATTGTTTATTAGGGATGTTTATAAAATTATTTTGAAAACTGAAATTAAATTATTTTTATAAAAATTAAATTAAACTATATTTTAAGTTTAATTTAAAAATTAAACTACTATAAAATGTAATTTACTGTACTTTAGTTGTGATTTTTTTTATAATGACTTTTATATAATTGTTGTATTTAATCTACCCAAGAATGATTTTTATTATAAATAAAAAAATATGTTTAACAAAAAAAAACTAATGCAATTATACAATTATACATTAACATGAATAATTAAAATATTAAATTTTAATAATTATTTGATAAATTGTATTTATGATAATTTTAATTAATTTGACTGTAAACAATGTATTAAAATTAAATTTTCTCTTAAAATACATTGATTATAAAACAGATTATTTAACACTTTAGAAAATTCTTATGGTAGTTTTAATTAAATCATGTTTTTTTTTTATTTTAATATATTTTGTCTACGTATGACTCATTTTTACTGTTGTCTTTATTATTTTTAGTTAAATATAAAAAGAAAAATGATATTTTTAGAAGTCACATTTTTTCCTCTAAATATTTAACATAGCTACATATTTATAACTCAAAATGATTAATTAAGTTGAAATAAAATTCTTACATGTTGATAGGGTCATTCAAAAATTATTTTAAACTAAACTACTAAAAAACTAAATTGAACTAGATTATAAAAAAAATACTCAACTATGTTTTATAAAAACTAAATTGAACATAATTTCGATTTTAAAAATTAAATTATTATAAAAAATAATTTTATTCAATTCAAATCACAAGAAAAATATTTGATTTAGAATAAAAAATAGTTTAATTAAATATAAAGTATAGTTAAGTAGATGGAACATCGATTAGTGATATCATATGTGAGTTTAAAATATTTTGACTTTGTGTTTTGATAAGAAATTAATTTTGGTTGAGTTATCACTCGGAGAATTTTAATTTTTTAAATTAAATTGCGTTAGACATATTTTAGTTTATTAGTATATATATAATTTGGGAATAAGAGTTAACTTTTAATAAAAATATTTTTTATAATGTAATTTAGTTAAATTTATAATAAAAAAAGATTAATTTAGTTTAAATTATAGTATAATTTGAACTTTTAAAACTAGAGTTTACTAAATTAAAAAATAGTTTAGTTTTTCTAAACTATTTTATATTTAATTCAATTTAGATGAATTACTTTTATAATTTAGTGTAGATTTTATAGTTCTTTTAATTAGTTAACAAGTAGTTTAATTTAGCTCAACCATTTTAAACACTCTAATATCTTTGCAAGTGTTTGTAGATTCAATTTCTCATTGGAGGTCCTTGTGACTAATAAAAGCTTCCATTTTCACCTAAAGCATCCACCATGTTTAAAAAAACCTCTAAACACATGTCTATTAGAAAAAGATAATCACAATTTTGTATATGAATATGTCATATAAAAATTAAAATAAAAATATTCTTACCATAATTTAATTATTTTATTCGTACAATATGTGAAAGGTTTGAATTATCAATAACCATATACAAACTACCTAAACTTCCACCACTAGATTGAGCCTAATATTCTTACCACAGTTTAATTTTTTAATAAGCATTTTAACAATCATTTATTGTTAAAAAAATATAGAATAATCAATATTAGTCATGAACAAAGATAACTTTATGGTATAATATAAAACTATTGATATCATCTTTAAAAAAAAAAATCTTTTAATTAGTTGAGATTCCTTTAATTAATAAAACAAAATTATTCTCGATATTAAGTTAATAAGTTCTAATAAAAATATTTTAAAATACTTATATTTTAAATAAAATCAAATAAGGTTAACGAATTCCCTCAATTAGCATATATAAGTGTTTTTTCTTCTTAATTATAATTCAGTCAAAAAGAGTAAATTAATCTTACTGGTAGTGGTACAGTTGAGATAGTATTGATCTTAAGTTCGAAGGATCTTGATAGTTTCGATCAAGAGAGAGTAAATCTAATTAATAATGGTATATATTTACAATTACTACCTAATGAAACACTTATCAAGTGGATAAATTCGAGTTACATAGTGATCGGACATTTTTCTTTCAAATATTGTACATGATAAAAAAAAATGTCAAAATGAATTAGAATGTGAAAAGTGCTTCTTTCTCTAAACAGTAATATTATATACGAACAAATATTATTTTTTATAAAAAATTTTGAGTCACTAAATGATTTTTTATTAGTCTAGATTCTGCACAATTTCTTAATGATTGTGGAACTACCATTTTGTTAATAATTCTCATTAAGAATGATTTATGCCCATATTTCTTATTTGCATATCGAGGAAACATTGACGAAAGGTATAACATCTTACAGATCCAATATAGTTTCAGACGATATATATTCTACTATTCTAGAGATCTGATAAAGAAAATCATTAGAAAGAGAGAATCGTCACCGACGTTAAAAGCAATATAATGGAAATTAATAGTCTTGGTGAAGAGAATATTCATGCATCGTGTATTCTTTGTTTGTACTTTATATCTAATCATTCATCAATCAACGAGATGCTAAAATATTACAAATTTTTGTGATACCACATTTAAGCTAGATGACAATTTGGAAAGTTCAAACAGTAGTAAAATCTTAAAAAAATGCATTTGATTTATGATTGTTCACATGAATGGAGTTTAATTAAATATATATATATATATATATATATATATATATATATATATATATATATGTAAACTAAGAAAACAACCAAAGTGTACATTTAAATTAATTTTAATTACCAACAAAGTGTAGTATAGTTAATAAATTACTTTATCGATCTTTAAGCATGTGATCAGAATGTGATCTATAGTTCATATGTATAAAAAAATATTTGTTGTGAGAGATTATTCTCTTGAATATAATTTAGTGGTTCAAAAACTTAGTCTTTAACTTTTAATATGTAGTTAAAATAATAAATGAAAAATTTTGTTAATGAAAAACATTATGTTAGTCAATGAATATAACACACAGTGTACTTTCTAGATCTATTGTATAAAAATCAAAAATCTATTATAGAAAATATTTTCCTAATGATTCAAAGAACAACTAATTTAGAAAATATAAATTTTATAAATTAGTTGTATAAAGAATTAATCTAAAAAAATCTTCTTTACATAAGTCGTAGAGTAATCAATCTAAAATGTATTGTCAAAAGTCTCGAAAAATTGTAAAAGAAGGATAAAATTCTACATTGGTGGCTAAATAACCAATTTAGAAAATACGTTTTAAATTGATCACTATAGAAATCAATTAAAATATTTATCTCAATATTGCAAAATTATATTACCGTTTAACATACTACATTAATTTCTGTAAAAAAAAAAATACTATTTTAATTATACATAAACTTAGGCAAATTGCTAATGTTAATTAAAAGTCTTTTTTATACTAATATCGGGAAAAAAATGCTTTATAACATCATAATTCCAATTTCATGTTTCAGTATATGAACTAAATGAACACTAACGCACTCAATTATCGTAATTAAAAGAAGAAAAAAAAATGGCTAGCTCTCACTATCCGCATTTTTCATGATTTTTTTCTCAAAGGAATAAGCGTAGAGAGAAGTACGAATTTTAGGCATAGGAATGAAATTTTCTATTGTCAATAGAAAGAAAAAAGAAAATGAAATCTTTAAAGATAATTGATCACTACGTATTTGTAAACATCACATTCTAATTCGGCCCATGAACACCCGCTCAAACCCGCCCTGATTTGAATGAGAAAAACTTGTATTGACCGAGTTCAGGTTCGGGTTCAAATTTTTCCTGATTGTTAAAATCGGGGATGGAGGCGGGGACATGGATGTTAATATGTGCCCTGTCCTCGCTCCCGTACTCGCACTACAAGGAAATTGCCGTATAGTAACACACATCCTATAGTGATACAATAAATGTCACTAAAAACTACTATTACCTACATAATAAACATAACATATGTTGGTATATTGTTAAAAAATGTAAGTATAAATTATAATGACACACAAAATATGTTGTTAAAATTGTGTGTAATTATATGTCAAATAGATATATACCTAAATATATTATACTTATAGGGACACTTTTTGTATATTAGTACAAAATATGGAATTTACGTCACTGTATTCTTGTCGGACAAAGAAAAATCCGACGTAAAAAAAATGCAGTGACATTTTTGAAATTATAATCAAGTTTTTTACGACAGACACCACGAGGTCTGACGTAAAATTTGATATCTATGTCGGATTTTAGTGAGACCCGACGTAGATTTCAAATTTTACGTCGGACCTCGTGGTGTCCGACGTAAAAAACTTACTACACACGTAGGTATATGTTATCAATTTGGTGCCTATTTTGACTCCGTCCAAAACACCCTAACTTCACTCCCTCTCTTTGGTTCTGACCTTCGCCTCAAGCACACCCTCCTCCTTCACTCCAAACCCTCCAACACCCTGAAACCCCTCGTGGCCACCCTCCGCCTCCCCCTCAAAGACCTCCACGACTCCTCCCGCCTCTGCAAGTTCCCCCTCTCCCGCCCCTCCAGCCGTCCCCACGTCAAGATCCACCTCAAACTCGTTGTCGGCACTGTTGCTGGAGCCCTTGGCGGCCTCGCTCTTGAAGAGGGACTCAAATACAAAGAGGAAAGAATCGCCGAGAGGGTCGAGAACAACGTCGCTCGCGATGATTTCAGCGATTACCGAGTAGATTACTGAGTTTGAGGTTTGCAATTTCTAAGGCTGTTTCGTGTGCGTAGAGGGTCAGGAGGACAGCCTCGAAGCCGACCTGGGGCTTCCGGTTGGCGACGCGGGAGAGGTAGACGCCGTCGATGATGGGGAGGATGGAAACCATTTTACGTTGGACATGATGGATTCACGTAAATTTACGTCTCCCATATTTACGTCGGACTTATTTACAACGTAAAAATCCCAAAATAACTGACTTAAAAATGTCTCTTTTACACTAGTGGTATGTCACTATATGTAATATTTATTATAATGTCGTATCTGCTCCCGCTCCCACCTCGCTTAATAATGTAATTAAAAAAACTATCCTTATATATATAAACTAAAATTAGAAACTTTTATATGTAAAAATTTGTATTATCTTATTTTTCAATTATTTTTATATTTTTTTTATATTTATTACAAAAAAAATACAAAAAAAAATAATAATAATAATAATAATAATAATAAAAAGTCTAGGAGTGGAGACGATAATGAGTACTCAAATTTTACCTATAAAGGTGGGGATGACGCCAGTTTAAATTTGCTGGGTGAAGTACATAAAATCAACCTGTCCCATCCCATTGCAATGGCTACGTATTTGGCACAAAAAAAAGTGTAGTAAAAATTGGCCAAAAACAAAAACGCCAAAAAGCAGTCTTCGTTAGTGGATAAAGAATTGTTTTTGGTGTTCAATACACATCAGATCAACTTGTTTGTTGATAGAGAATAACTCTTTTTTTCATTGATAAGCATATCCCATTATTCCTAAACCACTTTAGTGTTTAATTAGGAAAAAAATTTCTATGTGACATTTAGCATAGGACATCAGTTCTACGGTGAACCATCTTAATTATCATATGATCTATTGTATAAATCATTTTTATTATCATATGTTGTATATATAAATCATTTTTATCATTATTAGATTCATCTAATTTTATAAGCTATAAAATATATTAAACACACCAAATTATTTCTTAACCAACACTCTCAACAGTCAACAATATTCCTTAGTTGCTACCACTAAAAATAATTATTTATTATAAATATCAATTAAAAAACAAATTATTTTATTCATTATATAAACTAAAATATTAGTTGATTAAATTTTATTAATTTTTTTTTATTTGATGAGTCTTATTCATGATTTTATAATTTCTATCTAACAAATTTTACTTATAAAAAACTATATTAAATAGTGTGTTACTGAACTTAAAACACTGATATATATTAATATCAAAATGTTTTAGTTTGAGGCATAACACCTACATGAAAAGTGTAAAGTTGAGAGATGACTACTGCAAAAGAAGATTTAGAACCTAATAATATTTAATGATATATCAACTATTGTAACGAGAATTCATATTCGTAAGATTCAAGTCAGAGAAACAACCTCGGATCTCTAATATATATATATATATACAGAGAAACAGTACCGCTCTACATATATATATATTTTACTCAGAAAGGGATTAGATCCTTAATCTCTAAGTGATCACATGCAGAAAATTTGGACTACATATGTCAAGAATGATAATTATTTAACATTACTTTCACTGAATTGGTATGATTTATGAAATGATACATACCTTCCAAAAAACTTTGAGCTGAAAAGCAAGGGGACAGAATGAGAAGTCTACCTGTATACATGAGGTGGAAGGTACATTATTATTTATTTTTTCTGGTTGAAGTGTCATAATATGTTAAATCTAAATCAACAGAAAGTAGTGGGTTATGTGCGTGTCATTGCTCATAAACCTTGTCTGGTCGGTATGTTGTTTGGAACTTTTCTGGGTTCATCCATAGATTTGTGTAATATGCTTGTTTTTCATTGAATGAGTTCAGTTTGGCCAAAATGGGTGGTCAAATTAATGGAATGAAAACAAGTGTTCATGTTCTCTTCCACAAAAATCTTGTTCGGATCAGACAACCACCCTAGCAAAAAGTTATTTGCCCCCTCCTCTTAGAGATCGTAATAAATAGCTTGTGGATGTGCTTCATCCGTATCCTATTCTATTCCATGCAACCAAAAGGATATATACAGTACACCAATAGAGACATATATGCTCACATGTACAACATATAATGTATATGCATGTGGCAGGTCAATTCATATCTAATCATTTTACCATCACCCAACTTGTGGTTATTTTTATCATATTTTTAATAGTTCATAAAATAACCACTAGAACATTATTGCAGGTCAAACTTTATTATAATGATCGTAATTCTTACGAATAAAAAGATAATGATAAAATAATTAAACTAGTAAGTGTACATTTACATGTTTAATTTGTATGAAGTCAATTGTAGAAACATTGTTACTGCTTTTGTATAAATAAAAAAAATAATTGATGGATTTCTTTTGTATGAAGATTCCTATCATCATATGTCATTATAAACTTCAAATTATTCTCAGCGTTCTCATTATTACCCTCATTACGTAAAGCAAAGAATATTATGATCATTGGACTTGTTAACTTATTATATAGATGTTGATAAAACTTCATTCAAATAATTTTCTGAGCGCAGTAAAAGCAAAGGGAAGGACAGACTACAATAGTCGAAAATCAGCAAATTCTTGTCGAAGTGACCGGTCGCTCTAAGAATGTTTGGAAGAAAAAATTGTTGGATATATATACTTAGCAAGCATTATTTCTTCAAAACACATTAATTATTTGGAGGCTATTTACAACACATTAGCAATTTCTCATTTGGAGGATTTTTCAAAATTTTTCTAACATGCTAATTCGCTTCAGTTAAACAATTTGGAAATTCCGTGGGACAAATTTAAAATTAATTGTTTCCTGATACATGAATATGTATTTAATTAACATAAAGACTTAGATAACAACAAAGAAGATCAAATATAAGTTCTCGTACATTTATTGTAACTCTCAACCACACAAGGCCAACTTTAATATACTTTAAGGATAAGTGTATTTTATTACAAAAGTAATAAAGGGATTTAAATATCATTTTTTAATCCATATAAAACATTACAACGATGAAAAAAAAAACAAAAAAAAATGTCCAACTAAATCAATCATGGTGGTTTAAAGAGATTTAAATGCGAAGTATCATACCCACATAGACTAAATAATAAGTACAAGATTTGCAAGTTTTTTCTGTTATTTGAACAAATGAATACTTGATTATAAAGATGAAGAAAAAAAACATCATAACTAATAAGAACGTTAAGAATGCAATTGGTTATGATTTTTTTTTTTAATTATTCGGGGAGTCTTTATCTTCAAAAGTCAGTTACCTTTTATAATGAGTTAGTTATAGCTAGTCTAAATTTCCTGATTAACTTTCTTATACACGGTTTCATATCACAACAAAATAATTGTCATATAATAACATATTCTATATAGTGACATAATATTTATTATTAAATATTATTTTTACATATATTATAAATATAATATATATTAATATATTATTAAAAGTGTAAATATATACTATAGTAACATAATATATATTATTAAATTTTATTTAAAATTAATATTAAAATTGTGTAACTATATATAAAATATATATATATATATACTTTCAAATATTATATTTATAATAACACTTTTGTATATCATTATATGTAATATTTCTTATAATGTATAAAAAGTCTCATTAGAAATTTGCATTTAAATTTATTTGGAAGGTCAATATTTAAATAACTTTATGGATAGAAAAAAGTTATGAATTAACCCTTATGTAACCCTTAAACTGTATTCGAAAGCAATAGAAATATAGAATTCATCTAATAGAAGAAAAAGGTAAAAATATATTAAAATCATAACCAATATAAGTTTTTCACCTTTTTAGTATTATATCAACGACCACGTAAATCAATATAGAATTGTTCTAATTTAACTAATAATCTCAAATTTCAATTTAGATTTTATATATGCAGCTGTATTAAATTATTTATTAGATATGATTAGTATAATTAATCATGAAATATTTATATATCAACTGATTAATTTTCATTAGGCTATATAGAAATAAAGACTAGTCTAATATATTCAGGCCTGTTAGCTAAGTTTTTCCATATTCTACTTAATTATAGGGGAAAAAATTAAATTTATGTTTGTTCGGACGTCAAATGGTGCATGCATAATTAATTAGTATGATTGAACATATTATAACCAGGCACAATTCGACATGCGGCAATTGAAAATGTTGCACAATCATGCATGTGATCGTACATAATTCAACATAAGGTTGAGCAACTTCTTGTTAGGTTTGCGAATGAATATGCACGACCAGACATGCTCCTAAAACTTAGAGATTTCATCTCAATTATTTTAAAAATGAACACTTTTCGCTATATATATGTTTCTGTCCTAGTCACCCAAAATAAAAATATGGACAGTCATTCAAATTATTCGATCTTCGTCAAGTATAGCTAGATACAATTTTAGGGGAAATTTAAGAGCTAAATAATTAAAATCATAACAAAATTCACTAAAAATCTCCAAATTAATCCCGCAGAAGTTTATCAATATTAATCTAACATCCAAAGAACAAATTAAAATTCCTTTAAAAAAATCAAAATAAAAATGTAAAAGTGCAGTGGCTGTGAATTAAGTATGAGTTTAATTACATCCATTATTAAAAAAATATTTTAATAATTGTCCTTATATTTAAAAATTAAGAAATAAATTAAAAAATTTAAAAACAGAACATATATAAATATATATATATATATATATATATATATATATATATATATATATATATATTCTCTGTATTTAGGACTGTTATTAAGATAGATTATTAGGAGAATTTTAAAAAACAGCTTAAATAACTTTTTCAATTTATAAATATTTTTACAGTATTGTCATAGCCTCGTATCATGAACTATATACTCTATTTCGTATTCATATTTTGTTATACCTATTACTTTATACTTTTTATTTTGTTGTAAATTTATCCTTGCATGCTCCAAAACTTTCCACATCTAAAAATCGTTTTGCGTGTTGACTAATCTGAGGTAAGTAGCAAAAATCTCAAAACATCCCTTTTTTGTCATGTCAAGTGGATACCATGCCGACTATTATAGTTTAATCTACCTAACCAGTAACCATGTATATATCCTTATCCTTATCGGATATAAATTATAATATTGTTGTTCAATGTTAAAGTTTTACATTTCATTTGGTTAATTGGTTGAATTATCAAATATTAGTAATGATGGATAACTATATATATATTATAGTGCATATATATACCAACATGTAAAATATGTCAGGATACTACGTCAATGTAAAAACTTTAATAATGAAAACTAATAAAAAAAATCATCATTAATATTACTTAATTAAAAATAATTATTGTAAAGTCAATAATTAATTACTGCATACATGATAATTTTTTATTGGATGATAGTGTTAGTACATAATTATTTTTTTATTGAGCTTCTATATGAATAGTTTGTTATTATGTTGAACTGCTACTTAATTTGATTGATACAGGTCTGGTAATTAACTTGCATGCATGCTTGCTAGATGGAAGAAAACTCTCTCTCATTCTTCTGATATATTTCTATCAATTTTCTTTTAAAGTACATGCATTATTAATTCTAACATAATTATCTCTATTAGAACATGTCGTGATTATGTGTCCTCGTATTGAGTTTTGATCTATTAATAGAAAAATGGTCAGTTATCACTTATCATCTAGCTGGATGCGAATCGATAGATGTGGTTTGCTAGTATTACGTAATTGGTTTTGCCCACCATACATGATCTCTTTTTTTCCCCACACTTTAATTTTTAGTTCGCTTTTGATCATGATAGTGGGAAAGTTGCTATTGGAAATTTTCACTTACGAATGGCATCACCCCAGGCCATGCATGTGATCTCACTGTTAAAAAAGATAAAAAGAATAAGGCTTACGTTGCTAAAGCTCCTTTGATATAAAGCTCCTACATTGTCTTTATCCGTATGAAATTAATTAAATTTTAAAGTAATTAATACTCCAACGATCTAGTGGAAATTAAACCTGACGTTTAAGTTATTTTTTAAGAATATAATAGTGTTAATTAATACTCTTAAGGCCGCAATTAGTCTTCATATTTAGAATATTGACGTTCTTACTGAAATAAAACTTAAATTATTACATACTATTTGGTCAATTGCTCTGTAATAATTATGGTAAATCTAATTGGAAAAAAAAAAAATCACGTGTGAACATGTCAAATGATGTAAATTGTTATATAACTTTCTGCTATTCTAAAATATAAATTAATATGTAAAAGTAATTTATTGTGTGTCTACTTCCTTCTCCTAGCTCCTTCCCCAAGGAAAAGATAAAAAGAATTTTGCGTATATATTGAATAGAAAAGGCTATGTCTTCATCAACCTTATTCGTATCAATATCCAAGGGAGAACTGTGTATTAACTTTTGTTGATCATGAGTGCTACCCTTTTTCCTCCCCTTGATTCATCCAATGGAATATGAATATGCATGTGTAAGAGAATATTGAAAGAGGCTATTTTTCGATAAAGAATGCATGCCTTTTGTTTAAAAGACAATTTAATATTTATTGCAAAAGGAAACATCAGTGAAGGGTATGGGAGGTACGATGTACGCATACTTAAAAGAGAATAACGCACATCACATGTTTATGTTTACTCAAAGACATGTTAAAGCATGGCCTATGTTTAACGCATATCACATGTTTATGTTTTCATTTTAATGTTTTCTCAACTAATCTAACATTTTGGATTCGGAAAAAGGTGTTCATTTCAATTTTATTTCCCCTTTTATTTTTAGGACAAAGCTTAAGTCCAACATGTTAAATGAGAATTATAATATAATCTAGTAATTTGAAAGGAAAAACACAGAACTGAAGTGATAAAGAGAAAGTAGATTCAAATTCTAACTAATTACTAAAAATTTTACCTACAAAAAAAATTCCATAAGTTAAATGTTTCATGTATTATTTTTCAATCAAATTTAGAATTTTGCTTGATAATTTGTATAGCTAGTTCATGTGAAAGATTAGAGTGATTATCAAATTCAAACTTCAATTTAATATATATATATATAGATAAAGTATTGCACTTAATCTGATCCTTAAACTAATAAAGCTTCCTTTAAGGGCTGGTATAAACAAAACTTTAGTAGCTAAAAAAAGCTAATGATTAAAGATGTTTGGCACCAATTATTAGCACTAAAATTGAGGGAGTAAATTATTCTAAAATTTTATAGCTTGTTTGTTTTGAACATGATTTAGGGATTAGAGGAATGCACTCCAGGGAGTAAATTATTCTAAATTACATACTTCGTTTGTTAATTGTATGATATAGGTATTAGAAGAATGATAAAGAAAGAGAAGTGAGATATAGATTTTCGAGTGAAGAAAGACAAGAAAAATGAAGAAAAAGGGAGGGGGTGTAAGTGTAATAGGCCTTAATAAAAAAAATTAAAAAGTCGTTTCTTCTATGGTAAGAAGTAACAAAAGTTTTCACATTTGCATCTCATCCAAAATCGGGCAAAATATATTTTACTTTTACAACAAAAAAATATGTATAAAATATTAATATTTTTTTTCTCCTTTTTATCTAAACAGACAGTCAGAGAAAAAACTCAACTTTTTCTTTATATATATATATATATATATATATATATATTTATACTTCTTTATATTTCAACTTAAAAAAATTACTCATTTTTTTTTCTTCTTATTTTCTCTTCCCAGCCCCCCACCCCCGGTCACTTGGGCTGAAACTAATACTGTTGCTGGACCTTATTTTTGGCCTTATTTATCAAATTAATGGTGCTGTTCTACACATTGGGATCTGGGCTTATTGATCGGACTGATAGGATAGTTCGGCCCATGATCAGACTAATAGGCTTAGTGGAGCTTGACCTTGGGTCACCCGGAGTATGATGACCCTTGATAGTTGATACTTATCAAAATTAAATTTTTTATAACAATTAAAATTAGTTAGAAACGTTTTCATGCATCTTTGACGTGACAAATTTTCTAAAAAAATATTATTTTCTTTATATTTACTTTCCATCTCAAATTACATAATTCTTTTGAATTGAGTTTGGATGAGTTTAAAAAAATGAAACACTTTAACAGAATATTTATTTTGTGTATTTAAGTATTCTACTTTTTAAAAAAAAAAGAAAAACACAATTTTTATAGTATAGAAGTTGAAAAGTAAGGGATGACAAAGTGAGTCAAGTAACCTAAAATAAAGTAGGACAAGTTGATCTATTAAAGAAATGATGGAGGACGGATTGACTTACCAAATAAAACAAGTTGAAAAATATAACTCACGTAAGTAAGTTAGCGAGTTTTTGACTTTACTAAGTTGGTGGGTTAAAAATGATGATTTACAAGTTGACTCACATTTAACTTAACCAAATTTTTTTCTAAGAAAATTCTAATTGAAACATCTCAATATACATTATCATTTAAACATAATTTTATTATTACCTATAAAATTAATTAAAGAGGTTGTATTTTTTAAGCCAAAGTAATATGTATTTGTATTTAAAAAAACATTATACATGAAAATTTACTAATAAAAAATATGTGTTAAAATAATATACTTTTATTTCATATAAAATGAGAATAATTACTTAAAAAAAAGTTATGCTATAAAATTAGAGCTGTCAAAACGGGTAACCCGGCCCGGCTCACTACGAGTTGAGCATTTGGTGGGCCAACCCAACCCGGCTCATTTATTAGTGAGCTCAAAAAAATTAAACCCGACCCGGCCCACCACGGGTTGGTGGGTTAAACGGGTTGGCTCACCTAATTTAAAAAAAAATGTAAAACCCTAAACTGAAAAAAAATCAAATTGACAAACTGCTAGTGATGGGCTCACGATGCGTGCGGCAGCTCGCGATGCGCACGGTGGCTAGCGGTGGCTCGCGGCGGCTCACGATGCGTGCGGCGGCTCACGATGCTCGGTGAGCACGGTGCCTTGCTGTGCGGTGCGGTGCAGTGCAGTGGCAGCTATGCAGTGCGGTGTGGTGGCTGGTGCGGTGTGGTGGCTGGTGTGGTGGCTGGTGCGGGGTGGTGGCAGCTATGGTAGCTGGTGCGGGGTGGTGGCAGCTATGGTGGCTGGTGCGGTGTGGTGGCAGTTATGGTGCCTAATACGGTTTGGTGGCAGCAACTATGGTGGCTGTACGTTGCGGAAGGGTGTGTGTGTGAGAGTGCAGGCTGTGCAACTATAGATTTTTGAAGTTTAAATTAAAAAAATGAAACCCTAATGGGCTGCAGCCCAATAAGTATAGAGATTTTTGTTTTTCTACGGGTTGGTGGGTTAGCCCGGCTCATCATGGGTTCAACTCGGGTGAGCCGGGTTGTTAGTGAGCCGGATTCAAAATTGACCCGTACTAAAATTTTCAAATTTTTTTAGCCCAACCCGGCTCGAACCCGTGGTGGGCCGGGTTGGCTCACCGGGGCTGAGCCCATTTTGACAGCTCTATATAAAATAAAAGCATTGATCCACCATTATTTCACTATAAATTTATCTTTGAGAACGTAAAACACAAAAAAGTAGGTTGATAGATTACTAGGTTTATTAACTTTTTCAACCAACCCTTCCAAAAATAGGCAAATTGATGTGTTGACTCACAGGGTTCAATCAATATTGTTATCCCTAAAGAAAGTTCATCCAAATTAGAGATACTTGTGACTTGTGAGATGGGTTAATAACTTGTGTTCTTATCCAACCTAAAAATTTGATTGAGTCAATTTTACGAATTTGTAACTAGCTAAATTAAGACTTGAAAAATATAGGATAAGATCAGATTAGCCAAACTTATTAGTATAATATATTAATTTTAATTTTACCCATAGTTCTCATCTAAAAAGAACATTACATATAGTTAATTTGTAAAATTAAAAGGTATACTTTTTTTTAATAAGGAGATATAACTGTTGTAAAAAACAAGAAAGTAAAACTTCTTCCTACCAAGTTCACATCTATAAATATAAAATGGTATCTCTTGTTGCAACTATATATATATATATATATATTAAGATAAATCATATCATGTTTGATAAGATTTTATTTATTGTTAAAAAATTATATTTTAAATACATAATTATTTAATTAAAAATTATTGAATATAAGACATTAGACTAGGTTGTGATGTCCTTAAATACATCGAGTCTAATTTTTATAATCGAACATGTCAAAATTCTCTTTCAACATAATTACGTGGAATCATGCATGAATACTCTTATCCAAACGAACTAAACTATCATTGGTTTTTTTTTCTCCCAATGAAACTATCGTTGAGAATTGAAAAGCTGAGTAACAGATGTCACATTAAAAATTTAATAAAATAATAGGGATTATATAAATAGAAAATTTTACAAACACAATGTCTTGTAAAATTATAGATAAAACACAGTAATTTTTAATTCATCAATGATACGGTTGATTAGCATTCGGAGAATGTTCAACCTTTTCTTTCTTTCAGAAATCTCGGGCTAAATTGCTAAATATGAAAACGACAACGGTTGACAAAAATCATATGTATATTAACTATCTCATGGCAGGGGTATTTCTATATAATACTCCCAAGATTAGGATATTTCTACATATACATGGACATGTAAATTTATTTTTAATCATTATCTAAAAGACTCCATCTTTATATGGTTGAGAGAAAATTTCAAAATTTCAAAATTAAATTTTTAAGATAATTTTTAGATTTTAAAAAATATTGAGTCTTTTAAAATATTATTTAGAATTAAAATATATTATATTTATTTTAGATATTTATTTCTTCTTTTAAAATTAAGATGTTAATTCAATAAATAGAGATTTTTAAAATAAAAAGAACCATCTAACTTATAGAGGGTGTAACAACTTTAAATGAGGGAGAAGTCATATATGGAACAAGGTTTCCAAATTTTGTCAAGAGACTTGTGAAAAAGAGTTTTCAAGTTTCACCTATAGAACTAGTGAAGAAAGTTTTCAAAATTTTACCCATAAAACTTGTGAATGAGGAATTTCAAAGTTTCATACATAAAACTTATGAGAAATGAATTTTCAAGTTTTACTTATAAAACTTGTAATGAGAAAAATTTTAAAGTTTCATCTACAAAACTTAAAAAGAGGATTTTCAAAAACACATACGTGATACATTTTGAAATAATGAAATTCCTTATGGATGTAAGTATCAAGGACCGAAACACTACTTAAATAAATTGTATAATCTTTTTTTTTTAATTTTATAGCATTTTTATGTATAATCTCACCATTGTAGTGCATAAATGAAAAAAAAAATTGTGTTTTCAACATATACTAATAAAAATTATGTTCACTTTATAAATCATTAATTAATTATTTTTTTCTTTTGTTCCAACTGTTTGAGACTTTTACTATCACGAAGTAGATACTAGAAATATCCTAAACATTTGGAGACCTATGAGTCCTCTTTTAGCTTGCATTAATGTTTTATTAGTAATGTCACATGCATAGCCCTCTATGTATATGCATCTCACTTTTCCACATCCATTCCTATTACTTCACCCACCCCACGCTTGAATACACACACAGCATCCATGTTATACACATAATAGCATCCTACAATCAGAGATTTCATTATATTGGTGTTATGTTATCCCATGATGGATCTATTGATTAGATTTAAGAATGTGACTTGACATCTTTCAGAAACCCACATCAGAACAAAAGCATAAGTTTAAGGAGAATTCATAAAAGATCAAGTCAAGCTAAGATGTTTTAACAAGGAACAGGCATGTAACTGGACGATTAACAACGTGTCAGTGATCATTTCCTTCCAAATCTAACATGTGGGCTATTTTAATAAGTTTTCAGGAGTTTAGCATAAGTACCTTACATTGATATATCTTAAATGCAAACTTACACAAATAACATCTAAAAGACTGGATCTAAATTTTGTTCTAATAAAAAAATTAAACAATCGTGGTATTATATATATGAATAAAAAACTATCAATTTTCTCATTTCTCTTATACAATTTTTTTGTATATGTGTGGAACACCGTAAAAGATTGTATGAAGGCCAAATGAATGATGACTCACAAATGTTGCTGTGGTCCTATGAGTATGACTACGGCATCATCTCCATGGGAGGAAACATTAACCCATCAAAATCTTGGAAGGACATGTCAACGTTGTTCATTTGCATGGGAGAAGGTAACGTAGTTTCCTTTGTTCCATGAGAGGCAGCACCTACTATTTTGAGTGTCTCATCAGCAACTCCACCTCTTGCAATCTCGGAAGCAGAAGCACCAGCAACAGCAACAGAATTTCTTCCTATCCAATCGGTGGATGAGTTCTTCCCCGTGAGGCTCTGAACAACGTCTCTGAAGTTCACAGCATCGGTTTGCACGTACCGCGTTTCGATTTGCACTATCTTCGGAGACTCACGACGCAGTCCCATCTAAAATAATCTTTTTATTAGCGTGTGTTTGAGTGTTGAGAATTGCATGTGTATGTGGGTGTTATATATAGTTGTGATAAGAATAAGATACGTGTGGCCAAACGGAGCATGTGGGGCTTTGGTAATGCGAAAAGCGTAAGTTTTGACATTTATGCATGAGAGAAAGAAATGCAGTCAAAAGAGACAATTCATTTGAATTTTCGTCGTCTTAAGTCAAATAGGTAGCTAGCACGCAATTTGGACACGGGCAAGTTGATTATTACTGTTAAATGCATGCTGCAGGAACTAGGAAACACACTCAGAGCAAATCATTGGTCTTTTTTTTCTTAGTCTCTCTCACGTGCCACGAAAATTCTGGTTTCTTTTCTATGATCAAGATTCAAGTCAGTCAGTCATGTGTGATACCAAATTTAATTAATTACTCCTTTAATATTTTTTTCCTTCTTATTCATTTTTTTTTTTTGTCTTTTTGGATGGTATCATAAGACTACGGATGAAATTTTGGAAGCTTGTTGGATCTTTCCTCTCCCTATATATAGTATCCTAGCTGGAGCTATGATGCGTTTGTGGTTAACAATTTATAATAAAACTAGTTATGATTCTTGTTCAATTTTTGCGATGACGAAAAAGTAGTAGAATGTAGAAGACGTTTACCAGAAGAACAACGAATAAGCTTAAAATAATTAATGAAAAATATTAAATTGATTTGTAGAAATTAAAATGATAAGCAACAAAATTTGAATTTAAGAATATATATATATATATATATATATATATATATATATATTACCTTCATTGTACCTTTCGGTCAATTCTAATATTTTTCTAATAGTTTTAATATTGTAAGAAAATAATTACAATTATATCAGTATTAATTTTATTTATAATATACTAGCTATACTATAAAAAAATTATAAAAAAAGTGCTTTGTCTCCTTATTTTATTTAAAAATAAAAGATAAAAATAATTGAAATTGAATATGAGTTAACTGTTGGAGATATTTTTTATAAGTTCCAAAATAAAATATATGAAATTTTTATAAAATGTTACAAAATAAAATATGGAGAAAAATGTCTATGTAAAGTGGACACGAAAAGTATAAATAATTAATTTGTTTGAAAATTTCCTCTAAATAAAAATAATTAATTTATTTCCATTTATTTAAGCAGGAATATGATGTACGATTGTTAATTATCTTCACACACACAGTTCTGTCATATTAAATAATTTACTTACGTTAATATATAACTAGGTCCAATGAAAATGATATATCATAGTAATTAAGAAATAAGAATAGGTCCAAAACTTCATCCTCGGCCTTCTAATTCTCCCTTGACCAGGAAATTGAAATGTTGATTTGTGGAGAAAACTGTTTCCAATATGTTAACATGCTAAGTGTTATGTGATTTTCTAATATGTGGTATTTTGGAAACAAAATTGATGAAGGCCAGGACCAGGAATACACAGCTCAAGATTATTACATTAATCTTGCCTTTGATTTCTTCCGTGTTTCAAGAGTTATGACATTGTTGCTTAAGATGATTAGCATCTTGCCTTTGTTTCCTTCTAAATGATAATATTTATAGTAAAATCCTACTGCACACATATGGGATACTCAAAGTCACACAACTGCTGGCATATTAATTAACCCAAGTTTATTTTGCATCCGAACTCAACGATTTGATTCCTTTGAGGATAAGACTCTAATTTTGAAATAATTTAGTATTTGAAGTGCACAAGTAAATGTTTACCCTATCGTTACTCTAATAAGCACAAATAAAAATGCATTATACTTATTTTAATTTAATATATATATATATATATATAAGGAGAGATTCTTTTACTCTAGGAGTAAGTCTACGTTCAATAACTCATGTTCATCAAATTTTAACGATCCAATCGTTCAATTTAAAGTTCTTAATGCATAAATCAAATCTGCAAAATTTTAAAAATTTTGAAAATTATTTGATACTTTGTTTCATTAATTTGAATTAATGTATAAAATAATTTTATGATTATTCGTCAATTTGAATTAATGAAACGAAGTATCAAATAATTTTTAAATTTTCTAAAAATTTACAAATTTGATCTATGCATTCAGAACTTTAAATTGAATGGTTGGATTGTTGAAATTTGATTTAGAATATGAGTTATTAAACGGAGTAAATTTAGGTAGACTTACTCCCGGAGTTTACTCCCGTGGTAAAAAGATCTTCCTCTCTCTCTTTCTATATATATATATATATATTTATCTTAATGCATTAAAAATAAAAATTATAGTTTTATTTATTTGACGGCTTATTTTGTTTCCTCTCTTAAAACATACGTTAGTCAACGAATTGATTCAATTATTTTAAGAGGCTTAATTTTTACTTTTATTAATTATTTAGAAAATTTGCAACACTTGTTTCAAAACAACCCATAAAAATTTATTAATTATTGAATTGCATATATTAAAATACCAGCTAGAATTTACGTATTTGAAATTGGAGGGGAAAGATAGTTCACATGTAACTTTTTTTTTTTACATACTCACCAATCCAAATGCATAATTTTCCTTGCCCTGTTGAATTATTTGGACAATTAAAATCGATATTATTAGTTTTTCCTAAAATCTAAATTAATTTCAATGTCAAAATATTAGAGTATATTTTTGTTATTCTTTTTTACAGAGTATATTATTGTTATTAATGTCAGTTACGTTATCATTATTTTAGAGTTTATTATGGATTAATATATATATACTTATATTGTTAATTATTTAATTCTTTTTATATTCACATATCATTTTCCCATTTTATCCTCTAATTAATTAGCATAAAAATAATTGTAAAAAAATAATGACTCATTAATTAATTATAAAAAAAACTGTTATTTTTAAGAAATTGATTATCTTTTATCTACTAATATATATACCTATTATAAAAGACATGTTATAAGGACATCTCCAATGAAAGCAACTCATTTGAGTTGTTTCATACATTGAAAAATGAAAAAAGTGGTCCCTAGTGTGTCATGTCAGTATTAAGTAACTCAAACACAAATTTACTCCAATAGTAAGAAAATTTAAGAAATTCAACTTTTAGAATTTTTTTTCTAATCATTTCTGAACCAATTTTAAATTTTTATTAAAAAAAATAATTGCACTACAATAAAAGAAAATAAATTATGAGAAAAAAAAATACATAATAAGTATATATTAAAAATAAAATAAAGTAATAATAAATACATAAACATTATACAAAATTAATTTTCATCATTATTATTTCTAAAATGTTCCCAAATATATTCAATAAGATCTACTTGAAATCTGGTAAGGAACGGTTGCTTGAGGAAGCAACACTCTCTCTTCTTCAAGCAACTCATGTTGTCACGTCAAAGTCCTCCAATAATAAGAAATCGGGATCTGAGTTGCTTCATGGGAGAAACAACTCTCATTGGAGTTGCTCTAAGATATATAACCGTTTTTTGTCTCTACTTTTTAGTATATCATTATACCTCTCAGATGTAAAAAAAAAAAATTATATTCTTTCTGAATAATTACACACAATCTTCTAATATTTTGTTTCTATATAACTATTAAAGGCAAAAATGTATCTCTGCTCCTCTAATATATATTGGTATATTATTAAAAAGTGTGGGCATAGGTTATAATAACACATGTTATATGTTGTTGAATTTTATTCAAAATTAATATTAAAATTGTATGTAATTATATGTCAAATAGATTTTTACCTACATATATTATTTTTATAGTTGATACTTTTTATATATCATTGTATGTAACATTTCTTATAATAATTGGGTTGGTTCGGATTAACCGATTTTATTAAAAAAATTGTAGATATTTGTTTTTTAAAATATATATAAAAAACATTATTTTATCCCAGAATTTAAATAAAAATTATTATTAAAAAAGTGTAAATAATATTTAAATTTAAATAAAAATTAATTTATAAAATATGAAATTAAAGTAGTTAAACATAATCCAATATTTAAAATCCAAGTATTTTACAATTGAATCAAGTTAATTGATTTAGTTTGAATCATCGATTTTAGTGAACTTAGGAAGACCCTAATATTTAATTAATCACTTGTACTATTATAATTTTCTTTTTATTTTTTTAAAAGATAAGAGTGGCAAAAATATCGCTTTTCCCCTAAGGTTTATTGTGTACGCTTTTCGTTTCCAAATTTGATTTCATATACTTATATTTAATGGAATCATATTGTAGTATGTTAATTAAGGATTGTATTATATTGATTTGGATGATTCTCTATACATAAAAACAAAAACAAAAAAATATCACCAGATTTTTTCCCATGTTATATTGTTTTAACAAAAGTGTTGCATTAAGTTATAAAAATGGGCTAAAATGATCTGAATTGCTGCAACCTGCAACCGGCTAGACGAGGAGACTCCATCCCATGCGCGAAGCCCACTCGCATGTCCAACGCATGCAGCCTTTTTTTTTTATATTTTTTTTTTATAATGTGTATGTTTCTCAATTTCGTTTCACCAGTATGCTTCACTAGCCCAAAATTATATTTTAGTGTTTTAAAAAAATATAAATCAATAAATATGTTATTTTATTTTATTAGTGTTTAAATGCACTAAATTGATATTGTACAATCAGAATTTTGTGTTGATTATTTTATTGTACTTTCTAATTTATTTTTGCCATCTTATTAGTACAAAACCATTTTTTATGAACAATAAATATTTTGTTGTATTAATTCTCAAGAACAACAAAATATTTTTCAAAAAAATATAATCAAACATAATATTTACTTTCTTACACTCGTAATATACACAACTAAAAGTGCATTTATCCTTAACTTTTACCAAGTTTTTTTTAGATTATTATGTTACTAGTGCAAAATATGTACTATTTATTAATAATCAATCTTTGTTGCAAAACATGATCAAGCATATTCAGGAAAATATTTCTTTCCGGCAATTTTTTTTGGTAAGTTACTAAGTTGGTCACGAAATTAATAATACAATTTCATTTTATTCTATAAGAGAATGATTTTTTTTTAAAAAAAATTCTCTAGATTAGCATTTCATTTTTCACATTAAAATAACATAAATGCTTATTTCTTATGATTGTTAGTAATGCTAATATGACACTTAAGTGTCATGTCATGTTGTTAATTAGACATGGGATCAATGATACTTTATTTTTTTGTTTTTTGTTTTTTTTTAAATCATTTATTTTATTATCTTTTAAATTTAGATCAATTTAGTCATTTTAAAATAATAATTTTATTAAAAATAGTTTTTAATTATTTTTTTAACTGATTTAAGATGTTAAACTTGTCATATTAGATTTATTTACATAAAAATTATTGGGACCAATTGATATTAAAAAATAATTATAAACATGATGAAAATTACATTAAAACGAGTCCAATAAACAACAAGAAGTCTAAGAAAATCTAATATCACACACACATATATATATATATATATATATATATATATATATATATATATATATATAATTTTTGTTATGTTTGTAGCTCTTTTTGATTCAAACATCAATTAGGTGTCATAGTTTTCCATGTAGATTAATTTAATGAGATGAAATTTATATCTTGATAAAAAAATATAATATAGCCTCAATACTACGTTGAGAAGCTATTATGATACTCATTTTGAGACTTTTTTTTTCTTCTTACACGACATTCTCTCTATTCCAATATAATTGTCAATTTTAAATATTTTAAACACAAAAATAATAAATAAATGTGAGAGAATGGTAATTTTATAAATTTTATTTTACTTTTACTTTTATATAAAAAAGTATTATATAAATGAGATAAAACTGTTAATGGTATAAATGAAATATATAAATTAATACTACATTGAAAAGTTAAAATGTCAAATATTTTGGAATAAATTTTTTCTTTTTTAGTGTCAATTATTTTGGAACGATAAAAAGTATTTATCGTGAAGTGAAGGGAGTATCATTTTTTAAAAACAAAATAATACTTGTACAACAAATTTATACAATATTTATGTTAAAATTATACTTAGCCTCTAAGAATGAGAATAAGTCTGTCCAAATTTTAAATATATAGATCAAGTCAGTTTTATAAAATTAAAATTTAAGTTTAACCTATTATTTTTCATAGACCTTTTATGAGTTTGACCTAACCTTTTAAAAAGTTTGGCTTGTTAGCCTATTTAAAATTTTATTTTACATTGACAACATTAAATAAGTCAATAAACTTATTTTTAAATAAGTCAACAAATCTATTTTTAAATATTTGTGCAAATTTTAAGATGGATAACTCATGCATAACTAACATACACTCACACACATAATGCATTGAAAGAAGATAATTTTTATAAAAAAAAAAATTGCTAAATATTTCGTATATCTCATTTAGAATATTTTAAATAATCAACCATGATGATGAAAGGAAAGTATAGACAAAGAAAAAGATGTTAGAGTTCCTATTCAATCTCTTAATTTTATACAAGCATGAAATGTAAATGTTTAAGTCTAGTGGAAATGTAAAAAATGTTGATTTAATTTTTTGTATTACAAATTTGTTTTTATTTAATTATATTGTTAAAAATGTAATTTGCATAATATTTTTTATCCTATTGTCTAACATTATGAGTCATAGTTGTTTTAACTATATGTTAGTTGTTGTGTTAAAGTGTTGTTTTGCGTTGAAAAACTATAGAACCTGAGGATTCTTTATGAGTTTAAGTAGTGATAGAGGTTTCTTTAAGCAGAAGTCCAATTTAATCCTAAGGAGATAAATGTATAAGATTTCTATTTGAAATTGCGCTTCATAAGTTTGTTCTTCATAAATCTTAAAATAGAAAGTTTTAGAGAGAAAAGTTGGGTTCCCTTCTTCCCTAAAACCTTCTTTGATAGGGTGATTTTCTTTATGGAACCTCACCAAATTTGTTTTAATTGTAATTTAGGTCAATAGGAACCTTGAATTGAGTTATTGATCCATTTGGGGTTGTGTTGCAAATTTCTTAAAGTTTTCCTTTTCTCTTCTCCTTTTATTTTTAATTTTGAGGTAAGGAAAGTTAAATTATTGTTCTTAGTTGAATTGTTGAATGATTCTTAAGCTAAATGTTATGTAAATTTTGAGATTTTGTGGTTGTGTTGGTTTAATTGAAGTGGGTTGCATGTTTGAGAGGATTGAGTTTTTGGTGCTTCAAGCATGTGTGGAGAAGTTTGAAGATTTGTTCAATATGATGATTGCATGTTATCATGATTGTGATTTTGGGTTGTTGGAAGTATGCATGTGTGGATTGTGTTATTACATGGTTGGTTTGCTGAGATAAGTTTATTTTAAGACCTTAGTTGGTACCATACATGGACAATGTCGATACATACATGTATAAACCAAAATAATATAGGGTTAGGTCAAGATATATTGATTACAAGTGATCAAATTAAGTAAAATACGAAGCCAATAACTTAGTTTCTAATTGAATATTGGAAGGGCGTAAAATTTGGATGATAGTTGATAGGCTAATCCCAAAAGAGGCTTAATTAAGCTAACTAGTGTTGTGGTAGACCCATACCCAAGTTATTTTTGTGACATTCTTACTACCCCAACACATATATTGTAATAATGAAAACTTAATAATAAATTTTTTTTCAATTTCGGTAAAAAGGGTTCACATGAGAATCTTCAAAATTATTCTTCAATAATCACAATAATAAAAATGAAACGCAAGAGTTTACAAATTGTTTTCAAAAATAATATTTACAATTCCAATTTCATATAAAAATCTGTCCTAAAGAAAATCCTCTGCCCCGATGTCACAATATCAGAGTATACTCACAACTCAACCGTTGGCATTCTAGATGTCACTCGTAGCCGGATCTTCCTCACCTAAAATATCCACAAATCGCACGGTGAGAAAAGAAAATATCTATATATATAGCACATAAGAAAACACAACATATTATCTCATTATAACTTAATATTCATAAATATTTCAACATATTGTATTTCAATCAATCATGCATCGTCATACGTCATAATTCTCAATCACCAAAATCATCACAAATCTTGCACTTCACACTATGCCAAGGTCACGCTACCCATTTAACAATCTCAGGTCGTGCTCACCCCTGATATAACACTGTGTCAAGGTCACGTTATCCCTATGTCAAGGCCGTGCTCACCCCTGACATGTTAACCAAGGTCACGATACCCATTTAACAATCTCAGGCCGTGCTCACCCCTGATATAACACTGTGCCAAGGTCACGTTATCCCTATCCCAGGGTCGTGCTCACCCCTGACATGTTAACCAAGGTCACGATACCCACGTAACAATCCAGAGCCGTGCTCACCCCTGATATTACACTGTGCCAAGGTCACGTTACCCCTAACCTAGGGTCGTGCTCACCCCTGACATGTTAACCAAGGTCAGGATACTCATGTAACAATCTCGGGCCGTGCTCACCCCTGGTCATAGGTGTGAAGAACCACAATCACATCTCATTCACATTCCACACAACATCTCATAATTCAATTCCATACGCACATCTCAAGCAATTCACATCTAAGTCATCAATTTTTATCAAGTAATATAGCAATAATATTCATAAATTAATATAATAATCAATTTTAATACAATCTTAACATAAACGATAAAATTCCCAATTATTCCAAAACCTAACTCACAGGCACTTTTCTACAGTTTCGTTCTTCCTCTCAGGTCATCATTCTTACAAACTAAATATGTATTTCTAATCCTCAACACATACAGAATCTAATGGGATCATTAATTTCTCAAACAGAAATATTCTAATTTTTTCAAAACTTAGCTTACAGGCACTTTTCTATAATTTCGTTCTCTCTCCCAGATCATCATTCTTACAAATTATTGGCATATTTATAATCCTCATCACATACAGAATCTAATGGGATCATCCATTCCTCAAACAAAAATCATCCAACTTTTCACAACCTAACTTACAAGCACTTTTCTATAATTTCGTTTTCTCTCCCAGAGCATCATTTTTACCAATTAATCATATATACATGTTCCTAAATACATACATAATCAAATAAGACCAATAATTCTTCAAACATAAATAATTATAAAATTAGGGTTCTTCCTCTACCCAATTTCCTCATGTAACTCTACATATAAATAATTCCTTTTTCCCCCGTACCTGGATATGAAGAAGCTGAATCTAGATATGTAGAAGCTGAATCTACACTAGATCTGGTTGATCTCCCTCGCTGGGTTCCCCTCGGTCTGAAGCATAAAGTATAGGAAAGAAGAGAGAGAGCATAAGAAAAGAAATCAGAAATGAGAGGTGTGCTTTTTGGGAGTGGCAAACAGCTCTATATATAGGCATTCTGCGCCGGAACGGCTCGTTCCAAATCCGGAACGGCCCGTTCCGGACCCTTAAACCATGGCTAAAAATCACATCCAGAACGGCCCGTTCCAAAACCAGAACGGCCCATTCTGGTGTGCATTAATTACACCCAACGACCATACTTTTGGGAACGCCCCGTTCCAAGCCCGTTCCCATTTAGGGTTAATGGCATATTTAATAGTCCGGAATGTGAGACCCGCTGTCCTTTTCTCTCTTCCACTCTCTTCTCCCTCACTTCACATTACTTTCTCCTTACTTCTCCTTGCCTCATCCATTGATTTCCTTTACTTCTTGCTGTCTCAAGGTGTTGATTCTTAGAGGTTGAACTTGCTGAGGTGTGGGCGTTTCTCTCCTTCTCTTCCCCCGTTCAAGCCCTTCTCCACTTCTCTTCTCCGTTTCCCTTGCCGGAAGCTCGGATTCTCGCACCGAGGTAAGGGAAGCTAGTAATTTTCTTTCTTTTGTCGCTGTTTTTGGCTGTGGATGAGTTCTAGAAACTCATTAGATGCTTATGGATGGTTGATTCGTGGCTGTGTTGAATGAGAACCTGTTTTTGGGGGTTTCGGGGTTTTTGAGAAAATTTGGGGAAATCCGTGATTTGTTGTTGCATGTTGAAAAAGGTAGTATTTTTGGGTTCTAGGATGGAAATGTGATGCTTTGGACCGATTGCATGTGCCTGGGAAGTTGATTTTGCAGGTTTTTGGGTGAAATTTTCGAACTGGGGAGAGTTGCTGTTTGAATTCGCGCTGAGCGCAGTTCTTCGCGCTGAGCGCGACTTGAAATGGGGACTCACTGGGTGAATCGCGCTGAGCGCGGGGAGAACCGCGCTGGGCGCAATAGACCTCTGTATGTCTCTGGTTGAGACGCGCTGAACGCGAACTTGAACGCGCTGAGCGCGAATTTGAAGTTCCGAAATTGACTTCATAGTCTTCATGAAAGTTGTAGCCTTGGATGTTAGCTTTCCAATGGCGCTGGAATCACCCAAAAAGGAGTTTTAGAACTCCAGTTGTGGTTGTTTTAGTGAAGAGGGGTCGAGCTGTCAGCTTTGGTTATAGCTGTTGCGGTTTTCATCATTTTTAACAAGGTAGATGAAGGAATTTGGACTTGGTGTCTTAATGAGAGTTGTAGGAAACTTGATTATCTTTCATATGAGATAAGGATGAGCATGGTAGGAGTAGTATAACTCCTGATGCGCTATTTGCTGTGATGGTTGCCATTTCACATTTAGTGATTTGGTTAAGTTTAAAGTTGTTTTAGGTGCTTAGGTGTATTGGTGTTGTTTGGGTGAGTAAGTTGACAAGATAGATGGGTTGTAAACAAGATGGTTGGGTCGTATTATGTGTTGAACATGTTGTGCATTGTGAAGTTGTTGATCATGTTGTTTTAAGCTGTTAATGATGAATGTAATTGAGCTGAATGATGATATTGATGTACTGCGCTGAGCGCGACCTTTGTCGCGCTGGGCGTGAGACTCCTTGGGAGTCTCTGCCTCGAGGGCGCTGGGCGAAATTTTGGTTTACGCTGGGCGCGAGACCAAGGGAGTCTCTGCCTGGCCTGCGCTGGGCGCAATTGGGTATTGCGCCAGGCGCGAGAGAGCTTTGGACTCTCTGGATGAGTCTCGCTGGGCGCAGGCACGCTTGCGCCGGGCGCGCTGGCCCCTGAAGCCCTCTGGTTGTGCCACGCCAGGCGCGACCATGAGCGCGCCGGGCGCGTATAAGGATGTGAAGTTATATGCTGAATTTGTTGATAATATTGTTTCATGCTGAAATAAGCCGAAATCGATGAATATGATGTGATGACTAGCTGAAATTGCTGTTTGATGATGTTGAGCTGTGTTAGGTGTATGTTGCTGTAAGATGCTTAGATGTCCTGTAAGACGCTGAGTTGTGCTATGTGATGCTAATGCTAAACTTTATTGTTTGAGTCGAGCTGAATTAATATATGCTGATAGTTGTTGAATTATGCTGTAATTGCCGAGCTGAGATGTAATTGATAAATATGTTGTGCTGACTAGATGTAAATGCTGAAATATGATGTTAAGCTGTAATAGATGTATATCGCTGTGCTGAGCTGGGCTGTTATTGATGATTTTAAATGCTGATTTATAATATGGCTGTGCTCTAGAATGATGAGCCGAGTTGTGAGTAGTAAGTTGTGTTGAATACTACTTAGCTGTGCTGTATGCTAATTTTGCTGTGTTGTGCTGTGCTGTGAGCTGTTTTGTTGTGCTGTTAGTTGTTGAGCTGTATGCTGTGTTAGCCACTATAGTGGTGCTGTTATAGCCGCTATGTCGGTGCTGTTAGCCACTATTGTGGTGCTGTTATAGCCGCTATGTCGGTGCTGTTAGCCACTATTGTGATGCTGTTATAGCCGCTAAGTCGATGCTGTGCTCCGTGCTGATAGGAGCTGTTGTAGGCCGTAAGGCTAAGCTGTTGTAGGAGATCTCCGAGCTGATATGCGTGACGACGCATTGTGTGTTTACTACTATCTATCGATGTGTACTGTTGTTATTATTGAATGATGTGAGATGTGTGTTGTTATGTATATATATATATATATATATATAACTGATGTTGTTAAGCTAATTGATGTTCTAATAGTTGTAGCTGTTTACTATTCTTAAATTTATATATATGTATGTTGTTTCTTTTCACTAGCTTACCCTTGTTGTTTCCATGTGGTTTGGACTGCGATGATCATACTATGTATGGGAGCAGAGCAGGGATAGGTTGGTGGCTTGTGGCAGGTCAGTAACTGACAGATAGAGCTTATTTCTTATGGATGTTTTGGTGTTTTAGCTACTTGGTGTAGCAGCTCTGGATGTATTGTTGTACATTTTGAATCTAGTCAGACTTGGACATGTATATATGTATATTCTAGACACTATATGTATACACTTGTTCTTTTCTGTCCGGTTCCAGGTGTACGGTGTAGTGTGTAGTGACCAGCCAGGTCGTTACACGGAACGACCCGTTCCATATTGAGAACGACCCGTTCTGGGCTATTAACTCACATACAATATGGTAGTTTGGAACGGCCCGTTCCAATTCCGGAACAGCCCGTTCCAAGCTACTAAATCACATACCTTTTGATAGTTTGGAACGACTCGTTCCAATTCCGGAACAGTCCATTCCAAGCTACTGAATCACCCCTATCACTTTTATAAAATTACCAAAATACCCTCAATTAAAATAAATAAATAAAAAGTGAAATAAAAACTGGGGTGTTATATTTTTTATCCAAACAATAGTATTAGACTCGTAGTTTAAATGGTGACATTTGAGAAACCAATTTGTTGTGTTGTGGATTGTTATCCAAAAATTGACTATTGACTTAGCTGGATTGAAAAAAGTCTCTTATGTTATTGGTTCAGTAGGGTCAAATCATTTAAATTACTCACCTTATATTGTAGGAGGTCTCATAGTTGAAGTGTGTGATGATGCATGTGATTGTTATGTTGTATAAACTGAGTTGAATTTTCTGTGTTGTATATATCGTGTTGAGTGTTGTGATACATATGTTTTGTTTTGTTGAAAACCTGAGTTATTGACGTATAGAAGTCCATATTGATAAAGATGGTTGTGTTGCAGTGATGCATGTTGATAGATGTTGGATGTGAAGGTAGAAATATGATTTAGAGATATGGTGATACACGTGTTGTCTATACTATGATGTTCATATTCTATGTTGTATACATGTTTTTCCTTAAATTATAGCTTCCCATTGCATATTTTCATATGATTTGAACTACGATGATCATACGTGGTATATGAACAAAGTATGGATAGGCTAATGGAGAGAGGCAATGGAGGCCATCTAGTAGTGTTGGAGTTGATGTTCTGAGGCTATCCCTTGAGTAGTCATTGTGTAGATAGTATAAATTGTTTAATTGACAACTTATGCTATATAATTTGCTTTTATTGGATTATTTTATTTATATGACACATGTTTATATAGTTGTTCCATTTCGAATGTATGGTATATGGTACTTGCCCAAATATTAATAAACTTGTACTTTTAAGTTCTTAGTTGTTATCCATCGCTAGTAGTTGTGTGATTAGTGTAAGAACCATGATGGATTATTATATATCCTATAGATAATTAGGTTAGTTTATCATACTTAATTGCTTAATAGACTTTTTTTTATAAGCATAAGCTTAATATTTTTAAATAAATAATTTTAAAAAAAAGTCTAAACACAACTCTTTTATTAAATAGGTCATGCCAAACAAACTTTAGACCGGCTAAACTACAAATCTTTTGTTTAAGATTAGACCTATTTTCATCTTTATTAGCCAACCAAAATCACAAATGTAAATTAGTTTTTAATCATAATTTTGAGATATTGAATTTATCATTCTTATGGAAAAAAATTCTTACAATAATACAACATCATATATTTTTTTTGTCTATTTCTTTTCATCATATCATTTATCAATAACTTAGAGAGATAGATACACAAAAAGATGTATAATTTGTTTTAGATGTAATATTTTTTTAAAATCTACGAGAAGGAAAGCAATGATTTTATAAAAATTTTAAAATTAACTCCTTTCAATTAAAAAAATTACAGGTAATTTATTAAAAAAATATTATTTTAGTATTTTTCTCAAAATTTTAATCCAAACAAAGAGAATAAAAAAAAAAAAGAATTAAACTATCATCCAATTAAAAAGAGAGAGAGTGGTGTGTGTATCCTAATCCTATGCCATCTCAAGCCGCAAGCGAAGCTTTAGCTTGGGTTTCCTTTCCTTTCCTCTTAGTTTGGGTGACAACACAAAAAAAAAAGAAAAAAAAAGAAGAAGAAAATACACATAAACACAATGGTGTGTTGATCACTCTCGCTCTCTCTCTTCCATTTGATGTCTCTCCCCACCAAACGGTCGGGCACCGCTGGTTCCTCCCCCTCGCCACCACCCCCTATGAAAAAGGCTAAGTCCCTCCTCCGCCCCCCTTCCGACGACGCCGTTTTGGACCCTTCCTCCATGCCTCTCGACGAAGATCTCCCCAATGCCCGCGCCGCCAATCTCTCCCGCAAGAAAGCCACCCCTCCCCAACCCGCCAAGAAGCTCCTCATCAAGCTCCACAAAGGTCCGATAGGGTTTTTCTGATTCACCCCGATAACCCCTCTTTCCCTCTCCTTCAATTCTTCTTTGCTTTATTTTTGCTATTTATCCTAGGTTTTACCACTTTAATTCCCCTTATTGATCTCTAATTTCTCCTCCAACTGCTTCGCGTTAATTTCATTTTCTGCATCTGTTTAGCTTCCTTTTTCTTTGTTCCGCCTTGTTATTACAATCTCTGGAGTCTAGAGTGCTGGAGATTAGTTACTTGTTTGGTGATAGCTAGTTAGTTTGAGTTTGGAAATGAAACCCCTAGCTGAGCTGGAAGCAGTTCTTATTGTTAGATTAGGGCATTTTTGGATGAACCTCTCAATATATAACACTTACAGGAGAAGATAATGAGAAGCTAAAATGAACTGAGCTTCTCCTGGAAGCTCGAATCAGCTTGTGCACTTTAGCTTAAGAAGAAGCTAGATGAGAGAGGTTTTGTAAATTCGAGAGCTTTTATAGATTTTGTGTGTGCTTTGTATTTTCCCTGGCGAATTCTATTTTGTAGATGCTGCTGAGTGAGTCTTGTGTGGTTGTGGAAAGCTCTGTTGTGAGAAATGGTGATAGTAAATCTGGTTTGAGCTATTAGATGTTGATATCCGTTGTTTGTTGTTTTCTGATATGTTGTCCATGTGGTTTTGAGTCTGTTGGTTGTTGGTGTGATTGCATGTTAGCGTCTCAAAAATAATGATTGAAGGTTGGTTATTGGTTACAGACTTACAGTTATGCTCTTATATGATGTTAGTTAATGTTGAGATATCTTTTGATCACCTCCCTTTCTAGATTCTGTTCTGAAACTTAAATTGCCTCGTGTCTGTCTTATGATCATGTTGAATGTGCCTGTTAAACATGGCTGTACCAGGAGTTTCCCTATATAGCATATATTGCAAGCTTCATTTCTTTTTGTTGAAAATCCACTGACATGACAGTATATGACAAACAAGATCTAATTTTTAGCCTATGAATATGATGACTTCTAAATTTCATTTTCATACTATTCTGTCTTTTTTTTGTAGCTAAACCAACATTGCCCACAAATTTTGAGGAGGATACATGGGCAAAACTAAAGTCTGCCATTTGTGCTATATTTTTGAAGCAACCAAACTCTTGTGACTTGGAGAAGCTTTATCAGGTAATCATGGAAATTCTCTAATTATTTTGCTATCGAGGTTGATTCAGCCCTGTGAATATTTATCTTGCACTAGCTTATTAGCATTTCATTGTGAACTTATAATCTCCGTAGGCTGTGAATGATCTCTGCCTTTATAAAATGGGTGGAAATCTTTATCAACGGATTGAAAAGGAGTGTGAAGCGCATATATCTGCGGCACTTCAGTCTTTGGTTGGCCAAAGCCCAGATTTGGTTGTTTTTCTGTCTCTAGTTGAGAGATGTTGGCAGGATCTTTGTGACCAAATGTTGATGATTCGTGGTATAGCCTTGTATCTGGATAGGACATATGTGAAGCAAACAGCAAATGTACGGTCATTGTGGGACATGGGTTTACAACTTTTCCGCAAACATCTTTCATTGTCTCCAGAAGTTGAACACAAAACTGTCACTGGTCTTCTTCGAATGATTGAAAGTGAAAGGTAAATCCATTGATTGCAATCTCAGTTTTGTAAATGACTGGCAATCCTTTATACACCTGCAGTTTTTTGTTGAAATGTTCTGCACTTCCATCCATGTATACATGGGTGGGTTGGAATTGGGGGTTTGTTGGCTTTACACTTTGATTTCATTTTAGGTTTTTATGTTTGTGCCTCCATTCCTTTTTGAAAATTTTCTTGTATTTAATGAAATGTATGCACACTGAATATGCTTGCCAATAATTATATTGTTGATCACGAAAATATCATTCTCCAAATTAAAATTTACTAATATGATTTCTTTTCATTTTCAGGATTCAAAACATATATCTTCCTTTATATTTCTCTATCTTTTTATTTAAAACTGTAAGAGATGTTGAACTAAGATTGCATCATATGATTCTCAGATTTTTCCAGTTGATTAATGAGGAAGAATATTAATCAGGCATGTTTTGCTTGTGAGACTGGCTATTCTAATCTGCATTTAGTTTCAGGGGAGTGGCTGTTTAAATTTTAGGATAGCAAAATGACCTAGGACGGCCTCACTTTATGCTTTTTATTCCCAACAGTGAGGGATAATCACTTGCACATGAAAGAGTAGGATTGAAGAGATCTAGACGGGCTAGAATGGGATTCTATTGTTACGGATGAGTTTATATTGGTTTATCACATTAAACATTTATTGCCGACCAACAGTTTTGTACTGAACTATGTAATCACTTCAACTGGGCATCTGATCAGCATATGTTGGAATGTCATCTACTATTTATTTCTTTTTTTAAATGTATTGCAACTTTTGAATGTGGAATATGCCAACGGTTGGGTTATTTTTAACATCTTTTTTACATCCATTGCATAAAATATAAGGCTTCATTTTCTTATTGCAATTATAGTTTCTTTCTCATTATAGGAAAATTAGCTTGCTGACTCATCTGTTCTGTACCTTACATGTTTCACTTTTATGTATTGCTTTTCAGAAAAGGTGAAGCAGTGGATAGAACTCTTCTAAACCATCTTTTGAAGATGTTTACTGCTCTAGGAATTTATGCAGAAAGCTTTGAGAAGCCATTCCTAGAATGCACATCTGAATTTTATGCTGCTGAAGGTGTGAAATACATGCAGCAATCAGATGTTCCAGATTACTTGAAGCATGTGGAGGTGTTTTCTTTTCCTTAAACCATTGTATTATCTAACAGGCTTTAGTTATTTTGGCAATTCTTTAATAAATGGATTATGTCATTATCTGACAAGAGTTATCTTTCTTTGTCAATCAATCCTATCCTTGCCTACATTGTGTACTTACTGTAGGGATGTTTTTGGCTACTCATTTTTGCAGACAAGATTGCAAGAAGAACATGACAGATGTTTGATCTACTTGGATGCAAGTACTAGGAAGCCATTGATAGCAACGGCAGAAAAGCAACTTCTTGAACGTCATATACCTGCCATTCTTGATAAGGTTCCAATCATCATCAACTTCTGGATTTTGATCTGGTAGTTTCTTTTCTTGATCTTCCCAATTGCTTAATTTTATTTCTTGTATTATAATAGGGCTTTGCTATGCTTATGGATGGGAATCGTATTGAAGACCTTCAGAGAATGTACTCGCTCTTTTCAAGGGTCAATGCCCTTGAGTCACTGAGGCAGGCCATTAGTTCATACATCAGGAGAACTGGTCAGGGCATTGTCTTGGATGAGGAGAAAGATAAAGATATGGTTTCAGCCCTTCTGGAATTTAAGGCTTCTCTTGACACAACATGGGAAGAAAGCTTTTTCAAGAATGAAGCATTCTGTAACACCATTAAAGATTCATTTGAGCATCTTATCAATCTTCGTCAGGTACTTCCCATTTTTTGTTGGTTAGTTTCCATACCAAAAATCCAAAATTAATAATATCTCAAGATAGAAAGCTCCAAGCAATCTTCTGGAAATATCTCAACCTAATATTGACTCAAATAAAAATTCTTATTTGCTATATGATTATGTATTTTTGTGTAGTGACCAGCAATCCTAATTGTGAAAACATAATGGCAGTAAAAGATTGTTAAATTTACTTTTTGTTTTTTTAATTATTCAAAGCTAAATTATCATATTAGTTCTTGTTCCAATTTTCAAGGTTGTAGCTTTACACTGACCTCAACAACAGAATTTGTAAGGTAGTAATTTTAGAAGGAAGGCCAACAATTTTATCCTCTACCCAAGTATATGTTAGGACTATGGAAAAGGGGGAGTTAGTTAAGAAAGTTAGAATATTAGTTAGTTAGAGGAGTTTATTAGATATAAATAGGGAAGGATAGTAGGATGGATGGAGAGAAGTTGTCATTTGTAAATTGAGCATTAGCTCCTTGTGAAAGGAGAATACCTTTGTGAAGGGGAAACCCTTGGACTTAGAGGAGATATTTCTCTCCTACTCTTTGTTCCTTTTCAATCAAGAAATACAATATTTCTTTTCTTTCTTCTATTTTTCTAATTTGGGTTCACCACAAATTGGTCTGACCTGCTGGATCTCGAGGGAGAGCTGGTGTTTCTAGAGATGGAAGGAGTGCACAATTGAGCTAAGAAGGTGGACCTGTCAGCCTTTGTTGGTGCAGACCCATTTGGGTGGATTGCAAGGGCTGAGGAATTCTTTAAGTTTCTAGAAATCCCTTCAGTCCCTTCATCTGATACATTGTAGTGGACATTCACGAGCATGGAGGGTGTGGCAATGCCTTGGTTCTATTGTTGGTGCCAAGAAAACCCAAATTCAAATTTGGGAGTCATTTTCCACAGCTTTGATCAAAATATTCAAAGATAGCAATGGTAGTAGGCATGTCTTTGAATGATTGACTAATGACTACCTTGAAGCAAGAAGAGCAAAATCTGAGACGGAAACTTGCATCAAATAAGTGCAAACTTCTACAGTGTTCTTGAAAGAGAAGACCAACTATAGTTTCCAATATCAACTATAGTTACAGGAGTGCCATTTGTGGTTTCTATTTTTATTAAGAGTAAAATCCTTTTAATTCAAATGTTTTCTTATGCTGGAACATGTAGAATAGGTGAGACGTATTTGGATGATGGGTTCATATGGTTTGTGGCTCGAGAGTCAAGAACCTAATGGAATGGAAGTGGTTTTTAGACATTAAATCTAAATGAAAGTGGAAGCATACCTTCAATGCACTAAGTACAAATACAAGCTCCTCTTCCATAGTGAACAATAGGTTAGTGGTTGCTAAAAAAGATACAAAATAGTGGCCAGGAAAGTTGTTAGAAAGTTCTGACAATGATAGGAAAATTGGCAGAAAATCCTGACAGTTGCCTTAAGTTGCCAAAAATTGGTCATGAAATATGTTGGTTGCCAGAAAATTCCAGCTGTATATTTGAAAGTCTGACAGGGGAAAACTCAGTCAACAAGGAGGAGGAGAAAACCGAAGTTGATGGGGATAGTTAGGAGCCACCTCTTCCATTGTGAAAAAGGTAGAATTACCACTTTTGAGGGGAGTAACCTGTAACCCACTGGGGTGGATAGCAAGGGCAAAGGAATTCTTTGAAGTGCAGAGCATCAAACCTTCATAAGTATGGAAGGAAACGCGGTTCATTGGTTCAAATTTTGGTGTCAAGTCCAAGAACCCTTATTGGGAGGAATTTGTAACAATCTTGTTAAGGAGATTTGGAGGTAGTGGGCAAGGCACAGTTTATGAGAGGCTGGCAGCGATAAGACAGAATGGTAGTCTAGAAGATTTTAACCGAGAATTCAAACTCTTGGTGGCTCAAGCAACTACAACACCAGAAGATCAATTAATAGGTTATTTCTCTGCAGGTTTATGACAAAAATTCGCAATTAGGTTCACCTACATGACCCAAAATATGCAATGCAGAGGAAACTATGAAGGATATACAAGTTCTTGGAGGGCCTTCAAGCCATAATTCCAATCTAGGTTTTCGGTATCAAGGGGGAGGAATTGTTTCGCGCATTAACATGCTTCAATAGCATGCAAGATTTAGAAGATGCTAGTCGTCTTGGACAGAGTGGGGGAGGGAACAATACTATTATTTCAGTGGCAAAACCAGGGGAAAATAGTAATTCTGGTTCAACAAACAGAGGCAGTAGAAATCTTCCCTATCCCAAGTACACAAGAGAAGAGTGGAGGGAAAGGGGAAGGAATGTAATTTGGTCATTTTGGTGTTTGGTCCTAGACTTTGTAGCCCCTAAAAGAATTTGAGAACAGTAATCTTGGCAAAGGGTGAACAAATTGATGAGGCAGGGGACTTCATGCAGATTGAACAGGAGATGCACATTGATGACAGAGGAGAAGATGGGGGACCTGAGGTATCCTGTCAATAGATGGATCTGTCCATATGTTTTGCTAATCCTCTGCCACAAACCATGAAACTCCAAGGAGTGGTTCAGGGGGAGAGTATTATAATTTTGATTGACAGTGAGGCCACCTACAACTTCATTTCAACCAGATTGGTGCAGAGGTTGGGATGATGTGGAAGCAACCAAACCATATTAAGTGGGTTTGGGAGATGGCCATGTAAACCAACTCGGGTGCTGCAAGGACTTGGAGGTATACTTGGGAGATTATGGGCTGAAAGAGCAATTTTTCTTATCTAAGTTGGGAGGTATTGATGTGATTTTGGGGGTAGCTTGATTGGGCTATCTTAGGGGAAGTGAAGGTGAACTGGAGTACCTTAAGCATTACCTTTGTACACCAGGGGATCATGTAGTTAAAATCAGAGATACCTGCAGACCTTCATGGCAATTCAACTAGTTATCAACCTGAGATTGTCCTAGACCGCCACATTGCTACGAAGTATGGAACCCAAACGCTACAGATATTAATGCAGTGGCAGAACAAACCTCCGGAAGAAGGGACATGGGAAGATGCCTCAGCCATCAGAAACCTGTTCATTGAGTTCAACCTTGTGGACAAGGTTGATTTATAAGGCAGGTGGTATTGTTAGGACTGCAATGAAGGGAGATTTGGTTAGATTTAGAATATTTGTTTGTTATAAATAGGAGGACTGTATGGGAGGGAATGGATTCATATTTTTTCATTTGTAAATTGAGCTTTAGCTCTTTGTGAAAGGGAAACCCTTGGAGGAATGTTTTCTCTCCTATTTTGTGTTCTTTTCTATTAAGAAATGCAACTTCTCTTTCTTCTATTTTTTCTTATTTGGGCTCCTGACAGAAACAAATATTTTCTGAATTTGCTTGAGTTATTTTTCCACCCAGCAAAATGGGCTTATTTATATTCAAGATTATTTCAAAGATAATTAATGCCAAAACAATTTACTGGAGAAAATTAAGATAACACTGCTTCCTATGAAGCATTGAACCTAGTTATACCAAGTGTCTGGGCAGCTTGGAAAAATAAACATTAAAGAATTCTTATCTCCTACAATATTCCTATTTACAACAGTTTCTGAACTGGATATTATATGAAGTGCAATTAAGTTAAAGAGGCATGTTAGGTCTATGAATCCAGAACATATCAGTGTACTGTCCCACAACCGAGACTGAAGAGTGACTTGTGAATGGACCTATTAAAAAAGGATGAAGTGGCGTAGGGGAGCCTAAAGTAAGTGAACCCATGCTCATGCCCTAGGTGGTGGGGTGTTAACAGGAAGACCAGCAATGGAAATTCTTCATTGTCTTTGCAAGCTTATCCTTTATTTAGGAAACAGCTATAAGAAGTTAAGGAACACCCTCATTTAGAAAAACATGTTTTCCCATTATTTAATTCAGAAAAAAAGTCTTGGGAGTATTATTTCATAGCATAGTGTTTTCATAACTCTAGAACTAATGATTTAAAGCAGAACATCCATGTACAGAATGCTTTTTATAACCATGGAAGATCACTAGGGCATAGGCAATCATTATTACTGTAGCGACTCCTTAAATATTAAATTTATATCTAATGCTAAGCAAAGTCAAATGTACTATTTGTTTCTCACCTCACTGGCTAACTCGTAAAGTTGGATGAATTTTGGCAGCATATCTTTTTTCTCTTATACCTAGTGATTCAAACTTCAAAGTTCCATTTTGACCATTCCGATTCTTGTTATTGAATATCTATGCAAGTTGTTGATCTATCATACTATATTTTGTTCATCAGAGGGCTTATGAAATAGCTAGGATGTCTTTTGGTCCTCGGCTGAGGTGTTTATTTTTCTATCATTTATGTGGGATTTATTTTACATGTGAATTACAATCAACTGACTGTTGTCCTATTTTTTTCCCTTGGCAGAACCGACCTGCCGAGTTGATTGCCAAATTTTTGGATGAGAAGCTTCGTGCAGGTAATAAGGGCACTTCAGAAGAAGAGTTGGAGGGTACACTTGATAAAGTCCTGGTTTTATTCAGGTTCATTCAGGTATGCTTGATGTTTCATTGGTGGAGTTACCTAAAATTACACAATATTTCCTTGTACTTTTCATTTATGCCCATGGTGTTATCATGCACTTCTTCTGATCTTTCTCTTCCATACTGATATTGGCAAGATTACTTGACGTTTTGTTGTTAAAGGGCAAGGATGTGTTTGAGGCATTTTATAAGAAAGATCTTGCAAAGAGACTGTTGTTAGGAAAAAGTGCTTCTATTGATGCAGAGAAATCTATGATCTCCAAGGTTAGGGCTCTTCTTTCTCATTTAACTTCTGAAACAATTAAATGCCTCCTCACATAAGTTTTCATAGTTTTTCTTTCATTCATACAGTTGAAGACCGAGTGTGGCAGCCAGTTCACAAACAAACTTGAAGGGATGTTTAAGGTACAGACATCTTTCAATCAATTTATATCATACTGACCTCAGCCTTTTCTTTTATCTCTATTTCCGGCTTGAAAGTTGATTTTGAATTTGAACCTGGTGAGAATTTTTTGATTTATAAATTCCCTTTTTCATATGATATTGTTGATTATAATTATTTCCTTATTATTAGTCCTGATTATTTTAATCATTAGCTTTCCTAGTTATTATAATTATAAGGTCAATTAGGATTTATTATTTTCCTTTTGATCAAGGCTTTACTTGTATATAAACATGTACATAGACTTGTGAATATCAATGGAAAATATTCATTTCATTCAACTGAAACTTTGTTGCTTAATAAGTTTGTTGCAATTCTAATTTGAAAGGGAAATAAACAACATTTGACACCCTTTCAAAGAAGTTGAGAAAATTTCACTTCTCGCAATCTGTACTCTTTTATGTGTATAAAATCTATAGCATTGCAATATGCATGAATTGTTTAGTGGGTTGTTCCCTATCGATTAAGCATTTATCTCAGACATATCAAATGACCTATCACTCATTTAAATGTATTTTGAACTTTGAAATAGACAAGGATTTGGTATCTTTCTTGGAGAAAGTTCCATATATTTGATTTTGAGCTTGGGTTTTATAGTTTTGTACAACTGCTTCATGAATAATGATGATCTGACAAACTTCAAGAATTACTAATTTACTATATAGCTTTTATCCATTTTTTTTATAACTACGCTAAAAATTTCTGATACAGGACATTGAATTATCAAAAGAAATAAACGAATCGTTCAAACAGTCATCCCAGGCTAGGACAAAACTCCCATCAGGGATTGAAATGAGTGTTCATGTCTTGACAACTGGGTAAACTGTGTTTTCCCTTATTATTAATTTTTGTGCACTTCTTTTTCCCCCCAGTGAATCTAATTGAAATTATTGGTAAGTGCAGGTACTGGCCAACATATCCACCCATGGATGTTAGACTTCCTCATGAATTGAACGTTTACCAGGTTCAGCACAAACCATGAATGCTCTTTTAACTGTAGTTGACCTTGATACTTTGAGTGACTTCCCTAACATGGTCCTTTCTTTTCCATTATTCTTCCTTCAGGATATTTTCAAAGAGTTCTACCTAAGCAAATACAGTGGAAGGCGTCTGATGTGGCAAAATTCATTAGGTCACTGTGTCTTAAAGGCAGAGTTTCCTAAAGGGAAAAAGGAGCTGGCTGTCTCCCTATTTCAGGTTGGCCTGTTAAAAACCCTTTTATTTTATATTTTCATTTTTTATCTTAGTCTATCTTGTGTTGCACACATTTTTCTGTGATTAATTCTGCATGTCTGGTTGTGCTCCAGACTGTTGTTCTGATGTTATTCAATGATGCTGAGAAACTAAGCTTTCAAGATATTAAGGACTCTACTAGTATTGAGGACAAGGAACTTAGAAGGACTTTGCAATCACTTGCCTGTGGAAAAGTTCGTGTCCTGCAAAAGGTGTGTTTGTAATCATTTAATCCATTTGCAGAATTACCAGTTTATATATATATATATATATATTATTTTTAATCTCCTAATGTTGAACCCCTTTGTTGAACATGCAATAGTTGCCAAAGGGTAGAGATGTGGAGGATGATGACTCATTTGTTTTTAATGATGGCTTTACAGCTCCTCTTTACCGTATTAAGGTACCATACCCAATGCTTAGGAGCTTAGGATCTGCTTAAGTGAATCTCCAACTTTTTTTTTGCCTTTTAATTGCAATTACCATGGTTTAGCAGCCTGCCTCTAAATTATGAGATTTTTTTTTCAAACTAATTTGGTGTTATGGAGTGCAGGTGAATGCAATTCAGTTGAAGGAGACAGTAGAGGAGAACACAAGCACCACTGAAAGAGTTTTCCAAGACCGCCAGTATCAGGTCAATTTTCTTTCTCAAAAGCCCTCCACTTAGCTCAGATTTCAGAGCACTAATGCACAATGAATATGATGCGCCTTAAATCTATAAGAAACTAATATGCTTGGGCATCATACTGAATATTTTTGTGAATGACCAAGTTTACACATTAGTTTATTTCGCAAAATATGTGAGTAATAAATTATATGCACGCCCTTATTTAGAATGGACATTAAATCTCTGTAGCATTACCTAATTTTCTAAAGAAAATGCATTTTTATTACTTTTCATTAAAATTATCAAGTTTTGTTGATATGTAAGTTTAAGGAAAAGCTCACTCTTAAATAACTTTACTAATTGAATGAAGAGTTGTTTGATATATTAATAAGAAAAAATGTTGTTGAAGGTTTTTAATTATTATATTATTAAAATTCATGAATTTCACAGTGAAATAAATTGTGATATAAATATAATGTTTGGTTTTTATTTATGTGCACAAAATTGAGAAATGATAATTTAGATAGTTAAATATCCAAGATTGCCGACAGTAATCGAGGCAAACAAAGGAAGATGCCTTGGTTGGGCATCCTATTATAGACAACCAATATTGCCCTGTATGTCCAGGTATCTAAGATACCTAGGTGTTTTGAGTGTCTATGTACTGAACATGTGATGATTACGATCTATAACATATTTTTCCTTATTGGCATGGTTCAATGCAGGTTGATGCTGCTATTGTGAGGATAATGAAGACTAGGAAATTGCTTAGTCATACCATTCTTATTACTGAACTCTTCCAACAGGTGACTTCATTACCGCCTTTTGTTTTTTTTATTCAAATGAAGTGTGTTAATTCCAGGTAGTTCCATGTCAAAATGTTGATGTACTTGTGTTCTGATGAAGTGTGTTACTGATAATGTTCTAAAATATGATATGCTTCCGTATGTAGCCATTTGTCCAAGTGATCACTTCTGATGTACAGACTGTTTTCTATCTGATAGTTAGAATTAATACTGATTTAAGGAAGTGGTTCTTTTTTGTGAACAGCTCAAATTTCCAATAAAACCAGCTGACTTGAAGAAAAGGATCGAAAGCCTTATTGACAGGGAGTATCTGGAGAGGGACAAGAACAACCCTCAAGTATACAATTACCTGGCATAGTTTATTTTACCTCATTTCATATTTTTAAGTTTCTTTTCTTAAATGACGTGGGTAAAGTTCGATGTTTACTTGAATCGAAAAAAAAAAGCTCGATATTTACTCCCTCGTCATATATGTACAGTAACAACGGATTCTCTCTGCCCTCCACCATTTTTCTTTTCCTTTCATTTATGGACAACTGTACTTTAATTGTAAACCATATTCTCCCCCTTGAATTTCTTTTCGTTTAGTTGAAATTCAAAATTGTTCCCGAAAATGATCGAGAAATTCAAAAAGAATTGATGACTAACAAGGTAGGCTTCTTCTCAAGGACAGGTCATATTTTTCTTTTTACCTATACATTACTTTTTTTGTTCCTCAATCTGTATACTTTGAGAACTCCGGGATTATTTTGTTCATTGTTCCAGAAGTTGCAGAAAATGTGCATATTTTCTATGTAAAATGAAAAAAAAAAAAAAAAAAACGTTAAAATATAATAGAATGCAGAAAATAACTTTTGTAACTATACCATATAATTTGTTTTCAACTATTTTTCTCCCTTTTATTCTTATTCCTCCTAAGAAATTAATCAATAGCCATGCCAACATTGTATTTCTTAATTCTCAAATATCGTGTTCTATTTTTTTAACCTTTTGTACGCTAACTCTTTTCCTCACATCAGGACCGGTGACCAAATTGAGCATTTTCAGCTGTTTTATAAACATTTTTTTGGTCTTGTGTTCCAAAAGAGAGTGATCATAAAAACAATGAAGTGCTTTCCTCATTTCCTGTAAGATTTATTAAATCCCAAGTAGGGTCTACTATGCATCTGGTAACATGATGGAAATTGATGATCGCTTACATTGCTAGTAAAATTTTATAAAATACAATAAAAATGACGCGTTTTAGTTTAAGTAACTTATTTTCATAATTTTGAAAATCTTGCTTTACTAAAATTCAAATTAGTTGTACTATTGCTTTTTTTTTTTTTTTAGTTCAACAAAAATTAATGTGATTATGATACCTAATACAATAACTAAAAAAAATCAAAGATAAGCGAGGACAAATAAAAATAAAAATGTCATTCACTTTTGACCTATTGGTCCGGATAGTAAAGGTAAAACTCATTTCATAAAGAATGTGAATTGGGGTTGTGTCTAATCTGAAAACTTCGTCGTGAAAAATTTATAAGCTGTTTGAGCAGCGAGTCCTGTCCCAGGCAATCTGAATCATATCCGGTATCATCCCCTCCACTCACTAACTGGTGTTATTGGTGGATGGGAGATAAAGGGTAAGGGTGAAGCCAACGCTTAACAGTGCCAGTAGAAATTAAATACTTTTGCAACTCGTGCATTTATTTTCATTTCATCGAATTGTATGCGACTAGTTATACCAATAAAACATTCTCAGCCCCAACGTTTGAGGTAAATTACAATCTCCATTTAAATAATGACAAGTCTCCACACTCTATAATTATTCAGTAACATACAATACAATTAAGATCCCAAGTTTGCCATTTCACCCTCAGAGGAATAACCATTTAAAGCGCACACACACACAGAGATCCACCCCAGAAAGAAAAAAAAAAAACCTTTTTCATATACTGCCCTAAAAAGGGTAAAATAAAACTATGGGTACAGATATTGAATAGCATGCGGAAACATGAGAAGGGTGATAAGTTTTCAAACAGCTTTGACGGCGGCAGAGGAGGCGGCGGGGGAGTGGTCGGGGACGGCGGCGGGGTTGAGCGGAGCGCGAATAGCGGTGTCTTGTTGGTCAGGATCGTAATTTGGATCGAGACTCCGATCGATAGCTTCTCGACCCTTTTCAAGACATGGCTTGCAAGCGATCTCTATTGTGATCCAACCCAGAATCACTCCCACCACTGCAATCACCGCGCTCGTTATCGCACCCATTCCTCTCACTTTCAAACCAATTTCTGTTTCACCATTACCATCTCTCTAACTCTCTTACATCCAACCTATGCACTCGCTTCTCGGTTCCCATTGGCCCACTTACATCGGCCCAACCACTGGCCCACTCTCTCTCTCTCTCTCTCATTTGTGAAGAGATTCAAATAAGGCTCATGCTATTCACACACTCAATTTTATTTTACACTTTCCACCCTCCACTTTTCTTTTTCTAACCTTTTTTTTTTCAAAAATATTATTGATTATGTTTTAATACAATGAAAATTAGTTTACGTGACTTTTTTTTATTTTAAATTTTTATAGAAACTAGTTTTTGTAATGTATGAAAACTAGTTTCCTTGATGTTAAAGAATTATATTAGAAAGACTAGTATCCGTAATGTATTAAAACATAATTACATTTTAGAAATTAATTTTCATAAAATTTGGAGGGGAAATGTAGGTTTAAAGGTATAAGAATATTTTGAGAATATAAAAAAAAAGTGGGGGAGGAGGAATTAAGGAGGAGGGGGAGTTTGAATAACATGGCCTTCAAGTTATATGTTTGTTTTATTTAGAAGTGGCCAAAAAAAACCTAAACTACGGTCAAGATAAAGAACTTAATCAAACTCCCATATTCTATTAAATCAAATCAATGCGCCATTTGTTTTACTTTACATCCATTGATTAGCAGGCCCTTGACGTAGTTGGGGTTGGACCAATCTTGGATTTTGCTTTACATTATTATAACTCAATTAGTTCATAATCTAATGCAAAATTAGAAGTTCATAATCTTATCAAATTAAATTAATAGATTCTCACATTAAAAATAAAGAGCAATATCTTTTTTCGGGGGTAAGAGTCAGCAAATAATATCCAAGATCATGTACAGCTCCCGGATTGGATTTGATGCAATTTGGGTATAGTCAGTGTAATCTTCAAGTAGGGATCGTTAGGTGTAAATTGGATTCAGATTGGTCATATTCTAATATAGTCTTTTGAATGTTGAGGAAACCTAAATAAATGTGAACTGTTTATGTTGAATGTTGGAGAGACAATTTTGCTGTCCACGATTATTTCATCTAACTCGAACAAAATTATCTCCAATAATACACTTGTTCTATGAAAAAAAAAGAAAAGAAGAAGTGCTTAGTTATTATAAAAATAATCGAGAACGTCTCACTCAAAAGTTGCGTTTAATTTCAACTACCAAACTACCTCATAATTTGTGATTAGTGATCAACAACCAAACCAAAAAGATAAAAATATTCCAATATTAAAAAGTAAAAATAAAAAGCTTCAAGCGATGAATACTTGAACACGTGGAACATATATTCCAATTACATGACAAGAAAGAACCACTACCTATATCAACTTAAAAAGCTGCAGCATTCAACTTCACCACTACCTATATCAACTATGTCCCTCCTAACAAGCAAGCACCTTTCTTTTTCTCACATGCCCTTAAATGCATTTGAAGAACGTTCTTTGTAGCATTTAAGAATTTGCCCACCTAACTCATATACAGCGTTGCGTGCATCTCACTACTATTTTCACATATTGGTCAACTTAACTTGACCTGCTCCATGCACCACTTCTCTTCCACTAAACACAAGCTGGGACCAACTTTTCAAATCCACACGCCTCTCTTTATAAAATCAACATATTCTTATTGCATCTAACGCAACCCTCAAAAGTCATAATATTTATCACTGAAAGTGACTACCATCATGAGAAACGGGGTGATAAAGATAGCCCTTTGTGTATTTTGGAAACAACTAAAATTTCAAAAGAGATAGAAGGAGAAAATGCCAATGTACATATACAACGTTGGAATAAATAGAAAATTCACTTGAAAGTGACATACATGTCCAGACAAAACTGCAAATAGTGCCTATGTGCAAGTTAACTGAACAATAATAAAGGATCGGAATAACATTTGAAACTCTTTAAAGTGTTATATCTGCTGCATACGACCCATAATCTTCCAGTTTTTGATATATGAATCCCACAAGTAGTTTTAGCCAATATGTTAAGATGTTAATACATGCATAAATTATGTTGTTTGAGTGTAAGTGCGAGTAAGAAAACTTACATTGAATAATGATGGGTAATATGTAAGTGACAATGTCTCATGAACTTAATGTTTTAAGATTTTGAATTGGATGTAGTGTTGAATTCTCTTGTATAACTTGATAGTGAATCATTGATGGATATATCTCAAATGTTTTACCCCCTCATATTTCCACCCAATTATATTAAGCCAATGGTATGACCAGGGCCTGCCTTTTAGCAATGTGATGGTCTTGATGAGATTTGATGAATGACTTAGACGAGTAAGGAAACATAGCAAAAATGATTGTGAATCGTTGTATGGAAATCTCTTGTATCAAAAGTCATCATGATGATATATAATGTATTGGTGGCAATAGTTAAAGTATACCTTCATTGAATATTTGTGGTTGGAAAAACTTTCACTTGAGAAGAAGTATACCATGTGAAAAATACTAGAGGGGAAGATTTTTAAAGTGCAAGTGGAAAAGAAGCCTCACATTGGATAGCAATAGACAAGTTGACTAACATAATTGAAATAGACTTGCAAACCTAATACAAGGATTTGGGTTGCATGTGGTGTTAGTTTCACTTGTATAGTTGGCTTGTAACGCATTATTATAGATCTTCCCAAGATACTTGTATTCTCTAACAAATAGTATCACAAATGGAGCAACCATAAGCCTATTTAGATATAGTCTATAAGGACTTTTGAGAACTTTTCTATTAAAAATAAAAGATATTTTTCGATAAATAACTTCTTAAAAACGCTTATAGACTTGTATCTAAATATGCTTCATGTACACATACATACTTCTTACTATCAATCACTACCCAACAAGAGAAACGAGGCGATTAAGATAGTCTCTTTCGGACACGAGATCAATATGAAAACAAACAACTCATCTCAAAAGAAACGGAAAAAGGAAATCCCAATGTATATGTACAACGTAAGAATAAATACCAATATTCACTTGAAAGTGACCTATACATGTCCAAACAAAACTGAAAATTGTGAACTATGTCTAAGTTAACTGAATAATAATAAAGAATTGGAATAAGATGAAACGCTGTAAAGTGTTACGTCGACTGCATACAATATAACCCCACAAGTAGTCAAGTTTTAACCAATACGTAAAGATGTTCATAGATCTTCTATCATACAAGAGTCTTCATGTTAGGCCAACAATTTGGTCTTGACTTTTTAGTTACGTAATATTACCAAATTGCAGAATATTTTAAACATTTTATTCTGTTACCACATAACATTACACGATGGACCAGTCTCAGGACCCAGCACTATGATATTTTTACAGTCAAGTAGAGCAATTAACGGATTGACGAGAAAGAAGCCCTTAGAACAAGTACAATCCTTCTTTTATCCTTTCAAAAATTGCATGTGATATAGTTTTAGAAACAAATACAACTAATATTCCTGACAATAGAATCATGGACATTCATCAAGGAGAAAATATCAATGTAATTATTGATGTACAACTATCACTGCCAAAGCAACCACAAGAAGATACTATCACTGATACAATTCAAAAAAGAGTTCCTTCACACAGCTGTTACAACTTTTAGACCTCTAATAATTATATTAATTACATTATTAATACAATATTTGTAACATAATATTACAGGATAATGAAAAACTAGGCAAACAGCACCTGGGAACTTGAAGGAGTCAGATCAGACAAACTTTCTGGTGCGTCAATTACATGCCATCGAACGCTGAAGTTCCATTTTTCCTTGCAACATTCTTTTGGGTTTAGTCTAGTGATATGACCAACAGCAACCAGAAGATTTCGACCCACAACATAAATATGACAATCACAAGCATTCACAGCAAAAGGCTTGCATATTTGCTCAGGCAAAGGAGGCCCTTCTATGGCTTCCCATGAATCGGATTCAGGGTCATAAACCTTTAGCTTCATTCGTTCGAGCTCAGAGACAACAAACAAGTGGCCGTAAACAACCACGCTCGAACCAGTCCACCCTTCTCTGAGTCCAACAGCCATATTTTCCCAGTTATTAGTTCTAGGATCATAGACCTGGCCTCTTGGAGAGACATAAAAAGGCCACAACCACCCTTCAGTCACCAGAAGTTTCCCATTGAGAACTGCAGCATCATAAGATGCCATGTTTGTTCCCATGCTGGCAATAGGGCGCCAGCTTCCGTCGAGAGGATCCAACACCTCGGCGGAATCTAGCTCATAAAGATCAGTACTATTTCCCCCAGCTGCATAAATCATTCCATCAATAACTCCACTGGCAAAAAATGACCTAGCAGTGATCATCCTATTCATCACAGTCCACCTATTCTTCTGCATCTCATATTTCAACACCAAGTCAAGAGGGCAATCAACATCAGACACCATGCCACCGCAAACAAACAGCGTGCCATCGGGCGGAATCGAAACACACCTAAAACCATGAGGACAAACCTTGTCCTTACAAGGCATTGCAGGGATAGTGTGCCATGAAAAGTGTGTGAGGTCAAGAACCTGCCATTGGATCTTTCCAGTGCACTTATGATATGCAAATACAAAAAGCCAGGGGTCTTTCAAACCAAATTGCTTCCTGTTGGTGAAAAACCTCTCTTTGTTACCAAGTAGCATGTGCCACTTCTTGCAGACAGCTCTACATGATGAATGACTCTGAACCGGAAGCCGGAGAAGACAATTGAGAGCAACATCGTCGGGTAGACCTGGTATTAAGGGTTCTTCTCTGAGAGAAAGCTCTAACTCAGGTGAAGGATTTGCCAAAGAAGATTGGATCACAGCTAACCTAAACTTAGGAGATAATGTCATTTGAGGATCTCCTAGCTTGTGTACTGGTGCTTGTTGAGATGAAAATCTAACACGCTGCATCTTTAAATCTCAAATACACACGTAAAACCCTCAAGAAACACTCAAAATTTTACCCTCTCTAATTTGCAAATTCCTAGTTCATGTCTTATTCTCAAATGGATTGGAACAATATCCCACCAAATAGTAGCACCCAATTTTCAATTTAGGGCTTAAGACAAAAGAATCTATTCCAAATTTACTTGAACTGATTCCCTCATAGATTTTTATGACAAATAAAGGAACCCCCCCCAAAATCCCAATCCACACTAAAGAGAAGAAGCACCAATTCCTCCTCCACAATGATCTAAAAGCAGATACAGGATACAACAAACACAAAATTCCCCTCCTTAAAATCTCTAACTTTATAAAAGTATTTTAAACATAACAAATATGGGAATCTGCTCTCTTCATCAAAAGGCAACACCTTTACCAACTGAGATTCATCAGGATTTTAACTTGGGGAACCCCAAAATCCTTAATTTGCAGCAACAAATATTCCAACTGCAAATATCCCAATTCACAGCTCCCCCAAAACATCCCCTCAGAAGCAGCAAATAAAAATCTTAACTTTATCTGAAATACCAGGGAATAAGACCAAGAAAACAAAAAGTAGAGATCACTCACAAATTATCTGGATTGAGATAAAGACAAGTCGGAATTTATGTGCTAAGAAACATTGGAGCCAAACAAACAAACAAACACAGACAAGAAACAAGGAAAAACAAAGCGGACAAAAGAACACAAAACTTACAAGAAAGAATGAAGGGAGAAAGAGAAGATGAGATTGAGGGGCAGAGTTTGCTTTTTAGCACAAGAACAAGAATAGGGATAAAGATTAAAGGGAAGAGGGTGACCCGTTTTTGATGATTGTTGTGATCAGTGAAAGATTTGATTATTGTGTGGCAAACATGACGCCAGTAGTGCAGATTCATGCAGACAAAACCACGCGCTTTTGGGAATGCTGGTTTCACACGCAACAACAAATGCTAAAGCAAGCCATTTCCTTTCCTTGGTGCTACAGTAACATGGCATGGCGGTGGCACCACGCTCCACTGGTTCAAGCTGTACCAAACCTTTTATTCTATTGATCACTGTCACTTAGGAAAAGCAAAACAGTGAGGCAAAGAAAGATTAATCTCTACTCATCTTACCTCAAACGGTAAACTGCTTCACGCGTTAATTGGGGGCAATCATGTTTCATATTTAAGTCCATCAACCAACTTTTTTTTTTTTTTTTTTTTTTTTTTAATGTTATTTGTGTGAAACATTTATCACCATTTATTTCTAGTGAAATAATCTACCCTCTAATTTTTAACAGTCTCCTGTCTCCATCATTTCGTATTTTGCTTAAGAAGATTTGTACTCAATTCTAATCGCACTCCATGCTGGTATCCGTATATAAATCAATATACATTATAAAATATAAAGCCTCTTGACTAGTGTTTTATTAATTTCTTTTTAATACATAAAAAGTGAATAACCATGCTATATTATAATAAGTGTGGACAAATGTATCTTTTTATTTTAATTAATTTATTAATATATATTTAAAGATATTATATTTTATATTTTTTTAATTTTATATATTAAACCTAATTATTATTTTTGATATTTATATATTTTTATATATAATGATAATTATTATTAATTATCATTTTTTTAAAGAATTGCTTCCATTAATTTAAGGTCTTAGATCTACCGTTAATAGATAGGGTAGTGTTCTATTAGTTAAGAAATTAATAATTATAATGGAAATATCTTGATAAATTTAAATATTAAATTTTTTATGAAAATAATGTATTTTCTATAATGTACCATTTTAAAAATTAAGATATTAAATTAAATATTTTAACAATAAATAAATCAATTTTTTTAATATATTCAAATTATAATGATAACAAGATTGTAACCTAAAATCTTATAAATATGATTTTGACCTTTATCACTAAATATTTATAAATTGACTAATTTAAACTAATTAAATAAAAAGAGTAAAATAAAAGTAATTTAACCTAAAAAATGAGTATAAATTAGTAGATTTTTCTGTTCTTATAATTAAAATAAATAAATAATTGTAATGTTTTATTAAATATTATGATATAAATATATTAATAAAATTAGTTTTTATATTTTTATAATTTTTTTTAGCTAATTAGATTTTCTCCAAATAATATTTTTTCACATAATAAACAGAATTAAATTATCTTAAATTGCATATGGTAAAAGGTTACACATCCAATATCAAATGAATCAATTCAACTTAACTTAACTAAACATGCTGAATTGATTGGACACATCTATATGATGAGATCAATTCAACATAATTTGAGTTAAATAAAAATACATTTTTGTGGAAAAAATAATAATTTAAAAAAAATGAAAAATTTGTAAAACTTTATCTAAGCTTTTGTTTGTGGTATACATATAGCAGTTCAATGAATTTGAATAAAAAAATAACCAAACAAAAAATAAGTGGAAAAACTTGTAATTTTTTATTAAAATATATTTATAATTTTTAAATTTAATTTAAATTTATTTTCAGTCTTTCAAATTTTAAAATTAGACTTTTTAGTTCTTGTAATTTAAAGAATCCTATTTAAATCTTTATATTTAAATTTTGTTAAAAAATCTGTAAAATATTATCGCATAAATTCTACCTACTAGTATCTTTTAAGTGCAATATCATATTAAACTCAACTAATATTACATAATTGTTTCGATGAGTCACTTTTGTATATTGATGACATGAGAAACTAAAATAAAATTTTTAAAAATTATTGGAACTAAAAATAATAATTTTAAATTTAAAGAGACTAAAAATATATTTAATCATAATTTTTTATATATACATATTTATCTTTATGAATTCAACTAAATAATCTATTAATAATCATTTAATTACTCATTTAGTATTAATTATGTTTAACTAAAGTAGTTATTTACATTTAATTGTATTAATTACGTAAAAATTAAATTATCACATTACTTATAGTGTAGACTTGTGAAATTTACTGCAAACTACCATTTTATATTTTTATTTTTATGATTGTTTAATTGATTTTCCAAATAAAATATTTTAGTTCTCTGCACACAATTAATTAGAATGCAAAATAATATATTAGGATTTTTAACTAATTCTCAAGTCAATATCTTTTGTTTTTGTAATTATCTAAATTAGTACTCAATTTTTTTATTTAATATTAAATATAAAAATATATACACATTTAAACCGTACTTAATTTTTATCAATTAAAGTTAATTTTAAAATGTCGTAATTTATAATTTTCACTATCAATGATTAAAATATAAATAATCTCTAACTATTTTTTTCATGTTTTATATCAATTTGTATATACTTGTAAATATATATATATTTTTTAATTTATATCATTGAACATATTTTATTCATTTTTGTAATCGAATCAACAACTTTCTTTGATCCTTATTATAAGACACAATTTAGAAAGAAATAATAACCTTTTTTATAAAATATCTTACAATTTTTATTAATATTAATTTTATTTTTATTTATTTTTTCATATTAAAAATCGTGAGAATGCATATTTCTTGTTATTAGATAATAAAGAGAGAATTTGAAAAATAAATATTTTTTTATCCTTAAATTCTTTAATTGTTATTTATCAATTTTTCATTGGTATTGGTACTTAGTTTTGATATATATATATATATATATATATATATATATATATATATATTTATTTATTTATTTTCTTTCATAAACATGACTTTCATTGACCAAGTATTATTTGCTTTCTATTTCACCAACTTTGACTAATTCACAACCATGATAAGTTTTGTAATTTTTAAAAACTAAAATTGCTAGTATAGGGTTTACAAAACTTAAAAGGAATAATGGCTACAGTAAAAAATAAATACTGTAAAACAATATAATTTCCCAAGTGTGTTTCAAGTATATTCTTTCTATTTCACTAACTTTGATTAAATTCACAACCATGAAACAAACCATTAAGTGGTTTCAAAAATGAGAAATGATGGTTGTAGTATAATTTTTTAACAAGAATTTATACAAAATGAGAGAGAGAGGTGTAATAAGACAGGTGATGTGAATGTGATAAACAAAGATAGAGAGAAGAATAATGTTATAGAAGTATATTGTATGAATAATATCACTCTTTCAAAATAGGCCTACAACAAGAATTGCGGTGTGTTCAACACAGAGTACAAATAGAGTTCTAGGCCTAACAAAATCATAGCCACTATGATGCAGATAAACTAATTGAAACTACCTCAAATTGAGTGGACAAGTGTAAATATTTTATGAAAAAAATGCAAAGGGTGTTCAAAATCAAATAAAAAGGACTCGTTATGGGGGGTTTAGAAGTGAAAGAAAAAGAGGAAATGATAAAATTGTAAAGAAGATTCTAGCTAGCTTTACCAGAACCATATCCTTATTGGAAGTAAAATTTTCATCAACTACTGGCAGAGCTGCTCAACTGCTGTGACAATCTGAGCAGGTTGAACCACTGTCCATTCCTCCAATGTCCCTGCATATGGTGTTGGCACATCCTGAGAGGATAAACACATAATAGGAGCATCCAAATAGTCATTGAAATTTTCAGTGATAGCAGCTGTAAGGCTAGCACCGATGCCACCTGTGCGCATGCACTCTTCCACAATCAACACACGATGAGTCTTCTTCACTGAATTCCCAATTGTGTAAAGGTCAAATGGTTTCAAAGATCTGATGTCAATTATTTCCGGATCATACCCTTTGTTCACCAATGTCTTGGCAGCTTGCATGACATGATACCTCATCCTGGAATAGGTTAGAATTGTGACATGCTCCCCAGGCCTAACCATCTCAGCTTCTTCAAGTGACAATACATACTCTTCATCTGGAATTTTCTCCTTGAGGTTATAAAGCAACACATGCTCAAAAAGTATCACAGGGTTCTCACTTCGGATCGCAGCTTTCATCAAGCCCTTGGCATTGTAAGGGGTTGAGCAGGCCACCATCTGGATTCCAGGGATTGACTGAAAATATGACTCGAGCCGCTGTGAGTGCTCGGCCCCTAGTTGCCTCCCAACGCCACCAGGTCCACGAATAACGATTGGTATTTTGAACTGGCCTCCAGAGGTGTAATGGAGCATGCCACAATTGTTGGAGATCTGGTTAAAAGCCAGAAGAAGAAATCCCATGTTCATACCCTCAACAATTGGCCTCAGACCAGTCATGGCAGCTCCAATGCCCATGCCTGTGAAGGCATTCTCAGCAATAGGGGTGTCCAAAACCCTGAGGTCCCCAAATTTGGGTGCCAGGCCCTTAGTCACTTTGTAAGATCCTCCATAGTGACCGACATCTTCACCCATGACGCATACACGTGGATCCCTTTCCATTTCTTCTTCCAAACCTTCACGTAGGGCTTCAAAAAGGAGAAGTTCATGCCTGAGAGTCAAGTGCATATCTGATCAATTCCAACATTATTTGGCATCATATCATTCTATGGCTACAACCAACAGTGGCAATAAGCGAGCATGAAACAAATGCCAAAGCATGCTTTTAGCAAGTACAACCGATCATTTATTAGCTGGGGTTCAAAAAGTGTCAGTAAATGTCAATTGCCGACCTTTATCATAGTTCCACACTTATATTTTCATTTTATTAATGCATTTCATCAGATTCGAAAAAAGAGAAGGGAAAAACACAAAGACTTTCTTTTTTACATTAAAACCAGATACCCAAAACAGCTACTTCTTGTGGCCTCCAAGCACCCTTTCAAGTGCTCGAAGATCAACTACAAAAACAAACAAAATTACCATAAAATAAGTATTTCATGGGGTTAGCTTATCATTTATGATACATTATTGATGAACGCGAATACAGTAGAGCCAATTTCATGCTTTTAATTTAATTTAATTTTATAAAAAAACATGATACCATAATAAAGCAGATAACATCTATTATTAAAATATGATCAATAAACATTTTATTTGGTGTAAAATAAAGAGGCTCAAGCCCCAGAACAAGACAAAATCATTTTGAAAGTGAAAACTAAGTCAAAACTCAAAACTGCTTTAAGGATTTCATGTGTATCTTAGTCAAAATAATTAATTACACTATGGCATAATTGTGATAGCATTAGCACCAGGGCAAAGCTAGTGCTAAGGCAACACCAATGATATCAAACTGCCAAAGGCTCCCTCTTGGTCATTCAGGCAACGACCCTTTTAAGCTCAGCTTTTTTTGCCTAGGCAAGGGCCTTCATGAGTTAGCTCATAAAAGAGGAACTTCCACTCTTGAATTCTCATCGCAAAAGGTCTCTCAGTGAGTAGCAATCTCAGAACTACCAAGGCTACTCTACTCTGCTGGTTTATTAAAGGGGAATTTCCACTCTTGGTTTCTCCCTGTTTTGAATTTAATCAAAATAAATAACTTCACTGAATCAACTCTTATTATCTTTTTAAAGATGGCCGGAAGTGACAAGCAGCTGTGAGAAGCACCTCTCACCACAAAGGCTATTACTTGGGAGATATAGCACCTTTACGTGCCTTACTACTTTGATTATTGTCAAATACTAATTATCATAGAAGCTTAAGTTATTAGGTGGAGGTCAAGCATAGGACAAGTGTACATATCCAAAACCATAAAAAAAATGACGCGCAAGTAAACGCATCAAGAAAACTGGAACAGAGAAACTGGTTATAGATAAATTAAATAAAGAGGCCAATTTACCAGCAAAAATTGTAAACACATCAACATAGTTTCATCACACACCGTGTATGGTGTTGTGAAGAGCAATAAACAGCAAACAGAAAAACATACCCAGTTTTTGATGATGCAGAGCTGTCTGCCTTTGTCTGCAAACAACCCAGAAGCTAATCAGAAACATGAAAAACTGAAAACAAACACCACCCCATGAATCCTAAATGAAACTACAAACAAAGAGCAAATATCCACTTCAGTCCCTGAATTTGGAAGGCGTATCATATCAGTTCTTAAAACTAAGAAATTATAAAATTAGTCCCTTAGATGTTTTATATTATATATATCAACATTGTCATTTTACTTATACTATTTTTTTTTATTCTTGAACTAATATAATTGTAAATTTTCGATTTCAGAGACTAATTTTACAAGTTCTTAATTTCGAGGACTAATATAACGATGCCTTACAAATTCAATGACCAGAGTCTTTGTTTCCTCTACAAATAAAACATGGGATTGAAAGTTGAAACAAACAACTTACTGCAACTGCATTAGTAAGCAGGCTCTGAGTCTGAGGCTTATGAGCTCCCATGTGGAGGAATTGGTTCATCCTGGCATCAGATCTGACAACCCACATTTGTCCCTTCCTCTCTGAATCGCCGAAACAAAAGAAACAACGTTAGAGTCAACACTGATGAAGGAAAAAAAAAAAGTGTTGGGAATTCGAGAAATGAAGGAACCTGAGAGGGAGTGGAAGTGGAGTTTGTTGGTGGTGGCGGCGAAGGCGGTGGCAGCCTGGAAAAGGGTCGCCATCGAATGAAGGAATGGGCGAAGAGATCGAAGCAACGAAACGAAGAGATATAGAGAGAAAGGGTTCCGATGAAAAATATAAATAACGAGTGTGTGAGAACACAAAGACACACAACGGCGGAGAAACCGAGGAAAAAAGTTTAGTTTGTGAGTTGGGTGTCTACGTGTTTACGTTGCTATCATAGCCTTCAGCGATGCAATTTATTTCGCCTCCATTTTGTTCTTTTATACCAACATTTATGGGGCAATTCATTCATGCTTTGTTTCAATTTAGAAACAAGTAGACACAAAACAATTTTGCTCTTGTACAATTTGGACAACAAATTTTGAAATTATAACTTGGCACCAACTACCCAAATCCATCAGAGAAAAGGAAATGAAATTAAAAAAAAATAAATTGAGTTTGTTTAAATAAGGATGAAGAAAATAACAAAAGTCAAGTTTCACCTTAAATAAGATTTTGAATACAAGTCTGAAAAATAAAATCTTTATTAAAAGAGTTAGTCTCATTAAATATAATAAGCCACAAGCTTACATTGTCATCATACATGCATGTTATTCCACTTTATTGCATCTAGAGCACAGGTACTCAGGTAAGCCTCTGATGCAAGCATACAAGCTAAGAGGGTTTATAGAACTCTAAAAGAACTGGAAGTAAGCCTCAAAAAGTAAAAAGTATTTTCTAATTCAGTTGTTTCTTTAATAAATCATTTTATGCATTGTTCTCTCAAACCCATTGAAGCCTCTCTGTTAAAAGTAGATTATTCTTATTAAAGCTAAGAAGAGAAAAAAAAAAAAAGAAGTTTAGTTTACACGCTAATTTGTATATTATCAAGAATCGCGACTCAGGATAGCAAACTCATGCAAGCAATATATTTAGAACAGCAAAATTGTAATGTAAACCATAAAATTAAAATCAAGATTGGTTTTACACACCAAAACCGACAGTCAGAAAAGCTTGTTATAATGTACAAAATACCTGATAGTAAGTTCTTAATGTCAAATTTGGTGAGCGAAACCGAATCCAACACTAGAGGAGGCCAAGGAAGACGAACTCTTCCAACTCATGAGTAGACCATCATTATCTGAAAAGAGATAACGGTTTTTTTACAGACATTGTTGCATGATGTGAAAATATAACAACCATTGAAATTTGACCTTACATTATGCATAAAACCAGAAGCCAATGCTTGGTGTCCAGTGTCCAAGTGAGATTATCAAATGAAAAATGGTACTACATATTATCATTAAAAATCCTAATTTATTTCTTACCAAAGTTAACCTTATATATATTTTGAAAGTCTAGAGCTTACATTATGTAGACATTAGTGGTTGCTGTTCAAGTGAGACTAAATTCACTACAGCAGACAATTACCTGTTTTCAAATGAAAACTGCTGGCGCATCTTATCTTTAAAAATCCAAAAATTTGTAACAAAAGTAGCCTTTTGTGTGAGCTTTCTAACTCAACTGATCCCATGTCATTTGAAATATAATTAAGGTCATTCAATTTGATTAGATACATCGAACTATTGTAAAATTCAATCAATATTAATTTAAGTTTAATTTACATTGATAGAGAAAAAAATATGTAGATTTATATAAATCTAATATAATATTGTACCGACATAGAATATATAGGCAATTTTGACACTTTCAATCCTCATATAATAAGTATTTTAACTTCATAGTCTATGTTTTTCATATCTTTATACTTTTCATTACAACTTATTCAAAGAGTCTAATACAAACACTATTTTTATCTCTAATGTCGAGACAAATTGTTCTCGGGCTTGTTCTCGGGCATACTTGACTAAGAAAGTAAGAAAATGATACTTGTAAAAGACATTTCAAAACTCAAGTCTCGATCTCACACTGACCAATGCAATAAATATTGTAATAAATGCAAAAGTATCTTTTTCTTCATCATATGTCACTATTTATACTAATCTTATTGAGCCTAAACCTTGATGGTAAACCTAATAATACCTAATTACCTTTAACAATACTTTTTAATTATTTATAGATTTTTCTGATTCTTAATTTAAACTGAAGGGTATTCGATTTTACCTTTCCACCAAAAGCTCTTCTGGTATACAAACCCCCAAGCTTTCGAGATTTTTAATTTTAAATTAAATTAAAAATTAAAGAAAACCTAAGAGATTTTTTTTACTCTTGATAATTCCATTAATCTTTCTAATAGCGTTATTAAAATGACTATTTTCCAAGTATTGAGATAACAAATAAAGATCGTACGTATGTAAAGACTAACATGTAAAAATATTAAAAATATGAGAACTAAAATGTAAATAACAATACAAACACACTAGTTAGTGACATGTCTTCGTTAATAACATTAGCTTTTTTAGTGATAAAAACTAAAAGGAATTAAAAATATTTGTAAATGTTTTTTATAGAGATTAAAAGTAAAATTTACACACGATAAAACTTAAGAACCCAATAAGTAATTAAATATTAATATTATTATATCATTGACTAAAATTTATTATAATAGAATTTAGATGCTTATTAAAATTTTGAGTTTAAATATGTTTTAGTTTTTATAAAATGAGTTAGTTTTTTATTTTAGTTTTTGTATTTTTTTTATTCTTCTAAAATTTATAACATTATTTTTTATTTACATAAAATGAATGAATTTTGATTTTACTTTTTGTAAAATATATTTTTTAATTTTTAGTTTTATAAAATTTTTAAAATTATTACTTTTGACCTAATGACCATTTTAAGGTACACATATAAATATATAATAATTATTTTTAAGAATTTATACAATTAAAAATGTCAGATGTACATAAAATATTACAGATAATTATAAATATTAGCTATGATTAGGTGCTTTCCTAATGCACATAAATAGTGAAAAAAAGTCACACAATTATAAGAACTAAAATAAAAATTTTCAATTATAGAGATAAAAAAATTAAAATAAAAAAATGTTAATTTTTCAAGAACATAAAAATATATTTAATCATAAAATTTATAGTTTTTAATAAATTATAAATATAATAAAAAGACAATAAAATATGCTAAAAAGGGATTGTGGCAGAAGATAAATATGCACATTTTATAAAACAAAATTGATAACCAACTTGGTGGCAATTGGTGTAAACTAGAGTGTTACTTAAAAGTAGAAACTTGAGAATCAGAGGGAATTTTAAAAAAAATAAATAATGGAATTATTTTATCTTGTTTGCTCAATCGTCTCCACTTCCTTCACCTCTCTTCTTCTCTCCCTTATCCTTCCCTTTCACGCTCTACTGCCACGGCGGGGATCCTCACGCGCCGCCTCTTCCGTCTCCAATGACGAAGCTGAACCCATATCTCTCTACGAAGGCACCGTGTGGCACCAACGTCGCCACCCCGTCAACCATTCCTTCCATTACCGGGTTCGCTACGCGCTCATTGACCTCGACCGTGCACCTCACGCGCCTCGGGACCATCTCTCTCCCCATGAAGCTCGCCAAATTACCCATACCAATGGACCCATGTAATTCATCTTCTTTATTTTTTTTTTTAAATTTTTGCCCATTGGGTTCTGTCAGAGCCCTGCAAAATTTCAACTTGACGTTTCAATTTCGTTTTCAGTGACTGTTAGCCAATGGTTATAAATTTAGTAAAAGAAAATAAAAAGATAAAATGAAGCATAAGCTATAGTCATATACTGCTGTGATTTGGAGGAGTTAGATGAAAGTTATGGGAAAATTTGATTTTAACTTAAAAAAGTTTTAAAAAAAAAATCTAGGCTATTTAAAGAAGAAATTTATCCAAACGCGACATAAGATGATTTCTTTTTCTCTGTTTTGAAGTTTTGATTTACAATTTCTTCTTGTTGAACCCAATTCTGCAGTTTGCTCTTGACAATCCCTCCTAGTGTGGGTTATGAACAGAATCCTTTGAGTGTGTATTATTGCTATTCTGTTGAAGGTTCTACTAGACGATTGATGAAGTGCATTGCTGAGGTATGTGACAGAAGCTCTCTTTTCTTAGTTTCTGTGACTTGTCTAATTTATGCTTCATTCCTGACTCAAGTCATTAGTGGGTAATCTTTTCTCACCATAAACTCCATTCAACTCGGACCAGTTAGAATTAGCCCTATAGATTTTTTGTGCTTTTCTTTTTGGCATTAAGTAATTGACAGCATTTTAACAGCTTTGATTTCTTTCAAGGATTCTCTTTGTTGAATCAGATTTTTTTTTGGGGTGAGGGGAATTATGTATTTTGAACGTCTAATGTTTGATAAATGAAGAACGTTAATGTGTTTTTCTAATTCTATTAATAATGTCCCCAATTAGAATATTAGGAATCTCATGAAAAGGTTGTGCGAAGGTATAGTTGTATACCTGTCAGATAGAATGCTTTGCACCTTTTTTTTTGTGCTGACCTTACTGCTGATTTTTTTTGTTTCAGGTAACAAATACACCATGGGGTGAAAGAGTATCTTTTGTGTTCAATCCACACTCTGATCTAGTAGCCAAGGCTTTGCATGTCAGTCCTTTTATGGTATGTAAACTATACCTTTTGCTTTGCAGCATTTAGGACATTATGGTTCATAAAATTGACTATTATGTATTGACATGGCACTACAAGTTAATTAACCAATGTTTGGACTTTGGACTTTGGTCAGTTGATAAACTTGTTTGTTTTTGGACGTCTTGTTTTCTCCTATTCGTGTGCCCAAAGTTGCTTGAAATAATGTTTGCCTATTGAGGTTTGGGAAGTTGCAGAAAAGGATTTGTTATTTGGCAGTCTGCTATATACTAACATTTGGTTTTGGTTGCTGTGTGATTGCCATTTATGTAAGGGGAAATCTCTCTTAGGCCTACTATGGGATAAAATTATTCTTGAGATTGTTAAGAATAAAGTTATGGTTATTGGGATGAATCCATATCATAATTCACTATCTGATATATTTTCATTTCAATGTAAATAAATACAGTCATTCTCAGAATATATAGAGTAAATATAGTATTATTTACTAAGTTAGTGGAATAAAACTGGAACAAAATAATGGTAATGAAGAATTGAAGACTCTGGATTAATATGGATTTTTTTTCTATATATACCACAATGTCGTTTAGATATCATGGTTTGCCTCAGATACTTTATCTACATTGTTAAATTTAATTTATAAGATAATCACAATAAATTTAAATGCTTTTTTTCGCATTGTATTAATAAGCATCTCCCTGAGCTGTGTTAGGATATGCACGGGAGTTGGAATATCAAAGCAAATGATCCTGGAGAGAATCTTACAATATCAATTTCAGTTCATCATCCTGATCATGGAAACTATTTTACTGCCAGTTTGAAAGCTAAAAGGCTGTGCTCATCCACCGAGTCAGATCATGCAGTTTTCTTTTGGTTGATGCCTCATAAAGTTGCAGTATGGATATATTGGCATGTAAGCTATTTTTTGCTATACTTTCCTCTTACTGTGTTTTTATATGATAAATATTTAGTGCGAATGCTGTCAGACTAATATAAGTTTTCTTTGGCAAGCAATTTAAGGGGCTTGAACTTGTAATGACTGAAATTTGAAGTGTGATTGGAACTGAAATTTACTAAAGAGACGAGCTCCTTCCAATCAATCCATGTCTTTTATATGTGCTCAAAAACCATAGTTTTGTGCGGGATATTACTAAATTATTTGCTTGGTTTATTGAAAGAGAAAAATTAGCAACATACTCTACTGTTAGCTGAAATTTATTTGAAAATTCATAAATTTTGTGGGTCTTATTTTTTATTTAATAAGTCTCTCTGCTGATTTTGTAGTTTTGGATAAATTTCAATTAATAGTAGAGTGTGTTAGAAAGAGTATATTATTAGTACTCCTTTTATTTAAATGAGCACGTCACCTTTTGAACATCATAAATCTGTTTATGGTTTCATTTGATTTATTTTTATACTGTGTGCAATATGGTCATCCTCTTAATCTTGTTTTCTGCAGGCTGTAAAACTCTGGTGGAAAAATGTACGATTTGTCCAACACCCTAAATATAGCGATCCAACATACAGGGAGGAAGCTTTGATACGGGATAATAAACTGCAGTGTTGTGGATTGAGTGATGATAATAGACATCTGCAACAAAGAGGAAGTGACCAGGGTTGTTTAGCTGAAGTAAGTTCCGAAAACCGGTGGTTTAGATGGAGAGATGCTAAGTGGCCATGGTCATAGAAAATGGTAATCATATCTTTTTTCCATTTTGGGAGGTTGTTTTCATGTGACTGTAAAACATTCACAAAAAAGGGTAATGACGATAAACTACTTGACCTTGTACACTGGGCTGTACCTCACTAGTTATGGTCTTTGAAATATGTCATGATTACCTTGATTTCTCAACTATTACTCATTAGTTAATAGGGAAATGATAGATTGGACTAAAACATCTGCAGAAATCATTCGGAATAATTAAAATATTAATTTAAATTGTAAAATATTAAATTAAATATTTATTTTATAATAAATTTATTAAAAAATATTAATATTTTAATGTTTCGAACGACGATTCGAATCTCGATTCCGAAAGTCTAATATCGCTCTAGTTAATAACATACTTTGACTATCACAACAATGGTTATTACTATCAAGGATTTGACATGAAAAGCTTGGTCATCCTCTTAGAATTTGAATATGGATTTATAGTATTTTTAATTAATGTAAAACTTTGATTTTTCCCGATATTTTCTTTCACCCTGAAGTATTGTTTCCATCCTCATGTAGAGAAAGTTGGGTTTTCGGTTTGAAAATTGCGAAGCAATGTTGGTGGTCAGAGGATTGCTGGAAGTTTTTATGGATGAACCAACAACAACGAAAGCTATCGTCGTTCATAGTGATATATCAAGAACCTGCTCTAAAATCATTTTTACCATTAGTAATTCTGTCATGGACCTTGAGGAAGAAGATGTTGGCTTGTTCTGTTTACAAAATTTAATTCAATTAAGTTGCATTAAATAGGCTTGGCTAAAAGTTTACTCCTATATAATAAGGCAAATAATTAGAATTATAACTCCATTTCTGCAAGTATTTTGGGATCACGGGCAAGAATGTTTCACGTTGGAAAAAGGCTCCATTAGTCAATGACAGCTAAGAATCTTTCAATTTAATGAGCTAACTTATAAGTTTTAAGTTTTTCAGATCTTATTTAAAACTTAAATTTTTGAGTAGTTTATAAATTAATTTAACTAAATATACCCTAAAAATGTAGATATTAATGACAATAAAAAAACGCTGGCAATGATGAAAATTAAGCCGTTAGTAATTTTTAATGCTCATTTTGTTGAAACTATTATGCAATAGTTAAATTTATAATTATGATTTTTTAAGTATATGTTGAATTTTCAATCCTCAATTTATGTGTATGAAAAATATTTATAGTTTTTAAAAATTTAAATAAATCTTTAAATTTTGAGAGATTAATTTCTTATTTTTAACTTGAAAGTATTAGAAAAATTCTAAGTTTCATATCGACTAGAGATTAGACAATTAAATAGTATATAAGTGGAGAATAATCTTCACCTTATTAGTCAATTTTGTAGAATTGAGTTAAACTCATTCACTATTCTAAGATGGTATCAGAACTATCCTAAATCATTAAATAATGATCACTTATTATTTATCCATGTACCAAATTCAATAAAAAATTTATTTTAAAAGTCGATTTTAAATTAAGTTCAAATCTATAAGAAAAAAATATAAAAATAAAACAAAATTAATTTCATAAAATTATCTTGCTATACACATCATATGCATGTATATGATAATTTCCATGCAATAACATGCAAGAAGTGAAAAGAAGGGAAATAAAAACATGTCCAAATTCTTACAAAGGCAAGTGCAATCAAATGGCCTAATTAACTTTGTGGAATTCAAAAACAGAAAACAAAATTAGGTTGAACTCTGCACGAAGGATCCGGGAACGTTGTAGTTTGTTCTTTCTGTCTCCTTTCTAGATTTATTGTATATAGATCACATATGACAGTCGTCAGTCTGAAATCTCATGGTTACTCACATACAATAGGAATAGAATATATATATGGAGGAAAAAGAAGATACATGTAAATGTTAAAGGATAAAAATACTATTTAACACATTTTTTATACACCACCAACACTAGAGAGAGAAGCAGGCGTCACATTAATTAAACACTAGTAATTGGATTTTAAACGAGTTCATGTCAAATTGGTCCAATTAATTATAATATTTATTTTCAATTTATAAAGTTAGTTAACCATAATACCAAGCATATTTGTATCAAATGGTGTGAGTTGGTGGGTTGGTGCTGCCTTCCACTTGCAATGAGTTCCTACAAATCAAAATAGGGCAGTATTTGACAAAGGCTCCATTGGAGAGAATCACGTGCATTACTTTTGTGGTGGCATTAGTCTACTCTGAACTCTGAAGTCGATCGTAGGGACACTATTCCTAACATGTGATCAACATTATCTTTGTGTTTTGTTTTTTTTGTTTTGCTCTTTTCCTTTTTGGGGTGAACATAGGTCCAAATTCCAATGTTGTCTTATCATTGTGTCATGGGCGTGTGCCACTGCCACCTCTTCATAATATTGCAAGTCGGCATGGCCTCCTACCCAACCATAATCAAGAAAGAAAAAAGAGCTACTTAATAAATTTGATTTTTTTTTTTTTTACATAACAAGTTTAATAGTTAATGAATTCTGATGTTTGAAGCATATACGTGCAAATTTAGTCATGTATATGATTTTACCCAAAATAAAAAATTAAAAATACAAAAGATTGTATAATACTACTACAAATTACATGTTTTGAATATCCTTTAAGCATAAAAAAAAATTGTCTTCAAGCGATTGATAGTCACACAAATACATTATCTAATGATATAAATTTGAGTCGACTGCTTTTTTTTTTTTTTTTTTTAAATCAAGAAATCCTGCAAGTGTAATGCTGTGTCTTTGGTGAACTCACTCATTTAATCAATCACATCTGAATAAAAAAGCTGATTGAAAGTTTAAAAATAATTTGATTAAATGAATTCCTTTTATTATATATATTATCAACAAACCCCAAGTTTTAAACTTTGTTAAATCTAAATATCCAATAAATTTATTTGTTTATTTTTAACCAACATATCATTCTTAATCGCCTATATGACCTATATCACAAAAAGCCAAATCACCTTCTATCCTTCTTTATCACATCCACAATCACTTAAAAGCCTCATAAATTGTTGAAATTGACAATCATTAAGAAAAACTGTTTTACACTCTATTCATAATAAGTATAAAAACTATACCTTTAAAAACTAAAAGCACTCGTGAATAAAGAACTTCAAACTGAAACTTTATTCTAATAAAAAAAGAGTAACTTTTATATTTATGGTGAGCAGTTGCGATTTTTTTTTTTTTTTTGCGTATAACATATTTTAAAATTTTTCATTTCTATTTATAAAATATAATAAACTTAAATAAATAAAAATAAATAATCCGAATTTTCTTCTAAAATATATGTACTTATAGTCACATTAGTATATTCTGTTTGGCTTCTAAACATAACTAATATTTTAACATGTTAAATTTTTATTATAAATAATTAAAATTTATAATAAATTATATTTATAAATATATAAAATATTTTTTAAATTTGTATAAATAAATGTTTTTAAACATATAAATTATATTTTAAATTTAAGATAAATAATTTATATTGTAACACGAGATTATTTTTAATTATTAATAATTTATTTAAAAAATTAAAATTTAATTTAAAAATTTTAAAAAAATATATATTAATTAGATACAAATATTATTTAATAAAATAATTTTATTAAGAGGTACTCTTGGACTAACTTCATCCTTAACCTAATATAATATATATAAATATATATTATAATGTAAAATTTATATTATTATCGTATTAAAATTAAATCAAATAACTATTAAGACCAGTTATAGTTCTTAATTAATAACTGGGGTTTTTTTTGTTAAATAATTTATTTATTTAATATTTTAATTAATTAAAGTTTAATTACTAGGTATTATATGAAAAATATTTTTATTAAGAATGGTTGTTTGCGCTCCTCAAAATATATTAGTATATTAGTTTCTGACTACAAGTCAAGAATTAATATCTTGAAATTAAACCTAAAGTTTATTCTCAAGTTGATGAAATGTGAAAAATGGTTATGATCGATTATGACATGAAGAGTTGGTATTTATTTTCACGTCCTTATCAAAAAAAACAAAAAGGAAAAAATACACAGACACGAGAAATTGTCAAAATAAAAATGAATCTTCTATGCCATAACTTAAATATGGGGTCTACTTATTTATCATATCACGTTTTTTTTCCTCCCTCGAAATTAATGATGTAATTGCCGTAGATAATTTAGCAAATTGAATTCGTCAACATACCATTTAGCTATTATATGGATAAAGTGGATGCAAATTACCCATATTTAAGTGGTTGTAAGGTTTATGTTGGGATATGAGGCGGACTTAGGATTCTTAAATACTATTTAGAAAATTTAAATCATTTTATACGTTGATTTGAATTAATGAAATAAAATATCAATAATTAGAAGTTATGTTCGACAAGCGGTGAAGTAACAGAGGTGCCACAGATTTTGGGTGCCATGGCGCCCAGCCAGTGTTCAAGTTGTAGAAATTTGGGATAAATTTGGGAACAGGGTATCTCACCGTTGCAGCAGTGAGTCAGGGCTCAAGCTGTGAAGCTTACTTCAAGTTGAAGTACTCTCTATCGTTTCAGTAATGAGCCAATTTTACAGCGGTGGGAGAAAAAAAATTCAGATTTTTTCTATTTTGGAGATCATATAAATAATTGTTCAAAACGAGAAAGGAGTAGACAAGATGAGAAAGAGAGAGAATAGGGTCTAAAGGAGATTTGAAGAACATGGTTGCTCGAGAATGAGGATCATCTCTTCTTATTTTCTTCTTTTAATCTATGGATTGTATACTTGCATTCTCTTTGACTATGCATAGCTAAGCTCTCCTAATTGGATTGAGTTCATTTGTCAATCTTGATGTAAACTCTTTCTTGTTTGTATATGTGATGTTTAGTTATTCATGGTGATGCTTGATTCTATACTTAATACTTCGTTTGTATGATTTTGATTTCAAGTATAGTTGGGAAACATATTTGTAATCTGAACTGAATCTAGACACTTGATGATTATTTAACATCAAGAAATAGATTCAAAATCATCAATCAACAAATCCATGAACTTAATACAAGAAAATTAAATTAATATATTGAGGAATTGAGTGTTGCTTTAAGGTTTTTAGAGTTTCAAGTTGAGGAATCAATTTAAATGATTATCCATGGATTGAAATCATGAATGAGTGACTAATTTCTAATATGAAAGAGTAACTTCAAATGATATAAAATGAATATCAGTCCTAACATCTTTGAAACTCGAACTTCTTTTTAATCGTTCATGTTAATCGTAACTCTTTTTAAGTTTAAAGATTTACGTGTCTTAATCTAAATATAAGGTTTTGTATTTATTACAAGTTGATGAATAGCGTATTTGTAGGGCCCGATAGTCCACCTGTTCCCCCACCATAGTATGATATTGTCCGCTTTGGGCCCAAGCCCGCACGGTTTTTATTTTTGGGCTCCTTCCCAAAAGGCCTCATACTATGTAGAATGGTGGACACTTATAAACTAGCCAATGTTCCTTCATTTTACCGATGTGGGACTTGGGATGAATCCCAACAAACCTCCCCTCAGACCAAGGACCAAGGACCACATGTCTCGTGATCCTCCTCCCCTTAAGCGATAATCCGTCACCATCATCAAACCCAGACGAACCGTTGGCTCTGATACCACTTGTAGGGCCCGATAGTCCACCTGTTCCCCCACCATAGTATGATATTGTCCGCTTTGGGCCCAAGCCCGCACGGTTTTTATTTTTGGGCTCCTTCCCAAAAGGCCTCATACTATGTAGAATGGTGGACACTTATAAACTAGCCAATGTTCCTTCATTTTACCGATGTGGGACTTGGGATGAATCCCAACAGTATTCACTTTTTAATTGTCTACAAATCTTGATCTACACTACTTTTGATTTAGTACACTCGTTGAGAATCGAGCTAATAGTAACAAGTAACAAGAATTGCATTGTGTACCTGTGAAATGCATTGGCATTGTGATACGTTGGTCCAACCGGAACATAGGCTATATCTTGTGTTTGATTTTTGTTTCTTGTTTTTTTAATTGCAGCTCGAGCTTGTAATAGACCAACTTCAGTTCTATCTAAGATGCTGAATTTTCTTTGCAACTTTGGTGGAACATAAGACTGAGAGTCAAATTGGGCAAAAGTTAGGAAACATTCTCTTCATCCTTGTTCTGTCAAATAAAATGATGGGTTAGTATCAACTTTATTTAAAACACAAATGGATAAGATTGTTTTATTTTAATGATGTTACAATGCTCGAACTAACAACTATCTTCTCAAAACCCAATTCAATAAGATACATCAGAAATTAATGAAACCTTAGGAGATTGACAACTTTTTTTTTTTTTTTTTAAATCAAATCTTCGTAATCATTGGCTCATGTGCAGGGCTTGAATCTATAAGATGAACTAATTAATTTCTATCTAAAATGAAAATTATCCACAAAAAAATAATGTAATAAAGATATAATCGCAAACAAATATTTGTAATTCTTCCAAAAGTCCAATTTACTTGTAGAAACAAAAGTGCAAATAGTAAACCAAATAAAATACCTGAAAAGTGAAAACCCAAAGAGAGAGGGGGTTTACAAGGGAATAGAATAATCATAAATTTTAATGAGTCGATTGAAAATTCACCTTACATGGATTTATGAATAAACATGTTTGAGTATTAATAATGCGTCGAAGCTGTGCTAAAACAGATTCTTGCATGTAGATTTCGTGGCCAAGGTTTTGATTTTCGGAAGAGAAGACTTATCGTGAGTATGGAATTGATGAAATTAAACAGAACAAGTTTAATGCGATTAAATGATTGAAAACTCATCATCTCAAATGAATTTATAAGCTAGTTGATTGAATATTAAGAACGCAATGAATTTGAACCCCTGCATGCTTAAACAAGTTATTGCGAATAATTTCGAGACCTTAAATGAATGCAAATCAATTGAAAAAGAACACAAAAAAGAGATACTTAAAGAAGTTATTGCAAAAATACCTGATTAAGAACTTGACACTCCCACTCATGAAAGAATATTGAAAGAGAAGTTTGAGACTCACGCTCAAGAAGTTATGTCCTAGGTTTTGATTATTATTTTGAATTAAGGTTATGAATTTTTTTTATTTTTTATTATCCTTAATAAAAATAAAAATAAAAAATGAAAAATTGATCCTGACAAAGAAAAAAAAATAATCTAAAATATTGTGACGATTTTTAACTGTCAAAAAAAATTTAATTATTTGTAATAGTAAAAATAGTTTTTAAAATTACAACATTTTTTTTGAGGATTTATTAAAATAAAAAAAAATATATATATTAATTTAATTGATATTATAATTAGTACATAATTTGAAAATTTTGAAAATAATAATGAAAAAAATATAAAGAATAAGATAATTAATAAAATGAGTATTTGTTTTTATAAATTTGAATAGAAAATAATGTTAAAAAATGATGCAGGAGTTATATTAATTTCCGAAAGGGTTACAGAATGAGAAGTAGTGTTGTGTAGCGGTGTGGGGTGGCAGACACATAAACAATAACATGTGACTCAAACCTGAAAAAAACAGCGTGCAACACATGCGCTAATTCTACAAAGTCCCTTTCAATCGCCGATATTAGTAGTTTCCCTTGTGCTTTACGTCTTCTCCAATACAATCTCTGTTTCCTCTCGCTGTTCCCACACACATATATAAACACATCTCTCATTTTCCTCTTCTTCTCTCCATATCCATCATCATCATCATCTTCAATTCTTCTCTCTCACCAATCCCTTTTCATACCATGAGGAGAAACTGCAACTTGGAACTTGCCCTCTTTCCTCCCTGCGATTCTGGCCCTCGCCACCACTCTTTGTAAGCAACCAAATTTATTCTTATTTTTCCTATTTTATTTATTCTTATAATTAACTATACTATATAATTCTCATATTCAATTCTTTGTTTTTTTTATGCTTTAATTTAATCCTTGAAGGGTTGAAGATGCTAGTGAGATCAGCCCAATGCAAAATTACCACCACCGCCAGGAACAGCAACAGCCTCTCACCATTTTCTATGATGGAAAGATTTGTGTTGCCGATGTCACAGAGCTTCAGGTATGTATCTATATTTATCAATATCTAATATTATCTAATATAATATATATATATATGTGTAAACTGATTTAGGGAATTAGTCGTAGGATTTTGGCTATGTAATCAGATATAGAGAATATTGTGTTGTGTTCTCATGTTCCAATTAGTCACTTAACCCATTCATCTACAACGCGATGAGTACTCAATACAAAGGATCCCGTTGTTATTAGATTCGACTCCTAACTAAGGGGAAGAATAGTATAGCCATCATAATTGATTGTTAATTAGTTAGGTCCTCATACAAATTAAACAGATATAGCATATTTATCGCTAGTTGGACCCAATAGATCGGATTAGCTAGGGGGCTTATCTATACAACTAGGAATGGCCTATAATATAGGCATGAGAAAATTCAGGGATCAACTAAAGTGTTTAAACTAATTAATGACAATGGACAAAGAAGCTAAGGTGGCCAAGTAATATTAGGTTTTAGTTTTAGATCAACTAGTAAGAAAATAATTAATTTCAGTATAAACTTTTTTTTATTCTCTAAAAATATATGAGCGTCATTAGATGTTTGGGTTTTCTAAAAAAATTGTCATCAATTTTGTCCCGCAACAATTTAAAATATTATTACTAACCTATCTATAAGGAAAAATTCTTATCAATTTAGTCACCCAATCATGTAAAATTTCATCATATCATTCCTTAATTTAGGGTGTGATATTCATTTCTTTAAGTCCAACAATTGTTTTTATGACACTTATAATTAAATAACCGAATTAATTAATGATAAATTTACTTTGAAGATTAAATCAAGGACACGTATATTTAAGGGATGCAAAGGAGAGTTTGTTGAGGACTAGCTTCCTAGGCACATATAGAAAAAGAGAAATTGAGCCGCATTCAAATTTCAGATAAACGGGTTTTTAAAAGAGTAATTTTTGATGATAAACTTTAAAATAGTTTTAAATAAAACGATTTTTAGGAATTATTTTTACTCCTATTTCCCTTCCCTTTTTCCTTCTCTAATTCAAATTAGGCACACTATTCAAGTTTAGAATATTAAGGATCATAATATGCATAGTAATTAATCACATGAAACCGCGTGGTACGGATTTTTTACCCGAGAGAGAAATAAAAACATTTTAAAAAAGATAAGGTGGTTGCCGACAAGTTGGTGTTAAATCCAAAGGAGAAAAAAGAAACGGTAGGTGACATGACCTAGTTTGATGCGAAACCGGACAAGATTGGTGTTAGCACAATACCTCCCACCTTTGATTTGATACTCGTCAAGTTTCCTAGAAACTTCATAGATAATTCGAATTAATGCTCCGTAGACTTGTTCTTTGACTTCAAAAATTGCACGCAACTTGTGTTTACCAATATACCACTACTTTATCAAATGGGTCAATTTTGTCAGTGCCCATAAACCTTGTGGGAGAAATTTGTGATTTCATGTGGCATGAATTCTTTGTAGTTAGAAATGGGATATTTTTAAAGGTATATATACTTTTAGTTTTTGCATGGAATCAAAGACTAATAATAATTTTTGTGCAGGCCAAATCCATTTTAATGCTTGCGAATAAAAGAATGGAGCAAAGAGTGAGAACAGCAAGTGGGTCAGAGCCATCTTCACCAACAACCATGCAATCTCCTAATCAACTATATAGCCCTGGCACTGGCACTGGCACTGGTCTCTCCATGAGAAAATCGTTGCAGAGGTTCCTTCATAAGAGAAAGATTCGGGCCCAAGAAGCATCGCCATATCATCACTAGTTAATTTTCAAGAAATGGACGAACCAATTCAAAATTGTTTTGTTGTTTCAGACGAGTGTCTATTTAGAATCAGATTTTTATTCTTTTTTTATTTCTTTTTTTATTTTTTTAAATATACTTAGTAGGTTTACGAGGTTTCTTCACACTTTCTTTTTTGTTTGAAATCTTGAATATTATCGTAGCAATATAGGCTGTAAATTATGACATATTGTGAAAGCTTAATTTAAATTTTTTTTATTTTTAAGGTAGACATCAATTATTTCTTTGCTCACAGATGACCTCCTCGTCCCCCTTTTACCTAAAACGGGCATGTGAATAAATTAACTAACTAAGACGATTTCTTGATTAATACAGGTTTCACTCTTTTTGTCATCTCATTCATTGTGTTTGGTTGAAGAATTATTGACTATATTTTGCAACACCCATAAATTATGAGATAGTAAATATTGTAGTGGTATATTAAATGAACAGTTAACATTTTTATAAGAGGTTAAAAAAATTCTAAAACTATTCTCATTAGAGAAAAATAATTAAAAACACTTTCATTAAAAAATTATCCTTAAAAACATGTTTTTGTTTAAAATATTATTATGATTAATTTATATATAGAAGGAATTAATAGTTTTTCAAAGAAAAAATATAAATAATTATCACCTCGTGTAATTTAGAAAAAGTAAATTAAGATATTGTTTCTTTTTTTAAAAAATAAAATCACGAGTTTAATTAACATTGAAATGTTACAATACTGCAATTTGCTGTGAGTGGATCTATGTATTTGCTATTCTTTGACATTACAGTATTAAAATGTGGATTCAATGATACTATTGTACTTATCTCAATTGGCACTTCTTGTGCGCAATTGACTTTATTTAATAAAATTGTTGTCTTAAAAAAAAAAACGAGTTTAATTAGCATGCATCAAAGCCTTACAAAAATTTATGTTGTCAACTAACTATTAATTAAAAATCACTTTTAATTTGATTTTTTTAAAGGTAATTATCTATTACAATATATAAAGGTTATACAATTTTTTGTTTACATTTTTCTTTATGATTTTTTTCTCTTCATACGTATACTTACTCTCAAATTACTCATTTTTCCAATCTAAAATATCCACTACTTTGTAATTTCAATTATTCTATTTATTTATTTTTTCAGAAAAGTGGAAGTAACGGTTAGAAAAGATGGTTTATTCAAGAGGAGGTGAGTGAAATGGATATTAAAAATGATCTTTCTAAATTTTTTTGGATCAAAAACTTTTTTAAAGCTTTCCAATGAAATATATTGATCCACAATTATATGTAAGATATTGTGTTGAGACTACTTGTTAATGTCATTTTAGTTTCTAATTATTCTATATGTAATGTTTATGAAACATATCATATCATTAAACATATAATCAAAATTGCAAAAAATGCAAAGACAAGTATTGGGGTAGAGAAAAATGTACAACAAATTTATATTAGTTTAACCATATCCACTTGTGAGGTACATTCAATCTGCAATCAATCTAATTGAGATTTTTCACTATCTTTAAATTTAGAAGGTTTAAAATCATACAAACAAATGCAATATACTTTTATACATTTAAAGAAACCACTTCTTGCACCCTAAGAAACTTCTTCTTATAGCCCCATATTACAAGATTCCCTTTTCTTAAGATAACTAGTTACATAAAGATTTAGGAACAAATTCACCTGATGTATAAAACAATTTAGAGAGATGAATCAAACAATGTAGCTTAGCTTATATTTTTATAAAAATGATGATGATCAATACAATTTTTGAATTATTTCTTGAGGTCCCCAAAAGGGTATCAAACCTCTTCTTTTAGAGAGAAACATTTTTCAGGAAGTTTTATCAGAAGTAATATCACAAATATTTAAATTTTCTGAGTTCTAAAAGTGAAAAATGATATATAGAGTTTTTCGACAGAAATAATTGATTATTTCCATAGATAATCGATTATTTTGTTCTTCACAGATTTAGAAATCTATCAAGAATAGATTAATCAATTATTTCTCAAGGCAATTGATTATTCTAGAGTGCTACTTCTGAAATAATCGATTATTTCACTGGATAATCAATTATTACAACAATGTTTATCAAAATTTGAAAAATAGAGTAAATAATCGATTATTTTAAGTAGAAACTCAATACTTTGATTTTTTTTTAACCAAATTTCTTTTCAAATTAGTTTTGAAACTTCTTTTCAACATTAAACATCATCTATATGAAGATTTAAAGCTAAGTTAACTATAAAACACAAAGTAAACATACGATAAAACATAAACATAACAAGATATAATTTGCACTCTTATCATTTAAGATACTTATATTTGTCATCATCAAAATTAAATGCAACATATATTTATTTTGAGCTTGGTCAACAATCATAATACGAGGTTTATGAAGGAAGTGGATATTAGGAAAAGAGTGAGTTTATTTCAAACAACTCATTTAATTTTTTATTTCTATTTTTAAAAAATACATAAAGACACAAAATATCTATTTTACACAAGTTATTATAAAAGTTAGCAAACTTACAAGTTACAATATATGCCAATTTGTGATTAATTGTGAATGTTAAAATTATTTATATAATCAGTACATTTATTATTTATTCAGAAAATATATATTTTGTTTTAAGGGATGGCAAAGCTATTATTTTTGAACAATTAGTGCATGTTTAGTTGTTTACCAAAGCTATTATTTATAACGTGTATTTTCATTTTGTTTTTGGTATATCTTTAATTACAACATCATATTTAAAGCATGAATCAAACATAATTCTTAATTAAAGAAAACAAATATCAGTGTAATAACATGTAGTTTATTTAAGAGATAGTAATAATTTATAATTAGAAATTTAATCTTTGAACTCATTTATGAAAAATAAAATATATTAAAAACCAGTTCTTTAAATAAAAGTATGTTAAAAAATATGTAAATTTACATATTATATGCTCTAATGAGAAAAAAAAAGTAAAAGTAATATTAATATGTTAAGTTATTCGATGCATTTACCACTTTGAGCCAACTTTACATATTATAATTAAAGGGGATTGTTTTTAATAATAATGATAAATAAATAATTTTAATAACATATAGCATATTAATTAATATATATAAACACAAAATAATAATAAAAATAATAGTTAAATTAGATAAAATTTTGAATTAATGTGAAGTAACCAGAAAAATAATAACAAAAAAATTAAATAATATCAACAAATATGTGAACATCTATATTTTAGTATTGGACTGTTAATTAAAAAAACTTTTATTCAAAATATATAAAGCATATTCCTACGATATCTTTAGGACAGTGTAGGGTAGTTTCTTTTGTTTTGTTGTTATTTTTCCCCAGCGTATATAAAAAAAAGCGTGCCTTCAATATTCGTGAAATATATTTTGGATAAATCGCAAGATTTATCACGTGTGCAAATTGTTCGCACCGCGTTTGGTTACAGTATTGGTATGATACGATGACAGCTTAAGTATAGTATTTTCAAGGTGTGAACTGTCAAGTTAAGCCCCACCAATACTTTTTGAGTTGATTCCTTTCATCTTCCAACTAGTTTTATTTTCTATACATTATTTTTTGTTAACATTAATTTCCCTACTTAAATAAGATCATAAACGAAATGTTGACAAAAATAAGTCAAACTCAATTGATTAATCTTCTATTATCTTTAAAAGTATAAAATAGGAAGCAATCATATTCATATACCTACCATACACTATATGTGTTAATATTGCGTAATATGTACCTTTAAACCTCTTAAAACTAAAGGACAAAATCCAAAACATACACATCGTTGAATAATTAACCACACTATAATTTAATTGAATTTAAGCACCTCTCATTTTATCAAACACTAAACAATGAAATTTATAATTGCAATAATTTTTTTTTTCAGCTGGGTCAGTGCAAAACTTTCTTTTGTTTGGTTGATTTTAATGTTCATAGAAATATTTTTTAAAATTTAAAATAATTTAACTAAAACATATATATAAAATTGGAAGCTTTTTTTTACTGAAATAAAAATGAAAGTTATAAGGTTAAATATAGAAAAATAACTTTTAATATTCTCAAAGGAATATCACTTATCATGTGAATAAAATTTTCCTACTCATGGAAATATCATTTTCTCAAGAATAAAAGAAACCTACAAATATTATTGCATGACATTTTAACAAAAGTAAGAATAAACATTCTCACCTCCATACTTAGTAACTCAAAACAAATGTTATCTTAGCTCTCTTCTGTTTACTTTTTTTTTTTTTTCCTTCTAAAGTGAATTTAAGAATATATATATATATATATATATATATATATATATATATATATATATATATATATATAAATGTGATTTTCCACTTTATTATAATAAAAATATATAAAATATTATTTGTTTTGTATAATTATAAAACATATTTTTTATTTAAAAGTTAATTATGATTATAGTTTTTTATAAGTTGGCAAAAGTGAGTTAATTATATCTACCGTTTAATCACTTTAATTACTCAATTGTTGTTAGGGGATGCAATGTGCACCAGCACCATATTTAGTCGTCTGTCTTTATAATCTTTATAATTATACTTCTCTTTTTCATTTTTTTTATAACTATAATTTAAGATAAATATTTTTAATTCTTATATTTATATTTATTTTTTTGTAATTTTTATTGTAACATTGTCTATATTTTGTGGTGATATAGTAAATGTTATTAATTTTTTTAAAGTAAAAAAAAAATGTCTTAATATTAGATATAATAAAATTCAACATCAAATATACAATTGAATTAATATCTTTATTATATCAACATGAAAAGACAATTTTATAAAAAAAATTAACAATAAAAAATTAAAAAGATTAAATTATTACAAATATAAAGACAAATCATCTATTTTAAATTATAGGAATTAAAAAAAATTAACATACATTATTTAATACAAACTCTATTATTAATTAAAATATATATTAAAACTATAAAATTAATAAAAACTCATTAAATGAAAAGTGAAACTTAGAAAATTCTGTAATAACTAATAAAAATTTTTTAATCATAAAAAATCATAATAATTAACTTTTATAATAATTATTAAAAAAATTATAATAATCCTATTTTTAATTAATTAATAATGTAAAAAAATTATAGGAACAATATGTGCCTAGCCTATTGAACTTTTCTTTAATAAAATACTATTTCTTGTAATTATTTTAAAGCTAACAAAATCGTAAAATTATAAACCTACCACTTTGATGTCAATTGATAGAGTTTTTAATAGTAAAATTAATGGAGTTTTTTTATATATTAATTTTAAAGCTAACTAACTTGTGCCGACATGGCCCGTGTGGTGTTGGGCAATAAACAAATGTGAAAATGCTAAACGTGAACTATATTTTAATTTTTAAGGGTTTGTTAATTAATGAAAAGAGAGATGTAAAAAAACGGGGAAATGTATTCATGTGACAAATAATATAGAGAAATAAGAAAATAGGAAGAAAATAAAATAGAAAGAGCGTATTTATATCCTTATTTATCTAAAATTTTGATAAGAGTATGATGTGAATCCAAATGCGACGGTCAGTAATACTTAGATAACACTAGCTTCATTTGACTTATTGTGACAAATATATTAATCTAAACATTATATATGTTAAATTATATGATTAAATAAATATATACAGGTATATTTCATGATATTTATTTTAAAATAAATAATATCAATATAAATATCAAATTATGTTAATAAAAATAATATTTATAAAATCAAAAAGTTATATTATTAATACTTGTATAATTATTTATAAAATTAAAAAAGATATTGTTAATTAATACATAATTTAAAAAACATAATATTAGACTAATTAGAACAAATTGATTAATAACTCGAATCTCTCTTCAAAATACAGTTGGTCTTAAACTTGTCAAAAGTTCCTTTAAATCAGGCCAAATTAGGAGATGAATAGGTCATGAACACCATACATTGCAATCTGCTCTAGAAACTAAGATTACAGAAGGAATAGCTACAAAGCCAGGCTTATTCCAAGTTTTGCTTGCTTCCAAAATCTGATAACTAAGAGAGATTGATTTCATTGTAGTGATTAGTAATTAATCTAAGACAAAACCCATTGAAATATATATATATATATATATATATATATATATATATATATATAATATTAACAATATAATGTGAAATTAATAAAATAACATTTTAATATATATATACGTTTTACTCAACAATTCCGTTTTATGTTAAATTATAAGATTAATTGTATTTTATTTTCTCAATTATGACAAATATGTGATTTGGTACCTCTAGAAATTTTCGCTTAAATTTAATTTCTCACTAAAATATGTAGAAAAATAAAATAAGAAAGTAGTTTGGAGGATGAAATAGTTTTCTGTTTCCTTTGTTTTTTTGAACTCTAATACATAAGGCTCTAGTTGTTTCATAGAGTGGATATGTGTAGAGCTGCGACGAAAGCAAATATGTTTGTCTGAGAAGAATACATAAATTAGAGTGAAAGCCAAGCCATAATTGTGGCATGTATGTTCTCCTTCATATGTTTTTGTTTAAACTTTTTCTCAATAGTAGTAGAAACATAACGCCACTAAAATGAAAGTTAAAAAAAAAATAAAACAATATTTTTGTTCTCATCTATAAAACATATTAAAGATAATCTAGTCGGTTGTCTAAAGTTAGAGTGTATATGTAACAATCTAAAATTAGAGTATTTATGTAACAATCTAGCAAATTACTACGCTTTACACTTTATAGTTCCACAATTAAACAATAAAAAACAAAAATTTAATTCCCAATAATTAACATGTAATGTTCTTGGATATACATGTAATAACTATCTAAACATTTAAACATAAAATCTTAAGTTGTCGATCAAGTAACTGCTACATATATTGTGTGAGAACAATCTCTACCAAAAGTATCACCATCTCCAACATGACACCTCAACTTGCTCGTCCTCTAGTCTAATCTCGTTCTATTCCCATAATAAATGATCATTATAGTCCAACAACAAGGATAAACTCATAATTAAGAAAGCAACATAGTATATAAATAATAAACTAGTTATACAAACAACTTTGTCAACACAATACAACAACAACCCAAGACTTAGTTTAGCAACACAGATAAACATAACAACACAAATTTACAACTTAACTTTTCAACTTACCATATAGTTATACAACTTATTGTTATATCAATTTAGTATATGAACAGCACAACTTATCAACACATCAACTTAGCAACACAACATGATGTGTTGTCACACATTTCAACAAAAAGATCTCTTACAACACAAGTAAACAATTTAAATGATTTGACCCTACCAAACTAACTTAACAACACGATCTTTTTTGACTTGCTAGATTAACAAAAAATTTGGATATTAGTTCATAATATAACATAATTTCTCTGATTTCGCCACTTAAACTAGAAAAGTCTAATATCTCTGTTAAGAACAAAACAACTTGGGTATGTGTTTACACGACATTAGTATGCATCAAGTAAGCCTATATGAAATTAACTTGTCGACTATCTTCCATATATTATGCACATTTTATGTAATCAGTTAATAAGGGTATTCTCAAGTTAGGTTGATTCGGGTTTAAGTGAAAATCCAATTTGAACCAATTAAATTTAATTGGTTTGGATTGGTTCTTTCATATTTTTTTTTTGCTTAACCCAAACCGAATCAATTCGATGTTGATTGGGTTGATTCAGTTTGGGTAATTGGATATTCAATGATTTTTTAAAAAAAAATTAAAAAATCACTTTTTTTATTATCAAAGTAAATAGATTTTTAAATATTAACTAAAGTGATATATTATAAAAAATGAACTAATTGATAGATTTATGATATAGTTTCTCTTAGTTTCTTTTCTTAATCGACTTAAGAATTTTAAATGCACTATAGTGTGTGAAAATAACATTCAATATACTACAATATAGTTCTTGTTTTCTTTAAATATTTGAGATAATAAATATAAAAAATTACATATTGTTACACAAAAAATATCTTCAAAATAATCAAAATGATACATGCATATTAATTGTTTACTAAATAAAAAATAAAAATAAAATATATAAATTAATTGGTTTGGTTCGAATTTTAAATGTGTAAATCCGATATCTATACCAATCAACATCAGGTTTAATTGGTTTGATTCGAGTTGGACTCGAACAAAAAAAAAAATCTGAATCAATTTAATTGGTTTGGTTCATACATTACTCAAATTGACCACTTCATACATTAAGGGTTTATAGGAGATTTTACCCTTTGATTGATCTAATGAACACCTCTATCAATTAATGATTTTACCCTTTGACTTCATACATTACTCAAATTGATCACTTCTAAACCAATATGACTTGACCTGACCCCTAATATCAATTAAGGGTTTATAGGAGATTCAACACTCCACTTCAAGAGGCAACAAACTTAAGAAGAGTTTTTCAACAATTGATTTTTTAGAGCACCACAACACATATCCATACAATGAAATATTTCAACTTTTAAAACAACACCTTCTCTAGTCCTAAGTTTATAACATAGTTTAACAACATGCTTAAACAACATAGCCTAATGCCTCATGTATATCACATGCAACACAACACAACAACATACTTCATGCATGTCCTATACAACTCAACACAATAAGCTACTATCAATAATAAAGTAACTTACTTCTTCATATTTAACAGTTCATAAACCATAATATTCAATCAACATACTCACGCTCAACATGATCAAGCTCATGCCCGATGTCAATTAAGATAGACAACCTCTAAAGCATTCATGTCCGACGTCACTAATCTGCACCTAGAGTAAATGAGACAAAAAGCCTCTAGTTGACTCACGTCCAATGTCACTCATCCCATGCCTGATGAAAATCACTTATCCCACGCCTAACGAAAATGAGACATAGAGCCTTTGGCTCACTCACTCCCGATGCCACTTATCCCACGTCTGATGAAAATGAGACAGAGAGTCTTTGGCTCACTTGTGCCTGATGCTATTCATCCCATGCCTGGAAAAAAATGTGACAAAGCCTTTAATGCATTCTCACTTGGCCTCATGATGTTGCGCTTAGTGCGATGGCGATTTCTACACTTTGTAAAATCGCAATTTAGGTTTCCCAAACCTCCATCTACCCACAAATCACCAGAAAAACCCAAAATTCAACATACATACATGTTAATCAGCTCAAATTCATCAATTTAAGCAACATGCAACCACTCAAGGAAGTAAGATCATTAATTTCTTTTTCATTCTACCAAGAACATAAAATACCAAGAATACCAATCTTTACATGCAACATAATAAAGAATAATTTATAAGTTTTCCTTACCTCGAATCTTCCAAATAAGAAAAAAAGGAGGAAAAACAATAGAGAACACGACCCCTCAGGCACTCGTTATACGACAACTACAAATCTCTGATTCTCAATCCTCAACTCCAAACCACAACTTATTAGCTACAATCTAAGCTCCGAAAAGGATCAAAGTGTTTTTATGAAGTAAAAAGGAAGAATATTCTCATTTTTCTCTAGAGCCTATTTCTTTCAAACCTCTTTCTAGATTTTTGAAGAAATAAACTTATGAAGTTTAAATCTTAAGAAAACTTTATATACCTTCCCCTAAACTTGGCCAACTTTGACCTCAACACCAAACAATCCCTAAAATACTAAACTTATAAGAATTTCTCAATCCTTAGAATTTTAAAATTAAATACTAAACAACACATCAACAAATATTTATTTAATTAATAAAATTAAATAAACAATCACAAACTATGTTACAATGCAACAAGTTTATCCTACCTATATTTGTCCTAGAAGCTGAATTTTATACCTACCTATTGTATCTTTATAGGTGCTAAGAAATATGGGATTTTGTAGGATTTTCACCTATTATTGGGTATTCTATTTTGATGTGTGATCGTGGTCATTAGAGGTGAGATTTTATGTCAGATATTTGTGTTGGATTTATTTTGTCTCGTCCTTAGAACTAACTTATTCAATCATGTATTCTCGATCGGTCAATTTTAGGTTTAACCCTCTCAATAAATAGTCGAGAGAATACACTTATTCATCAATCTCAAACCTAAAAAATATAAGGATTAGGTCAAAACACCCTCTAAATTAAGCGATATTTCAATTGACCCATCTCAACCTAACTCGCTTGACAAATAATTAGGAAGATATACTTATCTACTAACTTCAAATTTTAAAAAGCATATAAATTAAGTCGAAACATCCTCTAAATTAAGCAATGTTTAGGCCAGCCGAAACTTACTTTCTAGTAACTAGCCAAAAGGGTACAAGTTTAATTTTAGTATATACATAACAGATAATGAGATAAATGTCACATAAAAGTTATCTTTCAAGTATATCGTTCTATTGCCAAATGAAATTTTCACGCCAATCCGCACTTTACTGGAATCCTTTTGATGCGTGGCATTTATAACCAATTTAATAAACTAATCTATCATTACTTTAAATTACCAAATTTTACAAAAGGTTTTCAGTAATTTTCTTGAAAATATTAACATTCTAATATATCGACTTTAAAAAAAAAGTATTTATCATCAATATCTTTTGTTTTAAACTTAATTTCTTAATATTTATTTTTTGTTTTCGTGATTTAACTATTGCAGCGTGAACGATAATTCATAAATTGAGAATTGATCCAAAAAGATTGCTGAGAAAGGACATATTTCAAATTAAAAGTTCAAGCCCATCATCCACGTCACTCCTAACTTTCACCGGAAGAAGATTTGTATTCATAAATAATACTTGTTTCAATTTTAATAAAAACTATTTGATTTGATTGAATATAATTCAATTTTAATAAAAACTATTTGATTTGATTGAATATAAATATGAGTGAGTAATATTTGATTTATTAAATCGGATATGAGGATGAAATAGGTATATATTTACTTGTTTTGTATCGATATATCCGTTTTAAATATTTAAAAACTTAATTTATTGTTTTAAAATTTATTTTATATTTATATAATTTTTATTCTATTTTTAATTTTATGTCAAGTTGAAATTCTTATTTTTTTAATATTTTTTACAAAAAAATTAACTAACTTTTGAACAAGTACGAGTATGTTCGATATCTAACGAGAATAGAGAAAATAATACAAATTTTATACCCATTGAATATAAAGACGAAAATGAGTATAAATATAATAACAAGAAAGAAGACAATAAGATAATGAAACTTGTACTCATCCCACTCTGTTACCATTCTTACCTACAATAGTTGATTACACACAATTACACACACAAAAAAAAAAAAAAAACTAATATCCATACAAGTCCATATACATTTTTTTTTTAATAGATGAAGAGTCCATATTCATATCCATCAACGGCCCATAAAAACCAGCTAATTTGAATTTAAGATGCTTTCAAAGCTTCTATCTGTTTTTGACCAAGTATTGCGGAATACGAATTCAATCGACCAAGTAAAATAGTTCGTGTTTGTTACTGAATTAATTTATAGTAGAACATATATATTAAAAATGTACATATCTATTCCAGTTATCTCATTACTAGAACATTTTAATCTACAAAGTGGAGTTAGTTTTTTTAGTGATAATTAATATCATTAATTTTTTATATTACTTTAAGTAAAACGATGACAGCAGTATGCTCTACTGAATACTGTAAAGAACAAAACTGTACTTGTAATTGATTACAAGAACAAGTACTATTATCATACTTGCAGAAAACATACTTACTTTAAACTAAAGTGAAATTTTTACCGTATATACAATATACCTACAACTTTTCCTTGTCCAATATAGTTTATAATTAAAACTTTATTAAAAGAAACTACTGATGCTTTGTTTGGAAGAGAGAGAATATATAACAATTAATTTGATAAAAAAATAAAATATAATTTGTAGTTATTTAATAGAATAAAATTATATGAAAAATAGAGTGAAATTAATATTTATATAAATCAAGATAAAGATAACTCAAAAGTACTTTAAAAAAAAAAAGAGGGACTAACATAACTGAAATCAAATTTCACACATTTTTTATTTTTTAAGAGAAGATTTTTTAAAATAGATCCACAAAAAATTGTAATTCCTTTCGATTTTCTCTTATCAAACATATTCAAACTTTCAATTTTCTCACGTTTTCCTTCCTTTTCTATGCTACTTTCTCTTTACCAAACATACCATAAGGGAAAAGCTTATCAAAATATTTTTTTTCTAAATTCCTTAAAAATTAATGAAAGCTAAGCATAAACTAATTAAAGGCCCACCTCGTTGGTCTTTTTTAAAGAATTTTTTAATTTATAAAGTAATTGAAAATTAAATATTTTTTAAAAGGTCCATAACAATTTTGTTGCTTTTTTTGTCAAAAAAGAAAAAAATATAATTTAAACAAAATTACACATTAAACGTATCTAAATATAATGGATTGAGTTTTTTTTTAGCCGTGACTAATTTTCTTGATAGGTTGGAGGTATCTCAAAAAGTTTTCTTGTTAGATTGGAGATACTTCAAAGGGTGGGATAGTTGGCCCGAAAATTTAACGCGACTGTATACACAATACAAGATTCAAATCTCTGACCTTACTTAAGCGTGGATCAATTCCTACCGTTGAACAACATGCTTTACATGAACTGAATTAAAAACAAATAAAAAGAGGTGAAAAAGATTTGTGTCCCGTTGCTGATAAATCCAAAGGCGTAGCACCCCATAATAGCCATCTAGGTACAGACAAAACTTGCATGCGTACAAGGATGACATTGACAACTCCATTCCTCTCATGGTACTGGCAAACATTCATTTAGTTGTGCCTTGGTAGCTTTTGAATAATAGGCCAACACATCATCTAGGGCCTCTTAGAACGAGTTACATACTACACATAGGAGATGGCAGAGTTGACCCAAAAATATAGAGATTGAAATACCAATTTGTAAGATTACCTTTTTACTAATTTCATTGCCACAAATTTTCAATTGATTGTTTCATATCTCAAATTGCCATTTCGTGTGACACATAACTACATATGAAATAATATAATAATAAAAATCTAGCGTAAACTATAAATTAATTTACACCATTATATAAAACAACCCTGCAGAACACATAAATAGGTGATGGATGAGAAGTGAGAACAAGGAGAAACGGTGCATTCACTTTTTCTTTTTATTTTTTCCTGTGTTGTGTTAAAACTTTGCAAGTTGCAGGTAAAGATTGGGAATTTCTTACAAGATTCTCTGTGTCTCCCTCTCTGCCAAAACGAGTTCTGAGGTGTGCATCTTTTTTTTTTTATTTTTATTTTATTTTAAATTTTTATGTTGGCATAGTAACAAGGGTGGTTGCAGCATGCTCATTTATACCAGACACCGACAGTAAGTACTGTGTTCCTACCACTCTTTCTAAAGGCTGCTACAGACAACAACACTCGGAGGGTAGGACTTGGGAGTTAAGAGGTAGCTTTTCCCAAAAAATACAAAAAATCAAACACAAAAGTCCAAACGTGAATCTCTTACTTTCACCATTTCATGCATATGCAAGCACACCTATTCAATGAAGCCGCTAATAAGCATTACTTAAAAAGTTAAAACTGCATGCATTTTTTTATGTGAATAATGTAATTTCCATGGACATCACATCACCAACAAGAACAGTAGAACAATACCTATTATACGACTATGTCTATGAATGCAGTTTAATGTAGATAATATACGAGTAAAGATATTTATAAAATACATTCCAAGTGTCACAAAAACAAATTTAGGAAAGAAAGGGTAAAATTTAAAACCAAGGTAAACAGGATGACTTGTAGATCCAACCATGATAAGGGACTAATCAGCAAAAATAGAAACTTGCTCCCAAGGTAAGCAGGATGAGTTGTAAATCCAGCCATGATGAGCTTGAACTTATGTTGCTCTGGTACAAAGATGGCTTGATTCCTGCTGGATCTTCTGGTGGTTCTTCAGCAAAAGATTTGCCACTTTTTGGTTTCATGTTTGCACAATAGGGGATTTCCAAATATGAAGACACGTTCTTCTTGTTTGGCTGATCACTGATGCAAAGTTCAGTGTTTCCTCTCACATCCAACCTTTTACCAAGTTTTCCAATGAACTCATCAGGGAGCTGAAGAACTCCATTCAGCATGTTGTGGCTGATGTTAAGTTGGTCTAAGTTTTGGAGCAAGCCAAGATTTGGAGGAACTGATCCACTGAGGCTATTGTTGTCTAGGGAGAGAGCTGTAAGGTTCTTCAAGGATGAGAAAGAATTGGGTATGGAGCCAATCAACCCACAACCTGAGAAGCTCATTGACTTCAGCTTGCAAAGGTTCCCTATGAAGTGGGGTATCTCTGATTTGATGGGGTTGTCATCAATGAGAAAATATTCTAAAAGCTCTAAATTTGACAAGGTTTCCGGAATAGGTCCACCAATGAAATTATGACTCAAATCAAGCAAGACTAACCTCTTGAGGTTTCCTAAATCAGGAGGTATTTTTCCATTTAGCCTGTTTGAGCTCAAATCCATCTTCTGAAGAAGTTGAAGTTGTCCAATAGAACAAGGCAAGTTCCCTTCAATTTCATTCCAACTTAGGTCCAAAATGGCAATACTTTTCAAATCTCCAATTTCCTTGGGGATTTGACCACTGAAGTTATTATAACTCAGGTCAAGTTGCTCCAAACTCACCAAACCACCAATTTGCCTTGGAATGTTTCCCTGGAAGCTGTTCTGGGAAAGGCTAAGAACTCTAAGTCTAGTAGCACTTCCCAAACTTGGAGGTATTTCTCCAGAGAGTGATGGATTAGACTGCAAAGCAAGGTGTTCCAAGGTGGAGAAAGGACCAAAGAGAGTTGAGGGTAGAGTGATTGGTGAAGCAACAAAACAGTTGAAAATTGAAAGTGTTTTCAAATAAGTGAGTTTGAGCAAGGAGTGAGATAGGTATGAAGAGGATTTGCAAGGTGGGGAGAGTATATCGGGACCAATGTGGATCTTTGTGACATGAAAGATTGGTGTCTCATCGCTAACTTCACACTCAACTCCAGGCCATGGTGTGTCAGTGCATGGTTGAGGGTGTGCTTGGGCCCAGTCAGGGTCATCAACAAGAGCTTCCATCACTTCAAACAACCCCAATAACTCCTCTTCTTCCATTTCCATTTCTTCCCCATGTGCCTTGCTCCTCATTCCTATCATTTCACAAGAAAACAAAAGGAAACCAACAAGGAGAAGAGAGAGAGAGGCCATTTGAGACAATGTGTGTGAGAGAGTGAGACTACTAGTACTACTTGAAGCTCAATCTAAGACAAAGTAACAAAATGGAGTTGCAAAGAGTGGTGGCTTGGAGGAAAATGAAAAGGACAAGATCCACTTTCTCTATATAAGGTTTCTTGAATAGAGTTGATGGCAAAGGAGAAGAATGTAAAGGGGACCTTAAGCATCTCATTTTTGTGTCAGCCTTTGGGTTCCCAAATTTGCAATTGTGAGTATGACAGTGTTAGTTTGCATGGAAAAGGGAAAGACAAATGGATTACTATAAAAGGTAATATACATTTCCAGAACAGTTTAATGGTTGGTTAATGCAGATAAATGCATAGCATTGAAAAGACATGACTTTGTGCGCCTGCAACAAAGGTAAAGTAAAAGGAGGGATCATCAACTCAGATCTACACCTACATTCTTTCTCTCTTCAATCCATCAACTTATGCAATCCAAGCTTTTTCAGTTTTTGAAGTACCCACGTCAAAAAAAACTTCATCAACTGCTATTCTTTACCCTTTCCTCAGTACTATTATCAATTACTGTCTTCCTTGTTCTACGGTACGTAATTTATCAATTTTATTTGGATTTAGTTACACTTTTTTCCTAATTTAGTAGGTGGATAATTTTGGTCTCCATGATTGATAAATGGGTAATTTCAGTTTCACCATCCAATTTTTAACATATGTGATGATGTTAAAGGGGACCATTTGTATCACATGAATAAAGTGATACTGTTTTTTTTTTTTTTTTTTTTAATTTTTAATTTTTTTTATTTAATATCTTATTAACGTACTTCATAAATTATTAAATATTATATATTGAACATTCTATTATAAACAAATATTTTCATAATGACTTTTTTTCTTCCAATAATTATGTTTAACTTATAAAATACTCGTATAATGCTTGAGAAATTAGGTACAATCACACAATGTGTTGGATTTTTAGTTTGGAGAAGAAAACCTACATTCATTTAGAAACTTATTTTCACATACTTCTTCATTTAATTACTTAGAATTGTGTCTTATCAATACAATAAACATACACTGAAGGCATGTTTTGTTTTGTTGTCACGTCCGGACACTCCATTAAATGAAAAAACTATGTGAGATAGTTTTTCTGTTGAATGGAACTTTGGAATTCATATTCTTGTTAAAACAAATACGCTATAAATAATTAGTTTGAGTATAATTAAATTTATTTTTCTTAAATAAGGTTTTAGTAAAACAAATTATTAAAAATGATCACTCAAGTTTTCTAATAAAGACTATCATTTAATGGTAAAAATGTGTTTAATTTTGTTTATTTTGATATAAAATTTTCAACTAAAAAGCAACTATTTCACTAAAAATATCAATTAGTCAAAGATGCATATAGGGCCATCTTATAATAATCTTACGAATTTCAAATTGTTTTACCATATTAGTAAGTTTTTAAATATTTTTGAGAATTTTTAATTAAATTCCTGAAAAGATTTATAATTAGATCTTAATCTTTTATAATATTTGTAATTGAGATTCAAAAGTTAGTAGAACCATAACAAAATTCAAAAACTTAATTACAAAAACTTTAAAAGGTAAGAATACCCAATTAAAAAAATGATGATCGAGTATGTTTGAATAAAGAGTTATTATAAGAATGAATATGTTTAATGTAATGATATTGTTCAATTTAAATGATGCTTATTTTTTTTAATGCGTGAATATCATGTAAAATTGTAAAAGTATTAAATGTTATGAGATGTATTTTTAGACTAAATGCTTAAGGGGAATGATAATCCTAACTTGAATTATGAAAAAGAAAAAGAATTTTTTTTTCATCTCCTTTAAGAAACGAAAGTAACGAAAATTTTAATGAATGATGATACTTACAAGTTTTAATCAATGTATGGATGATATCTCATAATGCTATTTTTATGCATATTATGAATGAATTTTAAAATTCAAATGAATGCATGTATGAATAGATATTTTTTGTGAGTATTATTTAATTTAAAAAGAAACACGAGATATGATAAAAGTAAAAGAAGAAAAATGATGAGCAATATGAAAAAAATATGTATATATTTGCTTTTTTTAATGCACATGTTATTTTTGAATGCAAAGATAAGACACTTCTCCATTTATGACTTACAAGGATTTTCCTAAAGTTGACGGTTCTGTGGCCATTAATGTGTTCCTCCCTCTAAGTAGTTTTGGGATCCTAAGATAGGTTTCTATAGCCAAAGGTTTTACCTCAAAATATTAAACGCAAAAATAAGTAAATTATTATAAGTGATAATATCATCAAGAAAAAACCAAATTCTAGGTGAGGTCTTTGTGATAATCAAACAATATGTATATCGAGAAAGTTATCACTACTCAATCTCTTTCTATCCTAAGTTGCATTTAGGTTTGGATATATGATTTCGCTCATGAAAATGTGAAAAAACATGTAAATGAAGTGTGTGAAAGGAGCAATTTCTAATCCGTCCAACTTGCAAAATAAATAATACATATATAACAATAGGTCATCTATTTTATGGTTTAAATATATGCAAAATATATTTACAAAACACAAAGAATAATACGTTAATGAAATAAACTATATACAACAAAAATAGACAAAAAAAAAAAGAGAAAACAAAAAAGTGAGATAAACAAATCAAAAGATACAAATAATTTACTTAATTAATTTTGAAAATGCTTGACTCTTGAAAGTTCCAATGGAATCACCATATGTAACAATTAAAGTCACCATGGGACGATGAAAATATATTTTAAAAAATAAGGAATTGTCACCAATGCTTATTTTAAACAAACTATTTATAACTTTTTAAAATATTTACCTCACCTCAAATTAATTAAAATTATAATAAAGAATTATTATCTATTTAATAAGAGAACTTATTTTATTTTAATGAAAATTGAATTTTGTTATAATTATGAAAAAAGAGAATTAATAATATTATTTATCATTATGAACTAAAGAATTTTGATTTGTAATAATTACTTTAAAAGTTATATCAAGGATTGTTTCTAATTAGTTTACAACATAATTTTTTTTACACTTATACGTATAAAATAAACTCTCTTTAAATCTCTTTGTGATTTCTAATCATGTATTGTAGTACACTATACATGACTTCAAATAAGAACACTAGTACTATAGTACACTATATATTGTACTTGAAATCATAAGTTGATTATATAACCTTTTACTAAACACACAATCATGATCTAATTTATTCAACACTATATTAACAACTTCCTGAATGAATAAAGAAACATACTATCTCTTTACATCACAGTTCCAACCAACCTTTTCAATTGACTGAGGACAAGGACATATCTGAGTGACAATATTTTTAAAAATTATGAAATCCCAAAGCTTCGACACTCTAACATAAACCAATTGCTTAGAAAAATATATTAATACAAGTAAAAACATTGGAAAATCATATGTTTATATTGAAATGTACTGTTTCCAACTAATCTATCCACTACCGCAATAGTAGCGATGGAAACTTGGTTGTTGAGACAAAGAAAAGATGTAATGGAAGCAACCTGAAAAATAGGAAATGTTAGACAATTTAATTTGTAGGATGTGAGGAACACTAATACATCGGAAACTAACATTTCCCTCGAACTTTGTTTTATCTGAGATGAAATGTGTGCTCACTCATTGAACTAGAAAGGTAAACAAATGATAAAAAAATATTTTTAAAGAATCAATACAAACTAATGATTAACAAATCAAGAAAACAGGAGTTTTGCGAATAAGAAAATATTGTCACTTATACCGTATGTTACTCCTAGCAGTGGACTTGCATCAAGTTCCAAATACGGAAGGATCCATCTCTTGAACCATAGACAATAATATCATAATAAATTGGATAAAAGACAAATATTACAAATAATACATCACTCTTCACTTTCTGTTGTAGAAAAATCCATAGCTATGCAGAAATGCAAGTAAAACAAAAACATATCACTATTTTGGATGAGAACACGTAGATTTCAAACTTCTTGTGTGCCTAGTCAAAACTCCAAGACACTTCCGTTCTTCAACATCCCATAATTAAATTTATTTGTAAAAAATTAAAATACACCATAAGAACATTAATTTGTAGAAATTTTTTTTTCAAAGAATACCTACTAGTAAAACAACATATTCAATTACAAAACTCAAAATCCATATTCAATTCAAACTCAATAATAATAAAATCAATATCATAATTCCTAATTCCATCTAAATCTTATCAACAAGTTCTGTAACGCAATCCTAAGCTAGTAATCAACAATAGTTCAACTTATACATAACACAATTAATTATAGTTTGATCACCAGAAGCAGTGAGAATTTGTGTATCGTCCTACAAATAATTATAAACCATATCAATACACACACAAAACACTAGAAAACAAACAACTCAAACCGATGACTATTTTATTCAACAAATGAATTGCACGTACCTTAATCCAACAAAGATCAAACACAACACTTTGTTGCGCAACCCAATCCCAAATCTTTATATTATAAGAGAAATTAAAGGATAAGAGAAATAATCCAACAGAAATCAAACATTATTGACTTCTTCCTCTTTATATCTCAAAATTTAAAAAAAAAAAATCTAAAACTAAAAGAACTCTACTAATTAACCGAACAAAATAAAAATGTTATTTTTTTTTGGACAAAAGTTGAACTTTAAAGCATAATATATGTTATATTTAGTTCTTTCTCCTTGTATCTCAAAACTTAACCAATGAAAAATTAAAAGAACTCTACTAATTAACTAGACAAAATTTGAATACTAATTTTTGACAAAAACAAGACTATAAAACATAAGATATGCTAGAAAATAGCCTAGATAAAAGATATTGACATATTTAAAAGTTATTACTGTACATTCTTACTTTAGGAGAATAAATCATATACGCTATCAAAAAATGATATTGGTTATCAAGCAAGTGATAGAGAGAAAAACTCTATTGAAATCTTGGGAAAAACTAGATGTGGGCCACGTGACCTTTATTGGAATGATAATAAAGAATAATATCATCAAGAGACTCAAGAATGTTTTTATGGAAAATTGGGATAAAAATAGTTTCCAAAAATTATATTTTTGAGAATTTTTTTTAAATAGCTACCAAACATCCCATAAGAGTAAATCTTGGTAAAATTACCTCACTCAATAACTCACATTTTATATCAAATTTAAATGATTTAACTGTTAAATTAAAATTTATTAATATATAAATCAAGTTTACAAATTTTTTTAAAAAAAATTAAAAATTATATGATATTTTGTTTCATTAATTCAAATTAATAGATAACTATAAAAGCATTTTATATTTTGATTTAAATTTATATAACAAAGTATCAAATGATTTTTTTTTAATTTGCAGACTAAATTTATGTATTAAGAATTTTTAATTTAATGATTAAATCATTAAAAGTTTTTTATGAATGAAATCTAACCAATTTTATTATTTATTTTTATTAATTTTACATTTTTTAATTTAAAAAAGCATATGTTAATGAACTTGAACAGAAGTCCATCATTCAGACAAACCCAAAATCATGACCTCCTTTCCGGTGATATAGTAGATTAAAACATCAATGAAACATACGAAACCCCATCTTTATCTGTCTGTCTTTGGTGTGTTCCTCTAGTTACTACAAAATTCTATTAAACAAGGTTTTATAATTAAGCACAATCTTTAAGATGATTTGATCACGCAAGAAAGAGATAATTAACCAATTCTAAAACGACAACGCTTTTTTCCAATGTAGTATCCCACGAATTTTTGTTGCCTAACATGGTCGTAATTAAATAAATTAATAAGGATCCAGTGATTTTCAAAACCAGCACCTAAGCACAAGTATGGAAAGCATTTTAAGCATTCGAGCAACAAATTCAAGGATTTTAACATTAATAAAAAACAATTCTAAAAACACTAGATTGATCCTTTATATGTCATATAACCACTAAATCACATGCTTCATTAAGGAACCTTTATTTTACAACTTTTTTTTTTTTTTGGAGTAAAATTTTGAGATCTGTGCCACACAATCTAATGTCACCATCATGGTGTTGGATGTAACTATATTTAAACTCATCAAGCAAAACAAAGGTATTTGCCCTACATGGTAATTAAAAATGATCAAATCAAATGGGGCCCAAATTAAACCCGTGGCTGCTGAAGGAGGTTTTGCCACTTGTTGATCATTTTAAGGTTTCATGCTATACATGTGTTAAGCTTTGAACCTTACACAAACGAAGAGAGTTGTTGGAAAGGACCCACAAACACCATTATATTGCAAGAGTTACGCAGACTTTAGTAAATGATTGCTTGGCTTTTGGTTTTTGTTTATTTGTCATAATTCAGCAATCCTGCGGATAATGATACACCTAGCTAGACAGCATCTATAACTAGTCATCTTGTTTATCATTCATAGGAATCTTAAATTTTCGTTTCATCGCACAAGTGTCGTCTATGTGTAGGTTATTAAATTCACACACGTTCCGACATTTGGTTCAATCATGTTTTAGTTTCACTTTCATGGCTATGGCTACTACTACAAGATTACAGCGGGAAATATCTTTACGAAGTATAATTTCCATATTTTTGAACAGAAAGAGAGTTGTATTGGATAACTAATATTTTTTATTTATTCAATTTAAGTTGGCTTTGGCATATTGCTCAATCTGTATTTTTTTTAGTACTATGGGAATCTGTATTCTAGATTTGCATACAAGTTTAAATATAAATAATCGTCATATTATAAATTTAAAAAAGAATAGAAAACAAGAATCATAGTGAATTCTATAATAGACAAATAGATACATATGATATGAAAGAATATAATAAAATACAAAATATACGCTCATGATCATCAATCTCTTCCTCCATGTACGTATATATGTTCTAGAGAATTCCTCAATCTAATCAAAAAGGCTTCTGTTTATTTTAATGCAAAAAGGGATAAATAAAGACCATACCTACAATCGTAATGAAACAAGCAACTTAATCTTAATAACTCTTTTTTCAGGGGAACTTAATCTTAATATCTTAAAAAATAACTTTTGAGCTAGCAGTATATAAAGTTTGGGTTTGTTGTTAGCATATGAATGTGTTATATCGGTAGTAATTAGACTCTCTACGTTTCACAAGACGATTTAATTTATTTAATTAAGAATGAATCTCATCTAATTTTCGTTACGAATAAAAATCTTTCGAGTCAATGATAAAAGTTAATTTATATTTGTCACAGATTGGGATATCTGAGAAGAAGAAAAAATTAAAATGGATTAGATATGTTTTTGGTCTTCTAAATTTTTTTATCTAATTTTAGTCTCTCAAAAATATTTTTCTTGATTCTAGTCATTTAAATTTATATAATATTTATTTTTAATTCTTTTTTAAACACGATTAACTGTTGTTATTAAATTAGGTCATCTCAGTATCTAAATTATTATTAGTTTTAGTGATATAAATTTTCTTAATCTAAAATGTTAATTATTTTAGGGTTAAGTTAAATTTTAGGATAAAGATTAATTTTACACTTAAAATTTTCTACTATTTACTCTAAAACGTAGGTATATATTTTTTATTAATTCTTTTTTTACTTAAACAAAGACTCTCCCAATTAAATTTCAAAATTTTGATTTTCGATGATACTTTTTCACCTTCTGCAACTCTCAAAACTTTCAACATGCAAATTATCTTAAACAACACTAAGGGTGAAAGCTAAATAGAAAAACAAAAAATAAAATAAATCACTACTAGAACCTCATGTTTGGGTTCAAGAATGAATAGTTGAAAATTTTTAAATGAAATTAATTTTTATCCTAAAACTTAACTTAATCTTAAAATAATTAATATTTTAAATTAAAATTTTTCATGTTAATAAAACTGATGATACTTTAAGTAATGGGGTGACCTATTTTAATAAGAAAAATTAATGGTGTTTAAAAATTAATTAAAAATAGATATTATATAAATTTAGATGACTAAAATTAAGAATTTTTTTTTTTTGAGAATTAATACTAAGTAGAGTCAATTTTTAAAGGATAAAAACATATTTTTAAAAAAAAGTATGAATGTGTTATATCTTTGACGAATTATTAAATTATTTATCAAAGACATGATAATCCGTGAATCAACACTTGATTTGCGGCCATTGTGTTTTGCGTTTGAACAATCAATGCTAACTTATCATGACGTTATGACATTTTGACTTCCTCTTGTTTCCAAATTTCTTTTCATTTTCATGCATAATAAATTTTAGTTTGCATAGCTATCATGCAAAATAATTGAGAGAAAACTGAGCTGAAAGGATACCCAAAACTATAGACCAAAAGGTATCTATATCCATTTTGATAGTTAAACTCAGATATTTGTATCTATTTTATAGATATAATGCCAATTGTACCTATAATTTCTCTTCCTTGTGAATAATATAATGTTGAATACATCAAGTTTTATATATGGTTGAATTATCATATTCATGATTCATCTCCGTGAATTTAGTGGGTATATGTGTCTGCTTTAACATAACTATGATCATTAAGACAACTGTATAATACTGATGAAATCAAGATTCAACTGATCATAGGGTTTAAATTATTCACTAAATTAGCTGGCACATTTTTGTTCAATATTTTATTGTATCATGATTCAAATGATATATGAAGGGAAATAAAACTTGCCAACCTGAGAGTGAAGGGTATATTTGTATTTGTAGTGGATCAATCATTTGATACTAATCATGAATCAAATATTGCGCACATATATATATATATATATATATATAAGCTCTACACTTCTCATTTGAACTCCCACCAAACCTCAAGTTTATAAACACTCTAAAATAAGCCTCATCACACAAGCTTCACACTCCTGTCACTTCCCTAGCCTCCTGCATGGCCAAACCACTATATCTAGAGGAAGAGTACTACAAACCAAAAGAGTATGTATCTACATACCCTAAAGCAAAAAGTCTATCCTTCCTTGCCTCTATTTTCTCTCTTTTCATCTACATATGTATCTTTTATACCTTCAACCTATCTCCCTATTCCCTCCTCAACAACAACATCTTTTGGTTTTTCATGTCCAACACCCTCATCCTCATCATTGCTGTTGACTATGGAGCATTCTCTTCTTCCAAACAGAAACAAGATCTCTATGAAGAGTATGTGCAGCATAGTCAAGCCAGAAACTATGTCTCCTCATATGATGCAAAAGTTGATAAACAATGCATTATTCCCAAACAAAAGCTAGGTAGTCATAAGCTGTTAGAGGAGAAGAAAGAAACTATCTCTTTTCAAAATATCCCTGAACGTGTACTTGAAATCGTGGCACTAAATCAACCTAAGAAACCTAGTGGGTGCTCCAATGAGAAAAAACCAACACTTCATAACTTGCAAGTAGGTGATGGTAGTGAAAATTTTGTGGAGAAAGCAATCCCTGCAAGAATTTACCGACGAAGTAAATCTGATAGACATAATAGAGCCAAGCATGTGGTGCATGAGGCGAGGGTGAACAAGGTGAAAAAGTCAGAGACTATGAAGGTTGAAGCAAGTGTTGAGGAAGAAAATAATGAGTTTTCCATTATGTCAAATGAGGATCTTAATAGAAGGATTGAGGAGTTTATTCAGAAATTCAATAGGCAGATTAGATCTCAGGCAACTAGAGATGTTTAGAAGGTCTACCAAAAGTGCGTTAGAATGTATAGAGTAATAATTATGAATTATGTTAAAAAAAATTATAGAGGAATGTTCCAAACTGTCCTTGTTTTAAATGTTGAATAGCTTAGTCTTAATTATCTTTTCTCTGATACATGGTATATAATCTAACATATTTCTATTGACTATTTATTTTGGAGGGTGTACACCTTTAATTTCGTCTAATTACCACTCCTTTTATCCTTTTTCATAAAGATATATACCATAAAAAGAAATCATTAGTAGAAAAATGGAGAATTAAATAAACTGATAATAACCTTCTATCTGTAGAAATCAAATTGTGGCCACATATGGATATATTGGACTTGTGTGACAAATCTGCAATATTAATATAACCATATATTGAGGGCCTTATCTATATTAGGCGTACATCTTTATTGTGGATTCGTGTTAAAGGTGAAAGCAACTGTTGAACCAACAATTAGGATTTGTATGTACGTACTGTGTACAATTAAGATGGGTGTACACTGTGAGACGGCTTTAATTAGGATTTGTTGATGTTACAGTTTCGGTTTTTAAAGAGGTTATTACTGTCTTGCAAGCTACTCCAGAACAGTTCACAACCGTGGTGACACAGCAACATGGTAGTAACGCCACCACTTTTACCGTCGTTTTGTTTTGTTTTGTTTTTTTTTTTTTTCTTTTCTGTAACCACTATTATTATCATTATTTTTTTTATGTCACCACTATTATTATCATCTTATATCTTATATGACAGTTGTAGCAACAATAACAATAATAGCGACCGTAATAATAGTAACAGTGATAATTGTAAAGATAATAATAATAATAATTATTATTATTATTATTGTGCAATAATCTTGGTCAAGTCAAGTTGATTACCTTTATCTTGCCCAATTTACCTAAGCCAATATTTTAAACTGGAAAACTTTCCTCCAAATGCAGCTACCTTAGGACATCATCGGCCCATATGATAAACTGTTGATAGGATTCACTAGCCACATGATCAACACATGAGGTTACATAGAGCTCCTAACCAAGTTCAGAGAGGACGAACATGTCAAGCCAGTAAACATTAAATATTTACTAACGGACATAGCCACCCCACATAATCCTCGATCTGGATATGAAGACAGTCGCCCAACATCGACCAACGAGTTGGAAGACCTTCAAGTTAGCCCAAACCTGACCATGTAACCAAGATTGGCAAATAATTTTCCCCTGTCACACGTTTGGGCATTATCCAAACCTTACTTAAAAATGTTAACCTCTTCGCTTGGAATAGTGTCGATATGCCATGGATCAACCCGATTTCATATGCATAAACTTTTTATCTCCAAGCAAGCAAAACCAATTACCTAGAGAAAATGAAAACTTGGTGAAGAAAGGCACCTCCCAACGAAATAGGAAGTCACGAGACTCAAAGTTATTGATTTTATCATAAAAGTCACATTAACAATGTGGCTCACCAATGTCATAATGGTCAAAAGGATGAATGAAAAATAGCTCATGTGCATTGATTACATTGACTTAAACCAGACTTGCTCAAAATATGTCTACCTGCTCCCCAACATTGATCTCCTTGTTGATAGTGTTTTTGGCCACCAATTGCTCCGCTTTCTAGATGCTTACTTCGAGTACAACTAGATCATGATGTACCTACCCAACAAGGAAAAGATAGCCTTTATCACTGGCAATGTCAAGTATTGCTATACAATAATGCCCTTCACCTAAAAAATGCTAGGGCAACATGCTAAAGATTGATAGACAAGATCTTCCGAGAAAAAATTGGTCTCAATATGGATGTCTACGTTCACGACATGGTCATAAAATCCACACAATTTGACCATTATGTCACTGATCTAGCTAAAATCCTAGCTCAAATTAATAAGCACAATATGCGCCTCAATTTGGAAAAGTGTACTTTTGGAGTTCATGGGGAAAATTCCTAGGTTTCATGCTCACCCACAGAGGCATTGAAGCCAACCCTAACAAATGTGAAAACTTTATCAATATAAGAAGTCCAAAAATAGTAGAAGAAATATAAAAATTAACCGAAAGACCAGTGTCACTAGCTCGTTTTCTCCTTAACATGGCCCAAAAATCCAAACACTTTTTCAACCTTCTAAAAAAATTTGACAAAATTCACTTGGGGCGATCCCTGTGAAGAAGCATTTAGACACTTAAAGTCCTTCCTTGCAACACCACCTATATTGTGCATACCAACGCAAGGATTACCCCTCCTCTTATGACCTAATCCAAGAAGATAACAAACAACAACCGGTGTACTTCATTAGCAGAACCCACCATAAAGGATAAATCAAATACCAAGTCATTAAGAAACTCATACTCACCCTGATCACAATAGCTCCCTATCTATGATGATACTTCCAAAGTCACCAAGTGGTATTCAAAAATAACTACCCAATAAAGCAAATATTAAGGAAACCCAAGCTTGTTGGCCAAATGATAGCTTGGTCAATTGAGATATCAAAATACAACCTTAGTTATGAACAACGAGGACCCATGAAGTCATAATGTCTTACCAACTTCGTAGCAGAACTCATACCCACACCCACAGCAAAGAACGACTAATGGACCCTAAGAGTAGATAACTCATTTAGTAAGAATAGTAATGGTGCAAGCTTGATTCTGGAGAACGACGATGAAATTATGCATGAGTAATCTGTCAGGTTCAGATTCAAAACATCCAACAATTAGGTTGAGTATGAAGCCTTCGCCTCGCTCACAAGATCAATATCAAAAAATTGAAGTGTTATAGCGACTCCTAGTTGGTCACTAGACAAATACTCGAGATATACCAAACAAAAGATCTTCAATTAAAAAATATATTATCTACTCGCCAAAGCACTTAGCTGAATTCAAGGAGTTTGAAATCATTCATATATCGTGAGAATAAAACGCTTGGGTTGATCTCCTCTTAAAACTAGCAAGCACAAAGAAGTTAGGACAATACAAAACAATCATATAAGAAACTATTGTTTCACCTAGTATCAACACTATTAGCAGTATTAACATTGTCGAACCCGTCAACAAAGAATGGATGGTGCCAATTTGGGATTACCACACAACGAGTAAACTCCCTGTCAAGTCGACCGAGTCTTGAAGGCTAAAACTACAATCATATTGATATGTTGTTATAACCAACAAACTCTTCAGAAAAGGACACACTTTTCCCCTGCTAAAATGCCTCAATAAAGAACAGGCAAACTATGTACTATGAGAGATACATGAAGGCATTTGTGGAATGCACTTAGGCACCACGATAATGGAGACAATGATGCTTCGAGCAAGATATTACTACCTAATCACCTGAGTTGACTACCAAACCTTTACTAAGAAATGCCCAACCTGCCAACAATTTGGCACACTCACACGCCAACGGATAGAAGAACTCCATAGCATTCACTCTCATTGGCCCTTCGCAATATGGGGAATTAGATATTGAGACCTTTTCCTAGTAGTTAAAGGACAAGTCAAATTTCTCATAGTCGCCATCAATTACTTCACCAAATGGATTGAAGTCGAATCACTAGCAACGATAATTGCAAACAATATCCAAAAGTTCTCATGGAAAAACATGATCTATAGATATGACCTTCCACAAGCCATAGCCACTAACAATGGACAACAATTCATACACAACAAATTCAAAGACTTCCTTAGAGAACTTGACATCTTAAACAAGTTATCATCAGTCGAGCACCCACAAGCTAACGGTCAAGCTAAGGTAGCCAAGAAAGTTATCATGAACAAGCATAGGACATGCCTCGGACCCTCCAAAGGAGCATGGCTAGATGAACTCCTTAATATACTCTAGGCATACCATTGACCTCCCCAATCAACTACTAAGGAAACATCTTTTAGCTTGGCATTCGGCATCAATGCCATGATGCTAGTCAAACTCGGAAAACCCTCCTATAAACGATTTCATTTCCAACCCACGATTAATGAGGAGAACATGAATATTGAACTTGACATTGTCGACAAGAGAAAAGGGGAAAATCAACGAGGTAACAAGCAAACAAAGGATAAATAGCTAACTAATATGTCACAATCAACCACAAGGAAATGCATAAAACCTTAAACAAACAGATTAGTGTACCTGATATAAATGAATTTCTTTTGATTTGCTAAATGCTTCAACAAAAGGCATGCTCCAAGAGTCAATCATTGTCTCTCAAGGATACTTAGAAATGAATTTATTGCAGCAATAGTAAGCCAAAACCAAACCAAAAGATTGTTACCATCAAACATACTAAACAATGCAAAGAACATAAATCTAGTTCCTTAATTACTTGTAATCCAATTGAAAGGTGTACAGGGCGCGTCTTTAGGGGGGAGGTCATGCCATGATTGTAGCAATATAAGACAATTGCTATAAAAGAACCAAGAATTAAAAGGTGTACAAGCTCTTGTGTTTGACTTCAAATGCAATTTCTAAGCAAACAAACTCTTGCATTCATAACATGAACTTTCAACTTCACACGCAATTTTTTAGGGAACTTGCTCTTATGTCTGAGTTCATGCACGATTTCCAAGCAAATAAACTCTCACATTCTTGTACAATGTTCTTGTGTGATTTCTGAGCAAACAAGCACTCACACGCATGCAATTTCCAAACAAACAAACTCTCGCATTTCTCTACAACATTCCTGCATGATTTCTAAGTGAAAGAGCTTTCGTGCACTTGTGATTTCTGAGTAAATAAGCTCTCTCCTTCCTTTACAATGTTCTTGTGTGATTTCCGAGTAAACAAGCTCTCATGCACATGTGATTTTCGATGCAAATGAGCTCTCGCGGTCCTCTTCAACATTCATGCACGATTTTTGACTGAACAAGCTCTTATATCTTTAAAATCACGAGCTTTGAGATCCTAAGTGATTACAGCCTAATCAACTCTACAAGCACTTCGAGTGCAACAGATTTAACCTTCCTCAATGAATCCAGTCAAAGCATGATCTAACCTCTACACCTCGCCCTTGCCAGCAAAACTCAATATCTCTAAGACAAAAGGGCAACTTTACTCTAAAGAGCTTGGAGCTCGGGGGGCTTATGTATCACCCAACTCGATCAGGTCAAGTTGTTTCTCCTATTTGCCCACATTGAGCCTTCAGCCCATTATGAAATCCTAGGCAGTTAACTCTTAACGGTTAGCGGGATATTTTGGCGTGAATATATTCTACAATATCATAATCAAGCACATTATATTCATCTAACGAAATATCTCCAACTATCAAGAATAGTTTCTCCACTAATCAATAACAATATCTCCACACAATCACTAGAATATATTCTTAAGATATCATACAACAATTTCTCTAAACCTAAAGATAAGATCAATCACATATATATGAGACATCAGGTAATGATACTCTGATCTCACTAGAGTAGGAATAATGAGAGCATACAAAACACGAGTAAAATTTTTTAGAAACAATGACCTTAAAAAGAACATATATTTTGAAAAGAAAAGAAAAGATAAATATCAATAAATATTACCACATGCTACCATGTTTTCTTTTTCCTTTCGAAAACTAAAAATAACGTTATTTCAATTTTGAGATTTTAGTTGATTTTTAAAAAAGAAATGTTTTCTAAAATGTAACCATACATATTTTTCAATATTATTTTCTAATTTTTATAAGATGTTCAAAGCAAACTAGGCCTTATAGTTTTTGCATAAGACTTTCCTTCATCTCTACTATATCGATTAGAAAACAAATTTTCAAAAAAATTCTATTACAAAAGGTTCAACCATCTACCGCACCAAGGTATGAAACAAAAAATCTCTTTTCTTATTAAGATTCAACTATTTTAACCCCTTCTAATTATTTTCCTGTCACCTATTCATACACATTATCAAGCACACTTGTATATTACATCTTATATATATTAGGGTGCTAATTTTCTCTACTAAAAATAATCTTAAACAACGTATCAAGAATATGTTATTATTTTTCTGTGACTTAAATTAATTTTTTATGTGAATATCTTACATAAACATTTTATAAATTTTAATATAATATTAAATTACTTAGATAATTTATTTTCTTTCCAATGTAACTTACACATTTTTTAACCCTGCAACTCATGTGAATATCTAGTTGTTAATAAATTGGATTAGCATGTTAAAGTCTGGTTCATAATTTATGTGCAGCATTGTAAAAAGAACGTAAAAGTAACTGGAATCAAGAAAAGCCAAGTAATAATGAATGGATGATCTTATCTCCATTGTGTCTCTGAGACATGGCACTGTTTTCTCTCCAAAATAACCTCTTTCCACTTCCAATGCTAACTGCTCCTACTCCTTCCTCAACAAAGACCTTTCCCTCTGTTACTTCGCGTCGAGACGTAATCTTTGGTTCCAGCCTCGTACTTCTCAATTCAACACCAGTTTCACTTGCACAGCCCGTGCCAGATGATGATGAGCTTCAGCAACAAGAAGACCATCTTGTGCAACTCTTTCAGGTCACATCACACCAACCCCTTTTCTCCAATTTTGTTCACATAGTAACACACTCCTTGGTTGAATGCTCTTCTTATATTTGTTCTGTATCACATCCTCAAAATGTGATTTTTGTTCCTTTTTGATTAAACTTGGATTATCACAGGATACTTCACTTTCGGTTGTTTTCATTAAAGACCTTGAATTGACTAAAGTTCCCAAGAGCTCTTCCAAGGTAGACATGCTAAATGAAGATGAAGATGCAAAACTGGAAGGCACTGGTTCAGGTTTCATTTGGGATAAATTTGGTCACATAGTAAGAAAAGCCAAATCACAAGGGGGAATTGGTTCTCCCCACTTGGATATGATTCTACTCGTTTATCTTATTTTACTGTTGACTGGTTGAGCATTTTTCTTTAAAATTCATGAAAATGGTTAACTTAATTGTAGATTCTCGCATGCTATAGATAATTACATGTAGTCTTTGATTGCACATGTTACTGATTGGTGATTGTTCAAAGTAGTCATGTGTTTTTGCCGGTGGACAGGTTACCAATTACCATGTTGTTGATAAACTGGCTACTGATACAAGTGGTTTACAGCGTTGTAAGGTTTTCCCTTATGCTGTTAATTCCATTAAACTCCTAATAATATTTTAGGTGGGAGATATATGATTCTGTTTACTAGCATTTATCTGGGTAGCAATAGTATTGCACGTTCATACTCCTGTCTACACACTACAGGTGTTCCTAGTTGATGCCAAAGGGAATAGCTTTTACAGGGAAGGGAAGATAATTGGGTGTGATCAAGCGTACGATCTAGCTGTTCTGAAGGTATACATTCCAATCCTCTTCTTTTTTTCTTCATTTTCTTCCTTTTCTGAACATGTGGTTTCTTTTCACTCTTGTGGCATCTTCTCTATGCTCTCACTCATAAATACTTCCTCCCCTTTTCCTCTTTATAATCCATTGTCTTGACATGTTCTCATTTGGTACTTCAACGCCTGCATTTTTTTTTTAATTATAAGGGCATTTGGGACCCTCATAATGTGAAAGCCTAAATCTTCCAGTCCAAAGTTCCTTTGAGCATGTTGATATATTTTGTATTAGCAAACATTAGTGTAGGCATCAATTTTCCCTTCTTAGGTTCTAAAAATTATCAAACAGATTTGATGTTCAACAAACTGAAACGCCAAGTAAGTAACTATGTCGGTATTTATCATGTACAAATATGCAGACAGATTTGATTTATGCTGCAAAAGCTGTACTATTCTGTCCGGTAAAAAAAAAATTCGCTTAATGTCTTTGACCACAAGCCTTTTGACAAAGCCATCTACGATATTCCTACATGGAATCAACTACGCTAGGACCTTAGATATTTTGTTGGCTTGCTATGATAGTGATGTGAAAATGGAAATGGGTGAAGCATCAGCAAAAGATACACAGATGTCAAAAGATCTCGCTATGACCAAAATAAAAATGACTTCAGCATCTTTGGACAAAACAGGCTTTACCATTTTGTAAATTCCCTTCATCTTATGATAATGACAACAAATCATCCCTCTAAGTTGAAGACACTTAAACCTATTACCTTGGTACAAAAATGCACTTGTTTGGTCCTTAGTAATAGAAAACCAAACTAGTGCACTGCATAGTGTAGCCAGAGGCTGATGTAGAATTCTTCATCAGCGCTGTAGATTTGCTCCCATTCATGGTAAACATAAATGAATTGGAAAAATCACACCAAAAGAAGGACACCAATTTTCATGGTTACAAATTCAGAAAGTGGATAAAATAATTGGTGGCATGAGTATGCTAATAGATTCTGCATCTGCTTTAAGTTGAATGCTTTGAGCTGATATATCATCCTTTTTTGGAACAATTTAATGGTATATCTGCATATAGTATCTCTTTAATTGACTACTCACTTCAAAGTAGATTGTAGCAAATAAATATCACCCATCACATAGCCAGCCTTCTTCATGTGCCTCTCATTTCTCTGTGAAAAAAATCGGTAATGTAACTAAGCCCCTTTTGATATCAGTTAAAATGTGGCATCTATTCATGAGGCCAGTTTCCCTAGTTTTAAAGAGAACAAGATGTAAGCTCACACATTGCATGGATGACATTTAAAAATCAATTTGTCAATATATTAGGCTTATAAATAACACTATATATGAAAACTTTCTGATTTATCATAAATATCCTTTGATTTCTCGCAATAAAATTTGTTGTTCATCAAAATGTTTAGTGAGCTTAGCATGTGGACATGATCAGTTGGAAAAATAAGCATGCAAATAATTTATAAAAATTTGATTTTTGTCAACTTTTTCAAAAAAATGACTACGAGAAATGCAGATAAAAATTGTTTCTTTTAAAATATAATATGTCTACCCTTTCTTTTTCACTATTTTTCCTTGATGAACAACACTAATGATATCAGGAATAATCGTGACAAAGAAGGGTGTGGTTGGATAAATAAAATAAAAGATATGGAGATAAGTACGAATGTCATACAAAAAGTAGAAACAGAGTAAGAAGAAAGTCGGGGAGACAAGGAAACTGAAGTTGAGGATTAAATGGCTAGTGCTTATTCGGTAATTGATAAGGTTGATAATGATTAAATCATGCTCATTTATAAAATAACCAAAGCTACAAAAGACAAAGGAAGACAATGAACGATTAAGTAACTAGAAATGAAAAGTTGGTTATGTGCTCCAAGGAATTGAAAAGAGAGGGAATGAGGAGCCTAGAACAGTGAAAAGTTGCTGACATAACATAAAATGAGTGTGAAAGAAATTGATGTGGCAGCTTTAGATTTTATATGTTAGAAATAAACAGATAGATGGAAGATTTTCATTCCTCTTCTTTTGTCTACCTAATAAAGCTAATATAGTGCAATCTTAGTTACAGCTTACTTATGCATTTTTTTCTCTCTCCGTATGTAGGTTGTTGGGATACAAATAAGTTCTACATCGATAAAATATGATAAAAAATAACAACTTATATAGCATAAACATACTTCAATGATTGAGAGGCCTTTTGGGTAATGACCAAAAGAAAAATCGTGAGGGCTAAAGCCCAAAGCGGACAATATATCATCATTGTAGAGTATGCTTGTATAATAACCTTATAAAAATAATATATAAAATATCCTCTTAGACAAATACTATAAAATAACACCGATACCCTTACAAAAAAAAATGTTGCAGGTTGGATTTGGTGACAACCAATAACCCTTATAAAAAAAGAATGATAATGATAATGTGATATATAAAGACAGATTCCGCTGCATGAAAAGTTAGGTCCCTTGTTGGATACAAACAAGTCCCACATCGATAAAATATGATAAAAAATATCAACTTATATAGCATAAACATACTTCAATGATTGAGAGGCCTTTTGGGTAATGACCAAAAGCAAAACCGTGAGGGCTAAGGCCCAAAACAGACAATATCTCATCATTGTGGAATATGTTTGTGTAATAATCTTATAAAAATTATACTCATAAAATATCCCCTCAGACAAATACTATAAAAAATAACCCCATCATAGGTCACTGTAAGATATGCATAACACTTGTTCCATTTGCAGGTTGATGTTGATGGATACGATATAAAGCCTGTTGTTCTTGGTCAGTCTAACAATTTACGTGTTGGCCAGAGTTGCTTTGCCATTGGAAATCCTTATGGATATGAGAACACTCTCACAACAGGGGTAATTTTTTAATAAATTTGAATCTAATATCTCTATCCAATCATGCAAAGTAGTTGCAGAAGAAGGATGAAAACTGGTGGGTGAAATTTCAAGAAATTATTTATGTGCTGTCCTATTTAAAGATTTGTTGCATTCTTCGGTATAATGCCTAATTGACAGGCAATCAACATGTAACCATTATAAGCCACCTGAACTTGGGTGCAGGCACTAGGTTTAAGTCCTTATAGTAATTTATGATGCTCCAAAAAAGTATAATGTGATCATTCTGTATTGTCTGATGTAAATTATGCAGGTGGTCAGTGGTTTAGGCCGCGAGATACCATCACCAAATGGAAGGGCCATTAGAGGAGCTATTCAAACTGATGCAACAATTAATGCAGGTAAGCTATACTCTTAATTGAATTTGATTATGTTAGGCCCTCATCCACAAATATTTGTTCCCTCTTTAAGTTAAATTTGAGGAACTACGTTAATGTATGGAAACTATAATTTGTACCTTAACTTATATTGCACATTAACAAAAAGAATAACTTCTATTTTTCCCCATGCACTCTACAACTTCTTGGGAGTTGATTGAGACTGGATAATATCAACATTTCAACCTCTCTCATCTCATCATGTTTTTTAAAATATGGTTTGTGCATGTAATATTGGTTGATGTGATTTCACCAGTTAAGCTAAATTCATAGCTACCATAGCTGCTGCAACAAAATTGGTTTTATTACCCAATGATTCTGGATTAATTTATAGAAATCTACACAAGAAAATACAGTATTTTTGCTACATATGACATGGACGTCCACAATGCCAGCTCGTTATCTTTATATCTAGTACAGATGGCTGCTCATTATTGGCAAAGATACTGCCTTATGAGATCAAACCTGGAAAATTCACTTCATTCTAATCTAAATGGGGGAAACAAATATACTGTGGCGAAAAAAAATATTGGTTAGAACGTTTTACTTGAGAAAAATCACTAGATCCAACCGTTTTCCCATGTCAAGATGTTATGTATAAATCATGACTTTGTTGTTGACTGAAATTCCAATTTTGAGACAATAGTTTGTTTAAAACACACTAAAGATTCTTCATATTAATTTGGATTTCAGTATTTTCCTATTGTCATGAGACTATGTAGCTGTATGACCTTATTTGTGCATGGATATGAACAGGAAATTCAGGTGGACCATTGATTGACTCGTACGGCCATGTTATTGGAGTAAACACAGCCACCTTCACTAGGAAAGGTAATAAGATGCTCTTCCTCTTCTATTTTTATGAATATACTTCCATAACATATTCTATTAAAGAAGGAATAAGAGTTCCTTCCTTTTACTTTAAGCAGCATTATCAACACTAAATTAGAATAATTTGGACTACTAGATTGTTAACTGAATTATGTTTTTTTGCTCTTTTTGATGCATTTCAGGGACTGGAGTATCATCAGGTGTTAACTTTGCGATTCCCATCGACACAGTTATCAGAACTGTACCATACCTTATTGTTTACGGAACACCTTATAGCAATAGGTTTTGATTGTTCATCTTACATTGCATAAACTTAAATTTTGAATATCAATTTTACATTCAAGTTGTACATGAAACACCATGTCTGTTCTAAAGTTGAAATGAGTATCCTAACTTATACACTTGAACTTTCTAAAAAAACTCTGTAAATTCTGCCAAAAATTTTGTAACTTGCTTTTCACAGCAGTTCTTATTTTCTGAGACACTGAAAAAAAAGTCAACAAAGGCACCTCATTTACAGAATTGTTAAACAAAATGTGTTGTGTTTAAATTTGTGATAATACGATCAATGAATTTTTAAGTGTTATTGCGTACAAGAAGAAGAACTAATCAATTCTTGGGGATTTTAAAATTTCAATTTAAAGTATGTTCAATCAAACTAATTTATAAGTTTGCTAAATAACTTATTAAACATGTCTGTTTTGGTGAGGTCCACTAATGACTTGATGTCATTGCCTTCGGATTGTGGATGTTGGTCTTCTCTCAATGGTGCTGAGAGATGCTGGCATGGTTAAGTTTAAATCTACCGTAACCTTATTAAGATAATGGTTTCAAAAAAACGTAGGTTAGATTCCTGTTGTCGATCTGAAATTTTGTTGGTAAATAATATATAAGCAACTTTATAAGCATTGATAAAGTCCGGGACTTAACTCACCTAACATTATCACCAAAGGTTTCCATGTTAACTATTGCAGCCCTTTTGGCATTTGTTTAGTTCAACTCACCATTTTGTCTTCTACAAACAAAGACCAAAAGATCTTCCTTCTCATTTCATCAAAAAGGTCAACAGGTGACCATTGTTCATTTCTGTTGAGAACATGTGTCTTAGAAGTCATCAAAGCAATTTTAGTTTTAGTTTGAATTTGTCTGTTAAAGGGTTAGTTTCTGATTTTAAGTGAGTTACTATTTTATTTTTCATTATCAATAGCAGTCCCTAAAATCATGAAGCATGATCTTTATATTCGGTTATTTGAATGTATTTAAATATGAGTCATACTAATTATTTAAAATATGCTTCTATAGTTGTAAAATACTCTTAGTCACGTTGTCTTTCCTATTACGTTTCTTTTTACATTTTCTTTATCCAAAATTAAAACTAACAATCGATATTTGAGCTCTTCTTGAAGGACCTGTGAAATGAATATTGAATCAAGTTACTCGCAAGTTACTTCTACTATCTTTGATGAGGAGAACTATGATTTTTGGGTAGTGAAAATAGAGTCTTACCTAGAGGTGTTGGATTTGTGGGATATGGTGGAAGAGGATTATGAAGTACATCTGCTGCCTAAAAAATCCCACCAAGGCCCAAGTAAAGAATCATGAGGAGACAAAAAAAAACCAAGGTAAAGGCAAAGTCATGCCTATTTGTTGGTGTTTCTCAACCTATCTATACTAGAATCATGATCCACAAAACAACAAAATCAATTTGGAATTATTTAAAAGAAGAGTATGTAGAGGATGAGAGAATTTAAGGCATGCAAGTACTGAATTTGATTAGGAAATTCAAACCGCAAAAGATGAAAAAGTTTGAGATAATTAAAGGTTTCTCGAACATATTGTTTGACATTGCTAACAAAGTTAGATTGTTGGGTGATAAATTTGCAAATTCCATAATTGTGGAAAAAATTCTAATTACAATGCCTGAGAGATATGAAGCATCAATAATTGTCTTAGTAAATATAAAGGATTTATCTGAGATCTCTTTGAAAAAAGTTATACATACTTTGCAAGCCAAAGAGCAACAAAGGCTCATGAGGGAGGAATCAACAAATGAAGGAGCCTTATTATCCAAGTAGTAAAATGTGACCAAGTACAAGAAAAACAAGGATTTTGATGGAATAGGAGCAAGGTCAACATTAGTCAATGCAAAAGGAAATTGGAAGAAATCTTATCTGTCTTGCCAACATTGTGGAAAGAAAGGACATCCGCCATTTAGGTGTTGGAGAAGACCTAATGCTAAGTGCAATGAGTACAATCAAACAGGACATGAAATTATTATTTGCAAAAATAAAAATCGACCACACGATGAAGTAGCAAAGGTTATTGATAAAGAGGAGGAGGCAAACGTTGTTGATTAAGAGGAGGAGGAGTATCTATTTGTTGCTACATGTTTCTCTAGCATTGAATCAAGTCAAAAGTGGCTTATTAACAATGGTTGTACAAACCATATGACAAACAACAAGGATCCATTCAAAAACTAAGTAATGCAAGCACATCAAAGGTTTGAGTTGGAAATGACAAGTACATTGTTGTGATTGGAAAAGGAATTGTAGCAATCTCAACCTACTCAAGTACAAAATTCATTTCTAATATGTTGTATGTTCCTAAAATTGATTAGAATTTATTGATTATTGGACAGCTCATTGAGAAAGATTATAAAGTATTTTTTTAAAACAAACATTGTTTGATTAAAGATGTCTATGAGAAAGATATAAAAATGAGAGGAAATAGTTTTATTCTAAATTCATTGGAGGAGGAGCAAATTATTTTTTCTATTAAAGCAAGGTTGGCAGCAACAAAGGAAAAAGTTTTGTATAATCAAGAGAAAGCATAGAAGTGAAACCAAAAATATGGTATCATCACAAAATCTATTTTAGAGAAAGAAATTAGTATTCAAGAGTACACACAAAAAGACGTATATTGCCGATGGAAGAGATAAAGAAAAAAAATTATAAAAATTGAGCATGATGAAAAATGTTTAAAAATCTTGGCTGAGAACTTGAAAGTTAAAAGATATTATGACCCAGTCACATAAGGAAACAATAGAATTTCAACATAATTTTTTTTTACCAAAAACGAAAGATTAAATTGTTGTATTCTCTAAGATATTGTAAATCAGTAGATTGATTTTTTAGGAAAGATGGTAAAGTTTGCAACCTCCAATACAAGGAGCACCGGTTAAGAACATATGTTGTAAATGTTGTCAAAACAATTTTAATTTTAGTTTGAACTAGTTAAATTAGTTATTGTGTTGTTAGAGTTAGTTTCTGAATTTAAGTGAGTTGCCCTAAACTTTAAGTGAGTTACTATTTTATTTTCCACGATAAATAGTAGTCCCTAAGATTATGAAGCATAATCTTTATATTTAATTATTTGAATGTATTTAAATATGACTCATATCAATCAATTAAAAATATGCTATGGCAAATTACTTTGTTTATCCAAAATTAAAACCAACAGTTTCCGGTTCGTGCACAACTTTTTAAACTTGATTGTTGAGAAAGAAGAAACCAAAACCATCAAGAAAATGTTCACTCAATGCATCAACGTAAAACAGTAGCTATGCTGATTATGCTTGGACTTGAAAATTAACAATTAAGGTGCTATATACCATGGACAATTTGCTTAAGATATAGTCGTATTTAAAATTCAGTGTAGAATCGGCATGAATTAACTCAAATTATATTTAAGCCTCTAGTAGGAAGTGTATTGACCTCAAAACACAAAAATCCAAAATTCTCCATCCGAAGAATAGAGCATACACTTCAATCGGTACATTTCTCCACAATTTCTTACATTCGCAATTCAACAAAGGAAATTCAGATCCAATTACAGAACACAAGACACAAGTCGAAAGCAACAATTGAAGAGGAAGAAAGGAAAACCTAGCTAGGGCGGAGAGAAAGGAGGGAGAAGTGTTCCTGGAGAGAGCAATCGACGTGGCAAGAGGTGCGACAGGAGGAAGGAATGAGAATAAGGCCGAGGCACCTCTGCTCCATGGGAGAAGGCGAGGATTGGCGAGTGCTGCGATACTCAACGGCGTCTTGGAGGATGATGTTGCCTTGCTTGTCGATGCAGTAGAAGGAGCCAAGGAAGAACCTTCCGTCTTTGATCCCTACCAGAATCCTCCGGAACAGAAGCTTCCGTGCTCGACTCACTGCGCCGTCGGAGGTGCCTGCTTCGACCGGAACACCTTCTTCTTCTTCCATCTCACGCGCTTTTTCGATACCCAAACACGCCGCACTAAAACAACGCAATCACATTTGTTTTTGGTTAACTTATGCTAAATTAGATAGGTTAAGACCAGTTTAAACACTTTTTTTTTTATAACCCAAACATTACTGTATATTTTTTTTCCTACCACTGTTTTATCTTTTTCTTTTTTCATCATCTGTTTTACCACATATCCCCTTTTCATTTAACTTTAATATTTATATTTAAACTTTGTTGGTGGATATAGATAACATTGGATAATATTTTTTTACATAATATAATATTTTACAAGAATAAATATTGTATTTTATTATAATCAAAATAAATTAAAGAAAACATTCTTAAGTATACGAGCATTAATTATTATACTTATTTTGATTAATAATGATAGTATATAAAGAGACCTGACATAATTAAAAAGTCAAAGTCTTCTCAACATGTTCTAGTGATTAATAAAATTTAAAGGATTATTAAAAATATTATAATCATTAATGAGTGTATCCTATAGGCCTAGACCCAATAAAATTAGTATAAATAGTAATGTTTAAAGAAAGAAAAATATATTTTCATTATAACCAAATTAATTATCATTGATTTGTTTGGTCTTGAAAACTAACTTGAACATTGAAGTATCTTTTGCAAGTACCATTTTCTTCTCCTCGGACAGGTATATCCAAAAACTATCAAGTATATTATAAAGGACATAGGTAAAAATCATCAAAACGGGGACTTAGAAAGAGGATCAAAGTATAAGGAGACGTGAACAATGAATTGTAGTCTCCTTTGGCCTTTTCATCATAATAATTCCTTGCATTTAGCATGTTTAGTGATTTAAATTAGAAGAATTAATAAAAGTCATTTATTAAAATAATTTATATTTAAAATGATTGATGAAAAGATGTCATATTTAAGACTGACTTTAAAGAAACATAATAGAGATAAGAATCAATGCTTGTATATTTAAGTTTTTAATTTATTTAAAAAAATACAATATTTATTCTCGACATGAATTATATTATTAAATATAAAAAAATAAAAAGTATATCATTCAACGGTATATATCAGTTAACTACCGGGAAATTTAAATATAAATGTTAAAACCAAATGGAAGGGAGACATGTGATAACATAGATAATGAAAAAAAAAAAAAAAAAAAAACAGATAAAGGTGTACCACGAAAAGGAAAGAAAAAAATATAATGTTTAACTTATAAATAGGAATGTGTTAAATAATGTAATTTAGTACAAGTTAATGTAAAACAAATGTGAGAATGTGATTTCTTTTGTAAGATCATGTTTTGATAAGACGATGTTTACAGCTCTTTTCTCCTAATGTCTCAAAGGCTGTCTAAGGAGAGGTCTCTTTTATCGGTCCTCATCACTTCCACATTTTGGTTTTGTATTGATGCTTATCGTGGAGATCCAAGAAACAACATTTGTTCATTCGTCATCGGAGGCAGAATAGAGTTTTGACAACTACTACCTGTGAGTTTTGTAACCTACATAGTGTCCACACATTGCAGCAAACTCTCTAGTATTTCACAATACTAAGCACATTGTTTACGGGAAATGTCAATTTTATGCACACTCTCCCTACTTTGCTAACTAGGCAACTGACATTTCTCATTTATGGCCATTATGCCTGTTTGTTTACAGTTGAAAAAGCCCCATTCAACAAAATATTGCGCCTGAGAAAGAGCAAAATACTACAGTCAGGTTTAAGAATGTAAAAAAATTTAAACCAAACCAAACCAGTTCATATAAAAGAATAACATTCATTTTGAGAAAAAACTGGAATCAATTCATTTTACAAAACCGATTTGATTACCCAATTCATTTTTACAAAATATATCAATTCAGTTCAATTCTTCTATAATAAAAAAAACTAACTCATATGAATATAATGTACATAATTATAACACACCAATCCATATTTTTATAAATTCAAATCAATCTACTTTATAAAAATAATCAGTTATCCAATCTACTTTTATAACATAGATTAATTCGATTCAATTTGACTTTTTTAAAAATTCAATCCATAAACACCCTTTATTCCCAAACATGCCCTATTTAATGATAAGATGTACACAATTCCATTCATCCATCAATTGAATAATTTTCAGAACGAACATTGTGCCTAATTTATAGTGTATCTTTCTCTATTAGTTCTATTATGTCAGTTAGCATAAAGACCAACATAAATTACTGTTGAAACCATTCAATTAAAAGAAAATAAAAGCTGGAGAAAAGAAAATAACTCTCAAAATTACCCTGAAAATAACTTGATGCACTCCCTCTATGGACATGTAACCAACTTCGAGCCTTCGTCAAAGTTAGCTTTTACGGTCTTCGACAAGTTTATATCAAGCTTTTGTGCATAAAAAGAGGATAAGGTGACTCGTGAAATGTTCGAACTTATTATAAGGATCATTAGCGTAGTAGACGTAATCATTACCCGTACCCTTTGGGAACTGGAATGAGGCAGCGCTAAATTTTCCTTTTCAGCTTCGACAATTTCTTTCCTTGTATATCATATTTTCCCTTCGGAAAGTAATTGCTAGGTTAAAACTGCATAATTGATATTGACAAGGTGTATAGTCGGTATATTTAATTCATAAACATTTAATATGTCACTTTCCATCTAAAATAAATTTATTATTTTTCATAAATTTGAAAGTTTCCGTGCACTATTATTTGAACGAATTTCAACTCATGATTAAAAAGAAGAAAAATATGCCAAAAAATATTGAAGAGAAAAAAAAATCCAATTATCCTCCCGGCAATAATAACTCCAGAATTGTGCTACTGACTGGTTAAAACTGCAAAATCTCATCCATGTCTATCATAGCCCAAATATCTGCAAATACAGAATATCACCGCGAACACTCATACAAAGAAAGAATAAATAAATAAAATACAACAAATACGATGAGTGAAAAAACAAACAAAAAAGGCACTTTTACCTTTTCAAAATTCCCGAAATGTGTGGATTTCAAATTTTTTTCCAAAATAGTAAGTCGCGTTTTTGAAACATGACTTCTACCATCTTTTTTTTTCTTATTTTATCGAAAGTAGTGATTTCAAACACTACCTTCATAATTTTTTTTATTGAAAAAATGGGGAAGTCATGTTTCAAATCGAGACTTTCCCTTTTCTTAGTTTTTCTTTTTATTTTACGTTAAAATAATATTGTGTATTATATTAAAAAGTCGTGTTTTAAAACACGGCTTTTGTTATTTATTTATTTTTAGAATAATAGACGTCGTGTTCGTGGAACATGACTCACGAACACGACTTTTAAGAGAAGGTTGTTTCACAACCACGGCTTTACCCAATTCGTGAATTGTTTTAAAAGATTACCCCTGTTGCTTAAAGAAGAAAAAAAAAAAAAAAAAAAAAAAAAAAAAAAAAAAAACTCTCTTAAGAATAATTTTACTTGACTCAACCAAGCATAAGTCATCAAAACGGATAAAGCAAGCTCTTACCTCATTTCTCATCTGAAATAAGTGATGTGCAAGAAAGAAGAGAAGATAGTTCATCTTTTGTTGCCAATCCAAAGCCTTGCCATCTTACTCTACCAAAATTATCAAGTAGAAAGATATACCTGTGAAGTTGAAATGTTAGAAACAGTGTTCTTCATAACTAATAACTTCATTGGCTAAAAAAGAATTGAATAAGAAAAGGCTTCTAACCCTGTTAGGAGATTCAATATCTTAAGTTCTTTTCTGAAATAATAGTGGTCACCAAATGAATACACCATCTGCTTCTGAAGCGTATCCCTGCTTTCTGGATGATTAGGTTTCTTCATTGTCCAGAGAAGGAAACGTTTTATAGGAAACCGACATAAAAGCCATGAATCTATAAATGATACCTGATAGAAAAATACCATATAACTTCATTGAAAATTTTTAGCTGATCATTCAACAGGTGGAAACAAAAAAATTATCACCAAGGGTCTATTTAGATAATAATATTGGATTACAATTAGGAATTCTAATTTTAATTCCAAATTTCTGGGAATTGGATTTGATTAGGATTCATAATTTGTATGTTTGGGACAAACAGAAATATGATAAATAGAAATACAATCCGAATTAAATTGGAATTCTATTAAAGGAAGCCAGTAGAGGTCACCAGACGCAATCAGTGGTAGGTGGAGGCGGTCAATGGCAATGACATGGCAGGTGGCAACAACAATTATTGTCAAAAACATTGATTTCCAGAGTAATGACAATAGTTTCTAGAGTTAGCAAGAGATAAATGATAATGAACATTAAAATATGAAATATTGATTCTAACTTTTATTTTTGGTATTTCTGTCACAAAAATATTATTTTTGGTACTTGGAATTCACAAGTAATGAGAGGAGGATTTGGACTTAAAATTAACAAAGTTCTTAGGGGCTTGAGGTCTGTGTTAAAAAGCCTGGTATAAGTCTAATTCAGTTACAGTCAAAAAATACTATTACCGTAGTTATCAATCCCAAACAACAGTGCTGAGCGTTTAACCCCAAAACCACTAACCACTCGTGTGTAGCAGGTCACAGGATGGCTGCTAAAGTTTTCAGATACAAATTAAATAATTTACACTACAAATATATAAAAAGGAAAAAAAAATGAAGATATGAAACACAAAAAATAAAAGAGGGACAGAACAGAGAACAAAGACTAAATGAAAGACCTGTATTTAATAGAGAACAAAGAGAGCTGTTGTAAAATGGAGAGAAAGACCAGAACAGTCTCAGGTAACAGAGTTGTGTTGGAGAGACTAGAACAATAGGGGACAAAAAACAGAAATGCGGGTTTGATGAAAATGATTTTGGTCTTTATTGTGTTCATCCTAGTGAGCGGTGATAGAAACAGTGACTCCTGCGCCTTAAGTCCTATGTTTCTAAAGAAGACCAAAATCCACAAAAAGTAAGTTTAACCTCAAAAAAACGGGTAAAGAGGGAAATTTCCCTCTGTCAACTACAGTGACCAAGATGGCCATGTTTTCGCAGTTAGAGGCTGCAATTCGGAGCCAAGATCCCTGCTACATTAAAAACTCAGGTACAGGTCTTGAATGATGGCCAGAGGCTGCTCCACACCACCCCAATCTCCACCATTATACTACATTAATGATAACTTTGGTAATAACTTCTCGAGTTTTCTTTCCCTGGTGTTTATTTATATGAGATTTTTCAATGAAAAGCCCACTATGTGGTTACATCTAGGGCTAACAGATTAACAGAGGAAGTCATTGATAAAGAAACTCTCTTCAACAAGCTAAGCCAATGATTGCAGCCCAGAAAAACAGCATCAAAAAATGAAAAACATAACAAAATCAAGTAGTAGTTCTATAATTCCATGATAACCTTCTAATATTGTATAAATATTGTCAACATCTAGTGACAAACACAAAAAAATCTAAATGCATCACTTTTTCTTCAGAAGTTTCAAGCAAGAAGCTAAATATTTGGGGAGGGATATTCCAGCTATGCGCTCTCATAAATAGCTGACTAATATGTCACAATCAACCACAAGGAAATGCATAAAACCTGAAACAAACAGATAAGTGTACCTGATATAAATGAATGTCTTTTGATTTGCTAAATGCTTCAACAAAAGGCATGCTCCAAGAGTCGATCATTGCCTGTCAAGGATACAGAGAAATGAATTTACTGTAGAAACAGTAAGCAAAAAACCAAACCAAAAGATTGTTACCATCAAACTAAATAATACAAAGAACATAAATCTAGTTCCTTAATCACTTGTTATCCAATTAAAAGGTGTACAGGGCACGTCTTTAGGGGGGGAGGTCATGCCATGATTGTAGCAATTTATGACAGTTGCTATAAAAAACCAAGAATCATTTAGAATGAAGCTGAATTGCAAACTTAGCCTGGAAAGGGGAAAAAAGTATCTTTTCATTGCATTTTTCAATATCTTCTACCCTATCTTTTACTTCCCAACTCTCGTTCTTTATACTGTTTTCTCCAGTGACATTTAAATTCCCCTTACTGTGGACAACAGATAGCAGATACTGCTCAGATTTCAAATAGAATAGAAAGACTGCAAGAAACATCAAATGTGTCAACCATTTAAGACATACATGATACATGGTTGGTGTCGGCTGCAGTAAGATGAGTACACAATGAAATAACGTAGACAATAGAAATCATATGTTTACAAAACACTGCCATGATGCATTTACCTGGGAGCTTGCTCGAAATGAGAGACAAACCAAAGATGCCTTGGGGACGGATGATTTATCTGAACCAACTGTACCATCAGAAACACGGATAGGAAGCTTCATTGTTTTACCATCTGAGAAGCTGACTTCAAAATCAGGAAACTTGGTGGCCACCATTGCGGGTATTAGCACCTTATTAGCTGCAGCAATCTGCACAAACCACAGACAAATGTGAACGGGTACACACAAGACATGCTTCTAGCCTAATCAGTCAACCACTTCCTTTATAGATAAATATATATTGATCCATATTCCAAACAATATACAGCTAACTGTTTTGAGGTTAGCTAGCCTAGCAGATAAGCATGAACAGACCAACTCATCTAAAAACTGAGAACATGAGTTTGGAAAGTTAATTTTGGCTGATGAGTAATGGTGTATCACCTTGATTGGAACATAGAAACCTGAATTAAGCACGAGAAAACCCATATTGATATAGCTTACCTTACCACCATGCTTTTTGAACTCAGCCATATCAGCGACGTATCCCCTATTCAGTTCATCTTTACTGCACAAAAACCCTAGTCAACATCACACAGTTTAACACTTACCATGATAAAACCCTAAAAAACAGGAAAGGAAAATTGAACTTACAGTCGAGCGCGCTCCTTCTCAACTGCATCCTTATTTACAAACTGCAAAAATGAAATAGAAAAGTTGGAGAAAAAGAAGGTGAGAAAAGGGAGGGAAACAGAGGGAGGAAAAAACCTGATGAAGATCGAGGAAGCGTTTGGGTGTGAGGCGTGACAAGTGGTGAGAATAATCTCTTAGACTCCAACGCTGCCGAATCACTCTCTTCACCGCTTCCATTTCGATCTGCGTCTCTCCCTCCTCTTACTACCTACTGTATGTTTGGATCTCCCTTTGAAGCTTCAAACGAACAATCCCAATTTCCGAAACATAAAACGGTGAAATAAGTGGGTGATGTCTCTGATAGTCCAGAGAGACAAGTGGTCCATGAGTGGTGCATCTAAAATCACCCTAGATATAATATTAAAAAGAATGAATAGTTGAGATTGTGATTTAGTGAGAAAATATATTGTACACCTTCTCACACCGGATAAAATTTCTGAATTTTTTATTGAAATATATTTTTTTTTAAATTACCTAAAAAAAAACACGTATTACGAGGATGCAGCAGCTATCACTTTCGGAACGGGCCGTTCTGAAACCAGAACGGCCCGTTCTAGATGAAAAATAACACAGGAATAATGCAACAGAACGGGCCGTTCTAGAAAGAAAAAAAACACGTGATAAACTACACTAGAACGGGCCGTTCTGATTTCAGAACGGCCCGTTCCAGATTTAAAAGTAACATATGATTACTTAAACCAGAACGGGCCGTTCTGAATTCGGAACGGCCCGTTCTGGCTACATATTTGTTTTTTTTTTTTTCATTCTACTAAATCACATTTAAAATTTAAGTATAGTTTTTCAATTGAGCGAGATATGAAGCCCCTTCCTCAATGACATCAAACATCTTATGAATAAAGGCCAAAACTAGGTCTAATAAACTTAAAACCCAAAAAGTCTTATACTAAGGCCCATAATACAAGACCAAACAATATAAACTCTTATATTACCAAATATATGAGAAAGGTGGTCATCTATGTAAAGTCCAAGTAAAGAGAACCTTATGTCCATCAAACCCATTAGGCTCACTAAGCTCAAAAGCAATCAAAAGTCTAAAGGCCCATGAAGCCCAAAGCTAGGCCCAACAAGCTTAAAACCTAAAAAGTCTTATACTTAGGTCCATAATACAAGACCAAACAATATAAACTCCTATACTAAAGACCAAGTAAAGAGAACCTTAGGCCCACCAAACTCATTGGGCTCACTAAGCTCAGAAGCAGTCAAAAGCTCAAAGGCCCATGAAGCCCAAAACTAGGTCCAATAAGCTTAAAACCCAAAAAGTCATATACTATACAAGACCAAACAATATAAACTCCTATACTACCAAATATATGAGAAATGTGGTCATCTATGTAAAATCCAAGTAAAGAGAACTTTAGGCCCATCAAATCCATTGGGCTCACTAAGCTCAAAAGCAATTAAAAGTCCAAAGGCCCATGAAGCCCAAAACTAGGCCCAATAAGCTTAAAACCCAAAAAGTCTTATACTAAGGCCCATAATACAAGACCAAACAATATAAACTCCTATACTACCAAATATATGAGAAAGGTGGTCATCTATGTAAAGCCCAAGTAAAGAGAACCTTAGGCCCACCAAACCCATTGGGCTCACTAAGCTCAAAAGCAATCAAAAGTCCAAAGGCCCATGAAGCCCAAAACTAGGCCCAATAAGCATAAAACCCAAAAAGTCTTATACTAAGGCCCATAATACAAGACCAAACAATATAAACTCCTATACTGCCAAATATATGAGAAAGGTGGTCATCTATGTAAAGCCCAAGTAAAGAGAACCTTTGGCCCACCAAACCCATTGGGCTCACTAACCTAGTTTTGTACTTCATGGACCTTTGGACTTTTGTTTTGGTCTTGTATTATGGGCCTTAGTATAAGATTTTTTGGGTTTTATGCTTATTGGGCCTAGTTTTGGGCTTCATGGGCCTTTGGACTTTTGATTGCTTTTGAGCTTAGTGAGCCCAATGGGTTTGGTGGGCCTAAAGTTCTCTTTACTTGGGCTTTACATAGATGACCACCTTTCTCATATATTTGGCAGTATAGGAGTTTATATTGTTTGGTCTTGTATTATGGGCCTTAGTATAAGACTTTTTGGGTTTTATGCTTATTGGGCCTAGTTTTGGGCTTCATGGGCCTTTGGACTTTTGATTGCTTTTGAGCTTAGTGAGCCCAATGGGTTTGGTGGGCCTAAGGTTCTCTTTATTTGGGCTTTACATAGATGACCACCTTTCTCATATATTTGGTAGTATAGGAGTTTATAATGTTTGGTCTTGTATTATGAGCCTTAGTATTAGACTTTTTGGGTTTTAAGCTTATTGGGCCTAGTTTTGGGCTTTATGGGCCTTTGGGCTTTTGTTTACTTTTGAGCTTAGTGAGCCCAATGAGTTTGGTGGGCCTAAGGTTCTCTTTACTTGGGCTTTACATGGATGACCACCTTTCTCATATATTTGGTAGTATAGGAGTTTATAATGTTTGGTCTTGTATTATGAGCCTTAGTATTAGACTTTTTGGGTTTTAAGCTTATTGGGCCTAGTTTTGGGCTTCATGGGCCTTTGAGCTTTTGACTGCTTCTGAGCTTAGTGAGCCCAATGGGTTTGGTGGGCCTAAGGTTCTCTTTACTTGGGCTTTACATAGATGACCACCTTTCTCATATATTTGGTAGTATAAGAGTTTATATTGTTTGGTCTTGTATTATGGGTCTTAGTATAAGACTTTTTGGATTTTAAGCTTATTGGGCCTAGTTTTGGGCTTCATGGGCCTTTGGACTTTTGATTGCTTTTGAGCTTAATGAGCCCAATGGGTTTGATGGGCCTAAGGTTCTCTTTACTTGGGCTTTACATAGATGACCACCTTTCTCATATATTTGGTAGTATAGGAGTTTATAATGTTTGGTCTTGTATTATGAGCCTTAGTATTAGACTTTTTGGGTTTTAAGCTTATTGGGCCTAGTTTTGGGCTTTATGGGCCTTTGGACTTTTGTTTACTTTTGAGCTTAGTGAGCCCAATGAGTTTGGTGGGCCTAAGGTTCTCTTTACTTGGGCTTTACATGGATGACCACCTTTCTCATATATTTGGTAGTATAGGAGTTTATAATGTTTGGTCTTGTATTATGAGCCTTAGTATTAGACTTTTTGGGTTTTAAGCTTATTGGGCCTAGTTTTGGGCTTCATGGGCCTTTGAGCTTTTGACTGCTTCTGAGCTTAGTGAGCCCAATGAGTTTGGTGGGCCTAAGGTTCTCTTTACTTGGTCTTTACATGGATGACCACCTTTCTCATATATTTGGTAGTATTGGAGTTTATAATGTTTGGTCTTGTATTATGGGCCTTAGTATAAGACTTTTTGGGTTTTAAGCTTATTGGACCTAGTTTTGGGCTTTGTGGGCCTTTGGACTTTTGTTTACTTCTGAGCTTAGTGAGCCCAATGGGTTTGGTGGGCCTAAGGTTCTCTTTACTTGGACTTTACATTGATGACCACCTTTCTCATATATTTGGTAGTATAGGAGTTTATAATGTTTGGTCTTGTATTATGAGCCTTAGTGGATGACCACTTTTCTTATATATTTGGTAGTACAAGAGTTTATATTGTTTTGTCTTGTATTATGGACCTTAGTATAAGATTTTTTGGGTTTAGGGTTTAGGGTGTAGATGTAATTTAGTAGAATGGAAAAAAATATATTATTTTGCTTTAAAAAATTCGTGTGACAAATTTGTAGTTAGAACGGGCCGTTCTATTTTCAGAACGGCCCGTTCTGATTTAATTATTGATGTGTCATTTTTGAATTCGGAACGGGCCGTTCTGATATTGGAACGGGCCGTTCCGTTCCATTCGTCATGTGTTTTTTTGTCATCTAGAACGGCCCGTTCTGGTCCAATATTTATGTGTTATTTGTTCATTTGGAACGGGCCGTTCTGATTTCAGAACGGCCCGTTCCGAGTGTCAGTAGCAGCTGCGTCTGTTGCCACGTGTTTTTTTTTTTGGGTAATTTTTAAAAAAAAATAGTAAAAAAATCAAAAATTTAGATCCAGTGTGGTAAGGTGTATTATGGTGTACTAGTTTAGATACATCTAAGGGTGAAAATTGATGATGCACCCATAGACCACTTGTGAAAGTGGTCCGTCAGAGAATTCACCGAAATAAGTGTGAGGTATCTTTTTTAGACAAATGTACGTTTAGGTTTAGATGAAAGTTTATTCAAACACATCCCAGTACTTTATTTTACAATGTTGGTAAAGGCGTAAAGCATTATTATAAATTAGGTTAAAACTATTTTGTCCCTTATAATTTTTTTTTTGTTTTAATTTAGTTTTATTTTAATTTTTTGTTTTAATTTTGTCTCTAATAATTTAAATTATTGCAATTTGGGACTTCCGTCCAAATGATTTAAACAGAGTTAATTATTGACCACGTAGATGCATAGCTGGATGCCAAAATTGCATGAATACACCTGGAAGGTCCGTTCTAACAGTAGAAAGGGCTGTTCTGGTTTCAGAACGGGCCGTTCTGGTTTCAGTAGATGTCAGTAGATGCATAGCTGGACGCCAAAATTGCATGAATACACCTTGAAGGTCCGTTCTAACAGCAGAACGGGTCGTTCTGGTTCTAGGTGTATTCGAGAAATTTGGCATCCATCTACGTGGCATCCACGTGGTCAATATTTAACTCTGTTTAAATCATTTTGACGGAAGTCCCAAATTGCAATAATTTAAATTATTGAGGACCAAATTGAAACTAAAAATTGAAGTGAGACTAAATTGAAACAAAAAAATATTATCAGGGACTAAATAAGAGTTTTAACCTATAAATTACGTTTGTTCAGGCTAGAGAGAAAAATTATAGGTGAGAAATTGATCGGAAAAAAATAAAAAATTTGAGTATAAATAAATAAAAAATTGAGTAAAATTTTGATTATTTAATTGGAAAGAAATAAATAAGAAGAAAAGCATGTTTTCTATAACATTCACTTAACCTTACAGTTTATATTGTTTTCCCATGGTTACCTGAAAAATAGTATGGTTAAAAGAAGAAAAGCATGTTTTCTCATATTCCTCGTCTTATTTTTTTTTTCAGTTTTTATTATAAAATGAAACTAATAATGTTTTAAAATTTTAATAAATTTGAAAAAAAAAAAATTCAGAAATTTCATTACTTCAACTAAAAACACATTTTTTTTTTATTCTGTAAGAATTACAACGAAATATTCTAAACCTTTCGCCAACAAGCTGAACCTAAACCTAGTAGTTTAAATAAAAACACATTTTTGTTATTACTTTTAGGTTTTAGCACGTAAATTTTAAGAGAAAAAAAAAGGATGATATTTAGGCCAAGTCCTCGAACTTAAAAATACTTGTATAAAAAATACATTTATCTGATCAAAATGACTAATAAATAAGAACATGAATTACTTGCTAATTCATGTTTTCATCCTCTCTGCGCATAATAGAATTACTTGCACTGAATAAGAGCATTTTTAAATTATTCCTCAACAAAAACGTTTTTCAGAATTCTTGTTGGAATAAAGAGACAGTAATTAATTTCAACCTGCGTTGCAATGCACATGAATGGAGCACCAGACACTAATTAATTACAAGTACATTTTCAATAAATTATCCAAGCAATGTTCAAATTTCTTCTACATAGTCAGCTTTAAACTCGGTATTCAGCAATTTATAATAGAGAAAAAAGCTCAAGATAAAAACCACTCCAAGCTCTATGCCTCTGATCAGATGTTTCATAATAGGTTTACATATATAGAACCAAACTACACAATAGACAGTCGATATGACTTTTGATAAACACTAGAAAATGCTACTTTGAAGAAAACACCTAAACTCAACGATGATAAGCACTAGAAAATGCTACTTTGAAGAATACGCCGACACTCAATGATGGGTGCCATCTCCATTATCCTCCATCTCTTCTGCATCCTCAAATCTTCGATCATCGATTTGAAGCTGTAATAAATTAAAATGAATATAAACAAGGAGAGCATAGAGAAAACAAATCATACAAAATAAATTATTACATACAAATTATTCATCATAGATCTAAAATGTCTGCACATTGCACAGATTAAAATAAAACCCTAGCAATCTTGTTTTCATGACAAGTTCAAAACTTTTTATGACGATATACCCAGTTCACAGCCTCACAAGTCATCCACGCCTAGTAACAAATCTTGCCAAACTTCGTAATAAATAATAAAATGCATCATACATCAATATTATTGTTAGTTAAGATTCTACACTCTCTTTTAAACAAACATGTGCCACTTAATCCTGATAGGAAAGTATTAACATCACTTATTCTACACATTAAGATAGGAAAGGGTAGCTTCATTCATTCAACTGTGTATCCCCCTAGTTGAAACAGTTTTCTAGTTCAACAGTTTTAAGATTAAAAGGAAACAAATAACTAGTACCTCGAGTCAATACAAGAAAGAAGACCCTACCTCAAGCACAGTACGAGCCAGATCATGATCTCCATTTGACTGACCAATAGTGTTGGCTGGATTATGAGACAAATAACCTTCATCCTCTGATAGAAAAAGAAAAGAAATACGTTCAAGAATAATACAATAAGCCTATACAATGTACTAGGAATCAAGATTAAATGCCCGCATATAAACCTGCTTCTTCATCTTCCATCTGGTCAGCGCTGAAAATCCAATTATGTTCTTCTTCCACCTCTAAAAGAAGAAAATAACTCAGAAAAGAAGAAAACACGAGAGTGAGGAAGTAAAAACTAATGCTGACCATCATTTGGTTCTGGATTAAGCTCTGCACACCGGCAGAATGTTTCAAAGAGAGCGTCCACTGAAAAACAATGAGATGACACATAAGCAAAAGTACAGAAAGCAAGTATAATGTGCAAAGTGATGAAGAAAAGAAAAAGTTACATTGAGTAGGATCAGAGGGTATGAGCCTCATCTCTGATATGTTAGACAAATCTTGTTGAATATGATTAGAATCTGAATCAGAATGGTCCTCATCTGCTTCTTCTATGTCAATCTAGAAGAATAGAAACAAATTAGACAGATGACAGTGAAGAAGCATAAAATAGAAAATAGAAAATAATTATGAAAGATACCTGGGTATATAAACAATGAAGGGGGTAAGTGTCAGGGTCTCTGGAGATGGCGTGAAGAGATATAGATAAAAAATCAACAGCATATCCTTTACTCCTGTCTACATCATTCACCCAAATTATTTGCCTGTATGTAAAATCAAAGTGTAAATGAATACAGAATAGAGCACACAACAATACAAAAAAATTGGAACAAGAGAAAAAAGAGGAGAGGATAAGGGATAACATACTTGTTAGTGATATAAAGTGTGCCAGGGGACTCGCAAGGAAGATCGGCCAAGGCTATGCCTACACCAGGCTGCACCCTCATCAACTCCTCCCCATTCTCACTGTCTACGAGAGGCTCTCCACTACACCTTATCTCTCTCAGCCCTAACCCCATTTCTTCTCTTTTCTGTTCAGCTTCAAAAAATCACCAACACAATCATATATTGTCCATTAAGATAAAGGTACAGAAAAATTTGAATCTGAAATATATAAGATATAAATATATAAAATTCAAGTAAAATGAAAGGAATTGAGGGCATCATGACCATAATGAGCACTCGTCAGACAACTTCTGGTTTCCAAAAGCACAAGGGAATACGAGTAATTACAAAAGAAAATCATAAAGCTGCATTTTTTATCAGAATCTAGAAAGAAGTACATAAAAATGAAATTTATAAGAACAAATTTAAACTAAAATTACCTTCACCAAATGGGGATTTCCTGGTGGTGATGTGAAGAACAAGCACTTGTCCTTGCACCACAAACTAGGTCGGGTCAAGCTATCGTTAAAGAAAAAATAATAATAAATAAACAAGATGAAATGCAAAACCAAATTTATGAAATAAAAGATATCGAAAAAAGCTAATTTAAGAGTAGGATTTGAGTACTGAACGATGGAAATGATAGATAGATACCCTTCTGGAGATTCCTGATGTTGTTAGAGGACAAAGTGATCCTAAGCACAAAATTAAAAACGCAAACTGAATCAAAAGTAATAGAGCAGTTGGGGAGGGTTTATAGAAATTCAGGTTTGTAATAGATTTCTTAGGGTTTTTCATTGGGTCTAGAAATGGGCCGGATCATCCACAGACCCGCTTATAAGTTATAATATAACCGTTACGAATACATATATATATATATATATATATATATATATTAGTATAAAATTTATACACCATTATTTAATTATAATTTGTCGTTTAATTAAAAATTTTTAAATATGTAATAATTACTCTTACATATAATATTTGTTCTAATTTATTTTAATTGATTAATAGTATCAAAATATATATTAGTAATGTAATGGAATTAAATAATAAAACTAATAATTCCGAATTCTAAAAATTAAAAAAGACTTAGATATGTTTTTAGTTCATGTAAATGAGTGAATTTTTATGTAAATGAGTGAATTTTTATTTTGATCATATAAATTTTTTTTTTAATTTGATCTATTATAACATAATTTGTTAGTTTGATACCTCAAATCTTAAATTTCCAATACTTAACCCTTCTATCAAATTTAGGTTATTTACTTTCATAATCTGGACGTAGATTCTAAGATATTAAGAATTTATACTTTTAACAATTAAATTGATAATATATATATATATTTATTTATTTATTTATTTATTGTGTAGTAACATTTTCACTCTTTATTTGTTATAAAATAATTTTTGATGTTACTACTTCTAAACAATACGAATTTATCATTGAGAGCATAATCAATCAGTGAGATTTGTTTTAGTTTAACAAAGTGGTCTTGAAATAGTCAATGAGATTATCTCTTGCCATAATTCATACAACAAAATAATTATTTAAATTTATGTATACAAATTCACCCATTATAGTAGTTATGATTTGTGCATATTGTTTTTCATTTGTTTTTCATATTGCAGCCTAAAAGGTTATAATAGACATTTTTCATAAAATTAAATGATACAATTCTTGATTTGGAATGCTCAAGAATACAGAACTAAACACACTAGTTATTTACAAATACATTGTCAATAAATTATTCAAATAATGTTCAAATTTCTTCTACATAATACAATTTTAAAGTCAGTACATAGTTGCTTTCTAATTTCATTACCAAAAAATAAATCTAGGATAAGCACTTTACTTATCGGATCAAGTGTTTCATAATAGGTTTACATGTATAAAATCAAACTACGTATACAACAAATAGTTGATATGACTTTTAGCAATTAATATAAAAATTCATTTTGAAGAAAATACACACTCATCGACGCGTGTCATCTCCATCTATCGTACATCCTCAAATCTTTGATTGTTGATATATGAAGTTGTAATAAATTAAAATAAATACAAAATTGGGGGTCTAGATAAAACAAATTATACAAAACTAGTAAAGAATGTGAGTTTCCCATTTTACTAATGATCGTATAAGAGTGATACATGCATGAAGAGGTAATTGCTATAGTGAAAACTTCAGGATGTGACACCAAGGACTTTCTAATAGGACAAGAATATAGCAATATTCAGCCTTAACTCTTTGTCAGTTTAATCTAGTCTTGGACATGCTTATTAAAGACGTTCAAAAGTTTATCTCTAACCATATACTTTTTTGTAAATGATATAGTTTTCACAGAGGAACCAAAGGAAGTCAAAGGAAGCCAGTTTTGAAAAAAGAAAAATGTTTTACTTAAGTAAGAACAAGACAAAATACATGCATTACAATTTTGGCGAGAGACAAAAAATATATGATGTACAAGTATAAATGGAAGAATTTGTCAAACCACAAATTTCCAACTTTAACTATATGAGATCAATAATAAAAAATGATAGAGAATTATTGAAGTTGTCACACATACGATACAATTGACATTGCTAAAATGGAAAAGGAGTTGAGAGTTATTTGCAATAGTAAATTACATATTAAAAAAACAAAGGTATGCTCATTGATTTGATAAAATTGTAAATGTACAATGTGTGACATCGTCAAGTATTAAAAATAATTATCATCTCAAGAATCACATGTTTTGTTTAGCAATTATTACTATTTAAATAAAATTAAATGAGTGAACAACAATTGAAAATATTTCAAGATTGAGAAAATTAGAATTTAAAGATGAAGATCAAATTAAAAATTAAAACAATGATTATAAGAAATAAAATTTATGATCAAAAAAACATTTTGAATCAATATTTATTACACTATTAAACTCAACGATTTGACTTTCTACTCTTGTTGTTTTGTTTTTTTATCATTTAGGGGGAATTAACCATAAGTATTCTTCGGTATTTATCAAGATATAGAGGTATACCTAATCAAATTTATTTTCTACTATTATAAGGTTCCATTTCACCTTATGATACTTCTTCAAATTCATAAGGTTAGGTAAAATATTGGCTAATTTGTTTCAAATAAATAAATGAATAGAAGAAAAAAATCAAAATTCACATAAGCACGAAAAAAAAATCAATTGATTAAAATATTAATATAGTTATGTTCAATACTAGACTAAAAATGACCACTAATGGTTGAGTGGAGAGGGGTTAGTTTATTTATAAACATAAGGACCCAGGTTCAATCCTCATTGCAACTATCTTTGTAATCTTTTCTATCTTTACATAAATAAATAAAAAATACTAGACTAAAAATTAATAAAAAAATATCAACTCACATATAGTCGTCATGGAAACCGATTGAGATAAAAATTATGAAATAAAAATATGTCTAAAATTACAAACAAGATACTACAAACCTTATATTTATCACATCCCCAAAAAAAGAAGTAAATCCTTTCATAATCCATTTGACCAACCTCTTCCCCTATCTTTATATAGTATTTTAAGTTTTTCATAGTTTCTCATGACTTTGCAACACATTTATGTTTCCTTACTTGGTTACGTATAACAATGAAGGTCTTCTTGCACCAATAAAGTTAGAAGAAGAAGAAGAAAAAATTCCACTTTCCACGTTAACGGTCTAGTAATTACTACTGAACAAAATTACATTATTTGTCTTTTACGTTTACATAGTTGTGCTCTTACCAAGCAATTTTCATTTATACGAAATTTGTTTACCTGTTGCATTTGTTGCATTTGCTGATCAACATTGATTTTTTACAGGACTGAACAACATTGTTAAATAACACTTTTATAATATGAAAAATAATTATGTTAAATATTCCATCATCCCAAAACACCAAGTGATGAAATGATAATTAGTGTTAAATGGTTCGTTAGGAATTGATAGTATTAATTTATCCAGAATTAGAACTTCACCTTGTGAAACCATTCAATGTAACCAAAAAAAGAATTATAATCATATAAATAAAATAAAATTCCATTCTGATACCTTTGTTTGGTTTTATATTTTGTCTAATTTTGTAACCGATCACTAGTGTATCGGTAACAGGTTTCTACTCTTTATCGGTATATTGTCTTATTTGAATGTTTAATTTTTATATTTTTAGCGTAGATAACTATTTAATCACTACAAAATAAGATAGTTTTCATGTTAATCCATTTAATTTTAATTATTTTATTTTGATCTTTTCAATTTTTAGTCCTATAATTTTCCGTTTTTTCTATTTAGATGCCTGTAATTTTCTCTATTGGATTTGTCAGAACAGACAAAATGAAACAAAACAAAAAAAAGTAATGGGATTATGAAAAATTTACCCATGTGTGAATATAATGCCTGAACAAAGGAAAACTTTAAATATGCAGGCATATGCATTAAAAAGCTAAACCACACCAAACCCTCCCCCAACCCAATAAAATAAAATAAAATAAATAAAGCATTGAAAGAAGAAGAAAAAAAAAAAAAAAAAAAAAATATATATATATATATATATATATATATATATATATATATATATATATATATATATATATACACACACAGAGAGAGAAAGAGAGCAAGATGGAATCAAATCATTCTTTCCCAAGATTAACTCGAACAATTTTACATCTAATAGCGATAACCTCTTATGGAAGAACCCAATTAGCTGCACTTGTTTGGCAGTAATTCCCACCAGAACAATGGAGACGTGTATGATAGTCAAGTTGCATTATTGAACATAATATCATTAATTCTGTCAATACCAATATCAGAAATGGGTTCGATGGGCTTCTCATCTGTTAGAGAACGCTCAAGACTCGAAGGATCCCTACTGAATTCATCTGAACAAAGAGATGTCCATATCAGCAATCAGAAAACTTCAACAAAAGCACACTGGATTTTGGATCTTAACAGATAACACAGACTTAAGAAAAGAAAATTCCTAATGAACTTGTCTATTGCCAAAATGACTTTACTCATATAAAAAGGACTCGAGTCACAAGATATTTCGTGCAGAAAAATAAAGTCAAAAATACTCCCATGTGCAATAAGCTTAGGCAGTAATGTAGCAATCAAAATTAATCACACCTGTGTCACTAAAGTATTTGGCATCAAACTCACCAAAAACAGTGTTTAAAGACGCTGGTGAAGGTGTTGAAATGAAGTTAAGGCCAATGTAGAATCCCAACATCAATACAATGGTTACCATCACATAAGTTGGAACTGCTAGAGCCCAATACCTGAAAAGCAAAAGATTATTTAAATAGTTGAATCGACAATCTTTTCCATAGAAAAGAGCTGCGTTCCACAGCCAAAAAAATATCTGGAAAGCAAAAACTGAAAATAAATTTTCAAATTTTTTACATACAGATGATAAATCATTTTTCCAGATATTTTTGTTATTAAGGTCTCTGAATGAAGGAAAAAGTTGGGCTTACTACCATCCATTCCTTCCTCAAAAGCCCTACTTAAAAATAAACAGCTTAATTGACAAGCTTATACAGTTATTTTCACCTTAACTAACTTTACATTTTTAAACCTTAAAATTAAGATTAACAATTCGGAATTTCTCACTGGAGTTTGCTCAACAAACATTTCTTGTTTTGTGCACCTAAACAAATATATCTGATAGTTGTCAAAGCTTCAAATAACAGGAGTGGAGCTGTCTAACCTGCTAGGATAGTAAGAGATGCCAACAGATTGTAGCCAGGATTCTGGAATATATGCCCATACCAAGAACATAACTATACATACACAAAGGGAAAATGAAAATACAATAAAAGTCGCATATCACATATGAGCATCACATAAAACTTAGTGGGTGACTAAAAGACGTTTGTTGACAAGTAACAAATTTGCAATTATATAATATTGCACATAGAAAGTCATTCATCAGAGACGTTAGGCAAAAAGGGTTGAAACTGTGAAGAGTGGGATAAGAGGGAAGAAGACCTGTAGCAACAACAGTGGTAATAGAACCTACAAAACCATAAACTTCAGAAGGCTTAGGTCCATGATCGCCAGACAATCCAAAGCCAGAGGTTTTGTCATCGGGGTCAAAAAAGGACACAGTTGCCCTTCGTTGTCCTGACAAACTGAGGGTTCTTCTAGGACTGTTCACAGAACGGGGACTCTCCATGTCGCATCCCTGCTTCAATTACAGTTAGCCTCTTAACAAATGCTCAAGAATTATGCAAATTCTGTCTGTTATAAATATAAAGTTTAACCATAACAAGTAAGTACCAATACCAACGTTCCTGAACACACTTTCAGACATAAACAATAATGCATACAACACTATTGAAAATCTGAATAAACAATGAGAAAAATAATCCCAACATATTAAAAAATGGCAGCGAGAGCATTAAGGATCAACTTATAACTATCTTTAAAAGACACTTTACTAGAAATACTTGTTTTCATGGCTTTTAGTCTTAAGAAATTATGCAAGTAGATTTGCAGATTGTTGTAGTGGGTGGTTGGAAGATCCTAATAAAGTGTATAGCCCATATAAGATTCAGAGCTTGGATCTTGTACAAACCCTATTGCCCCACCTCACAAGAAACCTCTGGAGTTGAAAAAAGCCTCCAACCAAAGATTCCAAGAACTTGAAAACATCTAATTGGTCCATATATCTTATCAATGTGTTACTACTTAATGGTACTAACATGGGTGATATTGTCGTTGTTGTCACAGTACAACTTCCCACAGCATTCTAGACTGAGCTATTGATTCAGAAGAGGCACAACACAAAGACTTCCTTCGCTCAGTAAGGCAGATATTTAATTTTAATAAAAAGAAAAATTGTGTGAGAAAAACATTGGATAATCTGGCAGGAGTGTGATATTTGATTCCACATTATCTTGTAGGAACACACTGAAGGGTACCGTGAGCTATCTGCAAAGACAAAAAAATTCTTTTTCTACTACAGTTGCAAAATGGATGTTGATTTCTATGTCAAGGTGGATGATGATGTCCACGTCAATTTAGGTATACGTATATGCTATTTCATGATTCTTGTTTTCTTTCTTGTGTTTCCTTGCTATTTTTTCCTCCTCTATCCTATTTCTCTCCCAAATAAGATTTAACATTGTAACATGTGCTGCTGTTTTGGTGTCCTAGCAACAACCCTTGATCGTCATAGATCAAAACCCAGGGTCTACATTGGGTGTATGAAATCATCACCTGTCCTTTCAAGAAAGTAAATCCACTGGACTTCTATGTATGTGCTTAAAATATTAGGAAAGAGGGTTCTCCTCTTCTATGCCCCTCATTGTGGCTTTGTATTAATGTTTGGCTTTGTTTTGTATTATAGGGATATCAAATACCATGAACCTGAGTATTGGAAGTTTGGTGAAGAGGGTAACAAATGCTTCCCACATGCAACTGGGCAGATATATGAAATCTCTAAGGATCTGACCACTTACATTTCCATCAACCAGTACGTAGATGAATTTTCATGCAGAACTTAATTGGCTATCTTCTGATCTCTGTGCCACGCCTGTTTTTTTGGTTAGATAATTTGTGCTGGGATAACCAGACCAGCTATTTTTACTGTATTTTCCGCCAAAAATTTTTAAAGTGATGGTCAGTTTGAATAAACTTATCCAGAAACACTTCTAAGAAGTGAAAATCTGAAGAAAATTTGAAATAAGTTTTTCCATAAATTAAAACTAGCTTATGTATGAGTTATAAACAATATTTTAGAGAAGTTAATAGGAAAGATCTTTTACAAATTAGTTTATGCATAAGCTAATTGTAGCTAATGAAGAAGCTTGTCACATTTTCCTTCCTATTTTATACCTTATCCCTCTCAGCCCTAACCCATTTCTTCTCTTTTCTGTTCAGCTTCAAAAAATCACCAACACACAATCATATATTGTCACTATGCTAAAGGTACAGAAAAAATTGAATCTGAAATATATAAGATATAAATATATAAAATTCAAGTAAAATGAAAGGAATTGGGGCATCATAACCATAATGAGCACTCGTCAGACAACTTCTGGTTTTCAAAAGCACAAGGGAATACGAGTAATTACAAAAGAAAATCATAAAGCTGCACCTTTTTATCAGAATCTTGCTCACATAAAAATGAAATTTATAAGAACAAATTTAAACAAAAATTACCTTCACCAAATGGGGATTTACTGGTGGTGATATGAAGAACAAGCGCTTGTTCATGCACCGCAAACTAGGTCGGCACAGGCTATCATTAAAGAAAAAATAATAGGGAAAAAAAACACGATAAAATGCATAACCAAATTTATGAAATAAAAAATATCGGAAAAAGCTAATTTAAGAGTAGGATTTGAGTACTGAACGATGGAAATGATAGATAGATACCCTTCTGGAGATTCTTGACGTTGTTTGAGGAAAAAGTGATCCTACGCACAAAATTAAGAATGCAAACTGAATCAAAAGTAACAGAGCAGTTGGAGAGGATTTATAGAAATTCAGGTTTGTAATAGATTTCTTAGGCTTTTATTGGGGGAGAGAAGGTAAGAAAATAAGCGAAAATTGATTTAATAGAAATTAGAAGAAAAAAAATTAGGTGAAATAAAATTAAATTTGTAATTATTTAATAAAATAGGATTAAATGAAAAATAAAGTGAATTTTATATTTATAATAATTATTTTAATTTTATTTTATAACATAATTAGAATTAATATTTTTTATTTTATGTAATGTTATATATTTTTTAAAACTTAATTCGTATAAATTACAAATTTTTAATTACACAAATATATTTAATTAGGTTATAAATTAAAAATATAAGTGGTTTTGAAAAGCACGAGGGAATACAAGTAATTACATAATGATAGACTATGGCCAAGGCCAAGGAATCCAAGAGGAGATACATTAAAAGAACCAAGAGGAATGAGATGATTTTGAAGACCTTTTTCATATGTTGTAAATATCTTGTACATAGTTTCTTTTGTATAGGTTATTTTTGCCTTTGTATTTGTAAGGCACTTTATTTCCCTTTTTAGTAGCTATTGTATATTGATTCTAGGGTAGGTTACTTGGACACTTTGACTCCATTTAACCTAACCTAGAAATACATTCTTTTCTTAGTTTTCTAGTAGGAGTGGCATTAGCAAATTAGAGAGTGTCCTTAGTAAGCTAGAGAGTGCTCCTAGCAATTTAGCCAAAGGTGGTCCTAGGCTAAATTTTTCATATTGGACTCATTTTACTCCTAATTTTTCATAGATTTGATTTAGCTAGGTTCCATTCCCATAGAATGAACCTAACTAAACCAAATTAACCATTTTCAAATCAAAAGGAGTAAATTAATTCCAAGAAGCCACCCACCTTAGAAGTGTGTTCACACTTGTGTTCACACTTGTGTGAACACTTGTGTTCACACTTGGACAAAATTCATGGAGTTTCTTAAGCTTGGAAGCTTGAAGCACAAGCTTCTCCTTGGCTAGCTTACCAAGCAAGCCAAGTGAGAAGCTTGCTCTCCAAGCCTCTTGACCTTGGACGGTTTATCTAGACTCAACCATGGTTCCTAGTGAACCATGGTCAAGACTAGCTTGCTCTCTAAGTTTCCTACTCCTATAAACTTGTAATTCTTTGATTGTAAAACACTTTTGAACAATTTGAGAAATGAAATCTGAATTTTCTCTCTAAATCAAGAGTCACAAAAACCGAAGAGAACTTTCTCTCCTAAGTTCTCTCCAAAGGTGCTTCAACCTTACCTTGGTTCCTTAAGCTTCTACCTCAAGCTAAGGAGTAACCGAGCCACTTCAAGGCTTCTTCTCCATTGAAGAACACTTCAAGGAGCTTCAAAGAGTCATTGGAGTCTTAACCTCAATAGCATTCACGGTCCTAAGCATGGAGCAAGTGAAGGAATCATCAATCTCCTCACCTAGTTCCATCATTTTTGGTATCAGAGCCTAGTGCTCTTGAGGTTTTTGTTTCTAACTTTTTGTTCTTGAATCCGTGTTGTATCTTCCTCCTTTTACATGTCTCTTTGTGTTGCTGCATGGATCTAGTTTTAATAAATATGTTGATGGATCCTTATGTCACATATGAAGTAATTGATTCATAGTTTTGCTTGTTCCTTATTCTTGAATCAATTTGTGGTGCGCCTAGGTTCCTATACTTGTGCGTTTTGATTTTTGTTTGAGTCTTCTCTATTCCTATACATGAGTCCGTGATTGGACATTGATTTTGTTTAGTGTATGTTTTTGTTTTTGAATCATATGTTTTGTCTAGAGTCATGTGTAGTCCTTTGAATGTCATTGATTCCTAGACTAGCTTGTTTTAACCTAGTTTTTGTGTTGTGTTGATTGAGTCCGAAATTTTTGTGGAATTTTCTTATTGAATCTGTACCTCACCATATATGCTTTTGTTTTACATCATTGAGTTCTTAATTTGCTATTAGTCCTAGCAAATTTCCTAGAGTTAGGTTTCTATTATGTCTTGTTAAAAGTTTGTCAAAAAAAAAATTGTTAAACACTACTCCTATTAGGTTTCTTGTGTCTTGTTGAGTGGCTGAAACTTATTGAAATTTTTGAACATTAAAACAGAACCAAAACAGAGGTGTGAGTGTCTTAAATGCATTAGAAAAACAAGAGAAAGAGTGCTTAAAAATTTGACAAAAAAATAGTACAAAATTGTGTAGCACTAGTTGAAAATTGCATGTGAACACCTCTTGTTTTGTGTCCAATTTTGCTGCAGTTTTTCTACCTTAAAACCGAGACTCCTAAGTGATCAAAAGGCATTTAAAACTCCTGAACATTGAAAGAAAAATAAGAGAAAAATATTTTACTAAAAAGAAAAGAAAGAAAAAGCCAAAAGGAGTGAAAATTTTGCTTAAAATTGCTCTCGGTTTTGATGAATTTTTGCTTACATTTTTAGTTGGTCCAGCCACCTATTTGTGTCTTGTTTTTGTTCATAATCTTAGCTTTTAATTTTGTAATCCATTCTAGTGCCTTTCCTAGGATACTCTTGTGTGTGCTAGCTTCCAAATTTGCCTTAATTTTTGCTTGTCAATTTGTGGAACTCTTTCTAGTCTTGTCTCATTTTCTTCTACCACTTGGTGTAGCCATTCTAAATTGTTCATTTTCAGTTTTAGCACTAATATTCTAGTCTTGAAGGTGTTTGAGTGCTTCTTAAAAGGTGTAGGAGGCCAAGGCAAGGGATATCTACTTGAAGGCTTTGGTGGTTGCTTAGGGAGTTTGTTCTCTCTTGGTGGCAAGGTTCTTGAATACACCTAGAAGTGACTAACCTCAAGGTTACTTCTAAAAAAAGGAGTGAAACACCTTTGTGAGGCTGCAGTTGGTGGCTGAATTGGAGCAAGAAAGAACAAAGCTAATTGTGAAATTTTTTTGTGAAAATTTAGAACAAATTTTAGTGACGGAAATTTTTGATTCTAAAACCTACTTCTCCTTACAAAATCCGTGACTAACATTTGCTTCTAATTAGTGGCTAATTTGTTTTTCTTAAAATTAGGTGCAGCCACTAATTTCATTTGAGTGTGAATTTACATTTCATTTAGAGTGTGAATTTGCATTTCATTTGAAGAAAAAAAGTGAATTTCATTTTCTTTGTAATTTTGCTTTCTAAATTTTTGTACAAGGCCTTTGTTAAGGAGTGTCTTGGAGTGCCTTTGGTGTATCTCCATCTCTCCTTAAGAACTCTTATAGCTAATCACGTGTAGTACTTGTGAGAGTGGTCCTTGAAGGTCTTTGGTACCTTTCAAGCTCTCACTTAGGTTTACTTGCTTTCAACGTCTAGTTTATGTTTTCAGTCATTTAAGTTTTCAAGCAATTTATGTTTTCTGCCATTTATGTTTTAAGCAATTTATGTTTTCAAGAAATTTATGTTTCCAAAGTCTTGATTGCATTGCTTAATTGTACACATTAGGCACTTGCTTGTTATTTTTCTTTTGAAAAGAACTTTGTGAAAACATTTTGTGCAAGGCAAAGTACAAAGGGGTTTAGAGATTTTTACTTGAAGAGGCTTGGTTATTAAGTGGCTCGATAGTAGCTCACCTCCCTCCATAGTTCAATTTGTACTCTTAGACCTCTAAGTGCCAAGTCTAAGCACTTCAAAAATATTATTTTCTTAAAATCTATTTTTGTGTGAAGAGAAAAAAAAAATCTTGTTGTTTAAAATGTCTCAACAATCCAACTATAGTGGAAGTGATAGCTCTCCTAAAAGCATTTCTTACTTAACAAAAGAGCTAAAATCACTTAAACTATGGAAGAAGCAAGAGGCCTTTCAAAAAGAGAAGGAGAAAATTGAAAGAGAGGCTAAACTTGCTATCCTAGATGAGAAGTTGAGAATTCTTAAACAAGAAGAAGAAAAATTGAAAGAAGACATGAGAAAACACAAAAGAAGAAGAAAAATGAAAATCAAAACAAAAGAAGAAATAGAAAAAAAGAAAGAGCTTTGTGCAGGGAAGAGTAAAGAGGAAGAAATATCCTCTAAAGGATTTGTGATTAAAGAGAATTGTTTTAGTACTAAAAATCCTATGAAAAAAATTCTCTTTATTCATAAAGATCTTAACTCTTGCCCTCATTCTGCCACTGGTCTTGAGGAGGAAATTCATAAATCCATTATTTTTAAAGAAAAAGAGTCTCAACTTCAAGATTTGGTGAAGGAGAAGTGGACTTCACTTAGTTCCACTTCTCATGCTACTTCCTTGGTGGTGCCCAAGGTAGATAGCCTTCGTTTGTGTAGGACTTTTCCTACTTTAGTTGTGTCAGTAATGCACCCAATTTATGGAATATATTATTTGTTGGATATAACATCTGAACCTTCAAGGTTCCTTGTGACAAATTCTTTTCATAACTATCCAACAAATAATATAATCCAAAATTGTTTAGGAAATTTCTTAGTAGTATTTTCCTTATTTTCTAGGAAATGCCTAGGTTACCACATAGGGTACTTTAGGCAAAATGTTCTAGTTTTTAGGATTAAGTCTTTAGTATGTTATAGTCTTAGTTTTAGCACTTTCTTAGGATTTAGTAATATACCTAGACTATGTTTAGGAGAGAATCCTATTCATTATTTTAGAAGGTCTAGTATCATCAATTTCTTTAGGTTCTATGAAAGGATTCCTCTTAGGATATACCTTTCACATTTATTGATTGACAATATCACCTCTAATGAATGGTATTATATATTTGTAGGTGTGGATGATTATCATGAAGACCCTCGAGATTTGAGGTCAAATCCTTTTCAAGAGGGAGGGGATGATAGACTATGGCCAAGGCCAAGGAATCCAAGAGGAGATACATTAAAAGAACCAAGAGGAATGGGATGATTTTGAAGACCTTTTTCATATGTTGTAAATATCTTGTACATAGTTTCTTTTGTATAGGTTATTTTTGCCTTTGTATTTGTAAGGCACTTTATTTCCCTTTTTAGTAGCTATTGTATATTGATTCTAGGGTAGGTTACTTGGACACTTTGACTCCATTTAACCTAACCTAGAAATACATTCTTTTCTTAGTTTTCTAGTAGGAGTGGCATTAGCAAATTAGAGAGTGTCCTTAGTAAGCTAGAGAGTGCTCCTAGCAATTTAGCCAAAGGTGGTCCTAGGCTAAATTTTTCATATTGGACTCATTTTACTCCTAATTTTTCATAGATTTGATTTAGCTAGGTTCCATTCCCATAGAATGAACCTAACTAAACCAAATTAACCATTTTCAAATCAAAAGGAGTAAATTAATTCCAAGAAGCCACCCACCTTAGAAGTGTGTTCACACTTGTGTTCACACTTGTGTGAACACTTGTGTTCACACTTGGACAAAATTCATGGAGTTTCTTAAGCTTGGAAGCTTGAAGCACAAGCTTCTCCTTGGCTAGCTTACCAAGCAATCCAAGTGAGAAGCTTGCTCTCCAAGCCTCTTGACCTTGGACGGTTTATCTAGACTCAACCATGGTTCCTAGTGAACCATGGTCAAGACTAGCTTGCTCTCTAAGTTTCCTACTCCTATAAACTTGTAATTCTTTGATTGTAAAACACTTTTGAACAATTTGAGAAATGAAATCTGAATTTTCTCTCTAAATCAAGAGTCACAAAAACCGAAGAGAACTTTCTCTCCTAAGTTCTCTCCAAAGGTGCTTCAACCTTACCTTGGTTCCTTAAGCTTCTACCTCAAGCTAAGGAGTAACCGAGCCACTTCAAGGCTTCTTCTCCATTGAAGAACACTTCAAGGAGCTTCAAAGAGTCATTGGAGTCTTAACCTCAATAGCATTCACGGTCCTAAGCATGGAGCAAGTGAAGGAATCATCAATCTCCTCACCTAGTTCCATCACATAAAATATATATTTTTAATTTATAACCTAATTAAATATATTTTATGTAATTACTCGCTTGAGGTTTATGGATGATGCTTTGATAGGATGTCATATCAAAGTTCATGACTTAGGATTTGTTATTCTATTTACTTGATTTATTTCATTTTATTTAAGAACAATGTTAGTCTTTTGATTCATGTATTATTTTTGGGTAACCATGGTGGTCTAATGATTATTATTACGTAAGACATTTATATTTTGAACTTATTCCATTTTGAGCTAAATGTGAATTATATAACCTTAAAGACATTTTGTGAACTATTATTTATTTCAAATAAAAAATTTATTTGGGCGAGATTGTTTTGCTTTATTAATATTTAAGAGTATGATCAGTATGCGAGATAGAGATATCACACTAATTATGAAAAGAAAAAAAATATGTATATATATAAACTTTTTAAAAAAATTTAGATTGTAAACAATTTTTTAAAATCTAAAGATTAAATTATAAAAATATAAAAAATGAAAAACTTAATTATAATTTTTTTAGTTTAAAAGTCTAATTAAAAATTTTCAAAAAGTTCAAGAACTAAATGATTTATTAAACCATTTTCAAAGATTAAATTTGTAGCCCAATATAATAATACTTACCTCAAACAATATTGCCTTTTATGTGTATAATATATTATCTATTCTATTTAAAGTATATATAAAGGAAACAACTTTTTCCCTCTAAAATCTTACTCCAATAAATTTTTTATAAATATTTATTCCTTCTAATAATTTCTTCCGAAATATTTTTATGTATAAATAATATTATAAAATATTTGCTACTGAAAGTAAGTAAAAAATATATATATAAAAACTCCTAATGAAAATTAAAAAAATTAAATATATAAAAAAATTATACTAAAAATAATTAAAAAATAAATATATCAAAACAAATATATTAAAATAAAAGGTAAATTTTGGATAAAAATATTTTAATAATTACTAATCATTATTAAATTTTTACAATATTATAAAATAATTATATATATATATATGTATCAAAATAAAAGGAAGAATTTAGATAAAATATTTTAATAATTACTAATCAATATTAGATTTTTTTATTATAACATAAGAATAAAAAGTGTTTTTTTATTTGATGATGAGATAATTATTTAAAATTATTTAAAAGTGTATGTATTTAGTCTACATTATGTAACACTGTACTCTAGTAAGTTGTGTAAGTTGTAAGGGTCTCTAGCTAGAGGTTTAGTTGGCTCTAAGAGAGAAAGATATATAAGGTTCTATTTTAAGTTGAGTTTCATAAGTACATAATTTTCAGACCTTAAAGAGATAATTTCTATAGAGAGAATCTATGGAGAAGAGATAGACACTAAAAAGGGGATTAAATGTTGTATATCAAAAACTCTTATGTTTTAAAGTACATGAAGTAATACCTGTAACGGACAAAAAATTAGTAAGAGTAATCAATTAACACAAAAAGTTTTTATACTGATTCACCTCAACCACCAAGGCTATGTGTAGTTCTCAATCCAACCAAATTAAGTTTTACTAACTTTCAGCAAAGTTACAAGTATCATTTTACTAAGTCACTTATAGTTCAAAAAAGTGTTTTTTGAATGGCTTATTTAAGTCACTACCCAAGTATTCTTTTATAAACAAGCCTTTTTAGGCTCAACCCTCAAGTAACTTTTTACTATTAAGCCTTTTTAAGCTCTACCCTATAACAATGAAGGTATTACAAGGTTGTAATTGTCATTTCTATTAGACGTGATTACAACAAATCGTTTAAGTATGAGAAAACTCTTGAAGAAGATTTTCTAATAGATATGTATTGTATCTCAAAATTTTTCTATATTTGCATTTTTATCTTTTATCTTCTTTTTTTTTAGTTATAGAGCTTTTTATATAGTAACTTTGAAAGAGATGAGCATTACAACTCCCTGAGTTTGATTCATAAAATTATTTCGTCTTACTCCATCGTTTGATCTAGAGAGAGAAAAAGTATCCATAAATGCATTAAATGCTTCAATTAATGCCTTTAACCTAAACGTATTTCTTATCCTTGATAGATCAAGCTACTTATTATAGCATAGTAACTAAATGGGAATAACAAGAAGCAAAATCAATGTATAATGAGGATGCAGTCCTTTGTTAGTGCCTTTTCCATAAAATTCGGGATCTCTGCCCTTTATTTTGATGCTTTTCATGCTTTTATACATTTTTAACAAAATACGAGTTCTTAGACAACTACTTTTGATCTATTAAAGTATAAAACATTCATTTAAAAATTTAAAGGCGTCAATCACAAAAAATAATGATCATTAAGGATGTGGTTTTGGGCCAAAATGAGTTGTTGGGAAGGTATATGTATGAGTTGGATTAAGTTGCATGGAAGAATTGATGTATGAGTTGGGTGGATTTTTGGATTATTAAAGTATTTTTCTTGTTTGATGTTCTTGGGCTTTCAATTTGCATATTTTTTGGGTTTGGTCACTTAGAGTGCCCATGGGAGTAGCTTCAAGTGAGCTTGGATGGTTGCTGAGAGAAGCTCTTTGACTCAGATCACTTAGAGCGAATTTTGGTCACTCCAAACGAGTTTTTAGGCACTTTAAGTGAATTTTGGTTACTAAGAGAAAGTTATTGATCACTTTGAGCAAACTGACCTTATTTAAGTAAAAGATGGACTCGTTTAAGCAAGTAGATGATCGAATTTACTTTTATGGTCTTCGTGAAAGTTGTAGCTTGGATGTTAACTTTCCATTGCGATGAGTTTATCTGTTGCTTGCTAATCCAATAGTATATATTGTGATCTTGGAGCTAAGATGCTCAACCTTACTCAAAGTTGCTAAACCATGTCCTAAAGCCACAGGTCCAAAATGTTCCTTATGCGATTAAAGAAGAACTTGTCACGAGAGATTAATAATGTGTTTTTATGGATGTATTAAATATATTCCTCCTTTTATATATCTTTGAATTGATTGTATTGTTTCTATGAATATCTTAAACCTCCCTCTTCTTTGAAATAACAAGATCTCTTGAGTTCTTTAGGATTTTGTCTAAATTATTATCATTTATCAACATATATTATCATAATATATTAAAATTCTACCATTTTATAAAATTAGTTTTTGGAATATATATATATATATATAATATTTTAGAAATTAACTTTTGTAACATTTACTTATTACTAAAATAAATTTCAAAACTTAATTTTTCAGAAAAAAAAAACTGGGAAAGAAATTAAAATAAAACACAGAAAAAATGAGTGAATAAGTAAAAGGAAATTGCCAAAAACAATTAGCTTTCATTTATGTTAGTTAGGACTTAGGATCAGATAAGATGAAAAAAAAGAGTGGATGAGAGCATCCCAATAACGAAATGGCACCCACGTTGACAACTCTAATCTTTAACAACCTATGATTGTTCCTCCTCAACGTAAAGGTATCGAAGAAGTTAATGTCCTCCTATGCATGTGAATGTGCCCCTTTGAGAAAAACTTCAATATTGCTACTGTAACTGAAGATTTCCCCACAACTCCATTGTTTATGCTCTTGATGGTTACTCTCAAGGCTTCCTGTGAAGAGGTTTTGTGGGTCCGAAGGGATCCGGATATTTTCCCCTATATTTTTAAGTTTATCAGTGTTCTTCGACCCAACCTAATTTTGTTTGAGTGGATACAATCACTATAAATTCTCTATTCAAGTATTTAACGCGCATGGCTGTTAAATACGTTTAGATGTGTTTTTATTAAGAATAACGTATTTACAATTTTTTATGGAAGTTATTTTCTTAACAAATAAATAAAATTATTTTAAAGTTTTTCTTAAAAATATATAGCTATAAATATCTCTTAAACATGTTTTTAATTTATAAAGTTTTTGTTTCTTTTAAAAAATTACAACCCCATCGATGAACTCTAAACTTAAATTTAGTTTGCATGATGTTAATATTTTTCATTCAAAACCTATTTAGATATAAATTTAAAAGTGTTTTTGAAAGTTTTTTCATTGAAAATAAAGAGTTTTCCTTATTTATAGAAACTTTAGAAAAACACTTATAACTTGTGTTCAAATAAGATATGATTCAAGAAAAATTGATTGCCCCACATGGAGCGATAGTTCCTATCCTAATTAATTTTTTTGTTAAATTACATTTTTGGTCTTTATTTTTGTTAATTTTTAATTTTGATCATCTATTTTAAAATAGAGTTATTTAACCCTTCTAATTTTAAAAATATATAAATTTAGTTCTCTTATCATATTGACATTATTAATTGTTGAATTTTAATATTTATTCATATTTAAGTGATGCTATATTTAGTAATATGATATTTGAAGATAAAAAAATAATGTAATTAAAATTTATTAATAAAATAAATATTAATCAATCATTAAAATATATATAAAAAAATTATGTTATTTTTTATTTTTTATCTTTACATATTATGTTACTAAATATCATGATATTTAAGTAATGACAGATTTTTAAATAATGTCAAAATTTATCGATTAATAAATATTAAATTAATATTACAATTAAAAATTCATATTTTTAAAATAAAAGACTAGATGTCTCTATTTTAAAGTGGAAGAATTAAAATTATAAATCGAGAAAAATAAAAATACTAAAAATAAAATTTAACCTTAATTTTTCCAACATTATTGCGAGGTAAGAACTGCTGTAATTATAATTATGAAGATTAATTAATTATCAAATTCATTATTCTCGCCAAAGATTTATCACCAAAGTTTATCTTCTAAACTTGATATTTGATAAAACATGCGGGGAATCGTAAAAAGAATAAAGGTTAAAATACTTTTTTTTTATCTATAATTTTACTTACATTATCTTTTAGTTATAATTTAAAATATATATTTTTAGTTATGATATTAATCTTTTTTAATTCTTTTCGGTTTTTAAAAGTTAAGATAAATCTTTTTTTTAAGTATGTATATTTATAGTTTTTTAATCTTTTAGTCCGATCATTAATGTGTTTTTTGTAATGTAATTTTTAAATTTGGATCCTCTCCTGCAATATTTTCTCTCCAGCAACACTAATAACTATTGGATATATTTAATGGCTTAAATTTAATCTTATAAAATCATTTAAAAAGTTACATTAATTATAAGATTAAATTTGAGTTATTAGATATATTCAATGGTTATTAATGTTGCTGGAGAGAGGCTGGAGAGAAAATATTACAAGAAAGGATCCAAGTTCGTGATCTTTTTTGTATTAACGTGATAGATGTATTAATTTAACTTTGTCAGTCTAATATCAAATTTATTTTATTGGAGTTACTGTAAATTATATCTCTTGATACTCTATGTCTCTTTGTACATATCCTCACCTATAATGTCTATTATTGATACATGTTTTTCTCTTATTCTCATAATAAAATTGAAGATTTCGAACGTATAAACATAAAATAGATAACGTTGCAAAAAAATTAACAATTGAAACTAAAAAGATTTAAAAACTACAAGTATAAAGACTAAAAATATCTATTTTAAATTATAAGAACTAAAAATGATTAAAAAATAAATATATAAATTAAAAAAAATATATATTTTAAACTATAAGAACTAAAAGAAAATAAGTTAAATATTAAAAGGTAAAAAAATATTTTAACCAAAAATAAAATACTCATCACACACTATGATGCAAATCTCAAAGACCCAATCAAGGATTGTTTGACCAGCTTGCGTCTTAAAAAAAATCCAAAGTATATATGTACCTTAAAAGGATTAGAACTTTGCATAGATCCTTTTAAAAGGTGAAATAATCATATGAAACGAAATGATATCTACACTTTGAGTAACTAGCTTGCGTTTCAGAAGTATTTTTTCTTTGCAAATTACCTCTTTAAAATTTTCCAAGACATACGTATACAATAAAAAGATTTAAAATTATTTTAAGATCATCTTAAAAATGAAATAATAATGATATGAAAATAATCAAAACTTAGCCTTGGCCAATGCTTTTGAACTATTGCAACCAATATCATGTGGGATTGTATCCTTAATAGACTCAAAGGGTTGACCATAATTTCAGTTCCGAGGCTGATAGTGGCAAAATAGGTTATATATATATATCTTACATGCTTCGTGTCTGTACTTTCATACAAGTACGGAAATTGTAATCTCAATCATCGTGAAACTTGGAGTGTTCATAAAGCATATGCTGTGGATGCACACATGCATGCCACATCGTGCGCGCGTGTTCTGGTTTAGTTAGTGATTTCTTAGATCCAAATCTAAATTATGAGAACAATTTTAAGTGCACATGGTTTGTGATACCTAAATGGGATACAAATTATGCATTTTGAATGCTTTATATCAAGTTTTAGGTCATAACTACAACTCTACAGATAGACTAAGATACTTCTGCCATTAATTGCATAAATATAACTATGTCTTTAACATGCATATATACTTATGTGCCTTTTTCTTATTATTATTATTATTATTATCATTTAATTCTTAATTATCGATCTATACTTATTACTTAAGATGAATATTAAGTATTTAACATTATACTCCCCCTTAACATGTTATTTCCAATGCTCTGTTTAACAATATAGACCTAATAGTTATAAAAACACATTGTTATCCAGCCCTTTTAACATAAAAATCTTCAAAATGTCGTGAGAGCAAATTTACAGAAAAATAAAAAAGTTCCAATTCAGTTTTTAATGATTGGTGTTTTACCTTTTTTTTTCATAGATAGATTTATAGGTCGCACAGACTCTACATTTGATTGATATACTAAATTTTTATTTCTAATATAATTTATTGCGTGTTTGTAATTTTGTTGAAAAAAAAAAACTTCCAAATTATAGTTTGTGTAAAATTTAGCCATCATGATTTTACCAAAATCATGATTAATTAATTATTGACTGGTTGTAAAGGCAGTGGCAATTTTAAAGTAGAGTATTTGGTAGTAATTAAGTTGAAAACATTTTATTTCTCAAAGTTTCTTACAAGCTTTCAACGGATACCATTGAAAAGAATAAACTATTTTCTTAATCTTCCATTTGTGTCAAAACTTTCGATATCAAAACTTTGGTTTACTAGGGCAGGACAAATTCCTTTCATCCTTTCACTAATCTCCCACTTTCTATTAGGTTTGCAATAATTAATCTTGCTTTATACATATCATTATAAAAAATCAGGGATGCCTGAAGCAGGAATATACGAATAAGATAATAACATACACTAATGATTCGAATACATCAATCAGTTACAGTTTCAGCTTTCTATAATTTTTTTTTTAATACTTGTTGGTGGGAGAGACTAACAATAAATAAAATCAAAGGATTAGATTCATAAGATAATAACAGGGTATTCTCAAAAATAATAATAACAATACTAATAACAGGGTGTATTGGAATCACGTTCGTAAGACTATATTGATTGGATGCAGAACCAGCTCATTATTACGAATCCAAATCTGCAAAACGTATCTTGCATGAACACCGTTTCATACAAAGGAATGTATTAAATTGAACTAGCTGTTTGTGACTCCATGTCTTTTCCAAAGAGTAACTTTGGTAAAGTATAAAATTCAGAGCAAGTTTGGTGTGAAATTTTTTTTTTTTTGTTGAGATTTCTGATATTGTATGACCACCTAAAGGACATATTTATAATTTCATTCAAAGATCACTATATTAATATGATGTTAAATAGGATATTGTACCCTTCCAGAAATATAATTGAGATTGTGATCACTAATCAATATATTTCTGAATTTGGCTAAACAATTCGCTAATATTTACTGGCCCATGAAATAATTTTTCATTAAAAAAATGTCATACGATACAATAATAAAACACCTTATAAAAATATAATACTTATTATCAAAATTACTTTTATTTACATTATAGATATAATATAAGAGTTATAAGTGGTTCGAATGGTTTGGAAAGAGAAACATGGAATTGACATGATAAGGAGAATGTAAGTTTGAATTCATCCACTAATATAACAACTATTAATTAACATTTACTAATTAAAAAATTATAAATATAATATATATTGATATATTATTAAAAAATTAAACATATGTTATATATAGTATATATTATTAAATCTTATTCAAAATCAATACTAAAATAAATTTATATTTATATATATATTATATCTACAATAAAAATATTTTTTATATGTCACTATGTAATTTTTTTTTAAGTGAGTTCTAAGTCAAACTATGATAGCTCGGTGGTTTGTCGACATTTGACATTCAATACACAAATTGTTTTCATTAATATACAGCAGCTAGAGTTTTCTATAAACTCAATATACAAAGATTGGTTTCATTAATATACATCAGTTAGGGTTCTCTATAAACGATCCTTCATTGTAATAATATATTGCATTGATATCAGTGGCAAAGGAAGCATTGGTGTTTAAGGAGGCTAAGACAAAAAAGATATATATCTAATTTTTTATTTCTTTTAAGTTTAAGGAGTGCCACAAAATAATATTTTTATATAAGAAAATTAGAAAATTAATTTTATTTTGGGATAACCATGACATCCTTGATCACCCACTTGCTCCGGTTGGACTCTCCTGATTTTTACGATTAAAAATCGTCACAACGTCATTAATAACTGTCAGGTCGTTAAAAATATTTGTAGCAGATATACTTAAACACAAGTGGCAGGTGTCAGAAAATTCAATCGCTTTGTGATGGTTTAAAACCGCCACAAAATGAATTTTAATTTTTCCTAATACAACGTTTTTGGCAGTTTTAAATCGCCACAAAATTGCGTGTTTGTTTGCCTTCTACTACATTTTCTGAAAGTTTATACAGTCACAAAATGCATTTTAATTTTTTGCTTTTGGCAGATTTAAATCATCACAAAAATTCCATATTTTACTCAATTCATTCAACATTAAACTAATATATTTTTATTATTAAAAAATATTTAAAATTATTTTAAAAGCATATTTTTATTATAAATTGACAAATAATAATCTAGATATTTTAGATATTTATAAAATTATTATTTAAAATTATCACTGATTATATTAATCATTTAAAATTAATAATGACTATATTATATTATTTAATTCAAATAATTCTTAAATAATAATTTTACTTATCGAATTCTAGATCACTTATTTTAATAAATTCTACCTATAACTATAATAATATTTACGTGTTTTTTTATGTTCTTGTTCAAATATAATTACATAATACATTAAATTAACAACTTTTAGCATTATAAAAATAAATCAAGACATAATCTAGTCATAGGTCTAACATATCACATATTTTTTATTATTAATATTATATCACAACGATCCAATCATTCTCTTCAACTTTGGAGTTACATCTAAGGCACAAATGGTAGCATTAAGTCAATATTAATTTTTTTCAAAAGTTGTTTTTTAAGAATTAAGATGCAAAGAGGAGTTGCTTCTTTTTTAAAAAAAAATTCTTCTGAAAAAGCAGTTTAAACAAACACAACAAAAAAGTAAAAAAAAAATAGCTTATTTTTATTAAAAATAGCATACATTTAAAAAAAAAAAAAAAACTTGAACAAACAAGTCCGTTATTTAATCCCTGCTAACAGAAATTAGCACTAATCATGTGATTCATAGATAAATTAATAGAGGGCATAAAATCCCAAGGAAATTCCATCATGAGCTCCTCACCATATCCTTTTTTATTTTTATTTTTTATTTTATCAATATACCTCACAATATTTAAATACAACATAAAAGTCTAATATAATATAAAACAGCAAAATTACTCCTAGTCCATCATTCCATCCTAAAGGAACAATTGAAGTTGTATTTTGAAGAACAGGAGACTCAACTATATTACCAAGCTCAACGGTGTCAAGCTGTCAGCAGATGCAAGGCCAAACAATTGTTTCAATTGTGGAAATTGTTGCTGTTTCTCAATCCCTAAGAAAGATGAGGAAACATCACTCATACATGTCGTAACTCAGCAATCAAAACGAAGAAAGAAAAAGTATTATCCCTTTTTGAAACATCAATTAAAGATACATGACAAATTAGTAGGGTCTGAACCAGCAAAGTAAATAGAAAGAAATTTGAAGTCAGGATATTGTGAAGAAAATATAACTAACAAGTCTAAAGTATGAACCTGCAAGGATTATAGAAAATATGTAATAAAAATAATAAATCCCAATTCCAGGAAGCGAGAGGATTAGCTTACTACAGAGACTAGAGTAACTATCGCACAACCAAAAAGACCAAAAGCATTATAGAAAAGAAATGCACAGACCACATCATCTTTATACCACGTAGGATCCTTTAGCTAAGGTTCATCAATGTATTAGTTTTTTAAACCAATATAATAGTCCCTCCTGACGATAGTCTCAACAGGGTATAACCCACGTAAAGTCTCAACCCCTAGAAGTATTATTACATCACTTCCTATATATTTATTAATAATAGTTCAACAAATATACATTAAATGATTCTAACCAAAACCATGTTGAACAAACACTAAAAGAAAAACAAAATCAGTATTATTTATTAATAATAGTTCAACAAATATACATTAAATTAATATACATTTTTCTTTGTGCTATACACTGCAGACATGGCACTTTCAATTTCTCAAATCACTTGCATTTCCTTCTCACACAAGCACAATATTGTACTTGAGCAATGCTCATATTTCGAAGTGTGGAATTCCACTATTTTACAATATCCAGAATATTACAATGTCAGCTAAGTTACCAGCTTTGTAAATGTACAATATTCTTAGACTGTTGAACCTCCAATATCTACTAAAATTTGTAAGTTACAAGGGTTAAAGAGAATTGGTGATGGCTTGATTCTAATATGAAAATTTTAAGGTACCTAAATCTAAACTTTAAAAGAAAAATATTTATTGGACAGCCTAGTGGTTACCAACCTAACTATTGGTATCATATGACCAGTGACTTACCATCTAAAATAGCATTGGCAACATCTGTGCCTCCTGCACGAGTTGGTCTTAAGTTGTTAGTTATTGTATCCACAACGCGTGTAAGCACAGCAGGTTTCCTGGCCATATTACACTTGTAAAGGGCAGATTTTTGAAAGAAAAATACCTACAAAAAGTGGATGGTAGTTTATTAACATCTCTGCAATAGTCAGCCTTGGAATTATTAGGTATTCACTTCATGGAGACAAATGTGATCATATAATTGACAAAGGGTAGTGAAATTAAGTATCAGTTCATTACACTAACTCAAATCAAACTACCAAACAACATATTCTACTCCAAAAGTTATGTAGCGTCACTCTACAAAAGCCCCATTTCTTTCTTTGCTCTAGTTTTAGGTTTTAAAAGAAAACCCTCACTGACTCAATGACTATTAGTGCATTAACTACACTTTTAAACAAATGAAGACTCACAGTATCTGTCATATATATGATCATGGCTCAAACACAGACATTTGGAACATTTATAAAAACTAGGTAAATTGTTGTTTCAAAACTATACTCAAATATCATATAAGAGACCTCGAGCACTTAGGAATTAGGATATCCATCAGCTACCTAAAACTTTGTTTGATTGACCAACCCAAAAGTGATGAACTGATGATCTTGGAAAGAATAAATGAGTCAAGCATTTATATCAAAATCATTTCAAAAAAGATTAAGAACAAGGAATGGAGTTGGAATTATTTTGTCCAATATTGACACTTCCTTTAAGCATGTTGAAGCATATCCACTTATTTCAATTCATTATAAATACAAATCTTTATACTATTTAAAAATATTAAATACATTATCAAAATGTCAAAAGTAAAGCATTTTAATCTATAATAAGATTAATTGCAACAAAGAATCTAACCTTCTCTGGAGGAAGATCAATGCCCAAATTCCCACGGGAAAGGATAATACCATCTGCTTCTTGTAGAATTTCATCAAAATGGGTCAATCCCTAGAAAACAACACAGATGTGCATATGGAATTGAATCAGAATAGCTAATAGTAATCTAATTTACATAATACATGAATTGTATTAATTAATATAGTGAGCAACAAATTACAATGCAAGCAAATGGCCTCTAAGGAATCATGCAAATGTTATTTACTACTAGTAACACCATAAGCAAGAGCAAAATCAAATAGATAACTGAAATTTACAGCTAGTTTGTGCTAAGCAACGGCTAGAAGGTGCAATTGACTCCAATCCAAGCAGAACCATAGGCAACAAACAATAAATTAACTAAAAGAAACCACTCAGGTTAATATTCCTAGAAAAACTGTACATGAAAATTAAGTCAAACACATGATATCTTGAGAATGCTAAAAGCCTCAATACACCTTTGCCAATCCATCAAAATTGACATGCAGTATCTTTGAAGAAGCTTCATGTCTCACTTTTGTTAACAACCTACATCTCTGCACCCGTGGTATCCATCATAACCTGGTCAAGGCAACAACAGAGTAACCAACACTCAGCTGGTTAACTCCTTTCCCATTACATAAACAAATTCCACAAGAAACCTAAACAACAATGCATGCATGCATAAATTGGTGGGACCTATGCACCCAACAAAACCTTAATCCCAACGAAATGGACAGCAAACAAGTAAAACACAAGAGTTTCATTTCTAACTTCTAGCCTAAGCAATCGGTTTTTAGAGAATATCTATACCGAGAGATACTAAATCAAAATAAATAAATAAATAACTCATAGCGCAGAGCTTCTTAGTAGTCTTGACAACATCCTTCAAATTGTTCAAAGTCTCTTGGTGATATTCAGGATTACACCAAGAGAAGTCGAAACGAGCAACTATTAAAAAACTGCAATTATAGTTAAATTTAACATTGTAGTGAATTCAATATAAAAAATAAAAAAAATTGAAGCAAGCAAAACATCAACAAAATGACACATCAAAGTTTACCGAGAGTGAATAGAAGGCAACATCTCATGTTTAAGCATCAATACTTTCAAATTCTTAATGGCCAACGCAACGAAAAACAGAGCATCTGATCACTGAACAATAATGCAATGGGAACTTTAATAGAATCGGTAAAAACAAAGCAAAATGGATGTGATTCATTGTTGGAAAACTTGCCTTAAAAGGATTTAAGAACGAAATCCAAAAGAATGAATGCTATGCTCCAAGAGGTTCTCAAGTGCGAGTTTCGTAAGTGCGATGTTTCCTGAACTAGGTTTTGGTTATCAAAGTCGATTTCAATTTTTCATCGTGACTTATGAACGAAATCCAGAAGAACGATTTTGGTTATCACAAGCGGGTTTCAAATTTTCATCTAAACATTACTACCTCCAAGTTCCAGATTTATATTTACTAATTTGCAATCTTTTAATAAAAGAAATTGATTTTTTATTTTTTATTTTATTCTTTTACTGTTATAATGGAGGGAGTAAGTTTAAGTTAATAGAAATTTATGCTACAAAAATTGACACAAGTTATCACGGGTGAAAGCCATGCCGAAGAACCAAAGTTAATCTTGCAAAATATGGAGCCAGCCAAGGACGGAGCCAAGGGGGGACCTACGGGTGCCACGGCCCCCCCAACAATTTTAATTTTTTTTTATATACATATATATTACTATATGGCACCCCCTATTTTTAATATAAACTCATATGTATAATTAAATGAATAACCCAAATTTATTTTTTTATTCAACTTTTGGACTTCTGGTACGGCCTGCTATGTGGTATCACTTTGGAATTTTTTTTTTTTTAAAAAAATGTAGCGCCTCATTTGATCATTCCAATTCTCGGCCCCCCAGTATTGAAATCCTGGCTCCGTCCCTGGAGCCAGCACCTTTTGAGTCACACAACTTGAGAAGATGCAGAGACATTGAATTAATCATTTGTAGCGGTTAACAATTTTGCTAGAATTCCAACATTTTCTAGCGGTTTATTAAGACCGCAAGAAAAAACCGCCAATAATCATACAAATTTTTGTAGGGTTAGTTTGGTCTTCGTGCATATTAGGGATACATTTGTTAATATAAATTACATTTTATATTCAGACAAATAATTAATTGACCAAGATGATCTCCAAAAATGCAGAACTAGTGGGAATATTTAAGTAGAGAAACTATATTTGTTTATAACCTCAACTTTTTTTATTTTATTTAAAATACTTATAAAGTTATATGACAAATTTATGTTTAAAAAATTAAAAAAAATTAACTTATGTAATTTTTTTTGGGTAATTTGAAATGAAAATAATAAAATAATTCAATTATTTTATAACTATATCGTTAATAACAAAATTTTAATTTTCTAATATTTTTAGTTTCAAAATTATACTTTGAATAATTTAAAATATAAAATTAATGGTTTAAATATATTTTTATCCTCAAATTTAAAATTATTTTTTTAGTTTATGTACTTTGAAAAAAAAAATAAGAGTAAAATACTGTTGAAATCCCTAAAAGTATTTGTCATATAAAAATTCAAAGAGTCCCTAAAAATAAAAAATATTACTCATTTTAGTATGAAATTCAAAAAAAAAAAATCACTTAAGTGATAATATTAATGTATATATAGAAACTTAAATAATAATAAACAATTACTTTTAAGAATTAAATGAAATGATTAATTATTTAACTTTTTTTTAACTTTAAGACTAAAGTATTAATAACATGTATTTTCATAAATACAAATAAAGTTTTATCTATTAATTTTGTCCTTATGCCCAATGTCCTCCTCAGTGAGTGAACCGCGCGAGTTGGAGGCTTTGGTGACAAATGAATTTGGCAAAGCATTTTAGTCAGGAAAAAGGATGTTAATTTGTTTGCATAACAGGCATTTTTACTGACCTGCGAAATATTATTCTAAATGTTTTTGTCAAACTTCCCTGCATTGAGGAAATAAAATTTAAAGTTTGTTTGGATATAAATTATAAATTTTTTATAAAAAAAATTATTGAAAACAAAAACAATGTTTTTTTGAAAGAGAAATTCTCAAAATATTTTTAAATTTATATATAAACAAACTCAAACTCCATTTTAGCTTAAGGAGCTTTTAAAGCTCATGGTTTAAATTATTTTCATGCGAGATTTCATCAAAGCAAAGAGTATGTTTCAGGATCTCTATAAAGTGACAGACATAAATGACACCATTCTTCGTTATTTACAAAAAATATATATCTTATCTTAATTATTTATTAATGAAAATAAAAACTATACATAATATATTTTTGTAAATGGAGAATTAAAATGAGACAATTTTTGTTTAGAAACTAAAAGTTAACAGTTTAATATCTAAAAATATATCTAACCTTGAAAAAATTAGAGATTTAGGAGTGGTTAATATCAATGAGTTGAAAGCATTAAGTAGGAGCGGTTGTTTGCAATTAGAGTGGAGCTATGAAGGAGGACCAACACCATCTCCAAAATGCAACCAATACTAGTAATGTAGTGGTTCCATAATGATGGAAGAAAGAAACATTAGCTACATATTGTTGAATAAAGTTTAAATTAAAAGAGGGCCAGAGCAGGTGTATTGTCACCAACCATCACTCCCTCACCTTCTCTTGATCAACAACTGCATCCATATTTGCTTTAAACACACTAGTAGGTGCCCTTTATCCACTCAATGCATCTCTACCGGAAGTTAAAGTTCTGTTTCATCATGTAACCATTCAAAAGTTTACAATCCAAAAAAATAATTGCAAGATTGATCAACAACAGTTTTGAGAATGCTTGCAAAACAAAGTAAGCTAGTTATGTTTTAGTGTAATTATATTGCATCTTTTTAACAATATTTTATCCCATAGATGATTGTACTAAATGAATAAATATTTTTACATGATTAAAATGCATAAAAATGATTTTGTTTAGATATATATATGTATCTTAAATTTACAATAATCAATTTATATTCTTTACCCTTTCTAGTAGTTGTAATATTGTGCACATGATACGTACTAAGTTTGAATCCTTGTTATCATAGCAATTCTTATGAAAAATAATAATTATCTATCATTTGATTAATATATAATGAAGAGTGATAGTGATATACTATTTGTATCATTCATAAATGATTTATATTATGATATAAAATTATTTTTAAAGATTTAATTTTTCTCAAATGAATGATGTATATTAAAGAATAAAATGTAATAATAACCATTGATTAAAAAGTCAATGATAGAAAATTTTGATAAAACCAAATATATGTAGAATATATAAAATATAAAATTAATTATAATATCTATTGTTGATTTTTTTAATCTAACAATTATTATTGCATTTTAATATATATTATATTCAAAGAGATAAGAGGTTAAAAAAAAATAGAGTATTCAAACAATAAATCATTTCAATATTGAGTTATTGCTTGCTAAATAATAAATCATTCATTTGATATTAAAAATATAAGATACACTTGCATGTTAAGAAAGTGAAGTTTGTTCTTTTCTATGTGAGAACAGAATATTCAAATGAGAACCAATGTGAAAGAGAGTGAAAACAATTAAATGTTTAAAATAAATAATTATTCTAATTTATATATACTATAAAGTGATTATAAGTTTTTGTTATATAATATAAACATTTATGTTATGTATTGTTTAAACTAAAATATTAATTAATTATAATTTCAATCACTAATTTTTAATTAATAATAATAATTTTTTATCAGCATAAAATAGGCATTTAATGCCTCTGTTTATTTCTTAAAATTAAAAAACAAAAGTTGACTGAACCAATTTTACTTTCTTTAACAACCCTTGTAGTTGTTTCCACTTTTTTCAAAAGAAAATGAGAAATAAAAATAATAAAAGAAGTTAAAAAAGTTGTTTATAATAAGAAAGTGAGTAATTTGAGGGTATTTATAGAGATAAAAAAAAAACTTGTAAAACATGTGTACACCAAAATGTCATATGTTATTTTTATATATTGTAATGTTATAGATAATTCAAAATCACTCCAAGGAAAAAAAATCCTTATTTAAGATATTACCAATACTAAATTTGAATTGGTAAATAAATAAAATAATTTTATGAGTTGTTTGATTTATGAAAGAAAGATAAAAAGAAAGAAAGCAAAAGGAAATAAAATGAAAGGAAGTGAAAATTAGTAAATATATATTATATATATATATATAATTATTTAGTTGTTTGGTAAAAGAGAAAAGAGTGAGAGGAAAGAAATAAAATAATTTAAAAGACATAAATGACCTAGTAAAATTGATATTATAATTTTATTTATATATGATGAAGTATATTAATAAATGACAATAAGATTATCTTGTTCCACCTTATTGAATGAAAAATCATTTCGTATTTGCATTCATACATGTGGTGTATCAGTTAAAGTGAGTACTCACAAATTTTATTAATATTTATTGTTTTCTATTAGTATTTGTTAATTTTTTAAGAAATTAAAAAATAATAAAACTTATATTTTGTGTTAATTCTATTGAAATATTAAAAATAAATAATTGATGTCAAATTTTGAAACTGCATTTAACATAAATTTTGTTGAAATATTTAAAATGGTTAAAACACAAAAAATAATAACTTAAAATATATTAATCTCATAAGTAGTAATGAAAAAAAATTGTGTAACATCCCAAATTTTTATAAAAAATTAATTGATATTTTAATTAATTAATTTGAGATATTTTGAAAAAAAAGTTATTGATAAAAAAAAAATATTTTATAAATTAATTATTATAGGTATTTGCAATATTTTTTCTAAGATAAATAATTAAATGGACTTTTGTCGACATGTTATGTGTAGGTTAGAGTTAATATTTTTATGAGTACATCAGTAAGACTAGGGTTATAATTTTAACATGCACCTTGCGAATTTGAATAGGAAGGAAAATCAAAGGTAGCAGGAGATGATCTTGAAAATCTCAATCAAGAAGACTTTGACATCTATCAAGGTAAGGAGGGGTGAGAATCTCACTCCAAGTGTATGTTATTTGTGGTGTAGCAAGACTGACCCCCAATCCTATTGTTTGTATTTGAATGCATAAGGGATTAAGCTCAAATATTGTTTGTAATTGTAATGTGTATTTGTTGTCTCCTTGATTTCTAAATATGTTGTTGTGTTGTAATTATGTTGCTTATCTATGAGTTTGACTTTGAATGTGAATCTATAAGTGCTCATGAGTTCTCCGAGAAACTCTAAGATTTGGAATTAAACAATAATTAGATGAATAATTATGATTAGGAGACCCTTATAATATAATGAATTAATTAGACTATATACACTATTTTTTCTATAATGAATATGTGTAATTTGTGAGACTTACTTAAGGTGAGTGTGATTTGTAATTATGAAAAAAAAGGATCTTTTTGATACCATGTTAGGCACCACATGAGGCCATTGAATGCAAAGCAACAAATGAGCCTTTATAATGATCATGCTAAACGTGAGGAGGTGCATGCAGGGCGTGAGAGTCACAAAATGCTTGCAACTTATGGATGTCGAGTATGAGCTTGGTCAGCTAAGCATGGGAACTCTAAGACTCCCTATATAAAATTTATTGAGCGTTAGGAGAGTCACACCAGGCGTGATTCTTTCAAAGACTCTTAGTCTCAATTGCAATAGGCACGGGGTACCCCATGTTAGGCGTTATCTTGTGCCTACGATTGAAAGGTGTGGAATTGATTAATTGGTGGATATCCTTGATTAATAAGCCATATGAATTAGTTGATTAAGATAAGTGAATTATGTGTGTAGTGTGGAAAAGTGAGAAAGTATGTGATGATAACGGGAACCCTTAAGATTGTGATATGTGACAAAAGTGCAAGTGATTATGTGACAAAGTCTATGTTTAACTTAGTAATGTGAAAATTTGGATGAATTGCCTAACAAAGATGTGACTAATATGATATGAAATTGTTTATATGTGGATTGTGAATGTGAATTATATAATCATGCATAGAATCTACATGACATATAACGTTTGATTATGTGTTTTTTTCCCTTTAATTAAAGTTACTATACACAAAGTGTTTTTAACTACTTACTATTGTCATAGATGATTTTTGACAATAGTGACACTTTTTTATTTTCCTCCTCCTCCTTTTTGCTTTTTTTTAGACAACAATTAAAACAAAAATCATTGTTATTTTTTAGACTTTGAGAGCTTTAAGATTAATCATCGACGACATTACTTTAATTGTCGTGGAACTTGTAGAAGACAAAGTCGAAGAACATATCACAATGCTTCGATTTTGATGCCAAAGTGCACCTTGGTGAGGCGCCCCATGAAAAGCTTCGAGCACAAAATCTGGTTGTTGTTGGTGGCCCGAGAAGCAAACCATAAGAAGATGGGGAAGGGAAGTAGAAAAGGAAAAAAGGAAAAAATAGAACCACCGCCACTAGATATCATCTCCAACGACAATTTATGGTGTTGAGAAGCCCTCTAATAGTCTTGCCTGAAGTGGGAAGATATCTTGCATAGGTTACGTTCATAACATTGAAAAATTTAGACTGGTCTGATACTTAGAAACTGTGATACATGATGAATCAAATAACTGCAAAGCAAACTTAGCATGGGTGGTATGCACGTCTAAAATAAATAGATAATATTTTACTTTTTTTTATTATTAATTTAACAAAGGGACGTAAGGCCAACACAAGCAAAACACTACGCTATCTATCAAAAGACGTTGATGACGCATAAGTAAGGCAAAAAGGATAATAGTTGTCAACTAGGCTATGAAAAATGACTTCTAAAATGGGAAAATAGTTTGGAAATTAGGACCAGAATTGAATTGAATCAGAGATTAAATTTGTTCATTAAACATATAAAAACAATATTTACATTTTTTTTTTAAAATTACATAAATTAAAATCAAAATTTATTAATTTTATAGAAATTTTAAAACGTATTTAAATTCAAGAGAATCATATTTATTTATATAAAAAGGGACTTAATAAGAATTAATATTGATAATAACTAGCAATTTAGTTTATACAAAGGTTAAAATTTTATTTTAAAAAATAAAAATAATAAATAAATACTTTTTCATATATAATTAAAATCTATAATAAATAAATATTTTTGTCATATAAATTATATTATATTTTTTGATAATTTTTTAACCATTGATAATTCATTTTAAAATTTTTATATTTAATTTAGTAATAAAAATGAAAATATAAATTGAAAGAGAAGAAAATTTTCTAAAAACACCACTTTAAAAAAAACTAAAAACTTTATATCTGAAGAAAATTATTATAAATTATACATAAAAAATATTGAGATGATTATTATTTTCAAAATAATATTATTCAATTTTTTAAAAAATACAATAATATATGTAAAAAATATTTTATAACTTAAAAATAATTATCTGATTCTAATTTGATTTATAAATAAAAGTTTAATATTTGAAAAAGAATGATAATAATGTAAAATATAGTTATTTAAGTAAAAAATATGGATATTGGAGGGTAAAATAGGGGCGTTGGTTGAAAAAAAAAAAGTGAAATGAAGAGGTAGAAGTTAGAAGAGAGGAGAAAATGAGAGAATGAGACTATGAGAGGGTGTAGCAGTGATCCACCTTTTTCCTCGACGCGCATAATATCCCTCTCATTCTCATATATGTAAAGACAAAACCAAAACCGTGGATGTGTCTCCACAACCCACCATTCCCATTCTCTTTCTCTCTCTCTCTCTCTCTCATAGATCTGGCTGAAACCCTCGCGATCAGATCTCGTTTTCCTAGAATGTCCTCTAACCGTTCAGATCTAGGCTCCCGGATCTACCCGGACTCCGCCGCAATCGACCACTTCGACCGCCTCCCGGACTCCCTCCTCCTCCTCGTCTTCAACAAGATCGCCGACGTCAAGGCCCTCGGCCGCTGCTGCGTCGTCTCCCGCCGCTTCCACTCCCTCGTCCCCCAGGTCGACAACGTCCTCGTCCGCGTCGACTGCGTCATCTCCGACGACGACTCCTCCTCCTCCGCCGCCGCCTCCGACAAGTCCCGCGGCCCCTTCTGGACCCTCCTCCGCCTCGTCTTCGGCGGCATCGTGAAGCCCATCCAAACCCTGGGGCAGTTCCTGGGCCCGAAGCGCCCCTCCCCCTCCCTGGCCGTGGGTGTGGGTGTGGCCTCGGAGGACTCGGAGGCGGAGGCGGAGGCGGAGACGGAGGGCGCCGTGACCCACCACTCCCCGACCCAGGTCCTGAAGAACTTCAACGAGATTCGGCTCCTCCGCATCGAGCTTCCGAGCGGCGAGCTCGGCATCGAGGACGGCGTCCTCCTGAAATGGCGCGCGGACTTCGGGTCCACCCTGGACAATTGCGTGATCCTGGGCGCGTCCTCCGTCTTCCACCCTAAATCGCAAGAGCCCTCGACAACGACAACCCTAGAGGCTCAGGCTCAGGCTCAGGACGACAACGGAAGCATACCTGACTCCTTCTACACGAACGGCGGCCTTAAACTGCGCGTGGTTTGGACCATTAGCTCCCTGATCGCCGCCTCCGCCAGGCATTACCTTCTCCAGCCCATTATCTCGGAGCACGGCACTCTGGAGAATTTGGTGTTGACCGACGCTGATGGACAGGGCGTGTTGTACATGAACAGGGAGCAGCTGCAGGAGCTGAGAGTGAAGCCTCTTTCCGCTTCTTCTGCTTCCAAGAGGACTCTGGTTCCGGCTCTTAACATGAGGCTCTGGTACGCCCCCCAGCTTGAGTTGAGCGATGGCCTCGTCTTGAAGGGTGCCACTCTTGTTGCCATTCGCCCCACTGACCACTCTCCCAAGGAGGCTTCTGATTTGTCTTGGGTTTCCTCCGCCTTTCAGGAGCCTTACAGGACGGCTGCTACAATGCTTGTCAAGAGGAGGACTTATTGCCTTGAGATGAACTCCTTCTAATGTCATGGACTCATGGTAATATTCTCATTTCTACTTCTTACCACTCTATTTTCCTCTTTAGCTTCCACTAATCTTACATATTATTTCAGGAATCATACGAACGAATCAGGATACTCATGTTTTCTTTGGGGCCTACAGCTCGCTCAATGCAATCTGTGCCCCACATTGGACTAGATACTACTAAAGAGACCTCAACATATCATGCTTGAGCGCAAAAACTGAATGCATCTGCTGCTTTTTTTTATTTGAGGCAATGCTTGTAAGAGTGCACACCTGCAACTAGGATCATCATGTAAGAGCTTTAAGTTTCTACTCATCTGCCCTTATCAGATCTCTCTCTGTGAATATTCTAGGTATCAGTTTGGTTTGCCTTTGTCATATATTTTTCTCAACTTAAATGAGCAATGTACTTTGCTTCTGTAATTTTAAATAACTTCTGGATGAGTCAATCATGCCAAATGCAATACTTGTTCCTGCACGCACTTTTCTTTTTTGTCGTTGGAACCTTTTTCGGGGGCTCAGGTCAGTCAAATTCATTTGCAAGTTACTTGTCGGTGAACTGTTCAATAAAATACACTCGAAGCCAAGGTGGAGCTCATAATCTTGGCTTGTTTATTCAATGAACCCAAGTTTAACTTTTCAGATTTTTTGTTCACTCCCTGATTTAGGGCTCAAGTGATCCGACTTATTCAATTATAAGCAAACAGTTCAAGCAGCTAAAAGTGGCTACTGTCTACCCTAAGTTGAGTGAAGTATGAACGACTCCAATGAACTGCACACGAGCAGTATATTTATTTTTTCGACCAAAAAAAAGAGAGAGTAGATATTCTTTTTAGTAAATATAAAGAATGAGTTTATATTCTAGGAAGAAATAAAGTCAGTTTTTATTATGAGTTTCGCTAATTAGATTTGTGATTGTTTTACTCTATGTGCTAAAGTAATAATATAATATATGTGCATGAAGCTTATAATTAAATGTTCAACAAATACGGGGTTGTTAATATCTTCTTAATTGTGTATTAATTAAATTATTTCATAAGTGATATCATGCCTTTTTTTATAAAGAAATTAAGATTTATTTTTCTTATGATGAAAAAGGCAAATTCTCTACCATTGTTCAAGTTTGTGTTCTCGGTGTATTTTATAATAAATTTGATTTAAAAAAATAAAATATATTTAATTTGTTTCATGAAGAAAACTTTTTTCTTAATCTTAACAAAAAAATACACGTATAGGATTTTAAAAGTTAATCATTTATTAAGATTTACCATAGAAACGTAAGGTTTGAACTTTGCTGAAGAAATTTAATTAAGTGGTGTTGACTATTGAGCAAGGTTCAGCTCGAGTCCAAGAAATGTAGATTGCATTTTCAAGTAGTCTGAAGCGTACTTGAGTTAAGGCTAGTTTGCTTGGGTTAGCTGTTATAACATTTGTATGGAATTATGAATTGGCAATAGTTATAACGTATTTAATAACAGCGGTTGGTATGCAAGTTGTATGAGAATTTTAGTGGAGTGAATGCAGAAAATTAGCCAGGCAGTTAGTTGATGTAGCTGGTTTGTAATGGAGGTTGATAAAAATGGTCTCTTTAAAGGTCACATGATGTCTTGATCATAGTTGGTGTCAAAACTGCAAGCTTTAATTTGCGGGGTGGATGGTCCCCTGGGATAGGTAGCGGCCTTTTAATTGCCCACCACTCACATAGCTAGCTGTACACACTAAAACCACATTCCTAATTGCAAAGTAATGAGTTGGATTGCATCTATCTACAAGGGTACTAAGAATCAAAATAAATTACTAAGGCCAATCTAGGCTGCTAAGTACTCTATGTTTAGCATCATTATGCAAGTTGATCATTTTTTTAAATAAATTTCATTGATGATTAATATTTTCTCAGAAATTTTGATTAATAATCTTATATAATAAAATTTGATTTCGAGATATTTTAAAAAATCAAGTTTAATTTTAATTTTAACTAATGACATGTTGGGGAAAAAGATAAATTTTAAATCTTCTTAAGTTTTTGTTATAATAAATTTTTTAATTACAATTTTTTTTTATATATTTTAATTATTAGATATATCTGTTTTTATTCGTTATTAAAAATAATTATTTGCCGAGATAATTGAAATTGTGCATTTTAGACATTATTTGTCACAAAAACTCAATTTCACCGCTCACCAGCTGGTGAATTGAAAACCTACACCGACCCATCCCTCCTAATGAAAATGAAAAGGGGGCAGAGAGGTCAAAATTTTGACTCTTTCTTTTTCTTTTTTTGATGATTCGGCTGTTTCGTTCTAAATGCCAAAAACTTTTTTAGCAAATTCAAAATACTTCTAAATTTTAGGTTTTTCTTCTTCTCTTTTTTTGTAGATAACGATGTTCTCATATGATTAGGGAAATCCTAAAAGTATATATCCTTTTGTTTATCATATCGATGGTCTGAAGGGAAGAACTTTATTTCTAATCATATAACTCAACCGCTGCCTCCAATTTCACAAAGATCCGTTGTTTGGGAAGTTCTTTCTTTTACCCCAAACATAGTTTAATCATAGTCTTGGTTGTAAAATGTGAAGCTTCACAACAATTCGATCTATAAAAATAATTGTTTTTTTTTTTACATTTTTATATTTTCCAAAATTTTATATTATTTTTGGATTTTTATTAATTAAAAAATTATAAAGCATTCTAATCTATTAAATTAATAAAGAAAATAAGCAATTCACAAATAAAAAAAAATGGAAAGAAAAATAATTACTAAATATATAAATAACTGAGACATGATTATTCTCACTTAATTAATAGTTTGAAATTTAAATTATATATAATTATATTAAATATTTTATCTTAAGTAATTATGCCAAAGTGAAGTATGATTTTCTCTCATAAAAAATAGGTTTTTTTTTTTAAATAACTACCAACCAATTGACCACATAAAAAAATGTTGATGTGTCAATTCCATGAACACTTGAAAACTGAAGCTTATAGGACACCTACACTCAGTAGTGGATTCAAGACTTTAAGTTAGCGTGATATTTTTTTTAAAAATATAAAAATTAATGATCATATATATATACAGAAAAAAACATAAATATTAAAAAACTATCTGTAAATTCAATACATAAAATTAGAAAGTATAAAATATAATATTCCCAACACTCCCATGGTTCTCACCAAAAGATTTTGAAGAAAAGGATGAGCACCTACACTAGTATGTATCTTGTGATTCTCTTAGACCCTGGAAGTCGGAAACACATACAGCATCTCTCACTCTTAGGTTAGAAATTAGAGAAGACAATGTTCAAACAACACGACTTCTCCTATGTTGGACTTCTTTTTTGCTCTTTTATTCTTTCTTCTCTATTGTTTTCTCTTGCCTTTTTTTTTAAAAAAAAAAAAAAAGAAATTAAAAGACTTATTTTACTTTCTAGTTTCTACTAACTACTTTATAATTTTTTTTATTTCATCGTTAATTCTTTTAATTCAAAATAAAATTAAATCAAAGAATGCTGTCATTTTTCTTCTTCTTTCTTTTGGATTCCAAATTTTAAGACTTTCAAAATTGTTCATTTTAGCATTTTGTATTATTATTTTCTTCGATCTTTATAACAACACAATAAAAAGAATAGGTCAAAATCGAGTCTCCACACTAAAGATTAGAAAACATTGTGTTTAAACTTCAGTTTAACATAGACTTTTATCTAGTGTTGGGAAAAAAAAATGTTTTCCCTCAATTTTGTGTTAATAATACTTAATAAAACCACGTTGACTTATGAACTTTGAAGGGGAAAAAAATCCTTTATTTTCAAAACTAAGTAAACATTCTAAAAAAGTTTCATCATTAAAAAAAATAAAATTTCTTAGCTTACAGAAATTGCGGGCATCACAGTTGTGATGACAGGGCAAGGGGGGTTCCTAGAACCAACCTTTATTTTCTTTCTCAAACAATTATTCATATTATTGTTTGTTATTTTATTAGGTAATTAGCTGTTTCTGATTCTAACTTTATCTGTTTGTCACATGAGGAGCCTTAGCTTTGCACACATACAATCCACGTGAAATGAGGTCTGGACTTTGTGACTAATTGAACACTGCAACAAACAGGTCTTCTTGCACACTACTCATAACCTTTCTTTTTCTATAGTCTTCCACTGATTCATTTGTTTTCTTATTATACACACATTAATTAGGAGCTATATCCCATATTATAATTGAACATGTCGCCTTCTATTTCATTCCACCCTACTCAATTTTCATAAACTTAGTAGCAAGAGTAGATGCACCCAAGTGGCTGAATAATATTATAGATCACATATGGATAATCTAATCCATTAAATTCTAGTTAGAAATTCGGTCTCTAATTAATATGTATAGAAAAATATTTATAAAAACAATTAAACTCTTAAATAAAACATATCTAGAGAGATTAGTGTTTAAATTTTGATTAAAAAATATCTTTAATTTACTTAAATAATAATAATTATTATTATTATAGGACACAGCAAATGGTGAACAAGCCCCCACAAGGTAATATTTATGCCGGCAGAGTGTGTGACAGAGAGGGACTGAATCAGTGGACAAAATATAATTAATATGCCAAGAAGGGTATTGAAAACGAAAAATTACATGAATGGGTCTTTAGGATTATCTAATAATTGTACTTTTCATCATCACACTAACATTTTGGAGCATTTTCAGGTGGCACTTGCATCTTCCAAATGGAGCTTGTCAACTTTTATGCTTTTGGCCTTTAGTCCTCAATTAGTTTGTTGTCTACAGGAGCTTCTTATTTGACCTTTAGGGGGTGAATCAATTAATTAATGTTGAGACTTAAATTATTAGGTGTGACTGTGAACCAAACCAAGCAATTAGATGTATATTTCTAAGTTTCTAATGCATTTTTAAAAGTTGGAAGCTTAATTATTGTTGATTTTATTAGCACACATCCACGAGGACTAAAGTGTTACTTTATATAAGGGTTCCTATCTTAACCAATTATTTCTCTTTCATGATTTCATAGCAGGCGTCATCTATTCATGAATATAATGGTAGAAGATCCTGGAATTGATTTTATTAACTTCTGCTAAGGTTTATTATAACATGTGTCTTAACTTGTTTTAAAAGTGACACTGAAGTTTGAATAGAAAAATCGCTCGTATATCTAGGCCTCTTCCTTTTTTCCCCTTCTTTATCAGCTAAAGTTGCTATATGTCATTGTTATAAAGTGAAAATTGCATTGATTATGTACTTTTGCATAGCAAATGCAAATTAAAGGCTCTATGAGTCCAGCCAAAGTTAATGCATTGTTATTCCTAGAGGGTTGTACATTTTGTAAGCTTATTGGTTACATAATCATGTCCTAACACACCTCTAAAACCTGCTAGTGGTTACTTCTGAATCTGACGGGGAATAGAAAATTAGATATTCGGTATTCTGAGCCCAATTTATCGTCAAAAGTTTATTAAGTTTGGCTCTTTCTTACACTTTATTTCTTAAGCACATTTGATATTTCTTCTTATTTTTTTCATTGTATCACTCATTACATCTAAATTGTCTCTCTGGTCTCTCTTCCACTCTCCAAGGATATATACACTAAAAAGAGTGTTTATACTTATAATATTATTCGGTGTGAAGGTTAAAATATAAATTAAAAATTTATAAATTATTTTTTAAACAGTTTTATCAAGACAACATCACGTAGCTCTCCACATTAAACTATGCAGGTGATTATGAAAAATGGGTTATTAGCTTTAGGATCTTGCAAAGGTCAACATCACGTAGTAGACTTCCTAAAAGGATTCAATGGCAAACCAATCTTGATTATTGGGCCCGAAAGAACCTGCATCCAATATATCCAGCTTTAAAGCACTGTACATTGGCCCAAAGAAGTAAATCTTTCATAGAAAATTTTGAACTCGATAAGGCGATCTAATATGGCAATTTTTAAAAATCAATAAGTATTTTCCCACTCCAAGATATTTCAACTATAGTGTTAAAACTCGAACAGATGATTGAATCGATTAAAGTAGTGAGTGATGAGTCACTGATTCAACCAATAAATTATTGGTTGAATTACATAAATTAATATATAATTTTAAATTAAAAATATAATATAAAAATTATTTAAGTCAAATATACATATTAGTTTTCACCAAATTTGAGTCTCATCTTACCTAAAAGGTCTTTTATTTTTGTGAGCGTAAGTTAGGGACAATCAACTGAAGGTCTATTTGGTGAACAAAATAGGAGAAAAATTAATGAGCTACAAGTAGGTTTATATATATATATATATTGTCCAATATTTAATGCATATCAAATAACCTAATAATCATATAAAATTATATGCAAATGATAAAAATTGATCTTATAAAAGACATTGATAATGGTAGTAACAGTGATATAAGGGATACATAATTATGAAGATGGTGAAAATAGTGGTAGTAATAAAGAGAAGTGATGGTAGTGAAAAAGAAAGTGATGGTAAGACCGGTGTTAGTTGTGATAATAATAATAATAAATAAAATAATAATAATAATAATAATAATAATGATAATGATAATATTGATAAAAATAATTATGATTTGGTGATGGTAAAAATAGAAATATATAGTGATTATATAAAAAAAAATTATGATCATAATAATAATGGTGACAACTTGTAAAATAAAAGTAGTGGTAAGTAATGATAAGGGGTGACAATTGATACCAAAAATAATGATTTTATGATAGTGATGATCACATTACAATATCAATGATCAATAGTAACAAGTTGAATTTAATATTGATCGAGATATTGAAAGAAAATAAAGGTGATACCGTGATAGATAAAGTAAGAGTTATGTTTGTAATATAACAAAAATAACCGTAAAAAAATAGAAATAACAATTACAACATGGATCAATGATAAATAGGAAAATAATTATCTATCATATCTTACATTTTCTTTATGATAAATTTGTTACTAGTGAAATTATTCAATTAAATTAACAAGATAAACTCATTATTTTTATCTTAACTACCAATATAAAATAAAATGATTATCTATGTTTTTCTATAATATATAAATGAAATATCAAATATTTGGTTTTCACTTTTGTTTTGTCCTATTTAACCCTTACTTAATACTTAATGCAATAATTACCTTTTCATCAAAACTAATTACTTTGTTTTATTAATCGCAAAAATGACCTTCACTTTAAATTCGAACACACCTTTAAGCTTCATAAACCAACCACGATGACTCTACAACTACATTTGCCTCTCATTTTCTGTTCGGCCTTCTCGTCTTTTATTTTGTTTTTTTTTTGTTTTCCTTTCCATTTTCGTTCCCTTAAACCCTTGCTTTCGCTTAGGAATTCTTTGGAGTACAGGAGACGAGGCATAGTATAATGAGCATAGTCACATGCTTACTCAAATAAAAGAAGCAACAACACCTTATTGCCAATTTTTTCTGTTTTCACTGCACTTCACCTTCTTTTCTTCTTCAGGTAATAACCTCTCCTCATATTCTGTTTGTTTCACATGCATATAATTATTTGCAATTCTATGTTGTTTCTGAATTTTCAACCTACGTCTGTGATTTACTTTTTTATTTTGTGCATATAAAATTATTGGATTTGATAAAATCAATATGACATTCCTTGTTGTTTTAGTTTGTAAATGAAATGTTTAGGCTTTGAGTTTGGTTTGGTTGTTGTCCCTTTTCTACTTACAATCCGGCTAGTTTCTTCATGTGTTTTGGTCGTGCCACATGCTACCTTCACTAATCAATACCCCTTCCTCTGCCTTCACATGTCCTGCTCACGGTTTGAATTAATTCTTCTTTGATTTCCCTTTCATTCATGCAATCTCTGATTTTGGCCCTTTTTTTTTTTTTTTTTTTTACAATTAGGTTTTCTGTATATTTGTTTGGTTGATTTTCTTTTGCTTCTCTTAGTGAAGAAGTTTTATGCGATGCATATATGTGTTTGAGGTAGAAATGTGGTTTTCATTTTTTTTTTCGATACAACAAGCAATTGATAATGCATGTAAGTTATATAACATGCTTAGAGTCTATGAATTCATGGCTTATGCCTTAGAGCCTAAGCATACTTTTTTTATATATTTAATTTGTGTATCTGTCTGAAGGGCACACAAGTAATCTTCTCGTTTCTTGAGGGCCGAACGCAATTTCCAATCGAATATTCCGGTGAGCGGGAGGGTACCTACAAAAGGCACTCCGACGCTCAAGTCAGGACAAGTACAGATATCAATAATAATTAATGAACAGTGACGTTACCTCGTGACATGAGCTATTTATACTGACATTGATGGACCCTGACTCTCATGGGCCCTGTCACAGGATTACCATACTAGGTAATACGCCTCTGATCGGCTTACTGGTGTGATTAGTTCTTAACTCTTGATTAAGGGTAATCCTTAACTCTTGGATTAATGATGATATGAGTTTAGAGCCTTCAGTGGCCGATCAGCCGTCGACTACCTGGTTCGGTCGTTTAGGTGCCGATTGGGCATCGACCACCTGGTTCGGCCGTTTAGGTGCCGATTGGACATTGGCTACTTGGTGGCCTAATGGCCTTACTAGTACAATTTTAATTTAACAGATAAATGATTTAGGCCTTATAATTATTCATGTTATAATAAATTGGTGTTATTTGTTTATTATCTTCTTGGTTTTAGAGATTTTGCCCGAACACCAACTTAGATAGGTAAATATCCTTAGTTTAGAAGATTTGCTAACGATTCTATGTTTAGAGAGGTTGGAAAGTATTTATCAAATTTGGATTAAAACAAAATTATCTTACCAGTTTATTATCTTTTTGACAAGCGAATTAAATCGTTCAAATATTCTTAAATGAGAAAAGTGTTAATCTCTCAAAGACTTGTATAATATTTGACAATTTATCCAAGATTTATTATTTTGTTATACTTTTTTACAAATAATAAGTGATTCACAAGATTAATATCACTTTTCTTAACAAGGTTTATCTAAAAAATAATTTTTAAAGATTTTTAAAGAAGCAAAATCAAGACGATTGTTCAAACATGGTTAACATGTTAGGGTTAGACTCTCAAAGCTTCATAAGAAAATAAATATATATTATCTTTGAACTTCAAAACCACATCCGATTGTAAATATTTTCTTAATCCTAATCCCTTTGACGAAAAGAACTAAGTTTCTCTATTAAATGTCAATCCCCTAATCATCATTTGATAGAGTAACTTGCATTAAGTGATATCCTTCAATAATATTAATGAATCACATTCATTCCTAAAATAAGATTCATTAAATGTATTACTTCAACTCAAGATTAAGAGAATATTTTTAATAATAATCTAAATTATAAAACAAGATATGGGTGATTAAACTATAACAAATATGAAATATAGAAGTAAATACTCTGATATTAAAGTACAAAGACAAATATATTCATAACAATAATTACATACAAATGAGTTCAGCTATATCTAATCCTATGAATGATTGGATTAGTTGTCCATTCCCAATGATAGCCACAAGAGAAAACGATAAAATGAAGGAGAAAATGATTCCTTTTTGCTCTCAGTTCCTACAACAATAAAATAATAACCTCTATTTTCCATGTTACTTCCCTTCCTTTTTTCCCTATTAAAACATGACTAACATTAATTCCTAAAGAGAAAATGTGATCGTCAGGTGAATGATGAGTCTCGCCGCATGATCTAAAATGATACAAAAAATGGATATTGTCTTGTCCTCAACCGCCTAGCGACTTAACACAACGTTGAGTGATTGTATGTAAAAACCTAATTTACTAAACCAAACTTGACAGTATCTTAGTTTGTAACATTGTTATTAATGTAATTTATACAACAGACTTGAGATTCTCATGCATGGGAAAGTTAATTACTGTACATGAGAATGACTGGGATTGGTGATTTAGTTTTATAGATTTCTTTCAAAGTAGGCATGAAGTTTGTTAGTGAAGGAATTGAACAAGAGGTTTTAACAAGAAAAGAATAACCTGTATATTAAAGTGAGTTCCAGTTTAAATAACATCTCACAAAAAAAATTTAGTTCCAATTTCATTTGACTCAATATTTTGGGCAAACAACTACTGCTGCAAGGTTAGTCATCCGTCTGAGCTCAATCTTACAATCATGAAATTCATATTGGACATGTATTACATGGGTGCAGTTATTCTCTAAAATTACTCATACAGAACATCTCAGTAAAAATAATAATAATTGTACTTAAATCATATTATTTATAATTATTTTTTTACTTTTATGTATATTTACGCTCATGCACAACTTATTAATTTCAATCATTATATATATATATATTTTTATATTAATTGTCATTTTTTTTCATTCACAAAGATAATATATGAGTTAATCATCCATACACTGCTAGTGTAAAATTTTTTACACTGGCAACCAATCATATCTTTTAAATTATTTTATTTTATTTTTATTTGATTAAATAAGTGAATGACATGACACTATTAAAAGATATGATTAGTTGTTAGTGTTAAAAAACTTTACACAAATAATGTATGGGTGATTAACTCATAATATATTACCATAAATACTAAAACAAAACATTAATCTACGATTAATGTATAAATCAATACGTTCAAACATAGTAAAGGAAATTGTTATAATATATAAAATATATTAAATTGTAAAAATGTGTTATTTATAATAATAGACAAATTAGCTTAATAAATAAATTATATTTTATTTAAATAAAATAGTATAGATATACAAAGTACCTTGAGTGTTAATAATAAAAAAGACATTAATGGCCTTTAGACTATTTTGATATTATTTTTATAAATATTATACTAAAAAAAATTGCTCATTAGAATAAAGATGAGAATTTTGGAATCATTAATTCAATCTTTAACCTATAGGCATAACGTTCTTTATCTATTTATTTATTTATTATTATTTAGTACATAAAAATAATATGCAAAACTCACCACCATGCTAAGCTTATCTTTCGAGTTTCGATAATTTGATAACCACGCCACCCAGCCTATCATACATTTTCTTAATATTTTATAGATAAAATATCAAATAAAAATAAATATATTTAATGTTAAAAATTCAATATATCTTTTATTTAATAAATAAAACGATTAGTAAAAAGATTGTTGTGTAGTGGGGTTACCACACATATACACATGTATCCATATTGGTGATATATTGTCCGCTTTGAGCCAAGCCTTCACGGTTTTGCTTTTAGACATCACCCAAAAGGTCTCTCAATCAATAGAGACAACTATGTGTACATAAATCCATGTTCATCCTCTTGTTTGAATGATGTAAGACTTTGTTTGCATCCCAACAATTCTCCCCTCAAACAAAGGACCACTGTTTACCCCCTCCCTTGCAGCGAAAACCCAAAAGGTCTCTCAACCAATGGAGACAACTATGTATATATAAACTCATGTTCATCTTCTTGTTTGAATAATGTGAAACTTTGTTTGCATCCCAACAATCTTCCCCTCAAACAAAGGACCACGGCCCTCCCTTGCAGCAAAAACTACGTGTATTATCCGATGGTGGCCCACACGCCTCCCAACCCTCTTCCGTTTATGATGTCCCACATGCCTCCTAACCCTCCATCGTTTAGGAAGATTTTTGGCACAAGGGATCACAAACTTGGATCCACCTGCCAGCCATCATACCGGTCGAGTCAGTCACCTGATCAGACCATCAGCTCTGATACCACTTGTTGTGCACCGGGAGTTACCACATATATACACATGTCTCCACATTAGTGAGATATTGTCCAATTTGGGCCAAGCCTTCACGATTTTGCTTTTGAACATCACCCAAAAGGCCTCCCAACCAATGAAGACAACTATGTGTATATAAACTCATGTTCATCCTCTTGTTTGAATGATGTGAGATTTTGTTTACATCCCAACAAAGATCTTATAGGAAAATTTAAAATTATTGAAAGAGAAATATAAGATTGTCATTATCTTGCACAGTTCCAAAAGGCATTTGACAAAAAAGTAAAATAGACTTAAATACGTTTTATTATATGTAAAATGAAAAATATAATAAAATTGACTATTGTAAAAAAAAATATTTTTTTATCTTCTAAAATTTAAAATCACTAATTTTTATCCTTATTATGCTATCTTTATTAATTATTTATATTTATTACAAGTTTAAGTGATTATTTCATTCGTCACTTAAAATTATATGTGATATTATATCAATATTTGACACTTTAATTTTTATAAATTTTTAAAATGTTATTTATTTATTTTAAAATTAACATTAAAAAATAATGACTGGATTTTAAACGAATGGAAGAAAAATAAATTTATAAATACTAAAATTAAAATTTATTTATTTTACAATAATAAAAACAATTCTAAATTTTACAAGATTAAAAATAAAAAATTATAACATACTCATTTTATCATAACCAAAAACATTGAAACAAAGAAAATATTTTTGCCTTTTCTCAAACTGGTCTTCCTGCGTGCGATGGATACGGCTAAGATCGGTTATAATGCTAGTTGGTAAATCAAGTCACAAGATTGTGTGATTGACAAAAATAACTGTAACAAAATATAACATAATAAATCAGACATTTTATCGAATATTTGTACTTCAATAAAACAAACTTATAAATTAATTAAATAAATTATAAACTAATTACATTTGTTTATTAAACATAGATGAAATCTTGAATGGTACCGTGTACATTCTTTTGTTGGTAGGCCTCATCTGAATAAAAGGGGCTGAGCCCAACTAAGTTTAATATATATATTTTTATTTTATTTTATTTATAATATGACAAATAGTAAATCAACTAGAATTGGCTACCCTCACATCGTGTTCAAGGATTGACTTATACAAATTTGAAGTAAATTAGGTCGAGCCAATTAATTTTAATTATTTTAATTTAGACCAAATTTACTAAAAAAAGAACTTACAACAAAAAATATTATAATTCAAACCAAACTAAACTAATCAACAATAAATTAATTTGATTCAGATTAATCAATTTTCTATTTTTTAAAAAAGCAGATATTTATTTTTTTAAATATGAATACATCATTTCATCCCAAATTTTTTTTAATATAATTATATTATTCAAAAGATTGTAAATAATATTTAAACATAAATAAGAGTATTATAAGAAAATATGAATTTAAAATGTTCCAACATAATTTAACATAATCCAATGTTTGAAATTAAAATATTTCAACATTTAAAATTAAGGTTGTTTCTCAAAGATAACTAAATTGTTTAAATTACAATCATTATTTATTCAAGAAGTCTTCATGCATTCTCTTTTCAACTTGAATGTCAACCTGCAAATAATATATTAAGTGAAACTAAATGTTAGAAATTACTTAGCATTTAGTTGCTTTGCAATAAATATTAAATCTAGCTATGGAAACAAGTGAGAAAGTGTGTTGTGCAACTATTAAAATAACATTATAAAAAAATATTACTGTTAGTACAACACTAAATTAAATATATCTGTGAAGTGTCAATGACATAATGCTATGTTACTAATAAAATCATAATATTATAAAACCACAGTAAAATAATAATTAAAATGATAAAATAAAATCATAATGTTAGTCATTGAAATTGTAAATGCAAATCCATGATCCAAAAAATTAAAGTCAAATTTATTTAGTTTTGATTTGACAAAAAAAAAAACTGAACCAATTTAATTGTTTTATCGGATTGTCAAAAGGCAAATCTCAAGATTCTATGAATATCTATAAAGATGTTTATAGATTATCCACCAATAAGAGTTTCATATGAACAGAAATCAAACTCAAGTCGTCTTAAAATGAGTCCATTCTTTATCAACTGAACAAACTTTTGTCGGTTTCTGTACCAACAAATATTAAGGATAGGTTTATAATCACCTCTAATTATAAGAGTACATTATCCACCTTTTCCTTTGATCAAACACTTCAATAATACCATCTAGGCCTAAGTCATACTCGAGGTGGATCAGAGATAAACATACTAGTTAAAGTCACGATAGCAACTTCTCTATATCCTTAAATTTTGAAATGTAAGCTTCCAACTTGCAAGCAGTAAAGCAAATTCTACCACACATTTGTTTTCCCTATTTTCCAACCCTGAGACTGATGTCAGTTGTATTGTAGCTACTCTCTTACACAATTTTAACGTAGTTGGGCAAGGACACAATTATTTATTTGGGTTTAATACTAAAAAAATTAAATATATTTGGGTAAGTACACAATCATATATAACAGTCAAACAAAACTAAAAATAGAACAACTAAATTTGACCTAATGGTGAGAGTTGGAGAGAGTTGAAGTAGTATTCAAAAGATCTTAAGATGGTCTTCAGTATAATTTTAATATTAAAAAATAAAAAATTACTCACAGATCTATTTATTAATCTATTTAGTGTGGTGTCATCTAAATGTATAGATGGATATGTGACCACCTAGATATTTACATAAACTTTTCAAAGTTAGCATTAATTGCACGCACTTATCTCTCCTATTTTATATAACTATATATTTATACACGGTGAATGCTGCTGATAGATGCTGTTTTAAAAAATTACATATACCTCAGCTTCTTTAATGAGAATAATAGGCGCATTACTCATAAAAGGAAGGGAAGCAAATTTTCAATTTGTTATTAGCAATAACTTGTTTCAAAAAAGAAGTTAGTGTAAATGTCCTCCTTAAAAAAAACCAAAATCTATATGCAATGTGTAATCTAGACTACTTTATGAGAATCCACTTGGACTTGGTTATATGGTTGAAGTGTGAAGTAAAGTTGAGGCGACGTGCATGGAGCTTTGAGTATGTGTGGTTGGTTTTCTTATCCAATGACAATGCGTCGATTTGGGGAGTGAAATGAATTGGGATCTTAAAGCCATTGTATTGTAGACTTTGGTTTTGGCTACACATGATAATGGTATGTGCCACAAATAAACTTACACATGGCACAGACTCACCGATGCCAGAGAGAAAGGGAGCCAAGGAGAGAACAAAAAAGGAGACAACAGTGGAAACCCTATTCACGCCAATCCATGCACCACCACTCAACTAGTAAAAGACAAAAAAAAAAAAAAAAAAAACACAGATGGCATCCCATAAAACTATATATGCTCACTGCCCAACTTATTTATGCTTACCAAGAAAGCAAGCGGCTAGCTCCTGGTATTGCACACAGCACACTAATCCATGACCATCCTCTTTCAAATTAAATTTAAATAAATAAAACAAAACACACTCTCACTCATATTCACACACATTATTAAATATTTATCTTCTATATATCCCCCTAGCTTGGTTTACAAAGGGAAAAGCCAAAGCACATGTGTATATATATATATATATAGGGAGCATATCAAGTGAGAAAAATTTATTATGAGAGAGTGAGAAGGTTAAAATATAATCCTTAGATTAATTTTCTCTAACTTGATTAAATCTCAAATTTTTTCTCACTTGATTAATCTAAGGGTTATATCTTAACCTTCTCACCTTCTCATAATAAATTCTTCTCACTTGATCCCTATATATATATATATATATGAATGGAAGAGAAAATAAATAAAAAAGACTAACCAAATTACACCAAGCAAAGCATAAACAATAACAAGGGTCTACATTATACTAATCAAAAAAAGAAAGATGAAAGGCGTAGGTTTACTTTTGTCTTACCATGCGAGGAACTTAGTTCTTGCCTTTGCCCTTGTGGTCAGAATGTCTGGTTCCATCGAAGACAGGTGAGAACTGAGGCTGGTGATGGTCCATGGTTGGAGAAGCAGAAGCAGAAGCAGAAGCAGGAGCTCCTATAAAGAAAGGTATATTGGATGATCCGTCTATGGTTTGAAACCTCTGGAGGTGAGGCAAAAAGGACGGAGAATTGGACTGAAGGGTCCCCCTATTGTAACCATTAGAGATGCTGAAGTTGAGGTTGTAGTCACCCCCGCTAGGCTGAGGCTGAGAAGAAGTAACCATAGCTGGCATGTTAAGATGGTCAGACATGAAGGAGAAATGCTGCATCTGGTCTCCTCCACTGAATGGAAGGGCATATTGGTGTTGTGCTGTTCTTGCAGATGAAACCAAGAGGCCTGAGCTGAAGTAGTCCATAGGACTAGGAGTCACTGTTGAGGACCAATGTTGCCTTCCCTTGTTGAATAGATTGGCCTCATCATGGATCTGATGAACTGATGATCCATTAGGACTTGTGGTTGCTGTGCTCCCAATCCCACCAGTGAGAAGCTCAGTGAAAGAAGCAGTGTGTGACATGGGGACATTGTTTTGGTGATGTCCAATGCTGCAATCTTTTTCCTTGTCCTCCTTTTCTTTCTCCTTGTCTTTTGCTGCTCTTTCCCTTGCCCTCTCCCTTGCCTTCACACGGATCTCAGACCTTGAGAGGGACAAGCCAGACCCCTTGCTTGTCTCAGAAGTGCTGCTACAAGCAGACTTGGACAGAGACACATTCTGGCTTTGGTTTTGCTGCAGGTCTGCATCTGCATCATCAAACCCACTAGGCCTTTTCTCATCACTTTGTTGCTTAGGGGTATCAGGGAAAGGGTTGTTGAGAGAAGGAAGCTCTGAGATGGCATCTTCAGCAGCTTTGATTAACCACTCCACGGCTTTGCTGGGTTGATCGTAACCCAAGCGATCTTGAAGGTCATAGAACTGAATGGCTGTGGTCACAGAGAGCCTAACCCTTCTGTCTCTTAACCCTTTTGAGGTCATTACCTTGCTGTGCCTGTCTTTGCCACCAGATGCTCTAGACACCCTTATGATTCTTGAAGAGTGGTGCCAACTACTTTGGAAATGGTTTGTGCTACCAACACTTCTTCTTCTTTGTTCTCCATCTTCCTCCTCACTCCCTCTGCTGGAACCTATCTCGTTTCTACCATTTCCAACTCTAGGGAACTTACATGCCTGTGCTTCAATCTCATCCTCCTCCATATCACAATCATGCCTTTTTACCAACAACAGAAGCTCAAGTGCTTGAATCTCACCCCACTTGGTCTTCTCTTATCAAGTGGAGTGTGGAGATAGAGAGTGCACAGAGGGTGGGGTTGCTGTTGTTATGTCCTTTGCATTGATGACTATGACTCAAAATCAGAGAGTACTTTGGCCGTGTAGTGATAAATCGCAGTCCGAGTCAGAAGCTTTTTTCAATCGCAGAAAGAAAAAAAAGCTTTCAAAAGCAAAAGACTGAGTAGGTCTCAGAGCCTCATCCTCACCTCCTGCAAACCAAAAGCAACACCACAGCCACAACAACAAAAACAAAATAGTTATTATTATCATCCCAAAAAAAATTTAAAAATAAACAAAGCCATCAGAACATTCTCATGTTCACTTATTACACAACAGATGGGATCTGAGTCTAAGTATGTTGCTTAGCATAACACCTTAAAAAGTATAATCCTTAACGTTTTATTAAAAAAAATGAAAACTAAAAAAAGTATAATAAAAATTATGCTTGGAGACTCATATAGAAACATGTATTATGTACCTACCCTTGATCCAAGTCTTTGCACTTTTTTTTTTAAGCTAAAGCAGCAAATTTCGCAGTTGGGTCGCCGATCTGTGCCAAACCCCTTTTCGCTTCTGCTTGTGTTTGTTTAAAGCTTTTTCATATCCTTAAAATAGCAGACATTATGCAAATCTCATCAGAAGCCACACCACAAGAAGGTTGTTCATTATAGCATATGTATAGTTTGAAAATTAGAATTATTGTTTAACATAAATTAAAAGCACGGTGAGTTAGCTAGGTTTCTTACTTTGAACATTGTTGGATCGGGTTTTGCGAAGGAGAAAAGAAAGAAAGAGTGTGGTGTGTTGGTGACGTGAGTGACTGTTCCGACACCTCACAGATCTGTGAACCTGAAGTTCCATTAATGGAAGAAAACCAAAAGGGAAAATGAAATTCAAAACCTAAATATATGAGGTGATTAAAACACATTATTACATTTTCAGATCAGTTCCATTAATTTGTGAAGAAAAAATAAAAGAAAAAATAATAATATTTTTGGATGAAATTGAAAGTTAAGTGATTTGAAAGAAAATAAGAAAGGTTGGGAGGGAAGAGGGTAAGAGAGGTTGGTTGCGTTATTTGAAGAATTGTTGAATTTTGTAAATGGTGATGGGAAGAGGCAAGAGCAAAGGTTAGAAGCGTGTTTTGAGTTTGGATAAGACTTACAGGAGAGTTGCTTTTGTGTGTCTGTCTGCACATGTAAACAGAAAAGTGAGTGTTTTCCGAAGAAAGCGAAGGGAAATTGTGGGTATGCGATGGTTGTGTTGTGTTGTGTGAGATGCTGATATGTATCTATCTATCTAGAGAGAGAGAGAGAGAGAGAGTAAGTAGAAGAGAAGCTTAAGATGAAAGATGAAGAAGAAGAAGATGAAAGAAGAGATTGTTCGAACAATCACCGGGCTTATCGGGAAACGACAGACACTGCGCTGTTTCACACTTTATGTATTTCTCCTTTCTTCCAACTTTGCCACTGCTTTCTTATTTCTATTCTATTCAATCTACTCATTTTACCTCACTCCCACATTTATTAATCTCATTATTATTTTTTAATACATTAATTATAGTACGACTTTTTTATTATTATCATACTTTTTCTATTTTATTTTGTCTGATATATATATGTGGTCGTCTTGGTGATGGGAAGTGATAGATATCAAGTTCGAGTGATAAGAAAAAAATTAATTAGAAATTCTTAATTAACATAACTAGTTAATTATTAATATTTGTTAAAAACTTCATTTTAATTTTTGAATTACTTATATGAAATATTTATTAATTTTATTGGTAATTAATTTATGGAAGAAAACATGAATAATCATAATAATAATTAAAAAAAAAGGTCAGATTAATATAAATGGGTTTTGTTCTTATTCGAGGAACACTGTTCGAATTTTTCTTCTCGTCAGATTTGTGTTTGGTTGATAATAAAACATGAATTCAGGATTATTATTGTTTTTTTTTTCCTTTGGTATCCTTTGTCATGTGCCATTGCCCATTGGCCTTCTTTAAAGTGGGTGGCCTTTCTTGGTTGTTCTGAAAAGCTTTTTTAATTATTTTTTCTTTGCGGTATGCTTATAAATATAATATGCAGACCTATTATTTAAAATAAGTTGAATATATTATATTAATATATTAGTCGTAACATTCTTTACGAGTCTATTTAAAAGATGTATTGTTTGACAAAAGCCTACTATAATTCCTCAAAATTAAAAGGTGTTAAAAAAATTATTAACTCGGGTGATTTTTAAGTAGGATTTTATATTATAGTTTTATATAAATAAAAAAGTTTTAAAAGGAAATTTTGTACCCAATCAGTTTTTTTTTTATAAATTGATTATTAATAAAAGTAATAAATACTTTATAATTAAAAAACAAAAGTAGGGGAAAACCTAGTGGCGAAGTGACGGAAGGTGGGGACCCAAAGCAGAAAGTAAGAATAGGTTTGATGAAAATAAAGTGTCCATTTATGTTTCGTAACTTTCCTTCAATCCAAGGTCAATAAATTTCAAATTCAAACAATCAACGCCAGTAAAGATAGGAATTCAAAAGGCTGCGCTGTAAATAAAAATACATTATTATTAACTTTGAAATTATATCATTTTTATGTATCGTAATTAAATTTAATATATTTAATATTAAAAAAATTTAATAACTCATACTTTTTATTTAACTAATTAAATTTATTAATATTAAATTGCATTCATCTCACTGGACTGATCAATCAGGTTTGTTAATATCCACGCGTATTGAAAAAATACAAATTGTAATTTTGTGCAATAATATTTTTAATAATTTTTTAATTAATATATTTTTGAAATCTTTTTATTATGAAAGAATTTTTAGAAGTTTTTTTAACATCTTATTTTATTTATTATATTTATTTATAAATTAAATTTTAATATTTTAAAATATATTAATAATTAAGATAATCTTGTAATATAATATAAATTATATATCGTAAATATAAAATATAACTTACATGTTTAAAAGTATTTTAAGATGTGCTATTTTATTTATATATTTTATTAATTAAAAAGAATCTTGTGAGTTTTTATTTAAAAACATGAGCTATTTTATTAGTATATTTTATTAAAATTGTAACACTATACTCAGGCAAATTGAGTAAGTGTGAGAATTTTTAACCATAAGTCTAGTTGACCTCAAACAGAAAGGCATATAACATTCTATTTTGAACAGAGATCGTAATCTTTTTTTTCTGTAGAAACTTTAGATAGATAGTGATTTAAAGAGAAGAGCTTTGATTTTTCTTCCCATTTTCTTTATAGGTTCCTCTGGAATGGGAGAGCTGTAGTTGGGAGTGTTAGATTTGAAGTTATATGGGCTTGGAGTTGGTGCGAAACTCATCTTCTTCGAGCTTGAAGTGGTTCTTCCTTCTCCTTCCTCTTTTTTAGGCTTAGAGATAGAGGTAAGGGAATGTAGGATGAATTGGTTGTTTGATTTGATGAATTGTGGTTAGAGTCGGATTGAAGGGTGAAGGGTTTTGGTGTTCTTGGGTGTTGAGGTGAAATTTGGTGATTTGCTTAATTTTTGGTTGCATGTGTTGCTTTTTGTTTCAAATGTGTTGTGTATGATGGATATACATGGTTTGTTGTAAAAAAAATGTTGGTGGTTTTCTAATTTTCAGGTGCTTGGGGTGATTTTCGTGATCTATATTTGCACATAAATATCACAGTCATGCCATGCGCACCTTCATGGCGTCAAGCGTAGTTCCAACTAGAGGCATCTATCTTGATCACGTCGAGCACAAGATTGGTGACGTCAAGCGTGAGGTGAGAGACTCATCTTAGATTGGGATAACATTAGGTGCGATTTGAACAGCGTCGGGCGTGAGAATAATGGAAGTCTCTGACTTTGTGACACCAAGTGCCGCTGGGCGTGAGTTGGGTAAAGACTCTCTATCTGATATGAAGTCAAGCATGGGTTTTGCCACAGTAGACACGAGGTCCTAGGGGATCTCCACCTTAGCTATGTTCGGGTGCAGTTTGGATGGCGTCAAGCGTGAGTGAGGCAAAGAATTCCTTGTCTCGATGCCACCAGGTGCAAGATAAGTTGCGTTGGGCGTAGGATGCCTAAATGATATGTTGGTGTATTGGTGAATTTGTATAATGTATGAGAATGGTTCCATATATGTTGATTTGATATGACATATATAGATGATTGTATAATGATTATTCTACATGTGTTGATTGGATATGACATGTATAGATGTTTGTATGATGTTGTTGTTGATATTTATATGTGTTGACTGAATGTGATGTATATAATAGATGTATGATGAGGTGTAGATGTTGAAAATGCGATATGACATTAAGGCATGTTGGCTAACTTAAGACTTAAGGAGAGAAAATTATTTTGAAAACTGAAGATCTCACATAGGGTATCTTGGAGTGGTGCTTGGATAGCTCACTATTAGAAAACCCTCATTGAGTGGGTGTGTCTCTTGGAGTGGGTTTTTTTAGGTGTGTTGGGTCTCTTATAGGTCTTTAATTAGTGATTGAGTAAAGTAGGAAGTCGAGGGCTACAACCCTTAACAAAGTACTTGGAAAGGTTGCATGGTTTATTAAGGATGGTCAATGGGCTAACTTCATATGCGAATTGATAATGCATGTCAAGGTCATGTTACGCATATACCCAGTTGCATCACTTCTAATGGTGGAACCGGAATTTCCTAGTGTAAATGATGAGACCTAAGAAACTAGAGAAAGGATTGGTATCCCATTTTGTTGTGATCGAGTCATCGTTTAAGGCGTGAAAACGATTGGGTTAGTTTGGTAGGTGAAAATTACTTAAACTACTTATGTTGTTAAAAGATCTCCGTAGGTGAATACATGACGATGCATTAATTGAGGTGTTTGCATATGATACATGTTATGTAGTGTTCGTATGCATTGTTAGATGTCTTATGTGACGTGACTTTGATGAGATACGTGTTTACTTAGAGTGTTGTAGCGTTCATATATGATTTTGGTGTGATATCATATATTATATTAAGTGAAATAACTCTATTAAGAATTATTATTGGAGTAAGAGGATCTCTCATATATAAATGATAGACACACCCGCACGCATATATATATATATATATATATATATATATATATATATATATATATATATATATATAAAGGAGATACAAACTTGTGCAACTTCTTTGATCTCCACTTTTTAGATTATTATAAAAGTATATTTGGATATAGACTTAGAAGCAATTTTGAGAATTTATTTATTAAAAAATACTCCTTATTTTTAATAGAGAAGCTTTAAAAACGTTTCTAGACTCAATCTTCAAATAGAAATCACTCACTATCATCTAACTTTTGTTATTTTTTTTATTTTTTAAAAATTATTTTTGAAATAAACATACATTGGTACAAAGTGATTTTTTTTTCTTAGAACTTTACCTTAGTATAATACACTCACATTTAATGTAATTCTCACTAATATATTTTTATGCATACGATTAAAATAAAACATTAATTCTCATTAGAGAGCAACACCAATCATACCTTAAAAAAATTATAGTTAAATTTTATCCTTTCCAAAACTCGTGTTACAATGAAGGGTGGATACAGTTAAGATTTGGTTATAATGCTAGTTGGTAAATCAAGTCACAAGATTATGTGATTAACAAAAATAACTGAGATATTTTATCAAAAACCCTAAACAAAAATAACTATATCAAAGAATAACATATAATAAAGGGGAATGTTAATATACTCTCACCTATTTTTTAGTTGGAATATGTTAGCAACCTACACCAAAATTTTAGGACAATAAAACCACTCATTTCTTTTGATTTGATTAATTTGTATAAAGGATATTATAGTAATTTAATTTAATTTTAAAAGAAAATAAGTCATTTTTCTCTCCTATTAAATTCTTTCTCCAACCCATTTCTTTTTTTTTATTAATTAATTTTTTTTTATGTTCAGAGAGAGAGAAGATATCATGAGAGATGAGAGAGAAAATGTTTTATTTTCTTTTAAAATTAAATTAAATGAGGCTAAAAACCTATTTTAGTCTCTTATAATAATTGTTTGTTTCAATTTAGTCCCACTTTTATTTTTGGTCTTAATTTGATCCCTAATAAATTAATTGGTTGCAATGTAGGACTTCCGTCTAAATTATTTAAACGGAGTTAACTGTTGGTCACGTGGCATGCACATGGATGCCACGTAGATGTATAGGTGACTGTCACGTGGATGTCAAATTTTTTGAAAATACCTGGAATCAGAACGGCCCGTTCTGGAACCAGAACGGCCCGTTCTGGAACCAGAACGGCCCGTTCTGGAACCAGAACGGCCCGTTCTGGAACCAGAACGGCCCGTTCTGAAACTAGAACGGGTCGTTCTGGGTGCGCTCTTGGTGTGTTAATTTTGCACTTGGAATGGCCCGTTCCATGTGCAAATTTAACACACTAAAAGTGCAACCAGAACGGACCATTCTGATTTCAGAACAGGTCGTTCTGGTTCCAGACTGCTAAACACATACGGTTAATGATTATAGTTTACGGTTGTGAATCGTGGAAGGAAAAAGACCCAAGATACAAAGCATTTCAAACACTGGATTTGGTAATATTGTCAATAGAAATTGATAACTGCAATTGCTAAACAGTTAGACTATACAGTGTATCATTAAGGACAATGCGGTGTATCACTAAAGACAATGGTAACAAATTTTATTTCATTGTTAGTCAAACTGAAGTGAACCACTTACTACCAAATTGACACTATACAGTAAAGGATGAAATGACATGGTATTTTTTCTTGAATTCGTTAACGAGGTACCCCAATAACAACCTGTTCTTGAAGAGATAGAACCTAAAGTAAAGGAAAAGGATACACAGGACTAACATTTCACCACACAACCACATGCAGGGACGGATCTAAGTTAATCATAGTAGGGGCACTTGCCCCCACTAAATTTTTTTTCATTCTTTTTTTTATATATAAAATATTAATAATTTTATAAAATATAATTATTTTATATTTTAATTATCTTGTTATATCTAATATAATAAATACATTAATATATTTTTTTTTATATTTTATTTTATTGTTTAATTATTTTTTTATTTTGTGGTAAAATTCTCTTCATTTTTAATGAAGAAAAAATTTACTTACTTCAAGATTAAGTCTTGATAAATTTATTTTACTTAATAATTAATGTTCTATATCAAATTTTTAAAAATTTAATTGTTAAATTAAAAAGTTTTTCATGTATAGATCAAATTTATAAAAAAAATTTAAAAAATTAAAAATCATATGATACTTCGTTAAATTAATTCAAAATAACATATAAAATATTTTTGTTTTAAATGAATGTAAAAATTTAGAGGACACTAAAAGAAAACAAATTAATAATTTTATTATGTTTATCCTATTAATCTTTATCATTTTATTCCTCTAATTTTAAATAAGTTGCAAAAATTCTTAAGTGACACTTAAATATTTCTTCCGACAGAAAGAGAAAAAGGAAAAGTTATCACTCTATTTATAAGAAAATTGTATTTTATAAAAATAAGTAATTTTAAAATTTTTACCATAAAAAAATATTTTTCAAAATTATTATAGTTCTTGAACGGGCTGTTCTGAAACCAGAACGGCCCGTTCTGGATTCAGAACGGGCCGTTCTGGTTTCAAAACGAGCCGTTCTGGTTTCAGAACGTGCTGTTCTTCTGTACTCGTGGTGTGTTAATTTTGCATTTGGAACAGCTCGTTTCAGATGCAAAATTAACACACCAAGTGTGCACCCAAAACGGCCCGTTCTGGTTTCAGAACGGGCCGTTCTGGTTCCAGGTGTTTTCAAGATATTTGGCATCCACGTGACATCCATCTATGCATCTACGTGGCATCCACGTGGCCAACAGTTAACTCCGTTTAAATAATTTAGACGGAAGTCCCACATTGCAACCAATTAATTTATTAAGGACCAAATTGAGACAAAAAATAAAAGTGGGACTAAATTGAAACAAACAATTGTTATAAGGAACCAAAATAGGTTTTTAGCCATTAAATTACTATAATATCCTTTATATAAATTAACCAAATCAAAAGTAATGAGTGATTTTATTATCATAAAATTTTAGTGTAGGTTACTAATATACTCGAACTAAAAAATAGGTGAGAATATATTAGCATTCCCCTATAATAAATGAGACATTTTATCAATTATTTGTACTTTAATAAAATAAACTTATAAATGAACTAAATAAATTATAAAGTAATTAAATTTGTTTATTCAACAGATGAAATCTTGAATGGTCACCATGAACATTCTTTTGTGTGTAGGCCTCATACGGAATAAAAGGGCTTTGGCCCAACGAATGTGGATATATTTATTCATATTAATTTTTTTTATAATATAATAGATAGTAAGTAAATTAAAAAGTGGTTACCCTCTTAGGTGTTCGTGGATCAATTTAATTCACATTTGGTATAAACTTATATCCAAATTTGTATTGTTTTCACCTGAATCGGATTTACCAGAAAAAAATTTCTACCATAAACCGAACCAAATCAAACCAATCAATGAGTTAATTTGATTTGAATTTATCAACTTTCTTGAAGAAAAATTACAGATATTTATTTTTCAAAACATAAATACATCATTTCTTCCCAAAATTTAAATATAAATATATTATTAACAGAGCATAAATAATATAGTATAAAAAAAATTATGAAATAAAAGTAATCCAACAAAGTGTAACATAGTCCAATGTTTGAAATTAAAATATTTCAATATTTAAAATTGAGATAATCCCTCAAACATAACTAAATTGTTTAAATTACAATCATTATCAAAATAATCTTCATACATTCTTTTCTCAACTTTTCTCAACTTGAATGATAACCTGCAAGTAATATATTAAATGCAACTAAATGTTAGAAATTGTTTAGCATTTAGTTTACCTTCCACCACTAAGTCTATATGTATAGTAACTTTTTTTTTTGAAGCAATATGTATAGTAACTTGGTAAGTGACAAAATGTGTTGTGTAACTACTAAAATAATAATATTATAAAATACTAATATTTAAAAGAAAAACTACTGTTAATGCAACATTAGACTAAATATATTCGAAAAGCATGAAAGACACAATGGTGTATTACTAATAAAATCATAATATTATAAATTAACATTAAGTTATAATTTATAATTATAATAATAAATATTAATAATTTTAATTAGTTTAGTTCTCGAACTATTAAATTTGTAAATATAATAAATCAAACATTAAAATCAATTGAAGTTAAATTTATTTAATTTGGATCAGATTCTGTAAAAAAAAAACTAAATCAATTTAATTGTTTTATCAAATTATCCAAACCTACTAATATCCTACCTGGGCAGTCTGCATTATGGTACCGGTCAGCACACATTTCCAGCATTATCTTGTAACCAGTTTGCTTATCTAAATCTCTACCGTTAATTTTTAATCAGTATATCCGACGGATGGAAAAAGTTCCCCGATGGGTGACATATTGAAGATTTGAATTTTGAAGTCACCCACACTGGAATAAGTCATTTTCTAATATCCTACTGCCAACATCATGCTAGAACTAAACTTCATGTTAAATCATCAATATCATGTTTCACAGGATAAGTCCCCCCAATATTCATTTTATTCGAAAATTTTCAATATTCAGAAGACATAGTTGATTCAATCACATCAATTTGTATCCTCCAACCGACTTGATATTTTAAATTCCTATTTGATTTTATCGATTTTTGTATATTAATTTTTTAAAAGCAATAAACAAATCTTGAAATATATAATTATAAACATAATAAAATAAATTTAAAGTAGTATTAAACATCTCCCCCGTCAATCATAACATAGCTTAAAATGATATAAACCTATTTTAAAGTCAAACCAATTAAAGAAAACTTAGACAATTTCACATTCTTATTCGTGTTTCAACTTTTATATATCAATGAAGATCTATGGTCTAACAAGAGTTATGTATTTTATACAAATGCAGCTTTCACTTAAATGTTCATCAAAAATATAATTTTACTCGAATATACCTTTTAATAAATATGTATAAGTTACATGGTAATTTTATAAAATATACAAGAAAACAAACATATAAATACGAACAGTATGATAAATTTAGAAATAAAATTATGAATGTATATAGCAGTTCACTCTAAATTGAATTGAATTGGTTTATAAAATTAGAGCCAAAATCTAATATTTTTTTTATATAAAAAAAAATGTTTTCATACTTTTTATGTTTTAATTTTCATTTTGTTCAGAATCAGTTTCTAGACTACTTCCCATTAAATTGGATTGGTTTCGGTACCAACAAAAAAAAAAAAGGATTGGTTTATAATCACCTCAAATTAAAAGAGTATATTATCCACCTTTTCCTTTGATCAAACACTTCAATACTACCATCTAGGCCTAAGTCATACTTGAGGTGGATCAGAGGTTAAGATCCTAGTAAAGTCACGATAGCAACTTCTCTATATCCTTAAATTTTGAAATCTAACCTTCCAAGTTGCAAGAAGTCAAGCAAATTCTACCACACATTTGTTTTCCCTCTTTTCCAACCATGAGACTGATGTCAGTTGTATTGTAGCAACTCTCTTTTACACAATTTTAACGTAGTTGGGCAAGGACACAATTATTTATTTGGGTATAATACTAAAAAAATTAAATATATTTGGGTAAGGACACAATTATATATAACGGTCAAACAAAACTAAAAATAGAACAACTAAATTTGACCTAATGGTGAGAGTTGGAGAGAGTTGAAGTAGTATTCAAAAGATCTTAAGATGGTCTTCAGTATAATTTTAATATTGAAAAAATAAAAAACTACTCATAGATCTATTTATTAATCCATTTAGTGGTGTCATCTAAATGTATAGATGGATATGTGACCACCTAGATATTTACATAAACTTTTCAAAGTTAGCATTAATTGCACGCACTTATCTCTCCTATTTTATATAACTATATATTTATACACGCTGAATGCTGCTGATAGATGCTGTTTTAAAAAAATTACATATGCCTCAGCTATTTTAATGAGAATAATAGGCGCATAACTCATAAAAGGAAGAAAATAAGGGAAGCAAATTTTCAATTTGTTATTAGCAATAACTTGTTTCAAAAAAAGAAGTTAGTGTAACTGTCCTCCTTGAAAAAACCAAAATCTATATGCAATGTGTAATCTAGACTACTTTATGAGAATCCACTTGGACTTGGTTATATGGTTGAAGAGTGAAGTAAAGTTGTGGCGACGTGCATGGAGCTTTGAGTATGTGTGGTTGGTTTTCTTATCCAATGACAATGCGTCGATTTGGGGAGTGAAATGAATTGGGATCTTAAAGCCATTGTATTGTAGACTTTGGTTTTGGCTACACATGATAATGGTATGTGCCACAAATAAACTTACACATGGCACAGACTCACCGATGCCAGAGAGAAAGGGAGCCAAGGAGAGAACAAAAAAGGAGACAACAGTGGAAACCCTATTCACGCCAATCCATGCACCACCACTCAACTAGTAAAAGACGAAAAAAAAAAAACAGATGGCATCCCATAAAACTATATATGCTCACTGCCCAACTTATTTATGCTTACCAAGAAAGCAAGCGGCTAGCTCCTGGTATCGCACACAGCACACTAATCCATGACCATCCTCTTTCAAATTAAATTTAAATATATAAAACAAAACACACTCTCACTCATATTCACACACATTAAATATTTATCTTCTATATATCCGTAGCTAGGTTTACCAAGGGCAAAGCCAAAGCATATACATATATATATATATATGAATGGAAGAGAAAATAAATAAATAAAATTAACCAAATTAACTAGCTAGACACCAAGCAAAGCATAAACAATAACAATGGTCTACATTATACTAATCAAAAAAGAAAGATGAAAGGCGTAGGTTTACTTTTGTATTACCATGCGAGGAACTTAGTTCTTGCCTTTGCCCTTGTGGTCAGAATGTCTGGTTCCATCGAAGACAGGTGAGAACTGAAGCTGGTGATGGTCCATGGTTGGAGAAGCAGAAGCAGAAGCAGGAGCTCCTATAAAGAAAGGTATATTGGATGATCCGTCTATGGTTTGAAACCTCTGGAGGTGAGGCAAAAAGGACGGAGAATTGGACTGAAGGGTCCCCCTATTGTAACCATTAGAGATGCTGAAGTTGAGGTTGTAGTCACCCCCGCTAGGCTGAGGCTGAGAAGAAGTAACCATAGCTGGCATGTTAAGATGGTCAGACATGAAGGAGAAATGCTGCATCTGGTCTCCTCCACTGAATGGAGGCGCATATTGGTGTTGTGCTGTTCTTGCAGATGAAACCAAGAGGCCTGAGCTGAAGTAGTCCATAGGACTAGGTGTCACTGTTGAGGACCAATGTTGCCTTCCCTTGTTGATCAATAGATTGGGCTCATCATGGATCTGATGAACTGACGATCCATTAGGACTTGTGGTTGCTGTGCTCCCAATCCCACCAGTGAGAAGCTCAGTGAAAGAAGCAGTGTGAGACATGGGGACATTGTTTTGGTGATGTCCAATGCTGCAATCTTTTTCCTTCTCCTCCTTTTCTTTCTCCTTGTCTTTTGCTGCTCTTTCCCTTGCCCTCTCCCTTGCCTTCACACGGATCTCAGACCTTGAGAGGGACAAGCCAGACCCCTTGCTTGTCTCAGAAGTGCTGCTACAAGCAGACTTGGACAGAGACACATTCTGGCTTTGGTTTTGCTGCAGGTCTGCATCTGCATCATCAAACCCACTAGGCCTTTTCTCATCACTTTGTTGCTTAGGGGTATCAGGGAAAGGGTTGTTGAGTGAAGGAAGCTCTGAGATGGCATCTTCAGCAGCTTTGATTAACCACTCCACGGCTTTGCTGGGTTGATCATAACCCAAGCGATCTTGAAGGTCATAGAACTGAATGGCTGTGGTCACAGAGAGCCTAACCCTTCTGTCTCTTAACCCTTTTGAGGTCATTACCTTGCTGTGCCTGTCTTTGCCACCAGATGCTCTAGACACCCTTATGATTCTTGAAGAGTGGTGCCAACTACTTTGGAAATGGTTTGTGCTACCAACACTTCTTCTTCTTTGTTCTCCATCCTCCTCCTCACTCCCTCTGCTGGAACCTATCTCGTTTCTACTATTTCCAACTCTAGGGAACTTACACGCCTGTGCTTCAATCTCATCCTCCTCCATATCACAATCATGCCTTTTTACCAACAACAGAAGCTCAAGTGTTTGAATCTCAACCCACTTGGTCTTCTCTTATCAAGTGGAGTGTGGAGATAGAGAGTGCACTGAGGGTGGGGTTGTTGTTATGCCCTTTGCATTGATGACTATGACTCAAAATCAGAGAGTACTTTGGCCGTGTAGTGATAAATCGCAGTCCGAGTCAGAAGCTTTTTTCAATCGCAGAAAGAAAAAAAAAGCTTTCAAAAGCAAAAGACTGAGTAGGTCTCAGAGCCTCATCCTCACCTCCTGCAAACCAAAAGCAACACCACAGCCACAACAACAAAAACAAAATAGTTATTATTATCATCCCAAAAAAAATTTAAAAATAAACAAAGCCATCAGAACATTCTCATGTTCACTTATTACACAACAGATGGGATCTGAGTCTAAGTATGTTGCTTAGCATAACACCTTAAAAAGTATAATCCTTAACGTTTTATTAAAAAAAAAATGAAAACTAAAAAAAGTATAATAAAAATTATGCTTGGAGACTCATATAGAAACATGTATTATGTACCTACCCTTGATCCAAGTCTTTGCACTTTTTTTTTTAAGCTAAAGCAGCAAATTTCGCAGTTGGGTCGCCGATCTGTGCCAAACCCCTTTTCGCTTCTGCTTGTGTTTGTTTAAAGCTTTTTCATATCCTTAAAATAGCAGACATTATGCAAATCTCATCAGAAGCCACACCACAAGAAGGTCGTTCATTATAGCATATGTATAGTTTGAAAATTAGAATTATTGTTTAACATAAATTAAAAGCACGGTGAGTTAGCTAGGTTTCTTACTTTGAACATTGTTGGATCGGGTTTTGCGAAGGAGAAAAGAAAGAAAGAGTGTGGTGTGTTGGTGACGTGAGTGACTGTTCCGACACCTCACAGATCTGTGAACCTGAAGTTCCATTAATGGAAGAAAACCAAAAGGGAAAATGAAATTCAAAACCTAAATATATGAGGTGATTAAAACACATTATTACATTTTCAGATCAGTTCCATTAATTTGTGAAGAAAAAATAAAAGAAAAAATAATAATATTTTTGGATGAAATTGAAAGTTAAGTGATTTGAAAGAAAATAAGAAAGGTTGGGAGGGAAGAGGGTAAGAGAGGTTGGTTGCGTTATTTGAAGAATTGTTGAATTTTGTAAATGGTGATGGGAAGAGGCAAGAGCAAAGGTTAGAAGCGTGTTTTGAGTTTGGATAAGACTTACAGGAGAGTTGCTTTTGTGTGTCTGTCTGCACATGTAAACAGAAAAGTGAGTGTTTTCCGAAGAAAGCGAAGGGAAATTGTGGGTGTGATATAGTTAGTGATATGTATCTATGTAGAGAGGGAGAGAGAGCAGAAGCTTCAAGTCTTCAAGTGGCTTGCTTAAGCGTAGGAAAGCGGATCATGTATCCCTTCGTACGTGTGAGACTTTTTCTTGACCCTTAGATAAAAGCCTTCAAAATTTATATGATTATATATTCACTGTACTATAGCTACTCAGTACTCACCCCACTTCTTAATTCAGACAATATCGCCAACTTCTTATATCTCGACAATTTTAGACCATATCGCGGCTCCACCACTCCTACGTAATTTTAATTCTCTTAATCACAAAATAAATATAAATGTACAGTCAATTTAATAATTTTACCATAATTAGTTTAAATAATATTTTTATTAATTAAAAATAAATATTTAAACTATAAATTATATTTAAATTGAATTATAAATAATTAGTATTTTAGTATGTACAAGTATAATAAATAAGATAAATATTTATTTTACATATCTGTAATTTATAATAATGAAATACTTTCAAATATATAAATTAAATTATAATTAAATTTATGATAAATGTATATTTTAAATACATAAATTATATTATAAATTATTTTTTACTTTTGTTTCTGTTTGTAAAATTCAACTTAGAATAATTTTTTGTTCCTTTATATAAGGTTCAATCCATATTATTTCTTGTGTTAATTATTTTTAGACTAAAATACTCCTAATTAAGATATGTTCTCTTAATTTGGTGAAATACATTAATTATATACTATTTAAAAGATATATATTCTAATTGGTTAAGAGAGAACAATATTAATTAGGATTGAAAAGTAGTATAGGACATGCTCTAATTTGTTAAAAAAATTAAATATTAATTAGGAGAGAAATAGTTAAGGATGGTTTTTAAGACAAATTTATTATCATCGACTATATTAATTATTTTTCTTAATCTTTGTGCATTGGGTATTTTAACCTTATATATTGGAATGGAAGTAGTATTGTAACATTTTGAGTTGTGAAAGTGATATAATTATTCTAAGTTGTTTCATATTGTTAAGTTAGATTGTTAATCAATGTTGAAAGACTTTAGGGTATGAGATCCCTTAGGAGTTTTAGTAATGTTAAGGGTTTCTTTGAGCAGAGGGTCGATTTGACCCTCAAAGAAATAGTATATAAAGTTTTTCTTTTAAATAGAGTCTTATAAACCGTTTTCCTCAACATTTTAGAGAAGGGATTCTAGATAAAGATGTTCTAGTTTGTGAGTTTTCTTCAACTCCAAGTCTTCTTTTCTTTCTTCGTGATCCTTATTAGAGTTGCGTTGTTGTTGGATTCAAGTTAGTAGTAGCCAGAATCTTGTGGTTGATTCGTTGGAGTGAGGTGCGAAATCTCATGTTCTCTTCTCCTCCCTCGGTTCTCTTTAGTTCTAAGGTAAAGGAAGCTAAATTTTTGCTTTGAGTGAAGTTGCTGAGTTATTAAATGATGTGGTGGTTGTATGTTGTATGAATTCCTTGCAATTCTTGCACGTGATTCAAAATAGAGCGGGGTGTAGTAAGAGTTGGGTTTTGGATTCTTGATGAAGAATATGATGATTTGAGTTGATTTGTGGTTGCATGTTGATTCTAAGTGCATATGTGTGTTGGTTGTGACGTGCAGAATCTTTGTTGGATTTCAAGTGTTGAGGCAAAAATAAGGTTCAACATATGCAAAATTTTGATATTGCATTGGGCACACCCTCGTGGCGTCAGCATCATTCTAACTTGAGACTCTATCTTAGTCACGTCAGGTGCAGGATGTGAGGAGAAAGACTCATCTCAAGTTAGCATAGCGTCAGACATGGTTTGAATGGTGCCAGATGTGAAAACCTTTGGAGGTCTTTGACTTAGTGACGTTGGGCCTAAAGTTAAATGGCACCTAGCGTGGCCAAGTTTGAGCTTTCTGCCTAAATGATATTAGATGCTAGTATGATGACATTGGGCATGAGTTAAGCAGATACTATTTACCTAAGGTGGGGCTGGGTGAGGTACTTTACCACACCAAGCATGAGCTCTCAGGGACCTTTGTCTCAGCCACACCAGGTGCAGGTTGTGTAGCACCAAGCATGGATGAGACAAAGATCTCCTTACTTAGATGACACCGGGTGCGGGGTGTGTAACGTAGGGCATTGGTTGCTGAAGAAAAACATATTAATGTAGTTGATGAAGTGTTAATTAATTGTTGATTAGTTGTTAAATGAATAAATGATGAATGGGCTACAAATATCAAGTTGTGTGTGATAATTGTGTTGAATATGTAACAAGTTGTTGTGTTGTTGAGATGATGAATGTGAAGAATGTTTCAAACATGGTGTAGTTGAGTTGTGACGACCAATCTAAGACTAGATGGGAGATTTTTGAAAATTGCATATCTTATTATGTGGATCCATACGTGATATGAGAGTAAGACAGGGATAGATATAGAGTTGTGCAATATTATGGAGGTAATTTAGTGGTTTAAGAGTTGAATGTTTCTTTTGGTGACTGTCTTTGGGTGATTTTCGTATGATAGTAATAGTTGTTTGACTGCCAACTTAATTGTATAATTACATTTACATGATCACTGTATTTATATTGCACATATTTATTTAGTTGTTCTATACTTATATCTATGCAATATAGTACATATTCTAATATTTGTGATTACATAATCATAAATTAGTTATTTTTTTGCTGCTTATAATCGTGTAATTTAGTGTAAGGATCACGACAAATTATTACAAATATATTGAAATATAACATTTTTTTTAATTAGTTGTAATCTTTAAAAATTCAAAATCAATATACAATTAAAAATAAAAAGTAAATTAAAAGTTATCAAAAGTGGAAGAAAAAAATTTAAAAACGATCTCATGACTTATTTTAGCTTTGTAATTTTTCTTCATTACTCTTCTTTTTAATTTTCTTTAAAAGTGAAAGAAAACATGAAAAAAAAAATATCCAAAGCAATCAAAATTACAAGCTATTAAAATTATATCTCAAAGATATCAAAACAAATTTAATGAGAGGTAAAAAGTAATTAAAAACCAAAAGCGTTGTACAAGAACATTTTATTTGACATCAAATTAATATATAAAAAGTGTTGTTGAATTGAAAACATCAATTTAATTTTCTTATAATTGAATTAGAGCATAAAAATATTATCTAAATGTCTAATAATTAAATTAAAAGATAATTACCTTTCAATTTTTTTACATTTATAATGACATCGTGAAATTGACTTCAAATATTTATAACTCATCTATCACATTAACAACATAGACATAACACTACAACAAGATTAAATCAATTTATAAAGATACATAACATACATTATAAACAAAAATTAAAATTTATTCGTTTTACAAAGATTAAAGGACAAAATTTTTTTTTAAATTTTAATAGAATCAAAACTAATAAAAAAATTTATAAGAACTAAAATCAAAATTTATTTATTTTACATTTTACATAGACTAAAAATATATTTAAGTCTAATATAAAGTATTTATTATAATTTTATAATATATATATATAATTTATTTTTATATATTACAAATTTAATCATAATATAATTTATGCATTTAAAATAATTTATTTATTATAAATATAGATATATAAAATAAACATTTGTATTATGTATTGTATTTGTACAAAATAAAATACTAATTACTACTGTTGTTTCTTTTTAATTGTGGGTTTTTTAATAAAATTTTATTTTTATTTATCTATCATTTTCAAAAATAAAAATTACATTAATTACTGTTTTGTCAATTATTCTTAAATTAAAAGACAATTTTGAATCTTTTAAAATATAAGTTTTAATAATAATAAAAGTGAATATTTTTTAAGAGATTTTTTTCCAGGTCATATTATAGGACGAATAATGATAAGACGATATGTTATTTTTTACTATAAGTTTCTTAGACCAAACATTTTGTCTACAAGACAAGCAAAACCATTTATTATATATATATATATATATATATATATATATATATATATATATATATATAGATAGATATATATCATTTATGATATATATTAATCAAATAATCTTTATTCATGTCATTTTTAACATATCAAAATGAATAAAAACTTCTTTGATGCTCATACTTCAAAAAGGAATACAAAGATACTTTACATAAGCAAAAGAATAAGCAAATTCCTCAAAGTATACAAAAGTTATTTTTAACTGACACACACATCTATTACTATATTTTGGTACCCTAAAGGTGATAAACAACTTCTTTCATTAGATAAGAAGTGACAATTTGGTGAAACACATTTAATGGTCAAGTTTAATGCGCCAACAGAATTTCTCCCACAAGGAACAAAGTTGAAGACAGACGAAATAAGCTTGTAAGAGATGCTCAAAGATTTGCAATGGTCATCTTCATAAATCATCTATATAAAGAAGTTTTGAAGATTCAAAAAGAATAGAGACTCACATACAATCATATCATTTGTAAAATTTGATACATTCTTTTGTCAATATTTTGTTATTTTTTTTCATTGTCATTTTATTAAAATCAATGACTTATTAATTTTTTTTTCATTTTTACCCTTGATAATTAATGTATGTTTACTAAACAATGTGTCTATTTATTTCTAATGTCTACCTATTTTTTTTCCAACCACCTATGTGATTAAATGGAGTAAGTTACTGTTTATATGTGTATTCTAATAATTAATGCATTAATTTATGGACAAATGTGATTAAATGGAATAGATTACAATTTACATGTGTATTCTAATAATCAATGTATTAATTCATGAACTTCTCAAAAGGTACATAACAATAATAATGTACATAAATCAATAGTTTCAAGACTTAAATGTAAAAAAATAAATTAAAAAATATAAAATATAAAAAAAAAATAAGTAATAAATATTTTTTAAAATTAAAATATTAATTATTTCTTTAAGTCCCATGCAAAACTTTAAACAATTGTGAAAAGATTCGATGTCGTAATTTTTTTGTGAGTAATTAGAATTGATGACAATAAATTGTTTTTTGGGAGTGATGGATTGGTGGATTGTCCAAAATTGGATATAAAAGTTGAGTGAGTGGTTATATGGAATATATAATTAATTGCATTGGGTGCTACCACGTTAATCCCAACCGTTAAATTTAAAAGGATTTTATCCAGAGGTCAAGTAAAAGTTTGTCACTATGGGATACATTCGCACGCCAGACTGCGTCCTTGCTTAGTAGCCATTTCAACACGAGTTGGCAGGATGACATTTTCACAATAGTAAGAAATATTATTTAGTTTATATATAAGATAAATAAAATTTAAATTATTAAATCATTAAAAATTTATTACAAAAATAAAGTAATTACAAACAATTAATTAATAGTTGATTTTTTCATTCATCAACAAAAAATTATAAATGTTTTTTTAAAAATAAATCGGTAATATTATATATAAAGACTAGAGTGTAATATGTGATTGGCTTATCTTCTTCTTTTTTCTTGGTGTGAATTTTTACAAATGTTAACATAAAATTATAAATAACAGTTACTCTTAATTTTTTTTTCCTTTTTCCTCTGTCTATATTTAAAAAAAAAAATTATATTTTTTAAATCTTGATCTATTTTACTCAAGTGAAGTCTTGAAATCAAATTGTGAACTTCTATCTCCCTGTCATGAATTTTGTTGTGATATATTATCATTAACCTATCTTATTCTACTGAATTTTCAAAATTAAATTATAAGCATTCACTTCTCTATCATGAGTTTCATTATGATGTGTCATCATTATTATTCATTTTTCTATTGCATAATGCTTTGTAATGATAACTCATAGTATCATACAAATGTATAATATATTTAATTATTTTTTATTCAAGCATATATTTAATTATTTGTATGTTTATACATTTAATTTCAGGAACATTGACAAAATTGTGACAACCAAGCGAACATCAAAGGAAACAATACCTTGGATACAATAATCTTAACGATACTAACGGACTTATGTCGAAATATTGGTACTATAAGGAGAATTTATGTCACTCTTGCCCCGCATAATAATTTATAAACATCATCTCTCCTTAACCTATTGAGATGTCTTTTTAAGAACAAAATTGAGATAATCTAACGACTGTTAAAGTGAACAATACCTTGGACGCGGTGACTCTAACGATGTCAACTAACTTATAGTTAGAAGATTGGTGTTAGAAGGAGAGTTTGAGTTATTCTTGCTCCTTAGTCTCAACTAGAAGCTTATTTTTATATGTCAAAAAGTCATACATTACTTAATAATTGAGGCTACAGGTAATTTATAAATATTTTTTCTCCTTAACCCATCAATGTACCTTTTTAAGGACAAAACTATAATGATCAATTGAATGTCAAAACAAACAATACTTCATGCACAATGAATCTTGTCCTTAACTTCAACTGGGAAACTTATTATAATATGTCTAAAAGTCTCATATCGTTTAATAATTAATACTAATAATAGTTTATAAACACTATTTCTCCTTAACTTTCTAATATGTTTTTTTAAAAATAAAACAGTGAAGGTCTAATAAATATTAAAACAAACAATACTTCAAATATGATAATTCTAATATTGTAAAGCCCGATTCTAACGCCCAATTTATATAATAATAATTATATATTTTCTTATATAATATTTTCACAATTATATCGTTAACAATACTTTTTTTTTATAATAAAGATAAAGATAAAGAACAATCATATTTTGTGAATTTAATACATGATATATCGTTCTAAAATATTTACAATAATGTATTATTTTACACAATATATTTTTCTTTCACTTTTATTACAATATTTACATTGATAGTGAAAATAAATTTACAAAAATTGTAATAGATTCATCAAATAGCCTCCACATTCCAATTCCTTCCAAGGAATACCACAGCTATATCAACTGCAAAATGATCTGGAATCCAAAGTAGATCCATCTATTTTGTAATATATTTAATTTATAAAAACAAAGAAAAGAAAGGAGTAAGAACAATATCCAATAAATATAATAACTCAAAAGAATATACAGAATTATTTATAATCAATATTAAACACATATATATATATATATAAATATATATACAGATCATATATTAAATTTTCATGATACAATAAAATTTGAATTATACTTGTAGTGACTAGTCAGGATAAATGAGCATCATCATAACATCAACCAATAAAAGGATATTTCACCTTAATCAACAATAGGATATTTCACCTTCATTTCTTACTCATTTAAATCCCCAAGGTCAAACCTCCAGCTACAAATAATTCAAACTTTATCTTCTATGGCCATAGAACAATATTTATCTTCATAAATACGTGAAGAAATAACAACAACACGAGTCCAAGATATCACAACTATAACATAGTTGATTATAAATATATTTATAATAAATATATCTATGTAAAAGGAATATATTAAGAATACCAATGATATAAATAAAAATGACCATCATTATAAAATAATGAAACAATATAAAATATGAACACCTTAATAATTATTATAGACAAAAATAATCAAAAGTTAAGCAAATAAATGAGGTTAGGGACACCCCACTAAATAAATATACATAAAAAAAATAACATAAATAAATAAAAATAGGAGTAGATAAAATTTTAAAGAGATAAGGTTCTCCTCCCCCTTACCTGGATAAGTAGGAGCTAAAACTTGAGCAGAACCTCCCCCCTCTGGATTCCCTCTTTCTTTCCCTCTCTCTCTCTCTCTCTCTCTCTCTCTCTCTCTCTCTCTCTCTCTCTCTCTCTCTCTCTCTAAATTTCCACTTCTGGCTGTATGATTTTTTTCACAGCCCCCTGCCTCCTATTTATAGGCAATCTGACGCACCCGGAACGGCCCGTACTGATTTCGGAACGGCCCGTTCCGGAACGTTCAAATATGCGTAAAATTCTCAACTGGAACGGCCCGTTCTAGTATCGGAACGGCCCGTTTTCAAAAAGCAGAACGGCCCGTTCTGAAACAAGAACGGCCCGTTCTCAATCTCAGCAGAACGGCCCGTTCTCCATCCGGAACGGCCCGTTCTCCTTGTTGGAACGGCCCGTTCTGGGCCCGTTCTCAACTTGAAATTTCAGTATATTTTTATTGCTTGGAACGGCCCGTTCCAATTTTGGAACAGCCCGTTCCAAGTTACCCTTTTACCCCTCAAACTTTAATAAAATTGCAAAAATGCCATTAATAATAAAATTACAAAAATACCCTTATTCCTTTATTAAAATTACAAAATGCCATTAATTACAAAAGTACCTTTTTAAAAAAATTGGGGTGTTACAATTCTCCCCTCCTTTTAGAAATTTCGTCCCCGAAATTTACCTGAAAATAGAAATGGATAAGCTTCTCGCATCTTGCTTTCTAATTCCCATGTAGCACTTTTTACCTTATTGATGCACAAATCTATCAATCTCTCTTTCTAATGTTCATAAGTACAAGATGCGCAAACTCGGTAAGTCTATCCATAAGATCAAATTTCTTAAGAATATCATACATAACTACAACTAAGTCCATGGATACAGAATCTTATTTCCAAATTAGGACGTCTAAAGACTGTAAAAATATTAAAGACTCTAGTGTTTCACCTCAAACTTTTGGCATATTATATACTAGTATCCAAATTCCTCTACTTCTCTTTTCTCCTTAGGCCATGCTTCCGCTGCACAACTCTGATACATTTTAATATCTCCTAAATGAATACTAAAAGTACTTTTATGTCCTTCTTCTAAGATCATCTTCCTTAATTCAAGATTACTAAGCACATAGATTCTATCTTTGAATCATCAACTTTCAAGCGTAAAGGGCTATTTATACCTCTACCAATCTTTTCCACTTAGCCCACTAAAAAAGGATTTAACTCCTGAGTCCTCTAATCACATCTATTAATCTATTAATCCTTTCAACATACTCAATTCAATGTTCCTAAGGGTGAGCTTACACATCACGCTTAAGTTTCTAAATTCTTCAATCAAATCCAATCCTTAAATAATCAAAAATACTATATCAGTGATCATCATAATCAAGACATCTGTCACAATATTGGTTTAACTTTTGTGAGTCTTTCCACAACCTTTCCAAAGATCAAACACTTAAGCATAAGTTCACTAGGTACACATATCAGATCTCTAATTTCACCATTCCATCTACACCCAAGTCAAACTTAAATTTCTAATGTGAGCAAATATACATCCCTTTAACCATAAGAGGAGATATATACAGAGCTTTCGTACTCAAAGTATCGATTACCACATTGACTTTTTCCAAATAACAACTAAAATTAAAATCTTAATCATTAACAGTTTTCAACTATCTCTTTGTCTCATATTCAACTCCTTTGGATCAAACAGATGTGTAAGATTCTTATGATCACTAAATATCTCAAACTTAGAATCATACCAGTAATGTTTCCAAAATCTTAAGGGTAAATATTACAATCTCTAATTCAAGGTTATGGGTAAGGTAATTTTTTTTTCATGAATTTTTTCTTCATACCTAGATACCTAGAAATATAAGCTACTACCTTTCCTTCTTACATCAACGATCCACTCAAACCCGTTTTCGAAGCATCACTATATAACACATAACACTTACTAAAATCCGATAATCTTAACACTAAGCAATATTTCCTTAAGAGTTTGAAAACTACCTTCACTTACTATTCCATAAAGGCAACTCTCTCTTTTAGGTGAATCCAAACAAAAGTAATGATATCTTAGAAATTTCCTCAATAAATCTCCTATATTAATAAGTTAATGCAAGAAAGCTCTTAACCTCACTAATTGACTTAGGTATCTCCCACTTAAATACAATTTCTAGATAGATCTATATCATATCTCCACTAGAAATTACAAGACCTAGAAAATTCACTTTATATAATAAAAATTCATACTTAGATAACTTAGCGTAATGTTGTCTTGGATATATCTTCACCCTTAACTCCAATATGATGATATCACATCTTAAGGTCAATCTCACTAAACACACAAATATTCATTACTTGATCCCTAAAGTTATCTATCCATATATCAACATACATGCATATCAAATCATATCAAAATACTTACTTTAATCCTTCATATATACCATCCTTAAGCATGTATGAATCAATTACCGTTTACTACGTATGACCTGTACATGAACAACCTTTTTCCCCATCAAGAAACTTTTGATCCACAATACAACACCTCAGAATATCAGAATAAAATTGATTTCCTAATAACTCACAAACATCATATGATAACATATATATCCCTTTAACAACTATCAACGAAAATGACATAGAAAATTATAATCATCCAAATGATCTCAAACCTATCACCAAAAGAAAGCTAACAGGATAAGCTATCACTCTTATGAAGACTTGAAATTCTAAAATGATCATATACTTAGCTAAAATTTTCAAAAATTGTAATAGATATAAACAGCGCTAACAGCTAGACCTTTGTTTACTAAAATAGTCATAACGAAAGTTCTAATCTCCATTGTACCTGATTTTGGTACCCTTTACAAGTTAACATCCAAGACTACAACTTTATAAAGATCATAAAATCCAACTCTATCAATATAATACTTGTACTGGCACAACAAAACTGCAGTTAAGACATTCCCTGTATTGATCAGCCAAAAGAGCGCACCAAAGTCTAAAGCCACAAAAATACCTTAAAACACTTTCAAACCATTATTTAAGCTTCTTCCTACAATCCTAAACCAAAATAACTTGCATATTTAGCACAAAGAACTTAGAAACTAAAATAAAACCCTTATTCAACCTAACCCATAAAAATCAATATATAAGCATCAAATATAATAAATCATATAATAAGATTTTAAAAGTAATAAAGGAAATATAAATTGATTCCAGTAAAGGTGGCAGTGCCTCCTAGTTAGGAATAATTTATAACTTCCAAATCATGTAAAATAAAATAACAGAGATGTACACTTGAGCCTTTTATCAAAACATTCAAAACTTTCTTGGATTCATTCGCTAAAACTATAAACTCTACCAAATGAGCACGGTAAACTCATAACTCACGGCCGATTGGATCGACCTGCTCTGATACCACTTAATGTAAAGCCCGATTCTAACGCCCAATTTATATAATAATAATTATATATTTTCTTATATAATATTTTCACAATTATATCGTTAACAATACTTTTTTTTTATAATAAAGATAAAGATAAAGAACAATCATATTTTGTGAATTTAATACATGATATATCGTTCTAAAATATTTACAATAATGTATTATTTTACACAATATATTTTTCTTTCACTTTTATTACAATATTTACATTGATAGTGAAAATAAATTTACAAAAATTGTAATAGATTCATCAAATAGCCTCCACATTCCAATTCCTTCCAAGGAATACCACAGCTATATCAACTGCAAAATGATCTGGAATCCAAAGTAGATCCATCTATTTTGTAATATATTTAATTTATAAAAACAAAGAAAAGAAAGGAGTAAGAACAATATCCAATAAATATAATAACTCAAAAGAATATACAGAATTATTTATAATCAATATTAAACACATATATATATATATATATATATAAATATATATACAGATCATATATTAAATTTTCATGATACAATAAAATTTGAATTATACTTGTAGTGACTAGTCAGGATAAATGAGCATCATCATAACATCAACCAATAAAAGGATATTTCACCTTAATCAACAATAGGATATTTCACCTTCATTTCTTACTCATTTAAATCCCCAAGGTCAAACCTCCAACTACAAATGATTCAAACTTTATCTTCTATGGCCATAGAACAATATTTATCTTCATAAATACGTGAAGAAATAACAACAACACGAGTCCAAGATATCACAACTATAACATAGTTGATTATAAATATATTTATAATAAATATATCTATGTAAAAGGAATATATTAAGAATACCAATGATATAAATAAAAATGACCATCATTATAAAATAATGAAACAATATAAAATATGAACACCTTAATAATTATTATAGACAAAAATAATCAAAAGTTAAGCAAATAAATGAGGTTAGGGACACCCCACTAAATAAATATACATAAAAAAAATAACATAAATAAATAAAAATAGGAGTAGATAAAATTTTAAAGAGATAAGGTTCTCCTCCCCCTTACCTGGATAAGTAGGAGCTAAAACTTGAGCAGAACCTCCCCCCTCTGGATTCCCTCTTTCTTTCCTCTCTCTCTCTCTCTCTCTCTCTCTCTCTCTCTCTCTCTCTCTCTCTCTCTCTCTCTCTAAATTTCCACTTCTGGCTGTATGATTTTTTTCACAGCCCCCTGCCTCCTATTTATAGGCAATCTGACGCACCCGGAACGGCCCGTACTGATTTCGGAACGGCCCGTTCCGGAACGTTCAAATATGCGTAAAATTCTCAACTGGAACGGCCCGTTCTAGTATCGGAACGGCCCGTTTTCAAAAAGCAGAACGGCCCGTTCTGAAACAAGAACGGCCCGTTCTCAATCTCAGCAGAACGGCCCGTTCTCCATCCGGAACGGCCCGTTCTCCTTGTTGGAACGGCCCGTTCTGGGCCCGTTCTCAACTTGAAATTTCAGTATATTTTTATTGCTTGGAACGGCCCGTTCCAATTTTGGAACAGCCCGTTCCAAGTTACCCTTTTACCCCTCAAACTTTAATAAAATTCCAAAAATGCCATTAATAATAAAATTACAAAAATACCCTTATTCCTTTATTAAAATTACAAAATGCCATTAATTACAAAAGTACCTTTTTAAAAAAATTGGGGTGTTACAAATATTACTAACAAACTTATTTTATGATAAAACAAAAATCATAAATAATATTTAAATATTTATTAAAATATTATTTTTTCAGTAAACTTATTTTATGACAAAAAAAAAATTAAAATATTTATTAGGATATTATTTTTTAATTTTCGTAAAAGACAGCAGAAAAATTCATGCCGCCCCGGGTGAAGCATGAAGAAGAACATGAAAGAAGAGATTTTTCCAACAATCACAGGGCTTATTGGGAAACGACAGACACTTGGCTTTTTGTTTCACACTTTAGGGATTCTTCCTTTCCTCCAACTTTGCCACTGCTTTCTACTATGTTATATTAGATTCAATGTACTCATTTACCTCACCCCCATATTTATTAATCTCATTATTACTATTATTATTATTTTAATACATTAATTATAGCATGGCTTTTATGTTATTATGATACTCTTTCTGTGACACCCTCTACCCCATTATTAATATACAACAAATGTAACAATAAAATATTTCTTTTCTTCTTTTTGGGTAAATAAAATCTTTCATAGTTGACAAATATTTCAAATATCACAAGGTAGAAGATTCACATTCGTAACTCATAAATCATAACTCCAGTGTAGAAATTATAAAAGAAAAGAAGTTAAGATTTTCAATACAATTTAGTGTAAAACAAGAAATCATATATATATACAAATAATAATAAAGGAAATATAAATTAACTCCAGTAAAGGTGGCAGTGCCTCCTAGTTAGGAATCAATTTATATTTTCTAAATCATGTAATAAAATATAACAAGGATATTCATTCTGGTCTTTTATCAAGAACGTTCAAATTACAATTTCTTAACATACATTTTCCTTGAATTATCTACGTTATCTCTTCGTTAGAAATTACAAAGAAGAGAAACTAAAGTTATTAAAACAATAACATATTAAACTAAAAATAACTATGCCCCGATGTCACATCCTATCAGAGCATGCCCAATTGAAGCCTTTAAGCCTCATCACCAACATCCTCATGATGCTGATCATCTGCAACATAATTTAAAACATATACAAAAACAACAAGGGAGTGAGAAACATCTCACTCAGTTTCAGATGCAAAAATAAAGGTTAGATAGCACCCACACACACAACCAATATAAGTCACTTATAAATAATACACATACATCATCAATATCACATATATATTCATTTATCATGCAATGATGTCATGATCTTGACTTATAAATGCATGCATGTGGCGCCATAAGGAAGTTTCACATATCATCACTGGTGACCCTAAGGCACACCTGGTTACATCACTGGTGACCCAAAGGTACACCTGGTTACATCACTGGTGACCCGAAGGTACACCTGGTTAGCAAGTTACATCGCTGGTGACCCAAAGGTACACCTCGTTAGCAAGTTACATCACTGGTGACCCCAAGGTACACCTCGTTATCAAGTTACATCACTGGTATGCGGCCTCAGCGGCACACCTGGAATAATATATGCGTATGATGCATGTCATACCATCATAATCTCATTGACTCAATATTTAACTTGTTACATAATTTCATTTAGTACATCATGTCCTCATTTGTCATAGTCTCATAATCATAGTTTGTCTCAATAGTCCATTCTTAGGTCTCATGTCATTTGTCCATATTTCACATGGTCATGTCATCAATACTCCTCATAAGGTCCGCATAGGTATTCACAGAGATTCAGAGAACATTCTTATTCATATTAAACCTCATGTATTATTAACATTAATTTCATATTCATTTATTACTTCAACAAAGAAAAAGGTAGAGTAAATAGAAAATCAGACAGAACAACGGCACTTTCAACAAAAACAAAGTAGAATAAATAGAAAATCGGACAGAACAACGGCACCTTTAACAAAAAGCAAAGTAGAGTAAATAGAAATTTAGACAGAACAACGACACCTTCAACAAAAAGCAAAGTAGAATAAATAGAAATTAAACAGAATAACGACAAAGGATTGGGGGCCAATCCGACAAACAACTATCCAACAATTATCCCCACACCCCTGAGCGAGGTTCTCACTCCCCCCCTTACCTGGATAAGCAGGAGCTGGAACTTGGGCAGGGCCTCCTCTGGATTCTCTCTTTCTTCCCTCTCTTTCTCTCTTTCTTTCTCTCTCTCTCTCTCTCTCTCTCCTCTTTCTCTCTCTAAGATTTCACTTTCTTACTGAATATAAAATTTTCACCCCCCTGCCCCTATTTATAGGCCTCCTGGCGCAACCGGAACGGCCGTACTGATTTCGGAGCGGCCCGTTCCGGATCCTTCAAACGTGGGCAAATTTCTCAACTGGAACGGCCCGTACTGATTTCGGAATGGCCCGTTCTCAAAAAGCAGAACGGCCCGTTCTGAAACCAGAACGGCCCGTTCTCAAACCCAGCAGAACGGCCCGTTCTCCCTCCGGAACGGCCCGTTCTCCTTGTTGGAACGGCCCGTTCTGGGCCCGTTCCCAACCTAAAATTTTAGCTTATTTTAAATGCTCAGAACGGCCCGTTCCACTTTCGGAACAGCCCGTTCCGAGTTACTCAAATGCCCCTAATACCTTTATAAAATTACGAAAATGCCATCAATAATTACGAAAATGCCATTACTAATAAAAATATCCTTTTAAGGAAATTGGGGTGTTACAATTCTCCCCTCCTTTTAGAAATTTCGTCCCCGAAATTTACCTGAAAACAAAAATAGATAAATTTCTCGCGTCTTGCTTTCTAACTCCCATGTAGCACTTTCTTCAAAATTTCCTTATTGATGTACAACTCTATCAATCTCTCCAAGAAATGTCTAATGTTAATAAGTTCAAGGTGAGCAGACCTGGTAAGCCTATCCATTAATCCAAATAAGATCAAATTTCTTAAGAATATCATACATAACTACAACTAAATCCATAGATACAGAATCTTATTTTCAAATTAGAACGTCTAAAGGTTGTATTAAATCTGAAAGTTTTTGGTGTTTTACCTTAGCTTTCTAACATACTAAGCAAGCATACACAAATTCCTCCACTTCTCTCTTCATCTTAGGCCACCAAAACATCTTCTTAAGGTCTTGGTACATCTTAGTGGCTCCTGGATGGATACTAAGGATACTCTTATGACCTTCTTCCAGAATTGCTCTCTTAAGTTCTGGCACACTAGGAATGCACAACCTATCCTTAAATCTTAAAACTCCATCCACTCCAATTCTAAACTCACTTTTCACACCTTGATTCAACTTCTCTACTTCTCTTTAGACCATCATGTTTCCGCTGCGCCACTCTGATACATTTCAGTAACTCTTAAATAAATGCTAAAAATATTCTTATGTCCTTTCTCTAAGATCATCTTCCTTAATTTTGGGTTTACTAGGCACATAGATTATATCCTTGTATCCCGAAACACCATCAACTTCCATTTGTAGAAGGCTATTTATATTCCTACCAATCTTTTTCACTTGGGTCACTAAGAAATAATCTAACTCCTGAGTCTTCTAATCTCATTATTAATCCTTTCAACATATTCAATTCAATGTTCCTAAGGGTGAGCTCACACATCATGCTTAAGTTTCTAATCTACTCAATCAAACTCAACACTTATATCATCAAAATGATAGATAAATGTTCATCCTACTCAGGACATTTGTCACCATATTAGTTTAACTTGTATAATCTTCTCCAATGATTAGGCACCTAATTGTAAGTTCACTATGTACTCATACTCGGTCTTCAAGTCTTACCACTTTATTTATACTCCAAGAAAACTCTTATTCACTACCTTGTCCTATAATCTCATACCTGGCCACCAAAATGAATCGACTAATATGCTTATTCAATATCCTTTGAATAATCCATTCGTTAATCGAGTCATACATAGTCCCTTACTACTAGGAGTAATTTCACAAATCAAACTTAAATTCCTAACTTGAGCCAAAAGATATATCTCTTTGACCATAAAGAAAGATAAATATAGATATTTCCTATTCAAAGCATCGACTACAACATTAGCCTTGCCAGGGTGATAATTCAATTGAAAGTCATAATCCTTAAGAAACTCTAACCATCTCCTCTGCCTCATATTCAATTCCTTTTGGTCAAACAAGTACTTAAGGCTTTTATGGTCACTAACCTCAAATCTAGACCCAAACAAGTAATGTCTCCACAACTTGAGCACAAAAACTATTGCAGCTAACTCAAGGTCATGGGTAGGATAGTTTTGCTCATGAATTTTAAGTTGTCTTGAAGCATAGGCTACTACCTTACCCTCCTGCATAAGCACTCCTCCTAAACCCAATTTAGAAGCATCACAAAATACCTCAAAAGTCTTACTAGGATCAGGTAATACTAACACAGGAGCACTAGTTAATCTCCTCTTAAGCTCTTGAAAACTCTCCTGACACCTAGAATCCCACACAAAAGGTTGGTCTTTCTTCGTCAACTTAGTCAAAGGAAGAGCTAGCCTAGAGAAATTCTCTATGAACCTTCTGTAATAACCAGCTAGTCCTAGGAAACTCCTAATCTCAAATACTGATTTAGGTGTTCTCCACTCTAACACAGCTTCTACCTTAGCAGGATCTACAGCTATTCCACCCTTGGATATCACATGTCCTAGAAAGTTCACACTATCCAACCAAAATTCACATTTTGACAATTTAGCATACAACTGTTTCTCCTTAAGGGCTTGAAGAACGATCCTAAGGTGCTCAACATGCTCTTCCCTAGTCTTGGAATACACTAGGATATCATCTATGAAGACCACTACAAATCTATCCAAGTAAGGGTGAAAGATCCTATTCATGTAGTCCATAAAAACACCAGGTGCATTAGTCACACCAAAAGGCATAACTAAATACTCATAGTGCCCATAGCGGGTTCTAAAGGCAGTCTTAGGAACATCCTCAGTTCTCACTCTAATCTGATGGTATCCTGACCTTAAATCTATCTTACTGAACACACAAGCTCCAACTAGTTGATCCATAAGGTCATCTATCCTAGGCAAAGGATACTTATTCTTAATGGTCACTTTATTCAGTTGCCTATAGTCTACGCACAACCTCATGCTCCCATCTTTCTTCTTAACCAACAAAACAGGCGCTCCCCAAGGCGAGACACTAGGCCTAATGAATTGTTTTCCTTGTAATTCCTCTATTTGTTTCTTAAGCTCAACTAACTCTGTAGGGGACATCCTATAGGGTGCTATAGATATAGGTGGGGTACCTGGTACTAAGTCTATGCTAAACTCAATCTCTCTCTCAGGTGGTAAACTAGACACATCCTTAGGAAATACTTCTGGAAATTCTCTCACTAAGGGAATCTCATCTAGCTTACTATCAGTCTCAAGTGTTAAAGAAGCTAAGATCATGTACACTCTTTCATTGTCTTTTAAACAAGTTTTAATGTCAGCAGCACTAAGAAATTCCGTACTCTTACATTCACCAAAGGAAATAGATTTCTCAAAGCAGTTTAAAAGGACATGGTGAGAAGATAACCAATCCATACCAAGAATTACATCTAATTGACTAAGAGGCAAACAAATTAAGTCAACTAGAAACTGCTTATCAGAAACTGTCAAAGGACATTTCAAACACACTAGGGATGTAGTCACAGGACCATTAGTAGGGGTTTCCACAACTAAATCAAAATCTAACAAAGACACAGGCAAATTCAATTTTTGGACACAAGAGACAGAAATAAAGGAATGAGTTGCACCAGAATCAAATAGTACAACCAAAGGAGTCTCAGCTATGAAACAAGTACCTTGTATCAAATTTTCTGACCGAGAAGCTTCAGCACCACTAAGAGCAAATACTCTCCCTACAGTCTTTGGACGCTCAATTTGCGAACCCGATCCAATAACACGTGTTCTTTGTGATTCAGGACATTGGGTACTGATGTGACCTTTACCATTGCAGTTGAAGCAGGTAACTTCCCTGTCACGACACTCAGACTGATTATGACCAACAAGTCCACACTTCCAGCATCTTACTGAAGGAGTGGACACAGACCCTCCAACACTTCCAGTAGCACTAACAGTGGATCCTCTAGTAAGCAACTTGCTTTTATTAGCAGCAGCTTTACTCCCTTGAAATCTATTAGAAGCGGAGTAAGGCTTGCTCCTACCCGAAGTACTAGAACTCACAACACGGATAGGACCTCCAACTCCTTTATAAAAAGCAGCACGAGCACGGTTGTCATGATCATAAATGCTGCACTTATTGACCAGAGTGGGAAAGTGATATATCTCCTGATAGTTAATTGCAGTTTTCACTTCCGGACGCAGACCATTTACAAATTTTATGCATTTAGCTCTTTCACCACCCTCACCATGGTAGTGTGTGCAATAACGAACCAAAGCATCAAATTTGGCAGCATACACAGCCACTGTGTCGTTCCCTTGATTCAGCTCAAGGAATTCCATTTCTTTCCGACTTCTCACATCATTCGGGAAATACTTCTCAAGAAAGACCTTCTTGAAGTTGTCCCAATTCAAGTGCACCCCTCCATCAATCATCCTCCGAAGTGCTCCTTCCCACCAAAAGTGAGCATCAGCAGTCAACATGAATGTGGCCAACTTCACCTTCTGAGCGATGGGACAATCCATAACATTGAAAATTTTCTCTATTTCTGTTAGCCAATTCATAGCAGCATCTGGGTCATATCCTCCTTTAAAGGTAGGTGGGTGATTTCGTTGAAATTGCTCCAACCAGTTAGGAGTAACTTCAGTCCTATTGTTATTATTCATAGCTTGTGCTAATGCTTGAAGAGCATCGGCAATCGCACGATCATTTCTACCAGCCATAGTCTAAGAAAATAATACAATCAATAAACATAATCAATCATCATACTAGCATAACAAGTTTAACAATCAGTTTAGTCCATCATTCATGTACCAAATAAACATAATAAATCAAGTAAGCATAGTAAACTCATAACTCACGGTCGATTAGATCGACCTGCTCTGATACCACTAAATGTGACACCCTCTACCCCATTATTAATATACAACAAATGTAACAATAAAATATTTCTTTTCTTCTTTTTGGGTAAATAAAATCTTTCATAGTTGACAAATATTTCAAATATCACAAGGTAGAAGATTCACATTCGTAACTCATAAATCATAACTCCAGTGTAGAAATTATAAAAGAAAAGAAGTTAAGATTTTCAATACAATTTAGTGTAAAACAAGAAATCATATATATATACAAATAATAATAAAGGAAATATAAATTAACTCCAGTAAAGGTGGCAGTGCCTCCTAGTTAGGAATCAATTTATATTTTCTAAATCATGTAATAAAATATAACAAGGATATTCATTCTGGTCTTTTATCAAGAACGTTCAAATTACAATTTCTTAACATACATTTTCCTTGAATTATCTACGTTATCTCTTCGTTAGAAATTACAAAGAAGAGAAACTAAAGTTATTAAAACAATAACATATTAAACTAAAAATAACTATGCCCCGATGTCACATCCTATCAGAGCATGCCCAATTGAAGCCTTTAAGCCTCATTACCAACATCCTCATGATGCTGATCATCTGCAACATAATTTAAAACATATACAAAAACAACAAGGGAGTGAGAAACATCTCACTCAGTTTCAGATGCAGAAATAAAGGTTAGATAGCACCCACACACACAACCAATATAAGTCACTTATAAATAATACACATACATCATCAATATCACATATATATTCATTTATCATGCAATGATGTCATGATCTTGACTTATAAATGCATGCATGTGGCGCCATAAGGAAGTTTCACATATCATCACTGGTGACCCTAAGGCACACCTGGTTACATCACTGGTGACCCAAAGGTACACCTGGTTACATCACTGGTGACCCGAAGGTACACCTGGTTAGCAAGTTACATCGCTGGTGACCCAAAGGTACACCTCGTTAGCAAGTTACATCACTGGTGACCCCAAGGTACACCTCGTTATCAAGTTACATCACTGGTATGCGGCCTCAGCGGCACACCTGGAATAATATATGCGTATGATGCATGTCATACCATCATAATCTCATTGACTCAATATTTAACTTGTTACATAATTTCATTTAGTACATCATGTCCTCATTTGTCATAGTCTCATAATCATAGTTTGTCTCAATAGTCCATTCTTAGGTCTCATGTCATTTGTCCATATTTCACATGGTCATGTCATCAATACTCCTCATAAGGTCCGCATAGGTATTCACAGAGATTCAGAGAGCATTCTTATTCATATTAAACCTCATGTATTATTAACATTAATGTCATATTCATTTATTACTTCAACAAAGAAAAAGGTAGAGTAAATAGAAAATCAGACAGAACAACGACACTTTCAACAAAAACAAAGTAGAATAAATAGAAAATCGGACAGAACAACGACACCTTTAACAAAAAGCAAAGTAGAGTAAATAGAAATTTAGACAGAACAACGGCACCTTCAACAAAAAGCAAAGTAGAATAAATAGAAATTAAACAGAATAACGACAAAGGATTGGGGGCCAATCCGACAAACAACTATCCAACAATTATCCCCACACCCCTGAGCGAGGTTCTCACTCCCCCCCTTACCTGGATAAGCAGGAGCTGGAACTTGGGCAGGGCCTCCTCTGGATTCTCTCTTTCTTCCCTCTCTTTCTCTCTTTCTTTCTCTCTCTCTCTCTCTCTCTCTCCTCTTTCTCTCTCTAAGATTTCACTTTCTTACTGAATATAAAATTTTCACCCCCCTGCCCCTATTTATAGGCCTCCTGGCGCAACCGGAACGGCCGTACTGATTTCGGAACGGCCCGTTCCGGATCCTTCAAACGTGGGCAAATTTCTCAACTGGAACGGCCCGTACTGATTTCGGAACGGCCCGTTCTCAAAAAGCAGAACGGCCCGTTCTGAAACCAGAACGGCCCGTTCTCAAACCCAGCAGAACGGCCCGTTCTCCCTCCGGAACGGCCCGTTCTCCTTGTTGGAACGGCCCGTTCTGGGCCTGTTCCCAACCTAAAATTTTAGCTTATTTTAAATGCTCAGAACGGCCCGTTCCACTTTCGGAACAGCCCGTTCCGAGTTACTCAAATGCCCCTAATACCTTTATAAAATTACGAAAATGCCATCAATAATTACGAAAATGCCATTACTAATAAAAATATCCTTTTAAGGAAATTGGGGTGTTACACTTTCTATTTTATTTTGATTAATATTTTAGTATACTACATTTGATTTTAATTAGGAATTATATATGGTAGTTTAACGGGTGTGGAGGGAGAAATATAATGCTAGAGTGACAAAAGAGAAAATGAGTTTGAAAATTTCAATTAACATAATTCACTAATTATTTATATTTATTTAAAATATTTTATTTTAACTTATTTTCTTATGTGTATAAAGTATTTGTCAATTTTATCATGAGTAATTAATTTTTGTAATAAAAAAAAACAACTACCACCACAACAATAATAATAAAGTCAAATTAATATAAATGGGTTTTGTTCTTATTCGAGGAACACATGTTCCAATTTATCTTCCTGCCAGATTTCTGTTTGGTTGGTACAGGATTATTATTATTATTATTATTATTATTATTATTATTATTATTATTATTATTATTATTATTATTATTATTATTATTATTATTATTATTATTATTATTATTATTATTATTATTATTTTCCTTTAGTAGATCCTTTGTCATGTGCCATTGGCCTTCTTTAAAGCGGGTGACCTTTCTTTGTTGTGCTGAAAAGCTTTTTTAATTGTTTTTTCTTTGCGGTATGCTTGTAAATATAGTATGTAGAGCTATTATTTAAAATAAATTGAATATATTATCTTCATATATTAGTGGTAACATTCTTTAAGAGTCTATTTAAATAGGATTGAATTTTTTTCATACATCTTAATTGAATTTTTTATTAAAGTTTTATGACTCATACACTTTATTTAACTATTTAAATTTTATCAATATTAAATCTTATTCATCTTTCTTGACCAATTAAATTTGTTGATTTGTGGATATCCACTTTTAGATATAGAACTTGTTGATATAAAATTTTATTCATTTTAAGAATTTTTTAATGAAAATGTTTTAAACGTTTTTTTATTTATTTATATTTTTTATCAGAGAACCTTTACAGATTCTTTTAACATCTTATTTATTTCAAATTTTATTTATAAATTAAATTTTAATATTTTTCAAATAAATTATCAATAATTAAAATAATTTTATGTTGTAATATAAATTATATATCATAAATAAAAAGTATAATTTATATGTTTAAAATTTTTTGTTTATATAAATTTTAAGATGTCCTATTTTATTTGTAAGTTTTATTAACTAAAAATAATGTTGTGTGTCTCTATTTTTAGCATGCGTTATTTTTTAATATATTTTATTAAAATAATTTGGAGTAGAAGGTGTAAAAAATTATACTTTAATTCTTATGCATATCATTTTTAAGTCATTTTAGTTTTTGTCATCTATTATTATAAAGATTAAAAAGTAAAATTTATTAAACTATTAAAACTAAAAAAAATAATATGTACATAAGCTAAAATAAAATATTTTTAATTATAGAGATTAAAATTTATAAAATTAAAGGACAAAATGTAAGTAAACCTCGTATTTATCAATTTTCCAGTTATATGGAAACTCAATTTTCATGCGACTTTTAGAATGTTTACAACTCTTTTTATTTACAAATTAATTGAGTTTCATATATAAGTGTTCACAATTTGAATAAGTGCAAATAGAGTTCAAAATTGCACCTCAAATAAAAAGTAATCATTATTTTTTAAAAAAATATTAACTTAAATATAAAAACTAATTAACTAAAATAATTTAAAAGATAAAAGAATAAAACAAAGTTTATAATAAAATAAAAGAATAAGAGTATATTTTAGCTTAGACAGCCTAAAAACTCGTCTCACTTTTTTAATTACTCCCTTCCTTTGATATGATTTTCTTTTATTTTCCTTTGTTCTCAAAACCTTGATAAGATAGAAAAAAATATAAATAAATTTGTATTTTCTTTTATTTAATGGAGGAAAAATAAAAAAGATAAAAAAAATATAACCTTTAGACATAAATAGTTAATGTTAGTGGGGATCTTTCACTGAGTTTTGAATTCCAAATATCTTAAGATGTAGTTGCATAGTAAGTGTGCTAATTCACACAACTTTACTGGTGCTAATCTATAAAGAAGTGTCTTGAACTGAAACCCTAACTTAAGATACTCCCGTTAAAACTACTCTAAAATAAATGAAAAAAAAAATGAGGATTTTAAGAATCCAAAAATTATAGTTAAGACTCCAAAGAAAATAAACACTCCTAGACTCCTAGTCTAGTAGTCTTAGCTTGGTCCGTTGTCACGTAAAGGATATTGAATAACCCATTCTGTTAATGTGTTTTATAGGTTCCAAATTCTCAACCCCGTGCAAATAGGGCAATTCTCTTATTATCTCAATTTTCTTTTCAAAATTAATGCACTTTATTTTTATGGGTATGGTTCTTTACATATCAACGATCCCATTTTATAGGTATAATAAATGTTCATTAACCAAGCCTGTTTCCACAAGTCAAATAAACATTAGACATTAAATGAATATAACAACTTATACATGTCATATATCATATATTTTATTATGCTTTTAAATTTTCATTTTAATTATATAAATTCTTGTACAACTTATACATGATCTGTCCAAATTTTGTTATCATTATTATAATTTTTATGCATATAAAAAATACAAATATGAAGTATATTATCTTTTTTATATATATAAATATTTGATTCAAGTGCTTCTGGGTTCTAATACATTAATGTAGCTATCTCACAACTATCGACATTCGTTTCCTTCTTTAAATATTAAGTAGATAAATTAAACATGAGTAGTAGTGTCTTTTAGCACATAGGTCATATATATATGCAGTACAAAATCTGCTACTAGAAACTAGAAAGCAGCCAAAGTGTATTTGAATTATGAAGCAGCTCAGGTGGGTTTCATCATGGATCTTCAAAGTGTATTTGCCTTTAATTCAAATCTTAATTTTGAAAAGAATAGGCAATGTTATTTTAAATGAGCTTAAAGTAAAAATATCATATTTATAATTTTTTTTTTAAACTACATTTTATTGTAAAAGTTAGTATAAAATTTTCATCTCAAAACAAGTTACAACTTTTCACTTTTACTCAAACGTAATTTTAATATCAAACTTTGTTTTACCTTCGTCCAACTAATCATATATTTTTCCCCCTTTAAAATCCCGATTTCAAATGACTAACACAGGATTTGGGAGGTCAAACTTTTCCATAAATGTTTATTAATTTCATTATTATAACATAATTGTAGGTACTCCACGGAGTCTGGGACAATAAAGAAATAAATAAATTCATGCCACTCAACATAGGTGTGCCTACCTATGTTTCCAATTTTGTGTATGGTGTTTTAATGAGGTTGATTTTTTTTTTCTTTTGCTTTAAAGTTTAGGTAACTCATCAAATTCTGAAAGTTCATTAAGATTATGATAGGTCTGAAAGTTCTATGAAATTTTATCAAGATATTTATAAATTATTCACCAATATAAAATTTTCATATTACTAAAAATCGAACACACATTTTTAATGAGATATACGTTTGTTTCTTATTAATTAAACTAAATTTTCTTAGCTTTTAATGAGGTGATTAGGAATTTGATTTCTTAAAAAAAAACTTGGTCTCTTGCAATAAATTTGAAGAGAATACTATGTGAATCGGTGTAATCCTTTGTCTAAAAGCTCACACTTACGCACTCATTATTGGTTGTACGAACTTTTGTAACAAGGGTTTCAATTCCTCTCTTTCAATTTCCTTTGATTTTTTTTTCTTTTGATATATTTTAGAATTGTTTGTAATCTTTTCGTCTTAAAATAATTATAGTTTAAACTATTTATACATATACTAAGAGTAACAATAAATATATTATCTTTTTTATATGGTTTTATTAAAATAATTTTACTCTCAATAAATACATCACTTTAATAACTAAAATTTTTGTACTTTATGCAGGGATACATTTTAAAAAATTAATATTACATTAAAAATTAAGAAAATTAGTTATTTATTTTTTTTCTAAATATTAAAACTACAACCATTTTGTAAGAAAGGAGTATTTTTCTCTATATATTTTTTTACTTTCTTAATTAAAAATGTAAAATAGATAAAAGAATTTTTTTTAGCACAAGTAATGAAAATACAAAATCCATTTTTTTTCATTCTTTCGTCTCCTAAATTAGTCTTATTTATCATTAAATTGGGATTGTAAAGATAAAAAAGAAAAATAAATAATATCACTCTATCATATAAATAAATAAATAAAAATAAGCATTATAAAATCTATAAATGTTATAAGTATCTACTACAAAAAAATTTAATATTATCGATAATTATTTAATAACAATAAATTAATTATTTCTATTTTATTAATTATTTAATAAAAATATTAATGACTAATATATAATGACCACTAAAATGTATTTTTATCACACTAAAATTTATTATTAGCAACAATTATTTATTAGACAAAACTTAAGTTTCACATCGACTATAAATAAGATAATTAAATAGTATATAAATGGATAATAACTCTCCTATTACAAATTTATTTTGTAAGGTTGAGTCAGACCTATAACCTACTATTCTAAGTTGGTAACAAAATAACTAGAATAAAAAATTAATTTTTTTGACCATTATAAGGGTCTTTACCAACATACAAAATTAATTACTGATAAAAATCATATTAAATGTCACTAAAAGTTTATTCTATTGCAGTAATCATATCAAATTAAAATAATTTTTATGTTGATGATGAGAATTAAGTATTGTTTAATTAAAAATGTAATTATATTAAAAAACTAACTATCACTATTATATTGTGATTACTATTGTGAATGTCACCAACACTTTTTATTTCCCATGCTATATAGTTTATGACCTTTGTTTCATTCATTTCCTTTTTAATTCTATGCCTAGAATCATAAAAAAAAGGTTAAAATATTTATTTAAAATTTTATTTATTTTATCTTTTAGTTTTATAATTTAAAATAAGCTTCTTTAGTCTATATAATTATATTTTTCAATCCTTTTTCGACTTTATAATTTAAAATAAATATTTAGATTTTATACATACAAGTTTTAAATCATTTTATAATCTCTACTATTAAGTTTTTTGTTACGTATTGTCCCTTTTGTATTGATGTGACAAATATATTAATTTAATTTTGTGTGTTTGATATTGAATTTTATTTTACTAAAATTATTCTAAATTAAGTCTTTTGATATTTTGTATTTTTTATCCTCATTTGTAACGTTCATTATTAAGACACTTTTTTTTTATTTTCATAAAATAAAAAATCTCTACTATGTCAACACAAAAAATAACGTTACAAGAGAAATTAATGATATGAACTAAAAAAAATTAAAACTTGCAAGTATAGTGATTATAAATATCTATATCAAACCATAAGAACTAAAAAGAATTAAAAAAAATAAGTATAAAAATTAAAAATATCTATTTTAAATTACAGGGACTAAAAGGTAAAATACGTAAAATTATAAAAATTCAAAAATTATTTTAACAAAAAAAAAACACTTGTTTAACATAATGCTTGATTGAAGGAAAATGAAAGAAAGTAGAAGGGTTTTGTAAACTGTTTGACTTAATTTTTATTAGGAGAGAAGAATGAAAGAAACTAAGGAAGCACAATTTTTCTCATCTAATTTTAGCTTCCTTCTAATATTAAGAGAATTTGAAGGAGATGAAAGATTTAAAAATATTTTTAATATAATATTTAAAGTATATTTATTTATATCTTAAAACTTAAAATTATAAGATACAAAGGTAAATTCATTTTTATAACTTATCTTCTTCCCCTATAATAAAAAAAAATATTTATTTTTCTCCATTAAAATCTCTCCCCTCTCATCTCGTTTCAACCAAACAGATCCTCCCCCACTGGTGCAAAAAAGTAATACCAAGTCACAATATGACATTAGTTCCTAGACATTCAAAGCGATGGCCTTTTTTTATAAATATATGATCATCATTTTTAAATAATTATCACACAACTGATTTGGTATATTATATAGGGTCGGGCATTCAACGATTTTAGATCCAAAAACCTCAATTTGAATAAACTCGCACTATTTAATTTTGAACCCAAATTTGTCTGAAAAAGACATTCAATTTGAGGAAGTCGAATGTTGTTTCGGTAACGAGTCAAGTCAAGTTAAAACAAATTTTCTAGTCATATTCAATGTTCAATATTTTTTTAATAATTAAAAAATTTAAAAAATTAGTAATATTAAGTTAACCTAACACTTTCTTTCTATTCAAATTATATTAAACAATTTCAAGGCCATCAACCATGACCCTTCCTTTCTCCCCCATCAAAGTGATTGTAACATTTTATAGGTTTTGTAACTTGTACTTTAAAGATAAGGAAATAGTGTGTAACAACAATTACAGAAATAAAAAGGAGGTAAAGTAAATGAAAGTAGAAAAATATGTGAACAAACAAAAGAGTTCCAATGAAATCAAAGAACTAGAGTAGTGTGTGCTTGTGCAATCTGTGTGTCCGTTAGAGAGAGAGATGAGATGAACAACTAAAGTAAAAAATGATGCTTCATGACGAGAGATTAAGAGATTAAGAGGTCGTATTATTACGTACCTAATTGGTTAAACATTCAATTGTCTAGTATACTAAATCGGTTAACCAATTTAAAAAATATCCATTGGTTGATAAGATCGAAATTAGTTGTACAACTGATTTTTTGCAGACATTTTTTCATTGACCAGTGCTGTATACTTTGAAAAAATTGGTCGAATTTTTTTTCAAATGTTCAAAAAGTTTATATTTGTCTATTAACATGTTTGGCTTTTCAAAAATTTAATAAGTAAGATGATATTTCGGACAATTAGAGGATAAATCATTTTCCTTTTTCATTACGTTCTCTCCAAGTCAAACAAAAGTTAAGGTAAAAAAATAAATAAACATATTTGAAGAGTGTTGTCTAAGAAACAAATCACGGGAAGAACTTCTCAAGAGCAATACAACCAGGGTCAGGGACAAACCCACGTTGCTATCTACCCAACTGCACATAATTCCTAACACAAGATACTATCATTGAGCAGAGAAATAAAGGATTGTCGCTGTCTCGGCACAATTCCAAACAACATGTTGCAAAAATAAAATACTTAAATACATTTTTGTTATAAAATAAAAAAATAATTTTGACTATTATCAAAAAAATATTTATTTTTTATTTTTCGGAACCACTACTTTTTACCTATGTTAACTTAACTAATTATGTTTGGCATAAATTTAAGTGATTATCTCAACACGTGACACCCAGATATTATAGGAAATCTTAAAACATCCTCCCCTTTGCAGAAGCAAGATGGGGAAACAGCTTGCAGCTCCCTACAAAAACAGTAAGACCATAATTCCTCTAAATAAATAAATAAATACACTTTGAGGCTAAACACAGGATGTTTGCATATATATGAAAGATATGCATGCCCCAAAGCTAGATGAAAATTAAAAGGGAGGGAAAAGTGTTGAAATTCCAAAGTAAACTAGTGTCTTTCCGTAGAGGATTCATGACACACTTCTTGCTATCATAAGCTTTTTATCAAGTCAAACTTAACACCTCTAGATTTACCATCAAGATCAAAGCACACCTTAGAAAAGAACGAGTCACAGCATAAGCAAATGTCATTGCAAAAAGGTGAACAGTAACAAGGCTATTTGACTCATGTCAGTTGTAGTTGCTCTCTTTTACAAAATTTTACATATTTTATCATTATCTTGGGATAATTTTTAAGGGTGCCTTGATTAATTATAAAAGACTAGACTACACAAAAATATCCGTTTCATATTTGATTTCAGAAATAATGATATAGAACGAAACTAAAGATGGAAGCGAAAAGAGAAGGGGAGGGAAGTGTTCTTATAAAATTAATTTGTTGGTTCAAGATTTAGAGGGAGCCAAAATTCTCTTCCTTCTCATTTTTATTACCTTGCCTCCAGTGCTAGCAGATTTTGGATGGGAGGAAAAATATTGTATTGTGGTGACTGGATTATTCTTTACATAACACTTGAGCTTAATTTTATTTCTCTTTTGAATTCAAAATATATCTCATTAAAAGTTAGAGATTAGTTTCATGAGGTACAAAAATCTATATAATAGACTAACTTCTTTCAAAAGATATTCTTTCACACATGCATAAAACTCATAACCAAACCAAATATTTTTATATATCTATTATAAGAATATAATTGTAAATTAATTCATTCTCCCTCCTTTTCAAGTGAGAATCAAAGTATTTTTTTGATGAAAATTTTTTATACAGAAAGCACTCCGTACAATAGATAATGAGTAAGTCGTAACATAACCTAAAACCTTAAGATATTAGATAGGTGGATCTTTTTCATTTTTATACTACTCAACATGTCCAATTCTAATCGACATGGGACTCATTTCACACTTGAACTCAACACTCCCCCTCAAGTATGAAATGAGTTCCATATTAGTTAAAGTTATACGTAGTATATGAGTAAGAAAGATCTACCTATTTAATGCCTTAAGATTTTATATTATGTTATAGTGTCAAATTCACTTATCTAATTTACTCACTATCCATTGAAGTGCTCCTTGATTTTAAACTCTCAAACCCAATAGTTTTGTATTGATGTGAAACATGCCTTAAAGTAACAAGCCGTTGAGCATTTCCTATTGCCCTCCTGTATTAAAAAAAAAATTGTATTAACATAATTCTCTTGTAATCACTAAGTTTGGCTTAATGGTAAATTATTGGTGTAGTATGTAATATGTGTTAAGTTCAAATTTTATTGTCATTGTTATAATTTCTAGATAAAAATAAATCAATTTTTTTCCTTCTCCATTGTTTATTTGTCTCTTAGCCCCAATATGCACTTCCCTAAAATTTTCTTAACTATTTGCTTGGAAGAGGAGGCAAAACTGGAAGAGAAAAATTTGTAATTGATTGATATATAGAGTGAAATTAAATGAAAAATAGAGAAAAATTAGTATTTTGAAATAACATGTTATATATAAAAATAAATTATTCAATTTATTTATTTATTTTTATAATAATTATTTTTAATTATATTTTAAATTATTTATTTAAAATAAATAAATAAAAATAGTATAAAATTGATTAAATATTCAATTATGAATGTGATGATTGTATATTATTACGATCGACTAACGATTATATTTGATTATGTATATACATAATCAAATATGATAAGTTTTTTTTTTTTGTAAATATGATCAAATTGAATGAGGGATGATTAAATGACTTTTTTTTTCTTCTGATTTTCATACAAATGATCTTATGTTAAGACAGCTTTTTTTTTAGATTCTCTCAATTTTATTTTTTAAAATTCACTCAAATCACTACCTTCAAACAATGATATATATATATATATATATATATATATATATATATATATATATATATATATATATATATATATTTTTTAAATACCTAGAAATTAACTCCTATCTATTTCATTTTGCGATAAATCATCTTGACCAAACGGATAGGTCCAAAAATTAACCGTAAAAATTGATCTAATGTATGATGTATCCTCACCTAAATGTTATGCTAAATTATTCATTCTTATTTTATTTTCTAAACTAATCTAATGATACGTTATTTTGTTCAAACAAAATTATAAATAATCTGTCATCTAATAGTTTTTATATATAATTTATTAATATTTTAGTACGTATATTTTACAGACTAAATTATTATTATATTATTAATTTTTTTAATAAATTAAATATTTAAAAAATATTATATTTAAATATATAAACTATATTTAAAATTTATATAAATATATTTTTTTAAAATAAATACATTATATTTTAAATTTAAGATAAATAATTTTTATTGTGATAAAAGATGATTTTTAATTTTTTTAAATTTATTTTAAAATATTAAAATTTAACTCATAAATAAATCTAATAAAAAATGGAATAAATGAAAAAGTAAACAGAATCTCTAAAAATGTTCTCATTGAAAAGTAACTCTTAAAAATAATAAGATAATCAATCATATTTAATATATAGAGGTTGATTGGGAGAATTTATTTTTCTAAAATTACTATAGTATTAATATAAAACATCCATTAACTTCGATGATGATTAAACGTTGTTGCATAATGTGATTGATTGTCTTTGGTGGAACCATATCCTTAACCATGTTTTTTTTTATCCACAAAATTTGAATGTAATATCTTATTTAAAGGATTTGAATACAGTTTCACTCAAATCAATGACATATTAGGTGTACATAATTAATTACACTAACTTTTTTAAAATAAACATTTTCTTATCTGTAAAAATTATTAGGGCAACAACACTGAAGGTGAACTTAAATCCTAAACCCCTCTCCACCAGGATTGTTTAAGTTAGAATTAATTAGCATTGTGTCCAATGTGTCAAAATGCTTGTGAATCGGTTCTTCATACTGTCATTTTGCTATGCAAGTGTGGCATAAGATTATTGAAGGTTTACTAGACTCTTCATTCTTTAAAAATGAATTGCACCGTTTAATACCGGAAAATTCAAGTTTATTTTAGAGGGTACCAATACCCTATGTGACTAGGACCACATAAAGGATGATATGTGTTAATTTTGTCAAAAGTTGTATTTTTTAAGAATTTTAATATTTACTATTTAACCATCATTAATTATATCTTTTTAAATAATAGTCCCCAGTTTATTTAAAGGTGGCATCTCTTATACACTACTTTAACAAGTGGTGCATGGTAAACCATTAGTTTTGACCATAAGATTCATCTAAATTAATAACTTATATAATACTATCACATAGGATAAAAATTTTCGAATTTTCTACTGAAATATATTTTTCTAATTACTAAAAAAAACACGTGTTACGAAGAACTGGAGGAACTGCTACTCATGTTCGGAACGAGCCGTTCCAGATGAAACAATAACACATGAATAATGAACCAGAACAGGTCGTTCCAGATAAAAAAAAACGCATGAAAAATGAATCAGAACGGCCCGTTCCGCAATCAGAACGGCCCGTTCCGAAATCAGAACGGCCCATTCTAAATTCAAAAATAAGACATGATTAATTAAAACAGAATGGCCCGTTCTGAATTCGGAACGGGTCGTTCTAACTATATATTTTTCATAAGACCTTTTTTTAAGCAAAATAATTTTTTTTTTCATTATACTAAATTACATTTAAAATTTAAGTATAGTTTTTCAATTGATAATGCTTTTATATTAGAATTAGAGGTTTACATTAATTATATACGTAAATTTCTAATTCTAATTAGAAAATAATACCAAACAAAACTTTCTATTATAAACCCTAAACCCTAAACCCAAAAAGTCTTATACTAAGGTCCATAATACAAGACTAAACAATATAAACTCCTATACTACCAAATATATGAGAAAGGTGGTCATCCATGTAAAGCCCAAGTAAAGAGAACTCTAGGCCCACCAAATCCATTGGGCTCACTAAGCTCAGAAGCAAAGCAAAGCCCAAAGGCCCATGAAGCCCAAAATTAAGCCCAATAAGCTTAAAACCCAAAAAGTCTTATACTAAGGTTCATAATACAAGATCAAACAATATAAACTCCTGTACTACCAAATATATGAGAAAGGTGGTCATCTATGTAAAGCCCAAGTAAAGAGAACCTTACGCCCACCAAACCAATTGGGCTCACTAAGCTCAGAAGCAGTCAAAAGTCAAAAGGCCCATGAAGCCCAAAACTAGGCTCAATAAGCTTAAAACTCAAAAAGTCTTATACTAAGGCCTATAATACAAGACCAAATAATATAAACTCCTGTACTACCAAATATATGAGAAAGGTGGTCATCTATGTAAAGCCCAAGTAAAGAGAACCTTACGCCCACCAAACCAATTGATTTCACTAAGTTCAAAAACAATCAAAAGTCAAAAGGCCCATGAAGCCCAAAACTAGGCCCAATAAGCTTAAAAATGAATTGCACCGTTTAATACTGGAGTGGTTAATGAATGAGATATCGAATTCGGAGTACATGTTATCTGATGTTGCAGAATAGAAATGACGTTGTCTTCTCATTTTATCTGGCTACAGTTAGTAGCTTTGTGTGAAAGGTCGCAGAATGGTGATTAGTATTAAGCAATAATAATAATTTTGGAAGGTGAAGAATTCCTAGTAGAGTCAAACGCATACAAATCAACACCATATACACCAATCTGTTGGGAGCCACCAATGAAAGGTTCTTTTATTGTCATGGTGTTATATCAGCTAATGGAATTGCTACCTGTGGGAGATGATGCGTGATCATAATGGTCTTTTGCTTACAAGTTAAAGAGATTGTTCTATATCTCAGGCAGAGCTCTTGGCATTGCTAAGGGAGTTCAAATTGCCTCATCTAGGGCATTCAATAAACTAAATATTGAGTCAAATTCAAAATGGTATTTCAATGATTGAGGGAAGTTGTGATCAACCTCATAGTTGCTGCCAACTAGTGAAATTGATAAAATCATTGCTTGTAATATATTGAAAAAACAATTATATTACAATGAATCAAAATTTATGAATTGAAATGTAAAAATAACAACATTTAAAATAATACATTAAAAGTACATTAATTAGAAGCATCAAAATAAAATAAATTAAAATTTTAAAAAGTAAGGCTATAATATTAATTAAATACAATAAAAATTATTAAAACTACTATTTTTAATCAATATTTTTATATTAAACATGAATATAAAACAATTTTTAAGAGTTTCTATTGAACGAAGGTTTGTAGAGTTTCTTTAACTTTTTATTTAATTCAGTTTTTATTTATTATATTATTTATGAACTAAATATTAATATTTTAAAATAAATTACTGATAAATAAAAATAATTTTTTTTGTTATAATATAAATTATTTATTATAAATCTAAAATATAATTTATATAATTAAAAATTATTTATACAAATTTTAAATATTATTTATATATTCAAACATAATATTTATTTTTACATATAATTTGATATAATAAATATGTTTATACATTACACATACTAAAATATTAATATATTAAAAAATAAAAATAAATTATTAAATTAAATTATATTTAATCACCTTATTTATATCAAACAGAAAATATATTAATTAACTTTTTCTTTTAAAATAATTGAAGTATCTTAATTGAAAATATTTTTTGTTACCTTAATTTTTTAATTAATATTATTTATTTTTGTGGTCATTTTAGTGTTAAACTAACCAGAGTTAGCGATAAAAATTAAAATAGAACACTAGATAAATGTATCTAAAAATAACAAAAAAATTTGCAAAAACTAAAATAAGGCAGCAACATATTTGCAGGAATTCAAAATATATTTAATTCAATTTAATTTATGAATTTTAAAAACTAGTTATATTTTAAACATATATGTCATATTTAATATTAATTATAAAATTTGAGTATTAATTTAAATATTTTTAAAATAAAAAACTCCTTGATTGGATAATCAATTAAAAATATCAAAAAAGGGTGGTTTGCAACAAATTTTCGGACCTAAACTAAAACTAAGGATAATATGGTAATTTAACTTTTACGCAATTAAGGTAATTAAGTGCAGTTAATTAACTTATTTAAATATAATTAGCACATGATCAGTAAGTTAGCGACAATTAATTGCTAATTTTATTATGTAATTTGTTAATTAATTATTTTGATAAATGATCATTATTAATATATTAATTAAAAATACATATTAACAAGTAATCGTGAATATATAAAATATGAAGAAAAATATAAATGTATTTAAATTTTCTAGTTTATTGATGATGAAAAATATAAATGAATATATAACATTCAATTATTCAAAAATATTTTTATTTGACGAAATAATTAATTATGATTTGAATATATATTTTTATATTTTAATTTTGATGTAGATGGCGTATTTAGTACATATGAATATTTATATATCCATTGTAAAACTAAAATGAATATTTATATCTATTTTATAATTGCAAGTTTTTTTTTTTTTTTTTGCAAAACATGTTTTTTTTTGTTTTTATGTAAGTATTATTGTTAAATTAATGATGTTGAAATGAAATAAAATTAATAAATAATGTGTATTGTGTAGTAGCAAATTAGCAATTGCATGCATGGTAGGTATTAGGTGGGAGACTAGGTCGTTGAATTTTTCTTCAGGGGTAAGGACAGTTAAGATACAATGGACCGTGTTTGGTAAAACCAAAATAAATAAATAACTCAAAAATAAAATCAACTTGATATTAGTTTTTCATGAATCTTTATTTTTTTTTCAACTCTTATATTTTAATTTACTATTTGAATCATTAAATTTCTTTATTTTTATTTTGTACTACTATCTTAAAAATTAATCTTAAATTAATTGATTCAATTGAGGGATAAGTAAAAATCGACTAATAATTATTTTTATGAAAAATTGAAGTTAAATACTTTTCAAACAATTCAATCTTATAAAATTCTTTAATTAAAATCTTTTAATTAAAGCAAGACACTTGACATATTTAATTATTTTTTTATAAAATAATAAATAAGAAAATAATCAATAAATACTAAAAATAACTGCAAGTGAATAAGTATTAAAAAATAATTTAGAACTTACTTCAATATTATTTTATGAAAGTATCGTGATTTTTTTTTTTTCATTTTTTGAATATCTACCACTAATAGTAGTGACTAATATCTCGTTACGAGAGAGACATCAAAGAGTACCATACGCTTGAGGTTATATCGTGGTCTTTGACGACTATTTTATAATATTTTATAAAAATTATAATTATGACATGAAAATTTAAACTTTAAAATTTTGTATACATTCTTTGAATCTTTATTATTAAATTGATTCTTGTGTTCGGACGGCGTACTTTGTGAATAACTTTTTGTTAGTTGACTCGGTGGTATGATTATCCTACACGCGACACTAGTTTTATTGTTTCTCTTTCATTTCTCTCTTCATGTATAATAAAAACTGGACACAAATTTTCAAAGCATTTAATATGCAATTAATACAGATATGTATTTTTTTTATGAAAGTATTTATCAATTTTATTAAAAATTAATTTCTTTCAAGATTTTGAGTATATTAAAATGATTTTTTTTTATCAAATGAATTTCTCTAATTAAACCAACATATGTAAGGTAATACGGATATATATTTGAGTAGCGTAGAATATTGGTTCATTAATTTGGAAAGAAATAAAGCAAAAGAAGAAAATGCAGCGGCAAATAGCAATGCTATCTTCTTATCCGGAAAAAAAGTGGAAAACGATTGGCAGCATAAGTTATGGAGTCAAGATGGAATGCATTAGTGGGCGGGTCCATCCATGATCCATCACAAATCGGACATTGTCCCTCTCTTTCATTTCATCCCAAACTAAATACTATAAAAAATGTTGGTGGAGCAAATGTCCCCACTATGATCCATGTGGATCTGTGTATGTTTTTACTTATTTCCAGGGATGACAACAGGGCGGGTCGGGTACGAGTTTCATGATACCCGTTCTTGTTCCCACGAGTCAAACCCATCACCGTCCCTGTATCTGTACTCGTCGGGTATGTGATTTTCATCCTCATTCCCGTCCCCGTCGGGTATCGGGTATACCGTACCCGTACCCGTACCCGTCAATTTTTTTATTTTTTATTTTTTTTATTAAAAAATATGATATTTTTAAATTATTTTTTTATTATAATATAATTATAATTAAGTTATTTTTCTATCTCATATTATAATAAATAATTACATATAAAAAAATATTAAAATTCTTTAATATAATTAAATTAAAAACGGGTACGAGTACGGGTACGGGTACGGGGCAGGTAAGTACATACATGTACCCGTAACCGTACCCGATTTAAAGTATCGGGTTTTACCCGTACCCGTACCCGTACCCGGTCAAACCGGGTATTCCTCATCAAAGTCGGGACGGGTTCGGATATTACCTGCAGGTACAAATATATTTGTCATCCCTACTTATTTCACATGTTAAGCATAAATGCCAAATGAAAAAGATAATTTAACATAATTTTTATTATTATTTAACTAACAGCCTCAAATTTGTATTTGAATACATGATCACGTTAAATACTATATATTTATTTTTATCTATTATAATAATTGTATTTGACTCTAAAAGATTATCACTTTTAATATCTAAAACAAAATTGATAGCCATTACAATTGACCTAATAACATGTTAATGTGTATAAAATCTTATTTCTAATATTATTGAAACTGTATTATACACACACAAAATGGAAAGTATTATTATGTTTTATATTTTCAATACATTAGATATTATATTTTTTTATTTAACATATTATTTATACCGTATGTATCTTAATTATGTATTCAAAATTCAAATTTAAGATCATCGATCAAGTTATATCAATCTCATGGGTCATATTATAACTATAACGACTTGACAAGTCACTACATTTTATAGCTTAAGATTCTAAATAGCAGAAAACATAAATCTATTTAGCTTGAATTAACATGCAAATAATCCCTGGCTAAGCAAGCAACAATAAATATGTATAAAATTCATCAACTAAAATGTAATATAAATTCCTCAATAGGATTACAATTATGAACTATGTATGTGTATACACACATTCAATAAGTCAAACTGAAAGCATAAATCCTAAATTGTTGGTTAAGCAACTAGTTTTATACAAACTACAACAAGCTACATTAGAGTAGCAATCCAACAAAAAGAGTGTTATCTCCTACGTAACACTAAAATAATCAATCTTTTAGTTTAGTCTTGTTTTGCTCCCACATGAATATGATCATCACAATCTAACAACAAGAAAATTGCAAGAGTGACCTTACAGAAGATAAAACAGCAATATAAAAGAAAAATACAACTATGTTATCAATACCATCATATCAATGTTGTAAACCATAACCTCAATTTAACACAAATATGTCTCAATGCCCAATTTAGCAACACATAACAATATAACAATTCAACTTGCATAACTTTTAAACAACCTACTATAATATCAACTTAGTATATATATAGCACATCAACATATTATATAAATAACACCGTAACTCCACATTCAATACAACTCTCTACTTAGCATCTTGCAACATGTCAACATAACATATAAATAACTCAACTTATCCACAACACAGTCACATAGCAACTAAATAACACATTGATTTACACTACAATACAACTTAATGCGTCGTTAACATATTAACTAAGAGATATCTTATAACAAGGTGAACATTTTAAATGACTTGACCTTACTAAATCAACTTTACAACAGAATCTTTTTAGATTTGCTAAATCAACAAAAAAATTTGGATATAAATCATAACACAACATGATTTCTCATATTTAACTACTTAGATTAAGAAGTCTAGTATTTATGGCAGGGATAGAACAACTTAAGTGCAAGCCTACTATGACCTCAACGTGCATAATTAAGCCTTTGTGGAATTAGTTCGTTGATTGCACTTTAAATACTACACCCCTTCAAGTACTTAGTATGGAATTTTGTCCATTGGCCCTGTATCTTATTTGATTGGTCACTTCTAAATTAGTAAGGCTCGACCTTGCCCCCATATGCTATCAACTAAGGTTCTAAAAAAGACTCAACACTCTACTGTAAGAGGCGACTATACTTAAGAAAGGTTTTTCAATATTTGGACTCTCAAAACACCACAATACTATATCTTCACAATGAGATATTCATTTTTTAAAACAAAACCTCTTATATAGTCATAATTCAACAACACAACACAACTACACATGTCAAACATTTACGACAAAACTTCATCCAACATTATACAACCTATCATCATACAACTCTATTACTAGTCAATTATCAGTTACTCAACTCAAAACATTGACATATGAAATATCTATGATCCTAATTCAACATTTAAAATAAACTAAGTTGAGATTTTCATTCATCAGAGTCATACCCAAAGTCATTCAATTCACATTCGACATTGGTGAGGTAGAAAGCATCTGGCTTGCCCACACTTGACGCCATACCACTTGCTCTTGCATGGTTTAGACATGGAGTCTCTAAGTACATCATGCTCGATGTTGCAAAACTCACAACCAACATCATTTAGGTAGAGAGCCGTTGACTTAATCACGCATGACTCCACGTACCTTGGGCCTGATGTCATCAAGTTAAAGAGATCTAAGGGTAATCATGCCCGTCTCCCCTCTATTCACACTTGACATGACCAAGTTAGAGAGTTTTCCTCTAACTCACACTCAACTCTACCAATCCCAAGCTCAACGTTAGTGAGATAAAGAACCTTTACCATACATCATGCTCGATGCCATGAAACTACGCCCAACGCGATGATGATTTATGTATTGGTTGAATCACGAATTGGTTCCAAGCACTTGAAAATCAGGCACCAAAACAACATGCAACCCACAAAGTCACAAGTACACACCACAAGTAACTCAAGTGAATCAACAATTTCCACATGCAACTCAGGAAACTCATGATTCATCAACCTTTCTCTAAAATCTCTAAGAGCTCAAAACAATATACTTTCATACTTGATTCAAAACATAGCCATAAAATGAATTCAAGCTACAATCAACATTTGTAACACAACAATTACCAAATATGCAAACTTCCCTTACCTCGATTCCCCCATAGAAAAAGTAGAAAAAGGAAGGAAGTCTAAGAATGCCGAGTTCTTGTACGACAACTTTTCAACCTGATTCTTAGCTATAGAAGCTTCGGATCTCGACAAGACTTCTTAACTAACTCCAGAAAAGAAAACCTCTTTGGCTCTAGAGCTCATTTTCCTAATTCCTCTCTAGTTTTCTTAAGAAAATAAACTTATAAAATTCAAATTTTGAAAAAAAATTATATACTTTTCCTTAAACTTTATCAACTTTGAACTCAATTCAAAACAACTTTAAAACAACTAAACTCATGAGATTTCTTTATTTTTTAGAGTTCTATAACAATTTTAAAACTAATCACATAATCAATCAAATTAATAAAATTAACAAACATCAATAAAAAAATTATATTTTTACAATAACAACCTCAAGCTAATTGAATCACAATTTCAATGGTTTTAATTATATAATGTTATGCAGTATTTTATAACCAAACCAAATACACCTATGTATTTTACTTCGAACATTCATACTACCTTCAATTTTGATAATCAATAACATGACATTGATTACTAATGGATTCATATGGACAAAGTCTTAGTTGTAAATCTTATATCATTATTATAATTTTTATAAATAAAAAAAATGAATCCATATATTTTTTTAAGTAAGGTACGATACTAATTTTTTTTACTAAAATTATGACCAGAAAGAGAATTCCTATTAAAAGTGATAAAAAAAAATTATTAACAAAAATAATAGATATTTTAAATTAATAACATATGTTTTTAGTTTCTACAAAATGAGCATGTTTTGATTTTGTTTCTTGTAATTTTTTGTTTGTTTTTCATCTCTCTAAAATTTGAAACTATGGTTTTAGTCTCTACTATTATGTGACTATTTTTTAACTACTTATTTGTTCATTAGAAGATTATTTGACCATCATAAGTGATACTCATAATCGTTTGTGATACTTTATTCGCACGTGACACTTATAATTTTTTTTAATAAATTTTTAAAGCAAGTGCTATATGCATACCTTAAATAGTCATTAAGGACAAAAAATAGCGATTTTAATTTTTATAAAAATAAAAATCAAAGAAAAATATTTTGCAAAGACAAAAATCAAAATTAACTTATTTTATAAGGACCAAGAATAATATTTATAATTTTTTAAAGGATAAAAAATAAAATTTTTTTATAGGGACCAAAATTAAAATTTCCTCAAACACTAAAATCACATTTAAGTCTATTCTTATTATATAAAGAGACTCTAATTATAATATTTAAAATATTATTTAAAAAAAAAACAAAACTAACATTTCAAATATCTTCAACTTGGCTAATAGTTGTTAGCACAAGTGGTAATACTTGTGTTCTTTAACTAATGATGGGAGTGGAAGTCAATTAACTGAAAATACCACTTTAATTATAGAATGAGACAAAATGTTGTTTGATTTCTCTTATACAAATAAGAATTAATCTACAACATCTTGAACAATAATTATTTATTCTTGTAATAAATATCTAAAGTAGAATTCATCTAAAATGTCTTTTGAATAATAAGTATTTCTTATCATAATAAATATCCTTAATGAATGTTATTTTTCTTAACTCTATAAAATACGAATCTCGTTAATATTGAAACTCAGAAGTAATTTTAGAAAATAAACAAATAAATTTAATATTATCAATTAAATTATTTACTTATTCACTCTTAATAAACTAGATTTTCAACATGTGCAATCCATGAGATAAATAAAATATGTGAGTGTTGAGATTAATTTATTTGTTAATAAATTTTTAATAATCTACATCTATTATGAAGATGATATATTGATTGGTGTACATAATTTTTACTATTTTATATTTAATTTTGTAAGTAATAAAAATAATATTAAAATTAAACTAAACTCAAAGTTTGAACACTAAACAAACATTAGTAATTATTAAATATTTTTAAATAAATATAAATTTTTTAACATCTTTAAATAAATATAGAGATATAGAGTGTCTCGACCTTACTAATATTTATAATAATTTTTAACTTTCACATAAATAAATAAAATGTCATGTTAAAGTTTTTGGATTAAATGTCTATGACTTCTTGAATTATTGGACTCTTGACCTACATTTAACACGTTTTATTTGTTAATTATTTATGATTTGTGAGTTGTAGTAAATTGTAAGGAAAAAATTGAATGAAATTAAATGGTAATTAAGTTTTTAAAACTATTTCAATTATTGAAAATGACAAAGACGTCCCAATTGTGTAAATTTATGAAATGCAAAATGTTAGATAAAGGATTCGAAATTTAAATTAACTGAGTTTTTAAAAAAATTATCTTATTACAATCTCTTCTCGATTTTTTATTGCGCATTTTCTTTTGATGTTTTATTTATTTTATTTAATTCCCTAATTAATTTAGTTGATTATTTTATCTCACTTATCCCAATATTTTTATAATTATTTTAGATTAAATTATATTTTTAGTCATTTATTTTATTTTAATATTTGTTTTAATATTTTATCTTTTAAGATATTAATTTTAGTCTTTTATCTCTTAAATTTAGATCAAATTAACCTTTTTGAAACAATACTTATTTTCAATTTTGAGATATAATTTTAATTTTTTATTATTAATTTAAATCTTGAAATTTGTTTCATTAAATTTCATTTTATATGAAAATGATGAAAAACAATTAAAATTCAAACATAAAGTTTCATAAACATGATAAAAATAATATAAATATATACAAGTCCAAAAAGTAACTAAAAAATTTCAATAATCAAATTTCTTATTATTTTGTAATTATTCATAAAAATATTTTTCACATAATTTTTACTATAATTATAATGAATTCAAATACCAATTGAATTTCTTAATATTCATATAGATGAATATAATATTATAAGTTTCACATATTGAATTAATTAAAAATTGATTCAAAATTGTATTATAAAATTAAAAATGATATTATTTTAATGGACTAAATTAATCTAAATATAAAAAATAAAATTAAAATAAATATTTTAATAAAAAAAACTAAAATAAATTTAAAAAATAAGATAAAAGATATAATTTACCCATTAATTTATTAACATTTTCCCTTTTAAATTTCTCCGATTCTTTAATTATTATCAATCTTATGATTTTAATTTTAATTATGTTAAATTGTAGATAACGTCAAAGACAATAGCTTTCTCTCGCTTTTAAGTTTTTAATTATTAAATTTTAATTATAGTTATTTTGAATTAGCTGATGCATTTTATTTATCGCCTTTTAAGTTTTTAATTATTAAATTTTAATTATAGTTATTTTGAATTAGCTGATGCATTTTATTTATCGTAATATGCCCCCATTCAATTAGGTATATATTTATGTTTCTTTACCTATTTCTATCATATTTGAACACGATCTTTACCTATTTCTACGTCATAGAATGAAGAAGACTAAAACAATATAATCAATAATATTATTCATGAGAATATTTCTAAAAAGATTTGGTTGAATTTTTTTTTTTTTGATTCGTCCCTGGAGTATCCACTGCCAACAGTAGTAACTAATCTCCTCATTACGTTGGATGCACCTCAAAGGATGGGATAGCTGGCCCCAAGATTTAACGCGGCTGCATAAATAAGGCATGATTCAAACCCCTGACCTTGCTTAAGCGTGGATCAACTCCTACCGCTGAAACACACGCTTTGGGTTAAACATTCTAATAAATATATATATATTTTTTCAATATATATATATATTCTTGTGATGATCGTTTAGGTTGAGTTCGAGTGGGATCCCATTGATATTGAATATGGAAAATTAGAAAGTTATATAGTACTAAGAAATGGCTGAAAGCAGCATTATGAAAGCGTAAGCTGTGACGTATGACAGTTGACACGATCTTTATAAGAATCGAAAGAGACAGAGTGAGGTCAGGTCAGCTACCACCAACCATAGTTTGGGACTGAGTCGAGTCGAGTACGCAGACGCAGCGCATTCTTTTTCAATTCCCTTTCCACATTTTTTGATTATTTCATTTCATCAACGCAATCAGACTTTGAATCTTATTTTTCCACTCTTTTTTCTCCACCACACCTCTTCACTCTAGCTCTAGGTTAACATTCCCTCTGCCTTATCCTCCAATCCTCCTTGTTTTCTTCCCCCAACTTTTTTAACCTTTTCTCTTTCCCTCTTTTTCCACTCTTCTTTCATTCCTTCTCCGTTCCTCTTTCCTTCACTCAAATCATGTTGATTCATCTGTCTCTTATTTCATGCTGTGTGTTGTGTTGATTTATTTATCTTAATGTTCTGTGCAGCTCGAAAAATTTGGTCTACACTCTAGACTGTGGAGTGTATTCGAAGAATAATAATAAAAATGGGTTTTGAGCCATTGGTTTGGTATTGTCGGCCGGTTGCTAATGGAGCATGGAGCAAAGCAGTGGAGAATGCGTTTGGTGTTTACACTCCTTGTGCAGTCGACTCTCTTGTCATCTCCGTTTCTCACTTGGTACTTCTAGGCCTGTGCATTTACCGCATATGGTTGATTCAGAAGGATTTCAAAGTCAAGAGGTTCTGTTTGAGGTCAAACCTTTACAACTATATGCTGGGATTGTTAGCTTTATATTGTGTGGCAGAGCCCTTATACAGATTGATCATGGGCGTATCACTTCTAAATTTAGATGGGCAGACTCAACTGGCTCCATTTGAGGTCAGCTATGACTCTGATTACTGCAAATACGTTGCTATAATTTATTTATTCTATCTTATTTATACGTTGCTAGAATTCAAATATTAAGGTTTTTCATTTGTTCAACTTGTTTGAATTATTGTTTTTACATCTAGTACCTTTTATTTCTTCTGGTTAATCCCTTTTTGCCAGATTCATTTTGTTAATTAAAGCTATAATATCATCTTTTGACAGATAACTTCACTGATCATTGAGGCTTTTGCTTGGTGCTCTATGTTGATTTTGATTGGGATTGAAACCAAAGTTTACATCCGGGAATTCCGATGGTTTGTCAGATTTGGTTTGATTTATGCTATTGTTGGGGATGCTGTAATGTTCAATCTCATCATTTCTGTGAAGGAGTTCTATAGCAGGTTTGACCATATCATATTTGCTATGTTATGTTTAAAACCACATGTTTTTGCTTTCTTTTGATTTTCGAAAATTGACATTTTGGTTTCCTTTGCAGCTCTGTGATGTATTTGTACATCAGTGAGGTGGTTAGCCAGGTATTCTGTGCTTTTCAATTTAGCGTGTCTTGGGATCAATGATTATGCTTTTCTTTTTAAACTAACTGAAACTGGATGTTTGATACTTAATATCACTTTTGCTCTTCTGAAATACACTTTTGAGGCTAGCTTGAGGTTACTAATGACCCTTGTGGCCCTTGTAAAGCTTTCAAAATGAATGTTGTATATTTGAAGTTATTGTTGACTTTCTTAATTTGTTCAGACTTCGTAGTGAACCTTTTTGGAAATATGAGGTTTCTTTGTTGCATTGTCTTGTTACTTGTAATGTTTTATAGAAAGGAATGTATATAGAGAGAATACCGAGTCTGTATGTTGCAGTATACAGGGATGTAATAACTTGTTACACTTAGGCCACATATGTGTGTGCTTACACAAGTAAATTATGTGTAGTACAACTTGTAAAAGCTCATCCCAAAACTCATACTAACCTGACACTTTAACTCTCTCCCTGAGCTGGATTTTGGATTGTAATTATACCAAGCTTATTACAAATGTAACACAGCTTGTTTTGACAAAAAGCCTTCATAAAAGTACGAGATACCTACTTCTCAGTCTACACATGAATTGTTCCTTGCTGATGTTTCTCATGGACTTAATGTGCCTCTAATTTGTCTACTAGTTTTCTTTCTAACGTGGATCTGATTAACTACAATTTATACAGACGTGGTGGCAAACATTTGTTTGCAGTGTTAAATCTTTAATTCTTTACTGCATGTTATTGGAGTGCAAAACTTGCATTATTAATGTTGTCTTTTTATGCCTAAAGCTGTTAATGGACAAGGTTGTCTTTATAGCATTTCTTTAATGTTCTGCTCAAATTTGTTTCAAGGGAGATGCTATTTTGCATTTACAGTTTGATTGGGCTCTTTTGCTACATCAATGAGCTCTTACTTGCTTTTTCCCCTCTCCCTACTTGTGTTTCCCCTCACTTAGAACCTTAGTGATTTTTTTTTCTTACAGAAAAAGTAATGTGTTATCTCTTTTTTTTGGGTCCAGGTTTTGTTTTGTATACTTTTGCTTGTGTATGTTCCTACTTTGGATCCTTATCCAGGTTATACCCCCATTGGAAGTGAGATGATTACTGATGCTGCATATGATGAACTCCCTGGAGGAGATATGATATGTCCTGAGAGGAGTGGCAGCATATTGTCAAGTATGTATTACACAATTGTATAAAATTTTCTAACAGTTAAAAATATTGTGGATACTTCTGGAAAATGCTTTAAGAATTATGTTTAGAGGGTTAGAACAACAAACTCTGGGTTGAATAAGCTATTAATTTTTTCTAATGGCTAAAAATATTGTGGTTCAGTATCCATTACAATATACTCGGTGGGTAACTCATTTTGATTCCTTCTTGCTTTGGCAGGGTTAACGTTTTCTTGGATGAATCCTCTCATGAAACTAGGATATGAAAGACCACTGACAGAAAAAGATATATGGAAATTAGACACATGGGAACGGACAGAGACACTGATCAATAAGTATACTTCCCTCCCCCCCCCAATTTTTTTTCTGCTTAATTTATCACCTTTAAGTTTTACTTTATTTTGCCTCTTGACTCTGTAGGTTCCAGAAATGTTGGGTTGAGGAGTCTCGAAAGCCAAAACCTTGGCTTTTAAGAGCATTAAATGCAAGCCTTGGAGCAAGGTATGATAAATAAGGATTTACAGATCAGTGTCCTTTTTGTTCTGTTATATTATTTTCCCTGTTGAAAAACTAGAGCCTAGACCGAGAAAATAAGAGTATTGCAAAATGGAAGAGAGATGGAGACAAAATAGAAACTGTAGGCTGAAGCAGAATCTCTGTTAATTGCCCCATGCCCATTACAGATATCTCAACTTATACTAGATGCTAGATGAATATTATGGTGATGTTTTGTGAATGGATCATTCATCAGTCACCAAAAATCAATCCAGAATTAACCACCCTTAATTTAGTACCAATACCTCCTTAATTCATAATACTTCTTTTATTTTTGATAGTTTTCAATACTCTTTATATTACGACTCCTAGCCTACACCTCAATTAACTTGGTTTGTTCTAGGTTCTACTCTTTTGTTTTTGGGTCAGATCAGATTACAAGCATAATCTGTCAATCAATTATTTCTCAGTCAAACTCACATCAGTCACCTCCAGTGAATGTCCCATAGATCCTGCATGATTTTATTGTCTATGTCTTCCTTAATTCATAGCACTCACCTCAAGAGCTTTCTCTTCTCTTTGCATTTCCTCCTCTATCAAATTTCAATGAAGAAATACAAAGAAAATGATAATATATCCCTAGCTAGGTAACGATAAATGAGAACAAGTGAAAAACAAATAAAGCCAAAGACATTAATACAGGAGATCCCCAGCATGTCCAACCGAGAGATAATTTATAATTTTATGATATATTTTCTTGTACAATTTATAATTTTAAGCTTAATAATTAAATACAGAGGAAGTACCAAGAAAAAATCTTTAGCAAAACCAATAAAAAGGACTTAGAACTAAATGGCCTTTCTAAAGATTAGGTGTTTGGGAGAATTAAATGATCTTTGAAGCTGACTTCACCTAGTAGGAAAAGTCTTTTGTTGGAATTAAGCTGTATCAATTGGTGGTATGACCAAAATAAAACATGAGTAGGGGGTAATCCTCACCTTATAGACTGGTTTTGTAGGACTCTATTGGGCCCCACCCAAACCCACATTCTAAAATGATATCAAAGCCTGTTGTAGTGAGTGTTTTTGGATTTACTAGACCACCTGCTATCGGCCTTTATTGGATCACATGTAAGTGTTTAGTCTTTCAAACTTCATGCTCGAGATATTCAGTACTAGATTATGGCCAAGATAAAGAAAAATAAGTGGGGAAGAATCCTCATCTTATAGGGCCCAACTTTTCTTTTTTTCACTTAAAAGTAATTTGTAAGTTAAATTTAAAAATAGGAACTTAAAAATGTGAATAGAAATTGTTTGTTAAATTTAATTTTTTTAGCTTAAAAATTCCTTTTAAGCTATAAGTTATTTGGTATTTTTTTGATAAAAAATCTTCAAATTTATATAAAATTAGTTATCTCATCCAATGAAAAACTATATTTATAAAATAAAAAATATTACATGAAATCATCTTAATAATGATAAAAACAAATAAAAATATATTAAAAGTTTAATTTTTAAAATGTTAAAAATTTCTTAATTAATAAATTTATTTTAAAATGATGATTTGCAAATAATATATATAATATCAATTAAGAAAATTTAAATTTAAATTATAAATGATAAAATATTTAAGTCATTATATATTATTCAATAATATTTTTAAGGAAATAAATTTTTATTAAATTACTTTAAAAAAATCAATAAAATAATTAACATTTCATGCAGTTATATATGACATACAATAAAAAGAAGTGGGAGAAAAAGTTAAAATGATAAGAAATAATTTTGCAAGAGGAAAAATAGGTAATGAGAGTTTATAAAGAGGAAGAGTTTCAACAAATAAAATAGAGAGAATGATTTTTTAAACCCACAACAAAATAAAAGAAAAGAAAATGCATGCAAAAAGTAATTGGAGCTGTGAAGTTGAATATAACAGGTCAATCTACTCTTATGTAGTAAAATATTTTCAATATGAGGAATGCATGCATTGTTTAGTATAAAACTATAATTGCTTTTCCCCCTCATTATTCATTTCATTTATATTCATTTTGCTTTCTGTAGGTTTTGGTGGGGAGGCTTTTGCAAGGTAATGTTTATTTTATTCTTTTTTTAATAAGATATTGCAATGAAACATGGATTTAATAGGATATATTGGTTTTTTTTTAGTATTCCATGATTTTGTTAGGAAGATTTTCTTTCTTTTTTATTCAACATATGATGTGATTTCTCAATTAAGGCAAATAATTTGTATGCCATAAATTGATTATGTCACAACTAGATTTATGATCTACAACTGGGTCAAAAGGTTGCAACATGGCCTTTGGCTTCCAATGTTTGGTTTGGATACACAAATGTTTGTTCCATGCCAAACTAAATGATTTCCTGTTTTACAGCAAGAATATATAGAACATTTTAAACTGGGGATTATTTTTATGTATCTGCTGCTGAACATTATCATGTTTAAAATATTTATGCATCCATCGAGATGGTACCATAATATCCACTATCAACTTAAGTTGGTATTAGAGTTCACTGACATTTAGTGATCATCTGGTTTTGAAGCTATCTAATTGTTTAGACTTTCACAGTTTCATTGGCAATTTCATGTTATACTTCCAGTGTGAAATCTATGAAAAACTGTGCATTTTAATATTTGAAACTGTGCATTTACTATGGTTAAACTGCTTAGTTGAAAATTTTCACATTTGATTTATTTGTTCTTCTGCTTACAACATGTAGATTGGCAATGATATTTCCCAATTTTTGGGCCCTCTTATACTGAATCAGCTGCTACAGGTTAGTTTCTCTTTTACTGAATTGTCGCTGGTTAAGTATCTCTAGTGCATGTATATTCAACTACTAGAAGACCATCCCAAAATCTATTACACACAAACTGACAATATTGTTCTCTAAATATCTTAATATTATTATTATTAACAATTTTGGGAATGTCATTTGACTTGTCCAATAAATTGTCTGCAGGCTATGCAAAATGGGGATCCATCATGGACTGGCTATGTTTATGCCTTCTCAATATTTCTTGGAGTGGTATGATGCGAATCTGATTAAACTCTTGATTGATGATATTTGGTTTGATCAAATGCATTGTGAAGCCAGCAATTCTGAATTCTGATGCTTGTATTTTTAATTTTCTGTATTTGATATTACTTTTTGTTGCAGACTCTAAGATTTAACTACAATTCTAGTACCTGTTTAGCAATTGCTTCTTCATGCTAAAAGACATTCTTTTAGAAAATTAGGCTGACCTCTTTGGCATCTTAATGGAATTACATGCAAAAAATTTATAACTTTTGCAATCTTAGACTTATTAAGAGCCTATCTAAATTTCTCTTTGATAGGTCTTTGGGGTGTTATGTGAAGCTCAATATTTTCAGAATTGCATGCGTGTTGGTTACCGGTTAAGATCAACATTGGTAAGTCTTCTTTATTTTTACATATATATTCACACCTTTATTTCCTGTTTAGTATGTTGTCAAAGAACTCCTTGACCTTAAAATTTTAAAAAATTAAATGGTCAACAATGGTTTCATGAGTTAAATCCAAACTATCCATAAGTAGACACTTTGAACTATTGTTATATTTGAAGTTTTCTGTTTTTGACCCATCTTTCCCTTGCCTTTGCTGTACTATCCACTTTTCCTCTCTAAATAAATTTTTGCTTTCTGCACTCGCCTTGTGGGATAGGCTTTTTCTTTATTTAATTGTATCCAAATCCGAAAGACCTTAACTGAGCTTCAAAATTACCAGCAGCCAAAAACACAATTTCTTAATCACGTTATTGAGAGTATCATCTTTGAAACAGCTTTTGGAGCATTAGTATCATGCCTTCGCTGAAAATCTAGCTATATCAATATTTCTGGGTCTGTCATGTGACCTTGTGTCAGGAGTGGCTGTGCATGTTTCTACTGAAATTCATCTCACTCAGTAGTTGCATTTAACATATTGAGTTTGATGTTCCATTTGTTTTTCTCTGCTTGTTTTCTTCCTTGTAGGTGGCTGCTGTATTCCGCAAGTCTCTACGGCTTACACATGAAGCACGAAAGCAATTTGCAACTGGAAAAATAACCAACTTGATGACTACTGATGCTGAGGCACTTCAGGTATGTCTTTCTGTAGTGTCTGATGTCTATTCTAATTGGTGCTGCTGATAGGTGTCAAAGAACCACTTAATTTTGAAGCTGTTAATTAGGTAGGTGGGCTTTAACATTATACACAGTTCAAGAAGGGCTCTTGAATGAGGGATTACGTTAAAGATATAGGGTAAAACCATTCACGTGTCTTCATCTAACAACTTCAACTTCTAGGATGGTTGGTTCTTGAAATTTTTTTATAGGATGATTTTATCCCTGCATTTGCTGGTAGATGAAAAACTTTTTTCCTTCGGATTATGCTCATAACTTTTCACATAATTCAAAACCAGTTTGTTACAGAGTATAAAATAAACTTTTGCTATTTGTTTGTTCTGAGACCAGTAACATGTGATGCACCAATAAACGGTGCACAGTGGAGGACAGCCCTAAACACCACAAATTAAAGGCATACCTGAAACAACTTTTGGTTGTTCTGATGTTTTTAAAATTGAATGCACCATTCTTGAAAATTTGAATATACATGAATAAATGATTGTGGTGTCCAAAAGTTCTAATATAATATATCTCATAAACAATTTCCTGAAATTATTGTATGCTATAAATTGACTTAGCAATATGCTTGATGTTGTCATACTGCCTCCTCACAATCAATTATATATATATTTCTATTTTTTTTCTCCTTGAACAGCAAATATGTCAGTCTCTTCACACATTGTGGTCAGCTCCATTTCGGATTATTGTTGCTATGGTTCTTCTTTACCAACAACTTGGTGTTGCTTCCCTTCTTGGTGCTTTGATGCTAGTTCTTATGTTTCCGTTACAGGTACAGGGGTCGGTCACTTAATTTGTCGACACTTTCACTGCACCATATTTTGTTAGTATAAATATGCTCTCAGGAAGGTTAATTAAATTAAATTAGTGTATCACATTGCAGTATAATTTTTTCCTTTCCTTCCTCCCAACCTTTCATTCTATTCCATCCTCAAGTTTCATTTAGTTGTTAGAATATACAATTCATGATTTGAATTGCATGATTCAGCTAGTTATTGATTCATATCATAAGATGAAGCTCAAATCATTATGAATTTTTGCGATGCATGAATGAATCGGTGCAATTTCCTATCATAGATACAAATCACACAATCCAGCAATTCATGATTTTTTCTTTCTACTTTTCTTGTATCAATTCTCATGGAAGAAATGGTGAAGTCATCAAAGTTTAAATTGTTGAATGAAAAAGAATTGAAGGAACACTTTTAAACTTATCCATCCTATTTGGTTTTTCCGCTACTTTATTTGTCACCAACTCATTCCATGTATGCACTCTATTCGGCTGTTTCATTGCTTCCTCTCCATTCTTCCAAAATATAGGTTTTCATTGTACAATATATCTGAAGTTATTGTTGTTGTCTGTAAACCTTATGGATTGATAGATATTATGATTCACGATTAAAAATTTTTCTTGCCAATTTGCATTTGAATCTCAATTTTATAACCTTCCCATCGAGGTAGTGAGGTGTTCTGATATAAAACTGCTTTTTGAAGCACCAAATAAGTAACTTTAATCTAGATCAGTAAATGTGTTGTAAGTTGATATCCTTGGTCTGACCTGTGTACCATTATGGAGGCTTATTGTAAACATGAATTAGTTTGATTTTCTGAATTTTGTGATGTGTTTTGTGGTAGCAGACATTTATCATCAGCAGAATGCAGAAGTTTTCTAAGGAAGGTTTACAGCGTACTGACAAAAGAATTGGTCTCATGAATGAAATTTTGGCTGCTATGGACACCGTAAAGTATGTCTTTTGCTAAAAAAGATTAACTGCATGTATATTATGTAGTTATGAATATATATATATATTCATAACTACATAATATATATATATATATATATATATATATATATATATAAATATATTATTTTTACTTATAAAATTTTGAATTTCTAACAATTTTGTTATTGGACTTGGCTTAGGTATTATGCATGGGAGAGTAGTTTCCAGTCTAAAGTTCAGGTTGCCCGAAATGATGAATTATCATGGTTTCGAAAAGCATCGTTACTTGGAGCGGTATGGTATACCAATTGAAGATATTAATGTTCCAATCATTATTAGTTTTCTGTTTATTTATATTTTCTCCCTTGAATATATAACTTCAGTTTCCCTAAAAAACCTGTTTCTGTAATATATCTATCTGTGTCAGTTATAATATAACTAACTTCAGATTGCACTTCTGTGGGCCTATATAAATATACCTACCTATCAGAAACTTCTAAATATCTGTAACATATAGTTTTCATTAAGTGATATCCTCTCTAACTTTGTTTCACTTACAATTGTTTCTACCTAAAACATTAAATGAAGAAATCGTGTTCAATCTATTGCCATAATGGATTGCTTCCCGTCCACCAAATTAAATTTATAAATGAAATACGCCTGATGATGAAGTTTGATGGATGAATAAGATAGAAGATTCTAGACAACTATTTGAATGAACATCCCTGACAAAATTGAAAGTGACTTGAAATTGTAAAGAAATAAAATACTGGACAGAGTCATAATAGACCGTAACAGAGTGAGTATGAGGTATAGGGAGGAACCTGCTTCTAAACCTTTCCTCCAAAACTGAAATTGATTAGCTGCTCAATTGTGTAGTTGTTGGCATCAATCCTTCAATGCAAAGGTAAGAGAAAAGTAACATACGCATGATTTCTAAACAAAGAAATGCATTTAACTACTTGGCACCCCAACTTTCTAAAGGAATGACTTTGCCTTTCACTTCCCTTTTTAAATAAAGTAAAATTTCAGTGAAAGGTCCTAGAGACCCCTCTACGAAAAGCATAAGTTAAATAATTACTGTAAGATTGTAATGCTGAAGTATTATCTTGATTTACAGTTTTAAACTGTTGCAATTTCGTGAAATATAAATGTTAGGCATGGAAAACAAGTGTAGATCACGGAAAGCAGTAGTTTTTGTCCCCAGATATTCCTTCTTGACTACAGCCTTGTATTTATTGAATTTGTTTTTGGCAGTTGAATGGATTTATACTAAATAGCATCCCAGTTTTTGTAACTGTGATTACATTTGGAGTATTCACCTTGCTTGGGGGGGATCTGACACCTGCAAGAGCTTTTACATCACTCTCACTGTTTGCTGTGCTTCGGTTTCCTCTCTTCATGCTTCCTAATACTATAACTCAGGTTATTCTCCATTTGTACTTTTCTTTTGTTTCTTTGATTTTTCCGCAGGATGCCTTATCCTATGTTTTTGTACTCTCTCTTTTCCTCTTCTCCCTCTAATAAAATTTAATTTGTGTATATGCAAAGAACATGAGTTAACTTGTTTAGTTTTATGGTGGTTAAAAAAAAAATTGAAAAACTTGCTTATTTTTATTGTTATATTCTTAAATGAGTGAAGTGAGAATTCAAGATTCACCAATGTAGTTCACATTGCCCTAATTCTTCTATTGTCTTGAAGGTGGTTAACGCAAATGTATCATTGAAGCGACTAGAAGATTTACTCTTAGCAGAAGAGAGAATACTTCTGCCAAATCCACCTCTTGAGCCAAGGTCACCAGCCATCTCGATCAAGAATGGATACTTTTCTTGGGATGAAAAGGTCCATATCCTTTTGACATCCTTAAGCTCGTATATTTCATTACTATATCTATATGCATATATCCATGTGCTTGCAGGAAGGACATCTGTTCACTAGTACCTTTATGCTGGAAAACATTTTTGTCTTTTGTATCCTGTTTTACCTGTTTGCTTTCTGTCAAGTGTCAAATTGTTTTTTATCTTGTGGAAGGAATTGAATAATTGCATGTTACTGTAGCATTAAAATTAATTTCCCCTGAATCATCTGCTGGTCATACAGAATTTTGTTACATTTGATATCATTAGGAACTGTGACGGTGTTATATCTTGAATTCTCTTGGAAAAACTGATGATTCATTTTTCTTCAGGCAGAGAGGGCCACATTGTCAAACATAAATGTGGATATACCTGTTGGTTCCCTAGTTGCAGTTGTTGGAAGTACAGGAGAAGGGAAGACATCATTAGTATCTGCAATGCTCGGAGAACTTCCTCCAATGGCAGCAGATACATCCGTAGTAATGAGAGGAACAGTTGCTTATGTACCCCAAGTTTCATGGATTTTTAATGCAACTGTAAGTTAATAATATATTCTATTTAAAATAGTTCATCACTTCTTAGAACAGGGAGAAAGAAGATAGGAAGATGTTGAGAGAGAGAATAAGTTGGGAACTAAATGGGAATGCATTAAACAGGCTCCAAATTTTGAGTACAAGATGCTGAATGTAAACCCCAATGTGTATGCATAACCAACTAACAAAAGACTCATAATCTTTTTGGATACATTAAAAATAAGCACCCGCTAAAAATGGTGAATATGAAATGCTAAGTTAACCATATATTCCTGTTGGTACTAAAAAACCAACTAACAAATGATTCATAACCTTTATTTAGGATACATTACAATTACTCAAAAAGACTCTGTGTTACTCTACTCTCTTCACATTAACCTTCTTATTCAAAATTGTCTTGCAAGCATGGTGGGGAAGAAGTATTCCCATATGTTATAAGTTAAAATCCCACATTGTCCAGGGATATGACAAATGCAGTCCTTATAAGGCTTGGATAATACCTACCTTATAAAAGCCCAAATTCTACGATGGTATTTAAATCTATCCTAAATTCATTATTGAACCACTTGTATTTGTCTATGCTCTGAATGTCTATTCCTAGGCACGAGGGCGTGTTGTTCTTGGACCTCCCGCATTTGTCTATGCTCCTAATGTCCTATCCTGGGTGTCGGTGGTTCTAGCAGTGTGTTGAGATCCCAGATTGACTTGATTTATAACTGGTGCAGTTTGATAAGTTTTGGATAGTCCTCACTTCCTCACTTTATAAACTAATTTTGTCGGAATGAGTTAGGCCCTTAGCTCAAATTCTAAGATAATTCAAGAGATGTTAATATACCAGTATGCCCCTTTCTGATCATTTCCTGTAGTTGTGTAGTCCAGTAATGTGAATTGAGCAGTCAGTCAGTCACCCCTTTCATGAGGATTAAACATCTTTTTCATTCATTTAGTCATAACTTGAAAGGTTTTAATTTCAGATCAAAATTGGGCTTTTCCTTAGGAACCCATGCAACAAAGGTCAACACCGATTACTGAAATGAAACTCCAAAATTTGCAAATGACACCAAAAGCACCTATGTATAGTACCTGCCCACAAGTTTTGTCCTTCATAAAATTCTGTTTGAGCTTAGTCAAAGGATTATATTTGGATTCTTTTGTAGATTTCAAGATTGAAAAAGAGGAAGTCCTGAAAGATGGATTTTCTAATGAATTTGCATCTACCATATATAGGTTGTTATTAATTCATAAAGTTGCGAGTTTAATCCTGTTTGTTATTTGGTCATTATCATATTATCATATTTATTACATTACAGAAGTTAATAGAATGCTAAACTAATGATAAAGTTGCGTGAGTTTATCCTATTAGCCATTTGATTATTATCATGCCTGTTTAATGTGGGGAGGTGGCTGATAATTTTTATTTCTACAGGTACGGGATAATGTCTTGTTTGGCTCTGTCTTTGACCCAACAAGATATCAAAGAGCAATAAATGTGACTGAACTGCAGCATGACCTTGAGTTACTGCCTGTGAGTGTATATGAGTTATAGCATTTAAGTGCATGCAATGAATGTTCATTTTAATTCTTAGATTTTTAAGTTGATGGCCCTTGCTTCCTTCCTTCTCTCACATCTTTAATAACTAGGGTGGTGATCTTACTGAAATCGGTGAAAGAGGAGTAAACATCAGCGGTGGCCAGAAGCAGAGAGTGTCCATGGCTAGAGCTGTCTATTCCAATTCTGACGTGTACATCTTTGATGACCCCCTAAGTGCTCTTGATGCGCATGTGGCTAGACAGGTTACCTTCATGCCAACTGACTCCACTATAGGCAAACCTGCTGTCATTTCTATTGCTTCAATGTTCTAACTCCACAGTAATCTATCCTATGTCATTGTTTTTTGGTCATTGTATGTATGTAAATTAGGACTGTTAAATATTGACCACTAATTCCCTCCAGGAACCAGATTAAATTGTTTGGAATGCTTGAGGACTGTATATACACAGGATTTGGCACTTATATTATGTTCATGCATAACATATAGCATGTGGTAGGACTTACTCTCTCTATTCTCTATTATAAGCAAAAAAAAAACCATTTCACTCATATTAAGGATATTGGTTATGTCCATTAAATTTTACTAATTTTATAAAATTCTTCCTAAATTATCCTTATTTTGAATGCAAAAAAAATGTAGTGTAACTATAAAGTCATATATTTAAAGTGAGAAATTTTAGGGAGAATATCATTAAATGAGACAAAAATAGTTGAAATTTGCTTATGTTTAACAAAAAAATGTATGTTTTTTTGCTTATAATAGAGACTCATAGGAAGTAGGAGTCAAGCTCTGCCCAATAATAGATGGGTCCAAATAGTTTATACTCATGGAATAAGAAAGGGACTTAGTAAGGCAGTGGGGGTAGTCTTGGTTATGAATAAGAGGGGATCAATAGTACTGTTTGTTGGTTGGAAATTCTGTTAATGAGAACCTAGAGCTGCAGTAATAGGTTATAGGAGTATTGTATTTCCTGTTCGGTAATTCAGTAATATAGAATTCCCCTATCAGTCTTGTTCTTTAATTATCTGATGAGATTATCCAATAGGGAAATACCTATCCCTAACAGAATGCCTTCTATTTACATTTCTTTTGTTCTATATTATTGTTCTTTTTTCTATATTTAAATTAATAAATTATTCTTTCTATTTTTTCCCCATATAATGTATGTATGTACATGTACCTGCTTATAACTGACAATGTAAAAATGACAAATATGCAGTGTCGTCAATTATACTGGTGAAATTATCATGATCATGTTCTGAGATATACTGAAAACAGTATGCAATTAGTTCCCCAGTTTTGACTATTGCTATGGAAATATCCAATTTACAATCTTAAAATCATCTTAATATTGTCTAATATTCACTAAATATCTTCTCAGGTTTTTGATAAATGCATCAAGGGAGAATTAAGGGGGAAGACCCGAGTTCTTGTTACAAATCAGCTGCATTTCCTTTCCGAGGTTGATAGAATCATTTTGATCCATGAAGGTATGGTGAAGGAGGAGGGGACTTTTGAGGAACTCTCTAACCAGGGACCGCTGTTCCAAAAGCTTATGGAAAATGCAGGAAAGATGGAGGAGTATGAAGAAGATAAGGTAGATACTGAAACCACTGATCAGAAGCCCTCTTCGAAACCCGTGGCCAATGGAGCAGTTAATGACAATGCAAAGAGTGGAAGTAAACCAAAAGAAGGAAAATCCATCCTTATCAAACAAGAAGAACGAGAAACAGGTGTTGTTAGCTGGAATGTTCTAATCAGGTAAGGAGAGTAAATGAATTGATATAAAATGTGTGCGGGTGCAGCATATGGTGCAACTTTTATTCCTTTCATTTCCACTTGCTCCGTTTCTATTTTTATTAAATGTTGTTTAATCTTAATTGACTTGGTACCCTTTTAGGTACAAAAATGCTTTAGGAGGGCTGTGGGTTGTTATGGTGCTCTTTGCATGCTATATCTTAACGGAAACATTACGAATATCAAGTAGCACATGGTTAAGCCATTGGACTGACCAGGGTGCTACAGAGGGTTATAACCCCGCCTTCTACAATATGATATATGCAGCTCTATCATTTGGGCAGGTAAAATTCTCTAATAAAATCACCGTTACAGCCTGTATTTGATTGAATTTCATCTGGAACATATTATTAATTTGGAATTGTGTTTCAGGTCTTGGTTACTTTAACAAATTCTTACTGGATAATCATATCAAGTCTTTATGCAGCCAGAAGGTTGCATGAAGCCATGCTGAGCTCCATATTACGAGCTCCCATGGTGTTTTTCCAAACAAATCCACTAGGAAGAGTTATCAACCGGTTCGCGAAGGATCTAGGTGACATTGATCGTAATGTTGCTCCATTTATGAATATGTTTCTAGGTCAAGTGTCCCAGCTTCTTTCAACCTTCATCCTCATAGGCATTGTCAGCACAATGTCCTTGTGGGCAATACTGCCATTATTGGTGTTGTTTTACGTAGCATATCTATACTATCAGGTATAACCATCATTACCACTATATTCTTGCTTTTATTCACTCCAAGTCATATTTTGAAATCATTAGTTATTTTCTTTAATTTCTTTGTTATAGAGCACCGCCCGCGAAGTGAAGCGCTTAGATTCAATCAGCAGATCTCCGGTATATGCACAGTTTGGAGAAGCACTGAATGGCTTATCAACGATTCGCGCTTACAAAGCGTATGATCGAATGGCAGATATAAACGGGAAATCCATGGACAACAACATCCGATTCACTCTGGTGAACATAAGTGGAAACCGATGGCTCGCAATCCGATTGGAAACTTTGGGAGGCCTCATGATATGGTTAACTGCAACTTTTGCTGTCATGCAGAATGGGAGAGCTGAGAACCAGCAAGAATTCGCATCCACTATGGGGTTACTGCTTAGCTATGCTCTGAACATTACTAGCTTGCTTACTGGCGTGCTCAGGCTTGCTAGTTTGGCTGAAAATAGTTTAAACGCTGTTGAACGGATTGGCACTTACATAGATTTGCCCTCGGAGGCTCCCTCTATCATTGATCATAATCGCCCTCCTCCTGGCTGGCCTTCTTCGGGCTCAATTAGATTCGAAGATGTTGTTCTTCGCTACAGGCCTGAACTTCCTCCTGTATTGCATGGCTTGTCTTTCACCATTTTCCCCAGCGATAAGGTTGGCATCGTTGGTAGGACAGGTGCCGGAAAATCCAGCATGCTTAATGCTTTGTTTCGAATTGTGGAATTGGAACGAGGAAGAATATTAATTGATGATTATGATGTTGCAAAGTTTGGGCTCGCTGATTTGCGTAAAGTTCTTGGCATTATTCCACAATCTCCTGTTCTCTTTTCAGGTATTTAAGATAAAATTTGCTTATTTTTTTTTAGGTTCTATCCGAAATCATATTTTAGTGTTTGATACCATTGCTAGGGTTTGGTTTCAGAATTGATAACAAAAAGAAAAAAAAAATGTTTTCAATTAGGAATTATTTGAAGTTGTGCGTAAACATAAAGTTGAAGTGATGTGCAATGCCTTTTAAGTAATTTTAAATAAACAAAATAAGAATAGTCAATAGTCTGGGTCACCACATTAGTATTAGACCAAATTAAACTTAGAAAATAATACTACATAGAATTAAATTAAATTATGATAAGAATATATTGATATTAACAACTAAGGATGACAAAATTTTAGGACACGATAAGTAATATGCAAATGATTTCTTTACTCTGATAAATTCTTTTGTGCATACCACTGAAAACTACCTCTGTGGCTTTGTCACATTTCGGGAAGAGACAAAGACATATATTTCTATTATTTAATAATTTAATTGAGCACTTGTTGTATAAGCTCTTATCCATTGAGACCTTGTTCATAATTTTGACTGTTACATTTAATGAAATAAATTAAAAAGTGCTTATAAGGTCATAAGTTACTTTTATAAGTTGAAAACTTGAAATAAGCTCTTTCAAATGTCCTTAAAGAATGATCAAGTCAAAGGATAAACATATTTACATATTTACATGAAAGATAGTTAAAAATATGCTACCACTGGAAACTGCTTCTGTTTCAGTTCTTATCTTAAGTTGAGCTACTTGACCTCATGATTCAATAAGCTCTGTTGCCAAATCTAGAAATATTCCTAAACCTTTGTGGTTAAGTCAGGCTCAACCTTGTTTTCAATTTATAATATTCCTAAACGTAAGAATCTTTTTACTTCTGAATTAATGTTTTGTAGCTTGTAGGTAATTAAAATATAAACAATGTCATTGTAGTAATATTAAGCTCATCTTACTCTTCATAGGAACTGTGAGATTTAATCTTGATCCATTTAATGAACACAATGATGCTGATCTCTGGGAGTCTCTGGAGAGGGCACATTTGAAGGATGTGATACGGAGGAATTCTTTGGGCTTGGATGCTGAGGTAAATGCTGATGGGTTTTTTGCTAGAGATGATATTGTTATTAAGTATTAGTTAAAATTAAAATGAAAGCATTCTTTATTAACATATTATTAGGTTTAAATAAGTCTTGCTCGAATACACCATATAATTGAACTTGATCATGTATTGAATTCATCTGCCTTTTCATTATTAAATAAGATGCTTTCTGCATATTTTCATTATGGTTGTAAGTATTTTTACAGCGAGTGATTCGTGAATCATGATGTCCTTATGACTTATGAGAGCTTTAGTAATTTGGTAGAGTAATTTCATAAATGAATTTATGCCGGCTTTAGAATTTGGGTGCTATATATTCCTGGTATTTCGTCTAATTTTCTATGAACAAGATGCATGGTGGGTACTCATAGATGGTTGTCATACCTGTGCATATGCTTCTGGTTCCAGTACTCATCGGTTACACATGGTTACATATCTTGCTGTCCCTGAGTAGTTATCTGATTTCAACATATCACTCATATACAAGTCAGTTTCATGCCCTGTACTAATGCCAATTCCAGTACCAGTACTAGTAATCGTATCCAAATCATTTGTAGGATGAGTAGGTTTCCTATGTTTAGTTTGTTAGTCTTGCTCATGGTGAGATAAACTTGTGCTGAAGCCTTGATCTATTTTGGTGTGTCAGCTTCTGGCTGAAAATCTTAGAAAACTACTTCTTGTTAAAATTTAGTACATGTTGAACATATCGTCAAAGCTGGCCAACTACTTATCATCTCTTGGTGCTTTTTGCTTTATTGTGGTGTATTTGTATTGAGCATAGTAAGAGATTATGTGCCAGAGACCTGTACATCCACTTTTAGATAGGCTTCTTTTCTGTCTTATGAAAGAATAATTATGCGAAGGGATTGGAGGCTCCTTTTTAGTTGATACTTCTCATCAGCTCCTGGGACTTGGGTTATGTTATTTCTTTTATTAATTTTGGCATTATAAAGTGAAAAACATGGTGTACCCTCTCTATTATGGATATGCATTAGAAGTGTGAATTTTTCTGTTTGTTTTAGAGAGAGATATTATGGAAATCAGTATTTATTAATGAAAATGTGTTGCATCAAGGTATCTGAGGCAGGCGAGAACTTCAGTGTTGGACAAAGGCAACTGTTGAGTCTTTCCCGGGCTTTATTGCGTAGATCGAAGATATTAGTACTTGACGAGGCAACCGCAGCAGTCGATGTTAGAACAGACGCACTCATACAGAAAACAATTCGAGAGGAATTCAAGTCCTGTACAATGCTCATTATTGCTCATCGTCTTAACACCATTATTGATTGTGATCGGATTCTTTTGCTTAATGGTGGTAAGGTATGCATTCAATATTCTAACTATAGAGCTGGCTAACTCACAATACTGTTAAAATTCTTTGTGGCTGGTATAAGTTATAGTAAAGTTACTAGTTACTACCTTAAATAACTCTTTCTACCGAAATATTTATTGAAAATTTGGTTCTTATGATCAACTATCTTTTGATTCAATAGCTGTATGGATGAAATGACACCATGTTGTTTGATGATGGTGCGTGTCTAGTCTTTGCTCTAATTGAGCTAGCCCATAAATAAACAAATAAATGTAAGCCAAACAAATATATAATACCAATAAAAACTAGAAAGTTTTCTTGTTAGGAAAATTGAAAATTGAAAATTTGAACAAGTCATTCTTGAATGCTATATTAATGCTAGCATTTTATGTTTAAAGGTTCTTGAATATGATACTCCTGAAGAGCTGCTGTCAAATGAAGGTAGTTCTTTCTCTAAGATGGTTCAAAGCACAGGAGCTGCAAATGCCCAATATTTACGCAGCTTAGCATTTGGTGGGGATAAATCAGAAAGAGAAGAGAACAAGCATCTAGATGGCCAGAGAAAATGGATGGCTTCTTCTCGGTGGGCTGCTGCAGCCCAATTTGCTCTTGCTGTTAGTCTCACCTCATCCCACAATGATCTACAACGATTAGAAGTTGAAGACGAGAATAGTATTCTCAAGAAGACAAAGGATGCTTTGATAACTTTGCAGGGGGTTTTGGAAAGGAAGCATGATAAAGAAATTGAGAAATCTTTAGAGCATCACCAAATATCACCAGAGGGCTGGTGGTCATCTCTTTATAAAATGATTGAAGGTATTGTTTTAATTATTTTTTTACATATCTTTCTTGTATATAGATATTATTCAAATCAAAATGAAAATATAGCACCAATACATAGAGCACTTAAGAATTCATGTTTCTAAATTTAAATCATACCGGATATATTTCAGTGTAAAGTGAATTATCATGTAAATATGTCCTAATAAAATTGAAAACAATAAATTTGTTCCTCATGCATACGAATTTATGAAGACAGCATTAAATGCAACATGACTGACTTGCATTTCAAAAAAAAAATTCACGAATAATTTTGCGATTTTGAATGCGGTTGGAGATAATTATATATTCTCGTTTAAAGTAACCGAATCCCTTCTGCCACTTGTACTAGGTCTTGCTATGATGAGCAGATTGGCCAGGAACAGACTCCATTCAGACTTCAGTTTTGAGGACAGATCAATTAATTTCGATCAAATTGATATGTAGGAAATGTTGCAACACTTCAGATAGCTGCTCTGTCTACACATAACAAATAACTTCGATCAAGTTGATTGATTCAAGGTTTTGCTAACTCTATCTGGGTGCATAGCACTACAACTGAGCTATGACATAGTAGGAAATGCAATAAGATCCTGTTTTGTATATTTCTTGGTCAAGAAAATCAACCAAGAACTTTTTACAATCTTTTGGGGAATAGAATTTTTAATTACCTAGTACTGTAATTTTGATTGTCAAAAGAATTTTCTTTAAATGCTGCTTTTAAGTCCTAGATACTGTTGATAATTATTCTAACTGCCATGCTACAAAATTGTTAGTGTCCTGTATTTACAGCATTTTTTAAAATTACTAAGGCTTTAACAAAAATAGTTTCAGGTTTATAAATTTAATATCTTGCATGACATGACAGATTTTGTTGTCACTTCGCAGCGTTGGTCGACAGTAAATTATTACTTTATAAAAGAAATGATAATCTTGACATGATTTAAGAGGAATATGAGTGCTGAATTTTTTAAAGTATAGACATGTCAAAAAAGTTTTCTCATTTTTTAATTACAAATTTGTTATCTTATTTTTAATTTTCAAAGATTTGCACAAAAATAGACAATTTTTTGTTTTTATGTTGGAATGAGCCAACACGACTATCAGAAATACTTTAAATTTACAATTACATATATTAGAAGATAAAATGAAGATAGAAATATTATTTTTACTAATGATAACTTCTAATGAATGATACACTTACATAACTTAATAAATCTCAATCAATGATTAATAAATGTCAATCAATGATTAATATTTATCCATACGTAAACATTATATTATTTTAAGAAAAGTAAAATAAAAATAATATAATTACAAGGTAAATATGTAAGACTAAAAAATAAATATCTAAGACCAACTAATGTAGTCTTTTAACTATTTTAATCTCAAGATATGTTTTGGTTTCTATATCTGACGTGAACAGTATTAGAGACTTGAAAAATAATTTTTTTATGTAGAATAACTTTTTGAGTTTTATTTTCAGAAGTAAGGTTCTTGGAAGAGATTTGTTTCTCTTCTCTTGTTGTGGGCCCATGTTTCAAAATATATTATAAAAATGATATTTTGTACTTTTTGCATGTTTAATAAATCTATTGTGGAATCCATTTATGAGACTTTAGTGAGTTTCTTAATTGAAGTTAAAAGTTAATTAAATTGTTTAAAATAAATAATATATCGTGACATTGTAGAAAATTGTAAAATTATTAAAAAATAGAAGAGAAACTTTAATTGAGTTATTGTTTGGAGATGTTCTTAACATTTTCTTTGTTTACTGTGAAAAATATTTGAAATAGGAGATTAAGTAAAACATGACAAGACAGTTTTGTAATTAAAAATATATAAAAAAATGCACTATTATTTTTATAAAATCTTAAGTTGTTTTTCAAAGGTTATCTTTAAGAATTTATTGAAATAAATTAAAAACATTTTATGAATATGTCATAATTTATTTTTATAAGTATCTGACACACTTGACAAACATTGAATTTTTTACGTAAATATTATTTTTTTTAAAAAAAATACCCAAATAACCATTGTGCAGGTTTATTTACAGAGATAGAACCAAATTTTGAGCATCAAAGTGTATTTTTTTTTGTTTTTTCAACTCAAAATTCGGTTCCCCGGGAACCGAATTCTGAGTTGGTTTTATATATATATATATATATATATATATATATTTTTTTTTTTTCGTGTTTGCAGGGAAACGTGGGCAGATGTTGGAAGCGGAACGACCCATTCCGAAAGCAGAACGGGTCGTTCTATTTAAAGGAACAGAGTGAAATTTCTGAAAGTGAAACAGGACAAGAACGGGCCGTTCCAGCGTTAAGAACGGGCCGTTCTTGGCCCGTTTCACTTTCAGAAATTTCACTCTGTTCCTTTAAGCAGAACGGCCCGTTCTGCTTTCGGAACGGGCTGTTCCGCTTCCAACATCTTCCACGTTTCCCTGCGAACACGGAAAAAAAAAAAAAAATCAACCCAAAATTCGGTTTTCCGAGAACCAAATTCTAAGTTGAAAAAACAAAAAAAAATACACTTTGGTGCTCAAAATTCGGTTCTCCGGGAACCGAATTCTGAGCTTGAACAGTGAATAGTTCTATCTGTGTAAATAAACCTGCACAGTGGTTAATTAGGTAATTTTTTTTTAAAAAAATAATATTTACGTAAAAAATTCACAAAGATTATAGAATAAAATCCAAATAAATTGTAAATAGTAAATACACTCTTACATTCACTGTCTTACAGGTACAGAACGTTCAGTAACGGACACATTTGTGGATTGCAACTTTTCCTACGTACGTGATGTTCTTCTTATCTTTTTATTTATTTATTTATTGTTGTTATTATTTAATTTTTTGTTGTACAACGTCATGTCTGAGTGATGTTGGAGGTGTTTCACTTTCACTTTTCCATTTCTGCTTTTGGGTGTGCAGACCATTTACTTTTTGTCTCGTCCAGTCGCTTTCTAAGTTGTGGAGATTGGAGAAGTTTCATATCAAAACCTACCAACCTCTAAAATGTTACACCAAATACATTTAAGGAGTGTTTCCTCTAAAATAAATGAATGAGAAATACGCCATGTATGTAAGAACTTAAAAAATAGGTGTCTTTCATAGAAAACAAATAAGAGAAAAAAATTGTGAGACTTATCACTTTTATTTCTTCGCTAACTGATCACTATGAATTAAACATAATTTTAATTGATTAAAGCATTTCAATACGCAACAGAGTGACCTTTTTTTTTTAATAGACTAATAGTTTAGTTCAATGTGTTTAATTGATATAACATGATGAGTAATTAGGGGCGGGTATATGAGTCGGTTCGGTTTGTTTAAGGTCTGACCTGTAAAATCTGTGTTTTATACAGATCGAATAAGTCTGATTAATAAAATAAATAGACTTATTTTTCAAGTCCGTATCTGGTTTGCTAAAATTTGTAGATAAACAAATCGGTTTACGAGTTTAAATAATGATTCATAAAAATGTATTTTTTTAAAATAAAAATGCATAAAATTAGAATTTTTTTTCTTATTTATAAGTTAAATTTCATCACACTAAAATTTATCAATAGTTAAAATAATTTATAATACTAAATATTAAAATATTAAAATAAAAATAATTACAAATACTTATATAATAGTATCAAACTTTCAATAATAAAAGCATTAAAATGTCATAAAAATAATCCAAATGACAAATACATACAAACTAAATATAATTTTAGTGTCATAATAATTTAAAAGATTAAATATATAATTTAATATTAAAATCTTACTATCTAAAAATATTAATTAGTAAAGTCTGCAGACTAGCCCACAAGCTCGTGGATTAAATTTGTCAAGCCTGCAAACTTCACGGATCAAGCTCAAAAATTAATCATAATTTTACGGATTCGAAACAAAAACAGATCCATAATTTATTAAGCCCAAGGGCTTACGGACCAGTCGGTAGACTCGGATCCATCTACCTATCCCTATCAGTAATCGGTTAAAACATTTTATACTCGATTAAATCAAAAGATTTAATCAATTAAATTAAAAAATAATTAATTAAAACATTTTAAAAATTTCTTCGTACTCTAATTCTTTTATTTTTTGCTTACTTATTTTTGTTTATCTATTCTTATTTTCTCTATTTTTCTTATTTATTTATTTTCATTCTACTAAATATATATTAATATTATTTCTCTTTTATTTCTTTTTCATTTCTCTTAAATCAAACATTTTAATTTCGTCTTTTTTTTCTTCTTTATTCTTTCTCTCATATATTTCTTTTCTCACCGTTAAACATATCTCAGGGTCGTTTATTTATAATATAGGAAGAAATGAGGACTAAAGCAATAAATAAAAGACAGCAAGAAAAACCACAACTCACATGTTATGGACATTAGGCACACAAGAAGATAAACCCTTAACATTTACGCAACAAATTATTCATCCATTTTAATTTACAACTTTCTTTTATAAAGTATTCCATTGTAACCCCCTTTTATTTTTCCTTTGGAATTGGACTCTGCTTTTATTTCTACCAATGTAAGAAACCTTTCTGAATGAAAAGCGGGTGCTTTTGTTTGATCCACTTATGAATGGATTTTAAACTCGACATTTTATTTTTTGTTGTCTTTTTTCGCTTTCTTTTTAGCTAAAGTTTATGGGTTTGGAGCTACTTTCTTATCCTTAATTTTGGTTTACATTTTTGTCCAAACCACTCAATGACACCATAGGAGATATGATAATAAATGTAGTTTCATCAAATACAAACCTCATAATAATAACAAACAAATATATAATTTTAAACTCCAAGTACCCAAAATCATAAACAAACTTGAGCAAACTCACGAGTTGTGGAACTTTTTAAAAAGCTGTAAAAGTTAAGTTATTGGTTAATGAATTTGCCAATAAGCACTCTAGCAATTTGTTCAATTTAATGTTATACATTATAGTGATTATCAGAGAATGAATAACGTAAGATACAATATTATAGTATGTACGAGTAGAATTTAGAACGAATTGCGTACCCGGAATCAACGAGGGATCCATTCTTATCGATCTTGAACAACGTGAGAGAAGACTGCTCTCTTCCTGATAGGAGGTAGAAAAATAGAAGACAAAATGTATTTCTTCTTATGAACTGACTAATGGGATATCAGTTCTTTATCCTTACCAGTAGAGACCAGGGACATCTCAACGGGCTACTTAATAGTCCAACCCATCACAGACTATTTATCAAAAGCCCAATAAGCATTATCCATAAATTGACAATAGTATACAATATAATTGATATTAATATATAAATATAATTTATTAATTAATGTCAATCCATAATAATAATAATAAAAATAGACAATAATTATATAAATAAATATAACATTCTCCCACTTGGATAACATTAATCAATAAATTAAATATACCAATTACTACACAAGCACATATATCAATTAACAATATAAGAAATATAAACATGAATCACAAAGATAGTTTCCGATAGGGATACATACCTTATGCTTATATTTCATAAATAATGGATAATGAGAAACATAATAAAATATGTGATCCCAAAAATGGTCCAAGCAATTTTATATGCTAAAAGAGATGTAATGAAAACGACGTCATTGATAAATTTACATCTCATGAAAACCATAATAATAAAATGTAAATTTCAGACTCCCACTAATCCAATACATCAAAAAACTTAACCACACCCATATGAGTTACATGATTTTGAAAAATTCCAATAGCTAAGCCTTTAGTCATTGGATCTGCTAACATATTTTCTGTAGCAATATACTCAATTCGAGTCTGAGAATCCAAAACTTTCTCTCTAACAAATAGAAATTTTATATCAAAATGCTTCGAGCGAGTAGAACTTCTATTGTTTTGAGAGAAATGCACAGCAGCAGTATTGTCGCAATATATCACAAGTGGCCTAGAAATACTTTCAACAACATGAAAGCCAGAATTCAAATTTTTAAGCCACACAGCTTGACAAGTAGCCTCATAACAAGCGACATACTCTTCTTCCATGGTAGAAGTAGCTGTAAGAGTCTGTTTAACACTCTTCCAAGAAATAACTCCTCCTGCCATCATAAAAACAAAGCCGGAAGTAGATTTTCGATCGTCAGGGCAACCAGCAAAATCAGAATCAGAATAACCAATGACCTGAAGTTGATCAGACTTCTTATAGGTCAACATATGATCCTTGTAGACCCCTAAAATTGTCCGGGTCGGAAATAAGACTCAAAGACTCTCGAAGACCGAAGGAAAGTCAGCCGGAAGGACTCCTGGAAGACCCTAGGATGATTCTTTGTAGGTCTAGAAGTCTTAGAGTAGCTTAGAATAAGGGTGTGTGAAGATTGGAGCTCAATACGCCCTCTTAGAGGTTCAGTACGACCGTACTGAGCCATTTGAACTACAATACGGCCATAATGAAATCAATACGGCCGTACTGAAGTTTTTGAACTTCAGTACGGCCGTATTGAATTCAGTACGGCCGTACTGTAGTTCAAAAACTCAGTACGGGCCGTATTGACTCCTTAGGCCGTACTGCGCCTCAATCCTATAAATAGGACGTCATTGGCTCGTCCTTACACACATTTGGAGCATTTCTCCACCCTCTGGCTGAGTATTTTTGGGTTTTTGAGCTATTCTCTGCCCTAGAAATCTCTCCGAGAGCTGATCCGACTAAGTTCTTGAGTTCACGAGCCTTTAGCTTGAGACTCGAACAAGTCGAAGGGAAATCTCTTTGATTTCCATAGTTAATATTTATTTTTAGGGAAAGGAGCGAGCGAACGTGTAGTGGGAAGGAGCGCCAAAAAGTCTCCTAACTCCTTTTTGATATATAAAAGCCCGCTTCGAAGGTTTCTTTCCAAATCCTTTCTTTTACCGCTTTCATTTATCGCTTTTTGATTGTTGCATTGCACGTTTAAAGCTTTCATCATGTAGATAGTTTACTTATAATCGTTCTAATAAATAGGGGTAGTTTAGTAATTTTACGCTATTATTTATGAAATAATCCGTCATAGGGAACCCGAAAGGGGCGTTGTGGGGTGCTAACACCTTCCCCACACGTAATCGACTCCCTTACCCAACTCTGGTTGTAATGGCCAAAGTTGATTTGCGAAAATCAATTGCCTTATGTCTTTTTCCAATGTTCTGAGTAAAACATTGGTGGCGACTCCAAGAACCCCTTTTTGCGAAAACCACTAATCCATGGAGGGTCCCGTTTGGGATTAACACGGATTGGTGAGAATCATTTAACAAAATTGTTAGTTCGATGAGGTCTCAGTTTGAGAATAAGTCGTTCTAACAATCCATCATTTTTCAAAACTAAAAAAGAGTCCAACCATCGTCGCGAATGCCAATGTCCGTTTCGGCGGGTGGCGACAGATGGCGACTTCACTGGGGAAGCCTCGAGAGCCAGTCCCATTTAGTGATGGATTATTTCTAAAATGATAGTTTAAAATTACTTCATTACCCCTCGCTTGTATGACAATATGTTTTACCTAATTGGCTTTAATAACTGTTGGATGTTTAAATTTTCGCAATTGTTTGAAATATAAACTGCACACGAACCTTTGCACACAACAGTTCCCTCTATACCCGGGGGCATGAGTGGAAAGCCATAGGGAGTGGATGTTAGTACGACCGGTTGTCGAATGGGTCTATAGGTGCCCGTAGACCGTTGTCGGAAAACATCACTCAAGGTGAAAACCATGAACTCAAGTCCGACAGTGCGTTGGAGCTTTCCATCGACTTACGACGAGAGGGATTGGGTCCCTATAATGGGGGCACCTTGGGGGGCCTTAGACCGGTGAGAACAGTTAGAACCTCCTTGAATATGCACTTGTCTGCAGGATACCCCTACCTCGTGATTCGCTCGTGACTGTTCGTGGATGAGTGAATTGTTTGTGCATTGTTTATGTGACATTGTTTGAGCATACATTGCATTCTTTAAACATACAACATTCCCCTTTTAGAATAAGAATAAATAGGGATAAGAATCTTCCATTACATGGTGTTAACATCTACCCTCATCACATTCATGTAGGTAGTTTCCCTTTTCACCCAAGAAATACAAAAAAACAAAATACCCAAAAAAAGTTATTTATCCAAACCAAGCAATATCATGCATCATCTTAGGAGCATCCTGAAAACATGATAATGCTTAGTTGAATAAACACAATGCATGCATATTCAACGCCATCATCTCATATCATGCATTCTTATCGAAGATCATGGAGGGATCTAGGTGCATTTCACAGTCATTCATTTGCATACATCTCTCCTAGTAATTCATTAATAATAGTAATAAAAAGAAAGGATTAATCGATGCGTGTGTTCAGAATGGATCGCACTCCGTTTGTTATTAAGTGTAAGCCAACAACCGAGCCAAGCGAACGCACATCAACTCCGTTGTTGGTAATCAAGACGAATAAAGGGGAAGGTCCGACACCGTTGAAGATCACTGCTCCAAGACCTTTTCCCTACGAATCGAATAAAGTTGTGCCATGGATATACGACATCCATTCTTCTGCCGACAGCGATATCTCTAACATCGCTGGACTTGGGGGCATGACTAGGAGTGGCAGGATCTACACTCCCGAAGATCTTCATGATAAAGCTCCCAAGAATAAAGGAAGGGAAAAAGAAAAAGAGAAAACCGAGGAAAATAAAGAATCCGAGGAGGAGACTGACGAGCTGTTAAAATATATCTGACAGAGCGAGTACTCCATCGTGGATCAACTTCATAGGACGCTAGCAAAGATTACTCTGTTGTCGTTGATCCTAAGCTCCGAACCGCATCGGCAAGCTCTATTGAAAGTCTTGAACGAGGCGTACGTGTCGCACACTATCTCCCAAGACAAGTTTGAGGGGATTGTTAGTCACATCACGGCTAATGATCACCTCACTTTCACCGATGAAGAAATCCCCGTTGAGGGACCGAATCACAACAAGCCCTTGCACATCTCTGTAAAGTGCAAGGAATATCACATCGCTAAAGTCTTGGTGGATAATGGATCTTCCTTGAATGTGATGCCAAAAAGAACGTTTGATCAAGTGGCAAACAAGGGAATCCAAATGCGCCCGAGCAACATGATCGTCCGAGCTTTCGACGGTTCTAAAAGAGAAGTGGTGGGAGAAATCAATCTTCCAATCCAAATTGGAGCCACCATCTTTAATGTCGAATTTCAAGTGATGGACATTACTCCCGCGTACAGCTGTCTCCTCGGCCGACCTTGGATTCATGATGCGAAAGCTGTTCCCTCTACGCTCCACCAGAAAGTCAAATTCATAGTGGGTGACAAGCTGGTGACCGTACAAGCCGAAGATGACATACTCATCAGCAAGCCATCTGCCATACCTTACGTGGATGCAGCAGAGGAAGCTCTAGAGACCGCCTTCCAAGCATTGGAGATTGCCAATGTCGAAACGTTTCCCCGAGAAATGAAGAAGGCAGCCTACATGCTCACCAAGAACGGATACTTGCCTGGACAAGGACTTGGCAAGGATTCCCAAGGAATTCCCGAGCTACCCATTATTAAGGATAATCCGGGGAAACAAGGGTTAGGATACAACCCTAATAAAGATCAAAGGACGAAGAGGAACCAAGATCCTTCTCGACATTCTTTAAGCCAGATCTTTAGGAAGGTCGGTTCACAAGTGTCAAGGCCGGTCGTCGTCATCAAGTGCTCTTCTTCTTCCGATAGGGATGTATAGACCTGATGACTGTTAGAGATCACTCCTCGGGGACAGCCCGACCCCCGAGCCTCGATAGGGCACATGTTTCCGCTAGAATTATAATAAAATCATTCTTTATTAGTTCTTATTGCTTCTTTTCTTGCTTGCAATAAATTTCTAGACCACATTATTTTTAACCCTATTTGAAAAAGCATGAATGAGGTTAAAATCGTCTTAATAACAATAAACCCGCATCATTTTTATGTGGAAGTGTGTGTGACAACTTGGAGCACCTTTCCTTGGCCTCGATAAGTGCCATCATGGATAAAAAAGAAATCCTTTAAGGACAAAATCCTAAAAACAAAAAAGCTCGACAGGAAACCCACAAAGGGGGCTGCGCAAAAATAAGAGCAAAGAACCCGCTAAGAATCCCACAAAAGGGTGACCTAGGCAAAAATTAGGGTTGCAAAAATGAAACAAAGGTCCGCTGAGACGCCACAAAGGGGTGTTTTAGGCAAAAATAAGGACAATAAAAAAAAGCAAAAGAAATCCATGATGGTACCATGAGCTGAATTCAAAAAGAAAGGTTCAAGGGAAGCTATCTAAGTTGTCGAATCACAACGTCAATAACAAGACTTTCTTAACTTCATAAGTGTTTAATCAAACAAGCCTAAACACATGAGCCTACCTTGGCCAGCCATTCTTACAAAAACCGTTTTCAAAACAATAATAATCCCTTCTAAAACACAAACTTTTGAACAAAAATATCTTTCCTTTCTTTTCTCTTGTCCCAAACGATTTTAGAATAATCTAGTGGAAACATGGAGATATAGTGGTCAATAGGAGGGTTGATACGTCTTCTAAAGGAAGGGAAGGATCACTGGGTTGATGACACCAATCTCGATATAACACGCATCATTCCTCGGTTACAGAAATCGGCAGCGCACAGCCCGTCTAGAGGAATGACAAAAATCCAAGCAAAGAAACGCATCGGTTAATTCTTTTGAAAAATAAATCAAATAGAATTAGGTGCATCATACCGCATACATGCATACAAATGATAGGTGTACTGGAAGATCACTTATTCTCTGTTTATTGAAAAAAAAAAAAAGAACTTCAGAAAAAACAATGCGCCCGTACCATGTTCAGTACGCCCGTACTAAAATTAGGGTTATGAACAAATTTTCAACTCAATACGGGCATACTGAAATGAATACGGCCGTATTGGCCATAACGTCCACACCAATACGGGCGTATTGAATTCAATACGGCCCGTATTGGCCCATTCTTTTGTACATCAACAGTAAGATCAGTACGGCCGTACTGAATTCAGTACGGGCCGTACTGACCTAATTTTTTCTATAAATACGTCCCTCCTCCTCTCATTCATCACAACATCTTCATTCCTCTGCATACTTTATCTGTGAGTGTGTTTGAGATCCCTCCGATTCCGAAAAAATGGCCGAGTCTTCAAGGAAGAGGCAGAGGGTCCCTGCGCAACTTGAAATGACCGCGCGGCACCAAGAGAGGTTGGATTTCCTCGAGTCATTCGTCTTCCAGCCGTCGAAGGTGCTCGACTTCAGCATCCTTCGGGCAATGGAATGGGAAGATGAGGTCAGAGGCTACATCGATGCCATAGGATGGGGGTTCCTCCTTGATCCCCACCCTAAGATCTATCCGACCGCGACAAAGGAATTTCTGGCTACCGTCGGTGTCACAGAGTCGACGAATAGCTACGGCGCAACGGTCTACTCTGTAGACTTCTGGATGAAGGGAGGATACCGCTCCCTGACACTGGATGAATTCAACGTCCAGGCTGGTTTCTTTCGGCGAGCCGATCAGTTGGAATATCGGGACACCGTCTGTGAGTGCCCTGATAATCTGACCCCGACCGAGATGTGGAGAGAGGTCACGGGTCAGATGGATTATCACGCTGGAGTAAAGGGTACCCGGCTCCCGACTGCGCTCCGGATTTGCCACAAGCTGATCACCGGCTCCATCCACGCCAGACTGAAGAGTCCAGAGTCAGTAACGCGGCAGGATCTGCTAGCTCTTTACTGCATGGCCACCAGGCAGAAGGCCAACCCCAGATTCTTTTTTCTCGAGCATATAAAGAATCTGGGGGCAAGAGAGGGCAGCGACGCTCGGCGAGGATACATTTTGGTCTCTACGTTTCTTTCACGACTCGCCGAGACTTGGGGGTGCCCTGATGGCGTAGATGCGGGGGAGTTGGCGCCCAAGCCTATCAATGCTGCCACCCTGCTCAATATGAAGATCATTGCTAAGGCAGGGAGGCAATATGTACGTGCGACCACCCACGACACCTTCAGTGAGCTTTTCGAGAACATCGAGCTCCCGGGTGAAGGGGACCCGCAGACAGAGGCCGACACCTCGCAGCAAGACAGGGCCTACTTTGATGCTCGTTTTGACGCGTTGCAGCAGAGCATCGACGCCCGATTCGACAATGCGCAGCACAGCATTGACGCCCTGAGACAGGATTTTGACAACCTGTCAGTCTGGCTGCATCGTCGCTTCCCAGACCCTCCACAGGATCCGCCGGCAGAGGAATGAAGACCGGCCATTTGCTATGTTTTCCTGCTTTTTGTTTATTTTGATTGATCGGGCTGTGCCCCACTCTTTTTATCATCATTGTACAAATTTCATTCCGTTTGATTAATGAAATTTTCCACTTTCGAGTTCAAAATTCTTTAGCACTTTAATTTCTGTACAGAAAAAGCCGAAAAAGCCGAAATCGACAAAAAAGGCAAAAAATTCAGAAAATCCAACAATCGTACAGAATAACTGAGCCTGGAGAGGCTTGCCGAAATAATACTCCCCAGAGACATCTCAGCTTGCACTCTTGGGCCGAATTCCCAGTGAAAGCTATCAGAGCAAGATCAGCAAGATTCCCCAATGGAAGCATGATCATCCAAACAAAATATCAGAGTCAAAGGACTTAGACTTCCTCAGTGGAAGATAGCTTTCCAACTCGAGCGACGAGTGAAGCTAAGCCTGAAGAGGCTTTCTAAATAATACTCTGGGATACATAAGATCCTCAATCCCCATTCGCCTACTCAGAGGCACTCCTTCAAAAAGAGAAAATCCGAAAAGATCAATAACCATTCCCCAAGCGGAATTCGGTATTCAGCTAAACACCGAACGTCAAGATAATCCGCCTAACAGAAGAGGCCAATCAAGATCAATACGACAGAATCCCCCAGCGGATAACAGCCTACGCAGAGGCAACAAAACCAGAAAATCAAAAAAGTCACCCGAATAAGGATAACCGGGATACTCCACCAACGTCGAAAGGACGTCAGCCAATCATAAGGCATCGCTCACCTCAGAAAGAGCATCTTTGTGTCTGCATCCCCAAGGAATCAGAATTTCCCCAGTGGGCACCAACTACGCAATGGAAAGTTGGGACACAAGAACCTATGAGTAACTGCACATCCCCTAGACGGATCCCTGCGATATCCAGCCCTCAGCGGCACCAAAATCAAAAATAACCGTCGAAGCAACATCGTGGACTGTGGAGACAAAATCATCACAAATCCCTGGAAAGGGCAAACTCACGCTACCAAAGTGACCAGAAGCACAGAGGTATGCAACCCTGGGGAGGGCAAACCGCAGACCCTGGAGAGGGCAAACTCATGCTACCGAGGTCGTCAGAAACACCGAGGTATGCACGAGCCTGGAGAGGCGACGACTAATACTCAGCTACCGACGTCGTCAGAAACACGGAGGTATGCAGCTGCCAACGTCGTCAGAAACACGGAGGCATGCAGACCCTGGAGAAGGCAAACTCACGCTACCGAGGTCGTCAGAAACACCGAGGTATGCACGAGCCTGGAGAGGCGACGACTAATACTCAGCTACTGACGTCGTCAGAAACACGGAGGTATGTAGCTGCCAACGTCGTCAGAAACACGGAGGCATGCAGACCCTGGAGAGGGCAAACTCACGCTACTGAGGTCGTCAGAAACACTGAGGTATGCACGAGCCTAGAGAGGTGACGACTAATACTCAGCTACCGACGTCGTCAGAAACACGGAGGTATGCAGCTGCCAATGTCGTCAGAAACACGGAGGCATGCAGACCCTGGAGAGGGCAAACTCACGCTACCGAGGTCGTCAGAAACACCGAGGTATGCACGAGCCTGGAGAGGCGACGACTAATACTCACCCTGGAGAGGGCAAACTCACGCTACCGAGGTCGTCAGAAACACCGAGGTATGCACGAGCCTGGAGAGGCGACGACTAATACTCAGCTACCGACGTCGTCAGAAACACGGAGGTATGCAGCTGCCAACGTCGTCAGAAACACGGAGGCATGCAGACCCTGGAGAGGGCAAACTCACGCTACCGAGGTCGTCAGAAACACCGAGGTATGCACGAGCCTAGAGAGGCGACGACTAATACTCAGCTACCGACGTCGTCAGAAACACGGAGGTATGCAGCTACCAACGTCGTCAGAAACACGGAGGCATGCAGACCCTGGAGAGGGCAAACTCACGCTACCGAGGTCGTCAGAAACACCGAGGTATGCACGAGCCTGGAGAGGCGACGACTAATACTCACCCTGGAGAGGGCAAACTCAACCTGGAGAGGCTACTCAACAATTTTCCCACCTGAAGACACTACAAGTCGGAAGGATGGCTTACTCCCCGGACAATTGGGTCAACTCCTTTACTTGTCAACCGGTACACCAAAAAAAGCCGTTCGACTAAGTAAAGGGGGCGGGGCAGCTGTAGACCCCTAAAATTGTCCGGGTCGGAAATAAGACTCAAAGACTCTCGAAGACCGAAGGAAAGTCAGCCGGAAGGACTCCTGGAAGACCCTAGGATGATTCTTTGTAGGTCTAGAAGTCTTAGAGTAGCTTAGAATAAGAGTGTGTGAGGATTGGAGCTCAATACGCCCTCTTAGAGGTTCAGTACGGCCGTACTGAGCCATTTGAACTACAATACGGCCATAATGAAATCAATACGGCCATAATGAAATCAATACGGCCGTACTGAAGTTTTTGAACTTCAGTACGGCCGTACTGAATTCAGTACGGCCGTACTGTAGTTCAAAAACTCAGTACGGGCCGTATTGACTCCTTAGGCCGTACTGCGCCTCAATCCTATAAATAGGACGTCATTGGCTCGTCCTTACACACATTTGGAGCATTTCTCCACCCTCTGGCTGAGTATTTTTGGGTTTTTGAGCTATTCTCTGCCCTAGAAATCTCTCCGAGAGCTGATCCGACTAAGTTCTTGAGTTCACGAGCCTTTAGCTTGAGACTCGAACAAGTCGAAGGGAAATCTCTTTGATTTCCATAGTTAATATTTATTTTTAGGGAAAGGAGCGAGCGAACGTGTAGTGGGAAGGAGCGCCAAAAAGCCTCCTAACTCCTTTTTGAATATATAAAAGCCCGCTTCGAAGGTTTCTTTCCAAATCCTTTCTTTTACCGCTTTCATTTATCGCTTTTTGATTGTTGCATTGCACGTTTAAAGCTTTCATCATGTAGATAGTTTACTTATAATCGTTCTAATAAATAGGGGTAGTTTAGTAATTTTACGCTATTATTTATGAAATAATCCGTCATAGGGAACCCGAAAGGGGCGTTGTGGGGTGCTAACACCTTCCCCACACGTAATCGACTCCCTTACCCAACTCTGGTTGTAATGGCCAAAGTTGATTTGCGAAAATCAATTGCCTTATGTCTTTTTCCAATGTTCTCAGTAAAACATTGGTGGCGACTCCAAGAACCCCTTTTTGCGAAAACCACTAATCCATGGAGGGTCCCGTTTGGGATTAACACGGATTGGTGAGAATCATTTAACAAAATTGTTAGTTCGATGAGGTCTCAGTTTGAGAATAAGTCGTTCTAACAATCCATCATTTTTCAAAACTAAAAAAGAGTCCAACCATCGTCGCGAATGCCAATGTCCGTTTCGACGGGTGGCGACAATCCTTAGTTCCCTGCAAATATCGAAAGACCTTTTTAACGGCTTTCCAATGACCCAAACCGGGGTCACTCAAGTATCTCCCTAAAGCATTAACAACAAAAGCAATATCGGTGTCGCCACCGGCCCAAACGGGCCTCGGCGGTCGCGAAGACGGTCGAGCTCGCTTTTTATTTTAGTTTTGAAAATGTATTGGATTATTAGAACGACTTATTCTCAAACTGAGATCTTGTCGATCTTATCCAATTTATTTATTAAAAGTCTCACCAATCCATGTTAATCCCAAGCGGGACCCTCCATGGATTAGTGGTTTTCGTAGTAGAAGGGTTCGTGGAGTCGCCACCAATGTTTTACTCAAAACATTGGAAAAAGAGATAAGGCAATTGATTTTATAAATCAACTTTGGCCATTACAACCAGAGTCGGGTAAGGGAGTCGGTTACGCGTGGGGAAGGTGTTAGCACCCCACAGCGCCCCTTTCGGGTTCCCTATGACAGATTATTTCTAAAATAATAGCGTAAAATTACTAAATTACCCCTATTTATTATAAGCGATTATAAATTAACTATCTACATGATGACAGTTTAAATATGCACACAGAAAGCAGTAAAAGGAAGGATTTAAGAAGAAACCTCTTGAAGCGTGCTTTTATATATTGAGTAAAACTGGGAAGCTTTTTGGCATTCCCTCGCTCTACAAGCTCGCTCGCTCCTTCCTAAAAAAACTTTTAACTATGGAAATCCGGAGGATTTCCCTTCGACTAGGTTCGATCCTCAAGCAAAATGGCTCGGGGCTCAAGAACTTTGTCGGATCAACTCTCCGAGTGATTTCTAGGGCAGAACACTGCTCAAAAACCCCAGAATACTCAAGGAGAGGGTTGAAACTATCTCAAAAAGTGTGGAATGACGTCCAATTGACGTCATATTTATAGGGAATAGGCACAATACGGCCTACAGGAGCAATACGGCCGTATTGAAATTTTTGAACTTCAATACGGCCGTATTGAGTTCAATACGGCCGTATTGAAGCTCAGAAATTTCAATATGGCCGTATTGAGTTCACTGCGGCTGTATTGAAGCTTCAATACGGCCGTATTGATTTCAGTACGACCGTATTGAAGTTTCAGAAACTTCAATACGCCGTATTGAGTTCACTGCGACCATATTGAAGCTTCAATACGGCCGTATTAAGTTTAGTACGGCCGTATTGGGCTTCATTCCCTCCACTTCCTTATTTTAAGCTATTCTAAGACCTCTAGACCTACAGAGAACCCTCCTAGGGCCTTCCAGGAGTCCTTCTGGCTGATCTTCCTTCAGTCTTCGAGAGTCTTCAAGCTTTATTTCCGACCCGGACAATTTTAGGGGTCTACAGCTGCCCCCCCCTTTACTTAGTCGGACGGCCTTTTGGTGTACCGGCTGACAAGTAAAGGAGTTGACCCAATTGTCCGGGTGATGTGCCGACCTTCTGACTTGTAATGTCTTCCGGCGGAAAATTGTTGAGTAGCCTCTCCAGGTGGGTGCATACCTCGGCGCTTCTGACATCCTCGGTAGCTGAGTTTACCCTCTCCAGGGTCAACTTCACTCGACGCCCGAGCCGGAAGTTGGACATCAACGCACCTCTGATGACGCTGATGGTTGAGTACCGTCTCTCCAGACCTAGCCTCACTCGACGCCCGAGCCGGAAGCTAGACACCAGTGTGTTAACATCACCCTGATGATTGAGTACCCGCCTCTCCAGGCTCTGCCGCTTAACATTTGGCAGTTGAGTTTGCCCTCTCCAGGGTCTGCGTCTTAACATCGGCAGGTGAGTTTACCCTCTCCAGGGACTGCGTCTTAACATCGGCAGCTGAGTTTACCCTCTCCAGGGACTGCGTCTTAACATCGGCAGCTGAGTTTACCCTCTCCAGGGACTGCGTCTTAACATCGGCAGCTGAGTTTACCCTCTCCAGGGACTGCGTCTTAACATCGGCAGCTGAGTTTACCCTCTCCAGGGACTGCGTCTTAACATCGGCAGCTGAGTTTACCCTCTCCAGGGACTGCGTCCGTGTCTTCTGATCACTTCGGCAATGCGAGTTTACCCTCTCCAGGGACTGCGTCTTAACATCGGCAGCTGAGTTTACCCTCTCCAGGGACTGCGTCTTAACATCGGCAGGTGAGTTTACCCTCTCCAGGGATTTGAGATAATTTTTGTCTCCACAGTCCACTATGCTGCTTTGACAGTTTTTTCTGATTTTGTGCCGCTGAGGGCTGGATAACGCAGGGATCCGTCTAGGGGATGTGCAGTCATTCATAGGTTTCTGTGCCCCAACTTGCATTGCATTGTTGGTACCCATGGGGAATTTCTGAATCCTTGGGGTGTGGACACAGATGCTCTCTCTTTGAGTTGAGCGATGCCTTTTGTTTGGCTGACGTCCTTTGACGTTGGTGGAGTATCCCGGTTGTCCTTATTTGGGTGACTCTTTTCAATTTTCTGATTTTGTAGCCTCTGTGTAGGCTGTTTATCCACTGGGGATTTTGTCATTCATTTCTTGACTGGCCTCTTCTGTTAGGCAAATAATCTTGATGTTTGATGCTTGGCTGGATGCCGCATTCCGCTTGGGGAATATTTATTGAGATTTTTTTTATTTTTTCTCCTTTTGTAGGGATGCCTCTTGAGTAGGCGATTGGGGATTAGTTCAGTGTTCGGCTGAGTGCCAGATTCCGCTTGGGGAATACTTATTGATATTTTTGATCTTTCTCCTTTTGTAGGGATGCCTCTGAGTAGGCGACTGGGGAATGAGGGATCTTATGTATCCCAGAGTATTATTTAGGAAGCCTCTACAGGCTTAGCCTCGCTCAGCACTTTGAGTCGGAGAGCTATCTTCCACTGAGGAAGTGTTAAGTCCTTTGACTTGTATATACTGTTTTGGATGATCGCACTTCCATTGGGGATTGCGTCGATTTTGCTTTGATAGCTCTCGCTGGGGATTTTTCTGTGAGCTTGAGCTGAGGTTCCCTCTGGGGAGTATTATTTCTGCGAGCCTCTCCAGGCTCAATTATTCTGTTTACTGAGGAGTATTGTTTCGGCAAGCCTCTCCAGGCTCAGTTATTTTGTGCAATCTTTTTGTTGGATTTTCTATATCCTTGCCTTTTTTCATTTTCGGCTTTTTCTGTATTTTGCCTTTTCTTCTGATTTGGCTTTTTCTGTATTTTGCCTTTTTTATGTTTTTGGCTTTTGCTGTACAGAATTCAAATTGCTAGAGAATTTAAAATCAAACAGTGGAAATTTTCATTAAATAGAAAATAAGTTTGTACGAGAGAAATCAAAAGAAATCAAAAGATGGGACACAACCCAAACAAACTAAATACATAAAAATTAAAGGAAGCAATCCGGTCTTCACTCATCGGCCGGCGGATCCTGAGGAGGAGTGGGGTAGTGGCTATGGAGCCAGACTAAGAGGTTGTCGAACCCCTGCACCAAGCTGTCTAGTCGAGTATCGGTACTCTGCTGCCATGCACCGATACTATGCTGAAAAGCATCGAATCGTGTGTCGATGCTCTGCTGAAAAGCATCGAATCGCGTGTCAATGCTTTGCTGTAGTGTGTCGAAGCGGGCGTCAAAGTATCCCCTGTCCGACCGTGATGTGCTAGCCTCTGGCTGCGGGGCGTCGCCTCCCTCAAAGTCGAGGTTGTTGAGGAGGTCGTCGAAGGTCTCGAGACTATCTACTCGCACAAACCCCCCTCCTGGCGATCTAGCGATGATCTTCATGTTAATCAGGGTGGAGGCACCAATCAGCTTCGGCGCCAATGCCCCTGGCTCTGCACCATCGGGACATCCCCATGTCTCCGCCAGCTGTGAGAGGAGTGGGGCAACCAAGATGTACCCCTGTCTGGACTCTCCTCCCTCTCGTACCCCAAGCTTCTTCACGTTCTCGAGGAAGAAATATCCAGGATTGGCCTTCCGGCCGGTGGCCATGCAATATAAGGCCAGCAGATCCGGCCGTGTAATCGACTCCGGACTCTTGGACCTGCCATGAATAGTACTGGTGAGGATCTTGTGACAGATCCTAAGAGCAGTCGGGAGCCGGGAGCCCTTCACCCCTGAATGATAATCCCGTCGGCCAGTGAGCAAACTCCACATCTCAACCGGAGTCCACTGATCAGGCCACTCGCATATGGCATCTCGGAATGCCAGCTGATCAGTGCGGCTGAAAAACCCTGCCTGGACGTTGAACTCGTCCAACGTCAGCGAGCGGTATCCTTCATTCATCCAGAAATCCACCGCGCAAACATCCTCCCCATAGCTGTTAGTCGACTCCGTGACGCCGACTGTAGCCAAGAACTCCTTCGTGGCCGTCAAATATAGCTGGGATGGTGGATTAAGGAGAAATCCCCATCCTATGGCGTCGAAGTAGCTCCTGACATCATTCTCCAAGCCCACTGCTCGGAGAAGCTCAAAGTCGAGCACCCTTGACGGCTCGATGGTGAACGTCTCTATAAGCTGTAGCCGGTCCCGGTGTCGATCTGTCATTACACGTCTGGCCGGGGCTCTCTGCCTTTTGCGAGAAGATTCTGCCATTTCTGATAATCTTTGTAGGAATGCACTCACAAGCAAGGAATGTGGAGAAAGAAGAAAGGTATGCAAAATGAGGGAGGGGAGGTCTTATTTATAGGCAAAATTCCGCCAATACGGCCCGTATTGGATTCAATACGGCCGTATTGGCCTTTCCGTTGATGTACAAAGTTTACAATCAATATGGACCGTATTGGATTCAATACGACCGTATTGGGGTTCAATACGGGCGTACTGGATTTTAATACGCCCGTATTGGAGTTGAAACGTTGTACTTAACGTTAACTCCAATACGACCGTATTAATACCAATACGGGCGTATTGGATTTTTCTGACTTTTGATTTTTGATTTTTGATTTTTTTTTTTTTTTTTTTTTGAAGATAAACAGAGAATAAGTGATCTTCTAGTACACCTATCATCTGTATGCATGTATGCAGTATGATGCACCTAATTCTATTTGATTCTTTTTTCAAAAGAATTAACCGATGCGTTTTTGTGTTTGGATTTTGCCATTCCTCCAGACGGACTGTGCTCTGCCGATTTCTGTTACCGAGGAATGATGCATATTTGATTTTGGTGTCATCAACCAAATGATTCTTCCCTTTCTTTAGAAGATGTGTCAACCCTCCTATTGACCACTATATCTCCATGTTTCCACTAGATTATTCAAAAATCGTTGGGACAAGAGAGAAAAGAAGGAAAGGGTATATTTTTCACAAGTTTGTGTTTTAGAGGGGATTATTTTATTTTTGAAAAATGGTTTTTGTAAGAATGTCTGGCCATGGTAGGCTTATGTGTTTAGGCTTGTTCGATTAAACACTTATGAGGTTAAGCACATCTTTGTTATTAATGATTGTCAACTTGGATAGCTTTTCTTGAGCCCCTTGTTGAATTCAATTGATGGTACCATCATGGATTTATTTTGTTTTTTCTTTTTTTGACGGCCCTAACTTTTGCCTAAAACACCCATTTGTGATGTCTTAGCAGGCTTTTGTTTTTGTTCATTATTTTGTAACCCTAATTTTTGCCTAGGTCACCCTTTTGTGGGATTCCTAGCGGGTCTTTTGCTCTTATTTTTGTGCAGCCCCCTTTTTGGGTTTCCTGCCGAGCTTTTTATTTTTTAGGATTTTTGTCCTGAATGGATTTCCTTTATCCATGACGGCACTTATTGAGGCCAAGAAAAGGTGCTCCAAGTCGTTATGCACATTTCCACATAAAAATGATACGGGTTTATTATTATCAAGATGATTTTAACCTCATTCATGTTTATTCAAACAGGGTTAAATAACGTGGTTTAGATTTTTATTGCAAGCAAGAAAAGAAGCAATAAAGAAATAATGAAGAATGATTTTATTATAATCATAATGGAAACATGTGCCCTATCGAGGCTCGGGGGTCGGGCTGTCCCCGAGGAGTGATCTCTAATAGTCACTGAATTTACACATCCCTATTAGAAGGAAAAGGACACTTGATGACGACAGCTGGCCTTGACGTTTGTGAACCAGCCTTCCTAAAGATCTGGCTTAAAGAACGTCGAGAAGGATCTTGATTCCTCTTCGTTCTTTGATCTTTAACAGGGTTGTATCCTAACCCTTGTTTCCCCGGATTATCCTTGATAATGGGTAGCTCCGGGATTCCTTGGGAGTCCTTGCCTAATCCTTGTCCTGGCAAGTATCCGTTCCTTGTGAGCATATGAGCTACCTTCTTCATTTCTCGGGGAAACGTTTCAACATTGGCAATTTCCAATGCTTGGAAGGCGGTTTCCAAAGCTTCCTCTGCTGCATCCACATAAGGTATGGTGGATGGCTTGCTGATGAGTATGTCATCTTCAGCTTGCACGGTCACCAGTTTGTCACCCACGATGAACTTGACTTTCTGGTGGAGCGTAGAGGGTACAACTTTCGCATCATGAATCCAAGGTCGGCCGAGGAGACAGCTGTATGCAGGAGTAATGTCCATTATTTGAAATTCGACGTTAAAGATAGTGGGCCCAATTTGGATTGGGAGATTGACTTCTCCCACCACTTCTCTTTTTGAACCGTCAAAAGCTCGAACGATCATGTTGCTCGGGCGCATTTGGACTCCCTTGATTGTCACTTGATCAAGAGTTCTTTTTGGCATCACATTCAAGGAAGATCCATTATCCACCAAGACTTTCGCGATGTGATACTCCTTGCACTTTACAGAGATGTGCAAGGGCTTGTTATGATTTGGTCCCTCAGCGGGGATCTCTTCATCGGTGAAAGAGAGGTGATCACTAGCCGTGATGTGACTAACAATCCCCTCAAACTTGTCTTGGGAGATGGTATGCGACACATACGCCTCGTTCAAGACTTTCAACAGAGCTTGCCGATGCGGTTCGGAGCTTAGGATCAACGACAACAGCGTAATCTTTGCTGGCGTCCTATGAAGTTGATCCACGATGGAATACTCGCTCTGTCGGATAAACTTTAACAGCTCATCAGTCTCCTCCTCGGATTCTTTATTTTCCTTGGTTTTATCCTTTTCTTTTTCTTTATTCTTGGGAGCTTTATCGTGCAGATTTTCGGGAGTGTAGATCCTACCACTCCTAGTCATGCCCCCAAGTCCAGCGATGTTGGAGATGTCGCTGTCGGCAGAAGAATGGATGTCGTATATCCATGGCACAGCCTTATTTGATTCGTAGGGGAAAGGCCTTGGAGCGATGATCCTTAACGGTGTTGGACCTTCCCCTTTGTTTGTCTTGATTACCAACAACGGAGTTGTTACGTTTTCGCTTGGCGCAGTTGTTGGCTTGCATTGAATAACCAATGGTGTGCGATCCATTCTGAACATACGCATCGATTAATTCTTTCTTTTTATTAATATTTATTATTAAATTACCAGGAGAGATAAATGCAAATGAATGACTAATGAGATGCAAAGGCAATAAATCTCAAAAATACGATTTTTATTAATTGAAGAAAGTGTACAACTTTTATACAATGCTTTGAAGCAACTTTTTACAAAAAGAGAAAAGCCGGTAAAAACCCACAGGCGGGTTCATATGTCTTCGCCATTCATCTTCGGCTTCCTCAACATGGCGGCCCATTGCTTCAATCTGAGTATGGACCGCTTGGCTCATATCATCGCTGATTTTCTGAGCATCTTTCGCTTTTTGTATATGATAGTTGATCATGGCCTGCAGCTCATTAAGCTCGTCTTCGGCCCGATCTTTCTCCTCTTGGAGTTTGGCCATTTGTGCCAATCCTTCCCTTTCCTTTTTGCGGAAGTTGGAAAGGTTTGCGGCTTGTCGTTGAGCAACTTCCTGCCATTGTTGCGCATCGGATCGGGTCAAAAGCAAATCTTCTTGCATGTCCTTGATCAACTGTGCCTGCCTTGCATATTCGGCTTCAAGGGGTGCTATTCTTGCGTTGACATCTTGGAGTTGACTACTCGGTTCAACCTTTGGCATTTTGGATATCCGAGTAGCCTCCTCACTGTAGTTAGCACACTCATCCTTGAGCCGCTCTATCTCGTGGTCTTTCTTCTTGCATTGCCTTTGAAGACCATCAATGAGGAAACTGGATTCTTCATTTTTCTCTTCAAGAACTCTCATTTGAGCTCCTTGGATTTCCAGTTTCTTGGTCAAGGCGTCGACTTGTTCTTGCAATGCCTTCCTTGTTGCTGTGGTTGCACAAGAAGTGGATGGTTGAGGCACCCCCCTCTTGCTCCTCCATTCCTCATAATCAATGGAGACGGATACCCGAGGCTTTCCAAGCTCGAGATCTCCCTCATAGGTTGGTCTCTCCCACGCTCTCATGACAGCGTGCATGTCCTTCTGATGCTCATAATCGAAAGAGAAACACAACCCTCCAAGCTCCTCTATAGTAGGAATGATCTGAGTCCTCATCAGTTGCCTCATAACCAATCTTGGTGAGTAGGCTATGCAACCTCTGAGGCCCATCAATGGTATGCTTGGATAACTGCCGCATCTCATCAATACATTGCTTGGACGGAACCAAGGGCAAACCCACGTGAAGTGCTCAATACTCCACTGTTCCATCTCCTCCTTCCACTCGGAAGCATATCGGCGGCGTACGGGGATCTTCGAAAAGCTTCTCAACGGATCGGGCAAAGTCCCCATATGACTAAAGGCATAAAAGTGTGTGATGCCCCACACATACAACAAGGAGGTGCAGCATCGGATGATTTTTCCTTGCTTCTGTTGAGACAAATGAACAGAGAGCAAGGTGTCGGCAAGAATGGCAGGCACGGGACTCTTCATGTGCACGTCCCAAGCGAAGAAAGCGTCCATCGCAGCATGGTCCACTGTGTTAGCGTAAAAGGGGAAAAGGATCATCCCAAATACAGCTAACGCTAGAGTTTTGTTGAAAGCTAACCAATCTCCCTCACCAGCCAAGGAAGAAAGGTGGTCTTCAATCATAGCAAGCTTCCAACCTTTAATACTGCCGTTCCCCACTAAGGCAGCTGATCGTGATGGTAATTTGACCTGAGTGGCAACTCTCTCCACGGCCACATGGTTATCATGAAAGATATAGACCCCAGTTGATTTGGGCCATCGTAGCATGAGCTCGTACTCCTCGAGAGTAGGAACTAGGTCAAACTGGGGGAACTCGAAACAATGTAGATCGAGACTCCAAAAGTGGACCAATGCTCTCAGAAAGGATGGATCCACACAAATCTTCATCAAGTCGAGAACTCGTCCATAGGATTTTTCGAACTCCAAACGAGCCTCTCGTGGCATCAAGGTACAGAGGTGATCCAACCTCTCGGCACGGTACAATAAGAAGTCCACTTTCTTCAATTGCCCTTGCACTCCCCTAGATCCCTCCATGATCTACAATAAAATGCATGATATGAGATGATGGAGATGAATATGCATGCATAGTGTTTATTTAACTAAGCATTATCATGTTTTTGGGATTTTCCTAACATGATGCATGATATTGCTTGGTTTGGGTAAATATCATTATTTTTTTGATATTTTGTATCTTTTTGTATTTTTGGGTGAAAAGGGAAACTACCTATATGAATGCAATGAAGGTAGATGTTAACACCATGTACTTAGAAGATCCTTATTCCTATTTATTATATATTTTTTTTATTTAAAAAGAATATTGCATGTTTAAAAGGTGCAATGTATGCTCATACAATGTCACATAAAAATGCACACACAATTCACTCATCCACGAACAGTCACGAGCGAATCACGAGGTAGGGGTCTCCTGCAGAAAAGTGCATATTCAAGGAGGATCTAACTGTTCTCACTTGGTCAAAGGCCCCCAAGGTGCCCCCATTATAGGGACCCAATTCCTCTCGTCGTAAGTCGATGGAAAGCTCCAACGCACTGTCGGACTCGAGTTCATGGTTATCACCTTGAGTGATGTTTTTCCGACAATGGTCTCGTAGGCTCCTATAGACCCATTCAACCGGCCGTACTAACATCCACTCCCTATGGATTACCACTCATGCCCCCGGGTATAGAGGGAACTGTTGTGTGCAAAGGTTTGTGTGCAATTTTTATTTCAAACAATTGCGGAATTTAAACATTCAACAGTTATTTAAAGCCATATAATAAATCATGTTATCATACAAGCAAGGGGTAATGAAGTAATTTTAACTATTATTTGTTAAAAATAATCTGTCACTAAATGGGACTGACTCTCGAGGCTTCCCCAGCGGAGTCGCCATCTGTCGCCACCGGCCCAAACGGGCCTCGGCGGTCGCGAAGACGGTCGAGCTCGCTTTTTATTTTAGTTTTGAAAATGTATTGGATTATTAGAACGACTTATTCTCAAACTGAGATCTTGTCGATTTTATCCAATTTATTTATTAAAAGTCTCACCAATCCATGTTAATCCCAAGCGGGACCCTCCATGGATTAGTGGTTTTCGTAGTAGAAGGGTTCGTGGAGTCGCCACCAATGTTTTACTCAAAACATTGGAAAAAGAGATAAGGCAATTGATTTTATAAATCAACTTTGGCCATTACAACCAGAGTCGGGTAAGGGAGTCGGTTACGCGTGGGGAAGGTGTTAGCACCCCACAGCGCCCCTTTCGGGTTCCCTATGACAGATTATTTCTAAAATAATAGCGTAAAATTACTAAATTACCCCTATTTATTATAAGCGATTATAAATTAACTATCTACATGATGACAGTTTAAATATGCACACAGAAAGCAGTAAAAGGAAGGATTTAAGAAGAAACCTCTTGAAGCGTGCTTTTATATATTGAGTAAAACTGGGAAGCTTTTTGGCGTTCCCTCGCTCTACAAGCTCGCTCGCTCCTTCCTAAAAAAACTTTTAACTATGGAAATCCGGAGGATTTCCCTTCGACTAGGTTCGATCCTCAAGCAAAATGGCTCGGGGCTCAAGAACTTTGTCGGATCAACTCTCCGAGTGATTTCTAGGGCAGAACACTGCTCAAAAACCCCAGAATACTCAAGGAGAGGGTTGAAACTATCTCAAAAAGTGTGGAATGACGTCCAATTGACGTCATATTTATAGGGAATAGGCGCAATACGGCCTACAGGAGCAATACGGCCGTATTGAAATTTTTGAACTTCAATACGGCCGTATTGAGTTCAATACGGCCGTATTGAAGCTCAGAAATTTCAATATGGCCGTATTGAGTTCACTGCGGCTGTATTGAAGCTTCAATACGGCCGTATTGATTTCAGTACGGCCGTATTGAAGTTTCAGAAACTTCAATACGCCGTATTGAGTTCACTGCGACCATATTGAAGCTTCAATACGGCCGTATTAAGTTTAGTACGGCCGTATTGGGCTTCATTCCCTCCACTTCCTTATTTTAAGCTATTCTAAGACCTCTAGACCTACAGAGAACCCTCCTAGGGCCTTCCAGGAGTCCTTCTGGCTGATCTTCCTTCAGTCTTCGAGAGTCTTCAAGCTTTATTTCCGACCCGGACAATTTTAGGGGTCTACAATCGGGACGAGTACAAACTTGAGCATACATCAAACTGCCAACAGCGGAAGCATATGGAACCTTTTCCATTTCAACTCTATCATTATCATTTTGAGGACATTGAGATTTAGAGAGTTTGTCACCTTTTTGAACAGGTGCAACACATGGAGAGCAAGAATGCATGTTGAACCGTTTGAGGATTTTATCAATATACCATCTTTGAGACAATCCAAGCATGCCACGTGACCTATCACGGAAAATTTGAATGCCTATAACAACAGAGGCATCACCAAGGTCCTTCATATCAAAGTGGCTATTTAACATAAATTTTGTCTCAGTCAAAAGTTCAACACTACTACTAGCAAGAAGAATATCATCAACATATAAGACAAGAATGATGAAATGGCTCCCACTAGTCTTCAAGTAAATGCACTGATCTGCGGCATTTTACTTGAAGCCAAAAGAAGTGACCACCTGATCAAATTTCAAATACCATTGTCTAGAAGCTTGTCTCAGTCCATAAATAGACTTCTTCAACCTACAAACCAAATGCTCCTTACCTTTTTCAACAAAGCCATCAGGTTGAATCATATAAACTTCCTCAAATAAATCTCCATTCAGAAAAGCCGTTTTGACATCCATCTGGTGAAGCTCCAAATCAAAATGAGCTACTAAAGCCATAACAACACGAAAAGCATCCTTAGTAGAGACTGGTGAGAAAGTCTCCTTATAATCAATACCTTCTCTCTGACTATAGCCTTTTGCTACAAGTCTGGCTTTATACCTCTCAACTTTACCATCTGGACTACGCTTAGTTTTGAAGACCCATTTGCACCCAACTGGTTTACAACCAACTGGTAAATCCACAAGATCCCAAACATCATTATGGGCCATAGAAGCTAACTCATCATGCATAGCATTTAACCAATCAGAAGCAAAAGAACTAGAGATAGCCTCTCTAAAAGTGGTAGGATCATCAACATTACTAAGATCAAATTCATGCTCTTGAAGATAAACTAAATAATCATCAGGTATAGAAGACCTACGTACTCTTTGAGATCTCCTCAAAGGGATCTCTTCAACAACATCATCATGTACTTGTTCATCTACTACAGGTATTGTGACATCAAAATTATTTGGAACAACTTCATTGCCATCATGAACAACAGGAATCACATTATCTATAGGAAATGAAATAGGAGGTATAGGAACCAAAACGCGATCTTCTCTGAGAGTGACCGGTCGTGGTGTAATGCTTCCATTGTCCAAATCATCCTCAAAGAATATCGCACGATCAGATTCAATAACTCGCATAGAGTGAGAAGGACAATAAAATCTACTACCACGAGAACCCACACAATAACCAATAAAAAAACCGCTGATAGTTTTAGGATCCAGCTTTTTAAGTTGAGGATTATAAGGTCTCACTTCTGCCTTACAACCCCATACATGAAAATGTCTCAAACTTGGCTTCTTCCCAGATATAAGCTCATAGGGAGTCTTTGGAACAGATTTACTAGGTACTTGATTAAGAATGTACACAGCAGTCCTTAAGGCATCTCCCCAAAGGAAATCTGGTAAAGAGGAATGGCTCAACATACATCTCACCATTTCTAAAAGCGTGCGATTCCTTCTTTCTGCAACTCCATTCTGTTGTGGAGTACCGGGCATAGTATACTAAGCTTCAATCCCACATTCATCAAGAAATCTAGCAAAAGGTCCAGGATTTCTACCAGTCTCATCATACCTGCCATAGTACTCTCCACCTTTGTCAGACCTCACACACTTGATCTTCTTTCCTGTTTTCAACTTGATAGCAACTTTGAAAGACTTAAAGGCATCCAAAGAACTTGACTTTTCCTGAAGAAGATCTATCCATCCAAATCTATAATAATCATCTATGAAAGTGATAAAATACCTATATCCACCCATGGCAATAGGTGTAATAGGTCCACACATATCAGTATGGATAAGCTGCAACACATCATCACACCTATTTGCACCTTTATTTCTGACTTTTGCAGTAAGCTTGCCCTTAATGCAGTCAACACAAGTGCCAAAATCAGAAAAATCTAGATTATGAAGAATACCCTCTTTAATCAACCTCTCAATCCGAGGTCTAGAAATATGCCTCAAACGTCTATGCCACAACATAGAGGAATTTTCATCAACTCTACTACGCTTATGCCCAACAGCAGAATTAACAGACATGTCATTCAGATTCAACATGTAAAGCCCATCACATAAAACTCCTGAACCAATAGTAATGGAATTGAAACAAACAGCAAGTTTACCATTACCAAATTCAAAAGTGTAGCCACATTTGTCTAAAGCTGAAACTGAAATCAAATTCCTTCTCATGGAAGGTACATAAACAACATCTTTTAATAACAAAACATGTCCAGAAGGTAAACATAAAGACACTACTCCTATATCTTCAACAGATGCTCTAGCTCCATCTCCCATGATAACTTTGGACTCAACATCACTTGGTTTTCTCAGACTTGTGAACCCCTATAAAGAATTCACAACATGAATAGTGGCACCCGAGTCTAACCACCAAGAATTTGGAGGAACATTAACCACATTAGATTCAAAACAAGCTAGAGCAAATAGGAGTATACCTTCCTTATTAGTATTCTTCTTCTTAAGAAGATAACAATCATCTATCTTGTGCCCAAATTTCCTGCAATAGGCACAATTCCCCTTGAAACGCTTCTTCTTAGGCTCCAAATGCATTGGTGCTTTCCCTGTGTTCGCCTTTTCAAAATGAGACTTTCCTTTGAAACCCTTCTTCATATGTTTAGTGCCAGAAGTAGAAGCGATAAATTGCACACTATGAGACTTGGTCTTTTTAATTGATGCTTCCTCTTGGGAAACAATGGCAATCATCTCATCAATTGTCCACTCCTCTTTTTGAGTGTTGTAAGAAGTTTTTAACACATCAAACTGAGAAGGAAGAGATTCTAAAACCTGCCAAATCAAATAACTCTCACCAAGCTCCACCTTTAGAGACCTGAGCTTGTTATAGTAGTGTACAAGCTTCATCATATGCTCACGAACACCACTGACACCATCATATTTGCTCTTCTCAATAAGAGACAGATACTGACCCTTTTGAGCTTTGTCAAAAGTCTTAAATTTCTCTCCAACTGACCTTAGAAAATCCTTAGCCGTATCATTTTCTGGAATGCTTTGTCGAATAGACTTCTCCATAGTGTATTTCATCACCATCAGACACACTCTATTTGAGTGTTCCCATTTCTCACGAGAAGCCTTCTCGGCAATAGTGGACTCAGGAGTAAGAGCTGGAGGCTCTTCCTCTCTCAAAGAAAAGTCCATATTAGTAATTGCCAATCCAGAGATTCTTTCCAGTCCTCAAAATTTGTCCCATTCAAAGTTTTGACCGAAATCAATTGCATAGGCAAAGAAGCTGGTATCAAAACAACAAAGAAACATTTAATATGCACAATCATTATGCAATAAAAAAAATTAAATGTTTCTGAATACAGCCAAACCTACCTATAATATAAAATTTCTCATTCATTATGATCCCGCCTAAGGATCCCGAACCATAACAAATAAGAAATACAAAATACAACGCATAAATAAAAAAAAATCTAATACCGATAGGGTATTTGACAAATAATTCACATAATAAAAAAAAATTAAAAAATGCATTGTATCATAATACCAAAATACATTAACAACAAAATACCGATGGGGCATAATTATCATTAATGTAATATAAAGTTAATTAGAGAAATAATTAAATTATTTCATTCACCCAAATTTTATATAACTATACCCACGATAGGTGAGCTCACAATCATATAAAATTATATTACTCATGCTTAAAAATATAATAAAATTATATTATGCATGAACAACATATGAAATAAGTACAAAATAAATAATTATTGATACAATTAAGGGTTAAAAAAAAATAATTAGAGTATAAACATGCTGTCAAAGATAGTACAATATACTAGCATGTTATTTAAAATTTCATACCCAAATTCTGAAAGTATAATATTAATTTATATAAACAAGTACCAGCTCGTAAATACTCGTGACCGATGAAATGTACGTGATTATTAATTAGCTCTTTACTTTGACTTATTTTTTTTTTAATTTATTTGACAAAAGCATTAACTAAAAGTCCCAAACTTTGAATTTGATTTTTATAATTGTATTAGGCTCCTGAATCTTTTGTAGTGAACTGAAAAAGATGTCATACTTTCGTTCACCAGCAGAGATGTCATCTTTTGCAGAGATGCAGCCATGGCCCCTGAGCCCAGCAAACTGCGTAGGCCCACTCACAATGCCTCATAATCCACAATCATTTTTCTCAAAATAATTACAATTACAATAAATAAATAAATATAACATAAAGGCAATAAAAAATGGTAACTAACACGGCTGCAATGAAAACGCTCATCATGGAAAAATTAATTCAATTGTTATGATGCGCAAACGACCGAATCATAAACAATACATTTATAAAAATTTATTGTGTATTTAATATTAATCAAATTACCGATACAATAGTTCAAAATAAAATAAAATAAAATAAAATAAAACTCGATTAGGAGTTGAAAGGGCAAAGAGAAAAACGAGAACAGAAGCACACTCCAATTATCAATAAGATATACCTAATAAACTTGTTGCATAATATCATGACAAAGACATCAAATAAAATTAAATAAATAAGTAAATAAAATACTCTGAAACGATGTCATTGAAATCTGCTATGGAAAATGACGAATATTCTACAATGAAAATTCCTAATTTTTATTTTTTTTAATTTTATGCACAATCAATAAATAATTTTATCAATATAATTATAGGATTCATTGGATACAAATTTTATAACCAAAAACAACCATAATCTGTATCTTACATGTTCTGATACCAATTGTTATACATTATAGTGATCATCAGACAATGAATAACGTAAGATACAATATTATAGTATGTACGAGTAGAATTTAGAACGAATTGCGTACCCGGAATCAACGAGGGATCCATTCTTATCGATCTTGAACAACGTGAGAGAAGACTGCTCTCTTCCTGATAGGAGGTAGAAAAATAGAAGACAAAATGTATTTCTTCTTATGAACTGACTAATGGGATATCAGTTCTTTATCCTTACCAGTAGAGACCATGGACCTCTCAACGGGCTACTTAATAGTCCAACCCATCACAGACTATTTATCAAAAGCCTAATAAGCATTATCCATAAATTGACAATAGTATGCAATATAATTGATATTAATATATAAATATAATTTATTAATTAATGTTAATCCATAATAATAATAAAAATAGAGAATAATTATATAAATAAATATAACATTTAAGTCTAAAATTCTACATTAATTTTAACAAATAAGTATTTTGTGTTAAAATACTTTAAACTAGTGCCATAATAAATCACAAGTGACCAAGCAAATTTCACATAAGCCTAAGTGATTATAATTATCTCATTAACACGAGTAATTTTAATTTCGCTAAACCGACATGTGTACTACAATATTTGACATTTAATCAATATTAGTTTCTTTAAATAAGTGACTATAATAGTATCTATTCACAATAAGAAGGTCTAGTTTAATTGCTTCAATAGAATACATAAGTTGTTGTAAATTTATTTGCACCAAATTTTATTTTGACTAATAAAAAAATATCAATCACCTTTCTTGTTGTAAATTCGGGCTATTTATTTAATAAAATAAATAGTAGAACTACTATTCTCTCGACAAATTATTAAGGTTAATTTAAAATAATATAAATTATAAATGTATTTAATATCAATTACTAAATTACTTAATCTTTTAAAGTGTTTGGATTAATTTAAAGCTTCTTGTAGCTATATATTTTTATTACCTACTTTTTTTTTTGTTTTCATTTTTTGGTTAGACACTTTTACACCTAAATTAGTATTTCACACTTTATAATCTTTAAAATTACTCACTTTCTACAATAAAAAAAATATTGATTACCTATTTTAAATCTTAATATTTTTTTTACTACGTCATCATTTTCTTAAAATTCTTTAAAAATAAATATATAAAAGCACAAAATTTATTTTTTCTTGCTAGTATATATAAAGACCGAGAAAGTATCATAATGAAAACTTAAAAATATAGTCTCAATTGAAAGAAATAACAATTTATTTTTATTTTTACCTGAAATACATGTGGTACCAATACCATGTACACATCTGTTGTGTTCAGAAAGCATAGTGCTTGCCTTGCACCATCAACTTTTCAAATACTTTAGGTTCAAATTTCAAGTGGTTACTTTAATTTTCTTAATAGATCGACTACCCTAATCACCATCTGCTCCAAATCTCATCATTAATCACTTATTTTCTATCATTACTTCATTCCTTCACGTTGGCATGCTGCTGTGTACATACATCTAAAATCAACGCTTCAAAGTTCGTAACACATTTGTAACATGAAATTGTTACTATAAGTTTATTTAGATAGAAATTTAAAAGTATTTTTTTTAAAAAAAATTATCAAAGACAATTTTTTATTTTCAGTGAAAGAGTTTTTAAAAGTATTTCTAGTTTGTATATAAACAGATTCTATATATAATATATGTGATAGTTGGATTCTCAGCTGTGCATATAAAAATAAACTTTGTTAAAAAATAAAATTTATTTTTACGATCTCTATATTAAAAAAGAAGAAAGAGATATATGACTATCAATCAATGAATTAATATACAATGCAAGAGTTGATAATATGGAATATTGCAGGAGCAAAATAATATTATTAGTAATTTTATAGATACAGCGGATGAGTTGCTATCTATGTGACACATTATGTCTGACTGTCGGCTCATGAATGCAGCGGGAATATTGGTGGTTGTTTATAGTCTCTCTCAATGATGCTTCCTTCTTTCACTTCTTTCATACTATATATATATATATACATAGGAGAGTTCAAATGACATCACTGTAACTTTTACTAAGTGTAATATCATTTAATAACTTTATATTAAATGTAAATTTTGAAAATTCAACCGTTAAATTGAAAGTTCATATCTCTTAGAGCATATATGTCAAATTTTGTTAAAATTGAACAACAACTTGAAGGTAATCAAAGTGTTCATATTTTAATATATTTTGAAATGTATATATTACGTCAATTTTATTTTATGAGAATGATGTATCAAATCATCTTAGATTAATATAAAATTTGATATATATGATCTAAGAGATATAAACTTTCAATCTAACGGTTAGATTTTCAAAAGTCACATTTAATATAAAGTTATTAAGCGGTGTAACACTTAGTAAAAGTTATATCGATGTCGTTTGAACCTTCCTCATATATATATATATATATATATATATATATATATATATATATATATATATATATGTGAAAAATGTTTCATCCTCCAAAAAGTTATTCCGAAACATGATCCGAATTAATAAAAAACTGATTTAAACAATAAAATGTTAAATTAAATAATTATTTTATAATAAATTTATTTAAAAATATTAATATTTTTTAATTATTCGGATGCTGATTCGACTTATCGTTCAGAATATATAGCAACGCTATATATATATATATATATATATAGAGGTTACTCCTCTTTAAAATGGAAGAAACTCTTCCACTAATTTACCAGTTTTGATAATATCAACTCCTAAGAGTTAATGTTAAATTAAGATATAAAAAGAAAAAACTTATTAAGAAAAATATAACGATCCACCATGTTTCATACACTTTATGAAATTAATACTACTAACAGTGAAAATTAGACAAGTGGAGATATACCAAGTTTATAGAAGAAATAAGTACATATGAACATATATAACTTGACTATAAAAGTTAAACATCCATAGTAATATATATAAACCTGTTATATAGATTTGTGTACAATAATCCCAAACTGAACTGTATATCTTAGTGTCAATCGAGCACGACTATACAAACTATACCGAGGTACTAGCACCCACTAAAAAGGGTTTGCCAGCTCACCGTCACCGCTCCTTTAGGCTAGCTTTGATATACTCTTGTACAATATATGATCATCACAGTCCAAAATACATGAAAGTAGAAGAGTAAGTTAGAGTTTAAAAACATGTAAGCATTGAAATAATTTTATATTATACATCATAACAAAATATACATGAAAGTCAAACACTTCAAAGCAAACATATCTCTTGTCTAAACCATGTCAATCAAGACATCCATTAATGCATATGAACACACCACAATATACATTATATGCAAACACCTAAACTAATGCACCGTCACACATTTGCATACAGAGACCTCCTAACAACATGAGCAGTCTGAGTAACTCCACTCTACCGAACCAACTCAATTTTTTTTGCACTTGAAGTGTTAGCTTGATCATAACAAAAGGGGATAACAATCTATTCTTTGATTTCTCGGGTCTTGTCACTTATATTAGGAAAGTTCGATTCCACAATTAGGAATGATATAGTTGGGTATAGGTGTACCATGACCTTAGTATGCATTACCAAGTCACATGCAGAGTTAGTCTACTAGTCATCCTCAAGGAATCAAACAACCTTTCCAAATACTTGGTTAAGTGTTGTAGCCTTTGACCTCCTACCTTACTCAACCACTAACTAAGGACCTATAGGAAACATGAACACACCTCAAACTCACTCTGAAACACCTATTCAAGGAGGGTTTTTCAACAGTGGTCTACCTGAGTACCACTCCAAGATCTCTATGTGGGATCTTCAATTTTTCAAAAATAATTTTCCTTTTCTCAAGTCCTAAGTTAGCCATCATGCCTCAATGTCATATTGTATTTTTAGCATCCACAACTCATGCAAACATCATTTATATATATCATATCCAATCAATGCATATATAGATCAGCAACATCGTACATACATACAACATACACGTGCTCATCATCATCCAACACCATACAAAAATCTACATATATATGTCGTATCGAATCAACATACATGAAATTATAGCGTTCATACATCATATAACATGCAATAAAACTCATACATCTGCTCATGTTTATCATGCAACATTCCGAAACATACCCATCATCTAGGCATCCTATGCCTGGCAAAACTTACCTCACGCTTGATGTTATTGAGGCATGGAATTCTCTGCCTTGCTCACGCCCAGTGCCATCCAAATCGCACTTGATGTGATCGAGGTGGAGACCCCCTAGGACCTCATGCCTAACGTAACAAAACCCACGCCTAGCCTCAAATCAGGAAGAAAGCCTTTGTCTTGATCACACTTGGTGCCATCCAACTGGGGCACAACATCACCAAAGACCTTTTAAGGCTCTCACACCTGACATCATTCAAACCCTATTTGTCATCCCAACCTGAGACAAATCTCTCTCCTCACATTCGACACCACCAATCCTACATCCAGTGTGACCGAGACAAAAACCTCTCGTTAGAATTGTGCCCGATTTGATTGTGATTTCTGCACAATGTAGATCACAAAAATTGCCTCATTCACTTAAAATACAAAAAATTCAATACATGCATTGCATCCAACAACTCACACACACCATATAGGACCCGAAATCATAAAGAAATAGCAAATGTGAGTCAATTTGTATCATTCACCAAAATCACTCCCATGAGCTAAAAACATCAAGAACTCAACATATTCTAAAAACTCACCTCAGATTTTGCCAAACAACCAAGAATTTAAAACAATTATAGGCACATAAACTCAATGAGAATCGAGTCAAGCTTCCCTTATCTACAATCCAAGCTGCCCAAGAGAAAAATATGAGAGGAAAGAACAAGAAAAACTTTGAGATATTCAGCTTAATTTGCACCACACCACAAAACTCCCTTAGCTCCTTGGTCCCAAACACACTAAAGAGAATCCCCCACGATCCTCTCTACTGACTTTGGAGACCTATAGAGACAAAGAAAAAGGAATTTGTTTATCCACTCCAACAAACAAAACTACTCATTTCTTATACAACCTAATGTTACAAAAAAAAAGTATATGAACATCATTTATTTCTTTTAATAAACAAAAAAAAAAAACCTTCATATTAAACTTTGTCTATTAAATTTTAGGAAAAAGAGACCATCCTCAACATTTTTTTTTACAAATAATTACCATAAATTTTAATTTTATCTTAATCAATCTTTAATTTTATGTTATTTATAGATAGATATCATAAATTCTAATTTTATTTTAATTAATCCTTAAACTTTACTTTTTTTTTTTAAAATAAATACTCTCAACTTTAATTTTGTTCTAGTTAATATTGACATTTGATAATTTATTATTTTTACAAATAATTTTTTATTATTAATTTAAAGTTAAATCATCTATCTTAAATATCAATCAAATACACAATTTTTTTTGTTACAATTATATTTCAAATATGAGATAAGAAAAACAAATGGTAAAATGATAAAACAATGAAAAAAAGTTTTATTTTATTTTTTTAGTTCTAAATTATATGATACACACACATACATACATACATATATATATATATATATATATATATATATATATAATCAATATGCCAAAACAAATTAATAAGTATAATTTAAAATAAATAATTAATATTTCTTCTATCTTATTAATTAAATTTTAATATAATATAGGACACTATTTATAAAAAAAATTAAGAATTATATAAAATAAAATTAAAATCTTTAATTATAAAATTTATCAATCATAATAAAATCAAAGTTCATATTTATTAACTAACAGAACAAAGTTTAAATATTATTTGAGATAAAATTAAAATTTGTGATATGTTTATAAAAGTGATAAAATTTAAGGGACTAAATACATAATTATTTTCTAAATTTTATTATAATGAACAACCATGTATTGTCGACTAATATGAGAAAAAGGTGAAGAGAACTGCATATATGGTAGTGAATACAGTAACGTATGTTCTTATTTTACAACTGGCAGCTACTTTGAGAGGCGAAAAAAGATATGCAGGACTTCAAATTTCAGGGCCAATAATTGCAAGAGGTTAGCTTTCTTCATTACACATAAAAAGCACTGTACTGCTACAGAAAGGATATTATTTCAATCAAATGTTTAATTCTCAGCTAAGTTAATTGGATTCTACTTTTAGTTATTGCAAATTTACAATACTTCGGTGAGGATTAATTATTTAACATTAACAGCCTCTTTTATCCGTATTGAAACGAGGAAAGTATGTGATTACTATCTTTTAATGCTGTGTTAATTATAATATTATTAATGTAGCACAATATAATAACACAGTAAGCATGATGATCTATTTGGTAGAAAACAGATGTATATATAGTACGAAATATATACATATATATATATATGATTTTTAAGACATTACGAATCTTTAGAAAAATCAAAATAAATGGCCAGCACATGTTGCACATTCCATGCAAGACACTCTAGTACCGGTATATATAACTTCACATCACTCATTAATTAAAGTCTGGGGTGGTTAATCTTGTGGTTCTCAATTATTGAAGAGAATTGCTGTCAGTAAATGATAAAACCTCAGAGAGCTGCCAGAGAAGATGGCAGGTTCTGAAACAAGTAAAAGACAACATGTGTTAAAATTTGGCCCACAAATCTCTTGTAAGTAGTGGAATTAGAATTTGGAGCCAGACATTATAGTTGTCGTTAATTAGTACCTTAGATAGTGAAAATCTATATTGTTAAGAATTTTGAGCCCTAGTTATTGAATTTGTAATCTTTTGTTTAGCTAAATGTGATCTATTATTGGATTGCATCCTGTCAGTTAGCTCATCACCATTGAGTATATATGGTTTGGATCGATCATCACCCAATTAAATTAAATTATTGGTTCCTCCTACTCATCATATTGTTAGTCATTTGCCACATATGAGCTCTAGTTTGCCATTTGTAGAACCTTCTTTTTGGAATAGAATCAATTAATTTTTCGGGGTTAAGGGCAATTAAACCTATATTTACACTATGCAATCCCGTTACGGTATATATATATATATATATATATATATATATATATATATATATATATATATATATATATATATATAACGATTATTGCAAAATTATGATTAACTTAAAAATATTAATTGACATAAATAATAACCACTTGTATATCTTGATTAAGTTGTTTAGAATTTAAATTTTAAATATAAAATATGAAATAAGAAACACTCACATATGCACTAATGATCTTTAGTTAAGATTAAACATTATTTTTAACTGGATATTTCGCACAATATCATGGTTAAAAAATATGATTAACAAGACAAATCCAACGTAAAACTATTTATTAACATTAGCTTTTTTAAAAATGATTGCCAAGTTATCTTTTCGGAAATCAATCCCCCACTAATAATCCAAACACACCCACAATATTATTAAATAAATCCAAATTTAGTACAGGTAAATAACTAGTATATTTATAGTTGTTGGACATTATATATATATAAATCTTGCATTATATCTGTTCTCTTTGTTTAGCGAGAAGTAAAAATAAGAAGCAATTCTGTGCATGGGTGTCATGTCACGTGAGTAAATAGTAAAAGATTGGTTTGCGTGCAAATTTGATGGTGGTTCAAATTTTGTCAAGAAGCTCACAAACAAACAAGGGTCATGAATACGGAGTGTTTGGGTTCCCCTTTTGAAGAAAATGGCATGGCCCCATAGCACCAACAATTCCACTTGATGCACTTTTTGTTGGTCCTTCCCGAAACACGAATTCCCATCCCAAACGATCATGGGTCCCTTTGCATCAATTTCTTCTCCAACAAAAGGATGAGGGTGTGTGTCAAATAATTCAAAAATCATGTAGGCTTTTTAGAGAATTGTTCTTTTCCATTGGGACCCAGTCAAGTGGAGGGACCTCTCTCTCTCTCTCCAACCCTAGCTAGCTTGTTCATCTCACGCTGTTGCTTCCAATCACCATAACATGCCATGCATGCACTGTTTTGTTTGGCCATGTGGATATTTAGTATCAATCTAATCTGTCCACTTTCACTTCATTACGTTGCTTTCCAATAACTAAATGGACAAGATATTTAATGGCTATCAACTTAATTGTCATCACTTTGCATTCCAAACTACCATATGCATCAATGTCATTAACATTAATTTAATCCACTCCATTAAGAACAAATAATATATTTTATTAACTCAATCTTTGCTCAAAACAATACAAACTTAGTTCATAAAAAATGCTTTTGTTTCTTTCCACTCATCTATTTAAAAAAAAATGTTTGATTTAAAAATGTTAAAGTCTAAGATGGCATTAATTATAATCTTTTATGATACAAGAAAAAGAAATCAAGAGATTTACAGCAAGTAAAATATATATTGTATTTTTTATATATATATTATTGATGAAGATATTAATTTTGTAAGGTTTTCGATGATGGGTTAATGATTGAGCAGTAATATTAAAAGAGTAGGAACACAAGAAAACAAATAAACTTCATATTACAAAATTTATGTAGAAGAGTTAAAATTAAAAAAAAAAAAACTAAAGATGATGGATAATGGTAAAGTTGTTGGTCTATATTGTATTACTATTTTATTTAAAAAAATATATAAAAAAATTAGAGTACCATTTAGCTCACTATAAGGTTTTTTATATTTTGGATAGGTGCTCTAATAAGATTTTTTTTTTAAAAAAAAAAACATGTTAAATGAACGAAATAGAAAACTTTGGTCCATATATATAACAAGATAGATAAATTACTTGTATAAACTATAAAGGAGTAAAATTTATGATCAATTACACTATTAAATTATAGGAAAAAAATGTTTTATAGATTATAACTTATTAGTTTTATACCACGAAAGTTTACAACAAAAGTTATTTATGATATATAGAAGATTGCATATAGAATTTGCTTATGTTTTTTATTGACTAGACAAAAATATAATCGAGTATAAGAGAAATGTTAAAGGCTTTTTTTAAAAATAAAGTAAGTTATTGTTGTTATTTATATTCATAATTGTGAAAATTGGATTGAACCGATGGATTGAGTTGGTTTGATTGGTCCTCAATCGATTCAATTAGTTTATGAAATTATTCTACATCAAATCAGTCAAAAATGGGTAAAAAAATCAATCAAAATTAATAAAAATATTAGGTCAAATTGATTTTTTATATAATCATGTTATTGATTCGAAGTATTCACTGATTTCGTTAGTGACTATTTCTGTTGGAAAATCTGGATGGTTAGCTTTAGTGGGGTCTCCCCTCCCAATCACATTTTTTTTATACACGTAACTTAAATACAAAATCTTATTTAAGTGAACCAAGTACTGTACTATTCAGATTAACAACTTATTGGTATTGATCAAATTTATTTGAATCGGTTCAATTATTTTTAATTTTTTTAATAAAAATAATACTTAATAAAAAATTATAAATAAGAATAACTTATTTTTAATACTTGTCTCATAAATATAATTTAATAATTTATATTAATTTATATTAATTTATATTTTTTAAAATCTTTATTTTTTATAATTATATTATACCAAATTCATATTTTCTATTTTAAATATAAACTTGTAATTATTAGTAGATATTATTATATTTTATTAAAACTTAAACTTAAAAATTATATTATATATAATTTAGAATTTTACATATATATTAAATATTAAATGTTAAGAATCTATGGATAATGTTTTATTTTTATATTTAGTGTTATAAAATTATAATATTATATCTATTTAATTTTATTTTGTATTGATAATTATAATAACTACTATTATTTTTATTAATATAAACTTAATCATAATTAAATCATTAAACTTCGAATTTGTCTCTAGATCGATTCAATCATCAATCTGATTTTAAAAATATTACTTATATCAATATTATACGAGACATATATGATGAAATAATTGTTAGTGTAAAGATCCCTAGAAGCTATAACGATTTTTTAATATGAATAAATTTTTTTTTTTGGTTCGTCCCTGGAGTATCCAGGGCCGACAGCAGTGACTAATCTCCTCGCTACGTTGGAGGCACCTCAAAGGGTGGGATAACTAGCCCCAAGATTTTTTTTTGAACAGCAAAGAAATATTTTATATAATAAAATGGTACAAGAAATACCAATGTCGAATACATGTTTGCATGCGGAGGACACAACAAAGTTGGGCCTAATTTAAGTTACAAATTAGCCTCCAACTAAGAGGTCCAAAATCAACTATTTGCATACTAGATTACTCTAAAAACTCCTCAAAATCCCATCAAAGATCTTAGGAAATGATACAAAGTCCAGGATTAGCTTCCCATTGACTGAATGAATAGTTGAACGACTTATCAAAACTTGTCAGCCAAGACCATGAGTATAACACAGTTTGCTGCAGTAAACGATTCCCGTCAAGGTGCTCCCCTTCAAACACATATTTATTCCTAGCTCTCCAGATGCACTATAATATTGCAGTCCATATAACATGCCATTGGTCAACCCTCTTTTTAGACAATAGTATACTTGGATGAGCAAAGAAGTTGCCTTCAAATGAACTAGATAGAGGAGTCGGGCTATCCAACCACAACAACCATTTTTTCCAAATCGGGTCAGTGCTGCTGCAATATAACAATATGTGTTCCGACGACTCGATATCCGCATTGCAGAAGGGGCAGGTTGCTTGATCCCTCAAGACTATCACATTTCTCCTCAGCAAGTTTTCCTTTGTAGGCAAAGCACCCATGAACAACCTCCAAATGAAGCATTTAACTTTGGGTGGGACTTTTATATCCCAAGCTACTGCAGCAACATTTGGCAACTGTGATGAGGGGCCACGGTCCATCAAAGCCCGATACCCAGATCTTACTGAGAAGCATCCCGAGCTATCCAGTGTCCAAAGCCTTGAGTCTTGTACACCCTCTATTAGTACCCTTGCCTCCACTATATTCATAAACTGTTGCACATCGTTTAATTCCCAAGTGAACCAAGCTCTTCTCCACTGAAATCTCCATTGCCACCTTCCTCTACTCCAATGACCCATATTCGCCACCACGTTTGACTTTTGCAATGAATTTGAGAAAATCCTTGGGAATCTATTCGCTAGAGGCTCTGCCTCTGCCCATGCATCAGACCAGAATCGGATTCTGTCACCCATCCCTAACCTCCATGACAATGAATCCATAAACCAAGAGTCACTGGTGTCCTCACCCGAAGCCTTCAATACATCACCCCACCACATAGAATCTGAGCTTCCTCTTAGTCGAGTATTGTGCATGATGGTATCACCGTACTTAGATAATAGAATTCTTGCCCACATTGACTCTGGTTGCTGAAAGAGTCCCCAACGCCACTTAGCTAATAGTGCCGCGTTAAAAGTATCTAGCTTCTTAATTCCTAGACCCCCTTCCTTCTTAGGCCGACAAATTTTCTCCCAAGATACCCATGCCATTCTCTTCTCATCCAGCTTACCACCCCATAGGAAGTTGCGCTGAATAGATGTTAGTTGCTTGGTCACCATCTTGGGCATTCTATAGAATGACATAATGTATAATGGCAAGGAAGTCAACACCGAATTTATCAAGCAAATCCTTCCCGCCATGGACAATGTCGATGCTCTCCACGATGACAACTTTTTTTTAAAGCTCAAGACCACAGGCTGCCAAGTTTTACTTCTTCTAGGGTTGGCCCCAATAGGTATGCCCAAATATACAAATGGAATGTTGGACAACTTGCAATGTAATATCTCTGCAAAGGAAATTAAGGTCTCTCTTCCCACACCAATAGCTCCTAAACAACTCTTGTAAAAGTTAACTTTAAGACCACTTGCCAACTCGAAACCCCGCAAGATTACCTTCAAGGTCCTCACATTTTCCACCGAAGCTTCCCCCACAAAGATTGTATCATCTGCATATTGGAGGATGTTAACTAATTCGCCTTTCGATCCCACTTTAATACCTCTGAACAAATCTGAATTTGAAGCTTCTCTAACCAGGCCAGTAAGTCCCTCTGCAACCAAAACAAACAGGAAAGGGGCTAGCGGGTCCCCTTGCCTAATCCCTTTTTGCATGGAAAATTCAGTTGTAGGGCTTCCATTAACCAGAACTGACATAGAAGAGGTTCTTAAGCACTCACCAATCCAGCCTATCCACTTATCTTGAAACCCAAAGCGCCTTAACATATATAACACAAAGCTCCATGAAACTGAATCATACGCCTTCTCAAAATCAACCTTGAAGTACATGCATGACTTCTTTCTGCGCCTAACCTCATCAAGCGTCTCATTAAGAACCATAGCTCCTTGTAATAATCCCCTTCCTTCCACGAAGCCCATCTGCCTATGATCGACTAAATACGGAAGCACTACTTTGAGTCTAAGTGCTAGAATCTTTGCGAGTATCTTATACATACAACCTATCAAAGAAATAGGCCTATACTCATTCAAACTTTGTGGTGTATCAACCTTGGGGATCAGAGAAATAAACGAGGAGTTGGTCCCGCGAGGTAATTTGCTATTATCATGGAACTGTTGGACAAAAAGCACCAAGTCCCTTTTCATAATATCCCAAAATTCCTTGATAAACTTGAAGTTTATACCATCTGGGCCTGGGCACCTATCACTCCCACACGCCCAAACTGCCCTCTTTATTTCATCTTCCTCGAATGGCCTGGACAACAGCTCTAATTGTTGAGCGTTTAACTGTTGGAATCTAACCCCATCCAAGCCTGGCCTATGAGTCATTGAGTCACTAAACCTTTCTTGATAGAAAGATTTAATGTGTTCTTTGACTATCGTAGGTTCTTCCTCCCACCGATTATCAATAAAAAGACCAGGCAGGTAATTCCTCTTCCTATTCAAATTTATGACATGGTGAAAATACTTTGAGTTTATATCACCCAAGTGCATCCACTTGACCCGTGCCTTTTGAGCCAGTTGAGACTCCTCTTTAAGTGCCACTTCCCAATATGTTTGTTGCAGATGAATCCTCCTCTGTAATTCCTCCTCTGATAAGATTCTAGTTTCCTCTATGAGATAAATTGCATTCATTTCCTTCATAACATCAGTAGCAGTTTGTATGGAGGTATTTCTACCTCCCCACCAATTCTTCACTTGGCATTTTATGGCTTTCAGCTTCTCCTTAACAATAAATGCTGCCCAGCCAACCACTTTTGTATCAGCCCAGGTCCTTGACACCAATTCTCTGCACTCCGAGTCATTTAACCAGAAATTAAAGAATCTCCATGGTTTAGGCCCCCAATCTATCTCCCGGTTCCTCATCAAAATGGGACAATGATCTGATATTCCCCGGTTAAGGACTAACTGAGCAACTCTCGGCCACCTCTCCAACCACCTTAGCGAAACCAATACACGATCAATTCTGCTTTTAGCCCTCCCATTTGGTTTATACCATGTATATTTACGACCCGCCCAAGGGAGATCTTCCAGTTCCATCTGAGAAATAAATTGATTAAACATTTCTATATCTGTAGTAGCATAGAGACCAGTAGTTTGGCCAACCCTCTCCTCCAAGCACCTTATGCTGTTAAAATCCCCTACCACACACCACAATGCTATTGAGCTAGCTCTTTTCTTTTCCAGAATTTCATCCCATAACATCTTTTTACGCTGTCTCTCCGAGGGTGCATATATATTTATAATCACCAGTAAGCGTGGTTGCATACACAAGGCAGGATTCGAACCCCTGACCTTGCTTAAGCGTGGATCAACCCCTACCGCTGAACCACACGCTTGGGGTTTAATATGAATAATTTAAACCAAGACTGAATCTTTAATTCTTAATTACTTGTTCAATCTCATTTTAGATAAATTCAATAGGGAGAGCGACTAATTACAATTAACGTAAATACTAGTTTGCATTTATATAATTATAATTAATTAAGAACCAATTCGGGTGTTAACTCTTAAAATTTTTAGATATTGATTTTGCTATTAAAGAGCGAGTTATGACTTGAGTAGGAGAAAGACAAAGTATATGTATTACAAATTTAGCAAAATACAAGATAAAAATGCTTTGAACATAAAAATGAGAGAAAATGTCATAGCATAAACTTCTAAATCTAAATATTTGACAGTTAAAATACAAAATGTTATGAAAATAATGTGGGTGTTACTCAAATGATTCAAATTGTGTATTTAAAATGGAGGAAAAAATTGGGGGTTTTTTGTTTTGTTTCATCTTTTATCAATATGAAAATGCATTATCAACAGGAAATTCTGATCACAATTTGATATATCAAATATGTTATTGTATATGTAGTATGTTCAATACAAGGAATGTTTATAGACCGATCTAATTCAATAAAATTCGAAAGAAAAAAACGATCCAAAAAATTAATATATATATATATATATATATATATATATATATATATATTATATTATATTAGATTGGTTTCGTATTTGATTTGAAAAATTGAATCTAATAATTTGTAATATTGACAAACTAATTTTATTTTCTTAACTTTATACTTGCTATGTATCTAGATTAACTTAAAAATAAAGTTTACTTAATCTTTTTATTTACATGATAGTTATTCTTAAAGCTAAATTTAACATATTTAATAAGGATAATAGTCTTGTAAAAAAAAGGATAAATAATAAGTTAAAAATGAATTATATATATTAATATATGAAATAAAATAATTGAACCCATCGATCTAAAAAAATAGAAATACATTAAATTTATTATAATTGGTGTTTATAGTTAAGGGTAATTTAAAAAGGCTAAATTATATTTTTCGTCTTTTATTTTATTTTTAAGATTTATTTTAGTCCTTTATTTTATACATTTTGATTGATATAGTCTTTGCTAAACAATGATTATTTATATATTTGAGACATAATTTTAAATTATTTTTTGACTGATTCAAAACTTAAAAATTATCTAACTAGATTTACTTATATGAAAACTATTTAATACAAGTAAAGTTTAGGCTAAAAGTTTTATAAACATGATGAAAATCTCATAAACATAAATTCAAAAAGTAATAAAAAATTAAAAAAAAAATTCATATTATTTTTTAGTTATTTGTAATATATATTTTTATATGTAATTTTTGCTATATTTATAGTTCGATCTTTTAAATTTAAACAACAATTAAATTTAATTATTTTCTTATATGTGAATCTATTGCTACAAGTTTTACATCAAAAATTAGTCAAAAATTGATTCAAAATTATGTCACAAAATTAAAAATCAACACTTTGTAAAAGGATTAAGTTGATCCAAATATAACATATAAAATATCAAAATAAATATTTTAATATAAAAATATTAAAATAAAAATAAAAAAATAAAATAAAAGATTAAAGTATAATTTAATCATAAAAAAGACAAAAATAATAAAAAAATTAAATCGAGTTATAATAAATAATGAAACAATAGATAGTGTCGCTTAAAACCTTTTTTAATTACTCAGGTAAAATAAGTAGGAAATGTTTTATTTATTTATTTTATATTATAAGTATTTTTTTAAGTTTTATATTCCTCTTTTAATTTTTTTAGTGCTCGGCCACATGCTTGAACACTCATTAGGAAAGTTGAATTTAAATTAGTTTCTATATATTTTGGTCAATGTATATTTATTTTTGTTGGTTTAGAACCATTAATATCTGAACAGCACATTAGGATACATGAGTCACGTCATTCTTAATAATATTGTTTACAATTCTTTTTTATATGTTTTTTTTTACTCTCTTCATCTTATCACTCATTTTATTTTACACTTTTGTTTTCATCTCTCTCTTAAATTATAAAAAGTGTACATGTCCTGCAAGTAGAATTATTCTCGAGATATTGGCCATCAAAATGTTTGGTCATTATCCTAATATGTTTATATCAATGTGTCTCTTAGTACTAACTACAATCACCTAATTAGGAAACTTGTTCCTTGCTAATTAAATAAAAAATTGTTCTTCATCACTAAAACTAATTATGAACAGCATAACGATAAACGAGAATCATTAGGGTTCGTAGTATCAAATATCTTATATATATGTTGGAGCAATATATGCTACATGAACCTAAGACAATTCACGAGTACTTCTTATAATAATTTGTAACTTATCTGTTATGGTCATCCCAAAAAAAGAATAAAGGATAAAGAAAATAGGACCACAAAAGTATTATACAACTTTTTCTTTTTAGCATTGCATTGTCTAATCTTCCATGAAACACCTTCGGCCACCACAACCTTGCCAATGGTGACATATTATGTGTATATTGCTAGCTTATAGATACTTTTTATATAATCGCATATTGACAAATGATTGCCATCCTCTATATCCGCAACCAATTAGTTAATACAATTAAAGCAAAAAGGGGAAGAAAAGTAGGGAACATTCAATTTAATTTACTTATTAATAGCATATAAACCTTTTGAATTGTCTTCCTTCATCATCATATACCGAAAAGAAAACGGAAATAGGACCACAAATTATGTGGTACGAGCGTTGTTTTTTTTTTTTTTCATTTGTGTTGCTGTTTTCCCATGAAACATTTTTCATCCATAATTGTTTTTTAGTCAAACTCTACAGCGGCCTATTAGGGATATATACAACTACACGCGATCACAATCTGTGAGAATGATTGCAGACATAGTCATCGGTAACTTATTTTTAACATTAAGGAAATATTTTGCTTATAAGAAGTAGTTTCATTTTTATACACGGTGAATGTAATATTTTTAACTCGATTAATCAATTAAGGTATAATTTTTTAAGGTGATTGATATAAAAGTTAATTAACTGGTCATGTTAATTTATGTATATATATATGTGTAGCGATTAATACATTATAAAAACGAAAAAGAACTCTATCTTTTTAGAGTAGCAACTAAAATCTATAACTATTTAATACATCTTTTACAATTTTAACCTAATCATGCGTAGTAATTAAAGTATCATTCTCAACGACGGCTTGCACAATACTCAACATGCAGCACATTAATTACTCTCTAGGGGATCAGATTGAGTAATGATTCAGAATCATCAAAATGAAAACAAACTACAAATATAAATCAAAGCATGAGATTTAATTGAGAAAACAGAAGTTGAAACTCTTTTTTGGATTTTTATTAAACACTTGGTGGACAATAAAATAGTACTTGTTTTCACAAATGCAAAGAGGACCACTAAACTAATTTCCTTCACATATGCATAATAAAGACTATCTATTCATTTTATTCTTAAAATATTATTATCAATTCAGAAAATTACTCAAACATTAATTCTGTAGCTAATTGATGAAAGCCTAAGTTCATTGGTTATACTCTTAGCTAGCTAATACTAACTTAATAAGGGACTTGCTTTGAAGTTAAGGATCATAAGGTGACAAATAAACCAAACACTATTACTAGATACAAGGCTTAATAAATGTTAACTTCGGTTTATAATTCAAAAAACATTTTCAATCACCCATCCAACAGAATTTCAAGTTACGAAGGATCAAAATATAATGAGCATTAAGAGTAGAAGTAGCTAGAACCCTTAATAGAGAAACATCAAAATAAAGTAATTAATGATTCAAAATAAATACATGAAACTCAATTTATTTACATTAAAACTTCCATAGTGGATTTAATTATTCATAAAAATGTAGAGAGCCAAAATCCATAGAGAAATGAAGAATGGATGAATCTGCCATAGTAGAGCTCCAATTGACTTGGAACATTGTCATCAATACGATGTTTGATCAAGGTAGACAGCAAAAAAAAAGGTGTCATAATTTATTATTTTTATCTCGCTTTAATTTCACTCCACTAATATTGTGCTAACCTCAACGAACAAATAATTTTTTGTCTTTGGAACAAAAATACAAGGAGGTGTACCCTTCAATCCTAAATTCTTGTACTAATTAAGCAAATCCACTCTGCGCTGAGTGCAAACGATCGACAAGTCAGGAAAATTCAAAAAAGACTTCTTCTATTCAACATTTCCTTCAGAAAACTAATATAAAAAAACCCTATTGAACAAGAAAAAAAGATAATTACTTCCATCTACTCACATAAAATATATGAAAAAAAAAGCAAACCAAGATTTTAAGTTAGAAAAGAGAAAATAATTACTTCAATACGTTTAGTAAGCAATAAATACAATTATCATATAGCTAATACTTTATCTCAAATAGCTATATAAATGCAATTGATCGCCTTTGAAAATAATACCATTTTCTGAACTTAGATAAAGCAAATATCAAAACCTGGTCAACTTAGTGGTGGAGAGTTGTAATGTAGTCATTGTAATTTTAATTGATAAAAAAAAAATAAAGCAAATAACAACTAAATACATTAATTAACATTCAAACCTTCTATATATGTTCCCCGGCCCCTCGCGTTATTAATTATGAGTTCTGCAATAAAAGAAAAATAGGCCGGGCAAAACATAACCAGAAAAAGGACTAGAGGAAAACGTACATGAAGTAATTGGAATTTGATACTTTTTTTCAATTTAAGTGGACTGCCAGAGACGGAAACAGAAATAAACACAAAGCGAGTCACGTCTTGCCTGATCAAAGAAAGGCAAGTTGAAGGAGGGTTAACAAAAAAAAAATTCTCTAAGAAGAGGATCTGTGAGCTAACCTAGTCCTAACATAATTTTATAATTAATTTAAAAGAGAACTGGACCTTATAATAACAACTAGCTAGAGTCAATGTTTTAATGTATAGGTATTTCCCATTTGTTTTTATAAAAGACAGCTATGTTTACACATGCATGTTACAGTAATTATTTTCACTTCACTTTCAATGGGTGTACATTAGGTTAAGTATCTTCAAATTAGGCGAACCTTAATTACACAAGTAACAAAGTGCTTGTTTAAATTTGCACTCGACCGAAACACATCAGAGTAGGCCGAAAATCATTACATATTTTGAAATAAATGTTGACTGAAGCAATTGAGAAGTTGCTTTATCTGTGGCTAAAATTAATTTTACATTCAATTTTTACATAAATTTGTTGTACTGCTAAGTAACACAAATCACATGCAAAGTTGGCTGGCACCAGGACAGTCCCTTCACTGAAAAGAAAAAAAATATATCGCAGAACAAAACGGGGTACACAGCTAATCAATATTGTCTTCCAAAATATTTTTACACACATATATTCTTAAACAATTCTGCCAACAAAAAAAAAGAGAGAGAGAGAGAGAAGGGGTTTTCCAACGTATGGAGGAAGCTAAGAAATTTGGTTGGCCAAGAACGATAACAGAGAAATTAAATTGTGGCACAAGAAGATTCCCATGCAGATGTAGTAGCTTGAAAAGGTTAAAAATCTGAATTTGAAAGGTCAGGTCACCACTTACGTTTGGGCCAATGTGGTTCTGCAATATTGGTCCTACTACTGTTGACAATGTTTTTAATGCATCCAAACATGCCCCACAATTTACTCTCACAGTGAACTCGTGGCCAAAACCTTGCTCAAGCATTCGTATCTATATAGATGAACATATTTGATTGAACATTATCACTCGCTATGTCTCTGCATCTACAGGCATTACATTGTCATTCATTAGTCATCACCCCTCTTTTCATTTGACATGACTCTCTCTGTGGACACCCGAGACCTATCTTAATTGATTCCACACACTGGATTGGATTGTGGTTCTTGTTTGTTTTCTGTTCATCTTTCTATTCATCTTTTTGTTTTCTGTCTTTCCGTATGTTTTTGCTAAATTAAAATTAGGTCTTGCAATATATATGAGATAAATAAGTAGCGGAGTTGATTATAGGTTCTACCAAGTTAAACAAAAAGTATTGAAATATTAATTGTTTTATACATAAATATTGCATTCATTTTAGTGGTAAAATTTACTCTCCTTGGCACATGCTTGGTTTGGCCTCACGGGGTCATATAGACTCAAAGATCACGGTGTCAACCTGAGATGTGTGATGGTGGTCACACTTATTTTTATGACGTACGTACAAGTCTCCTAAAATATAATTGATGTTTCTTTATATCAATTGAGGTATCAAACCTAACAAGATATCTATCTTAATGACAGAATTTTCAAAGAAGGAAAAAGAGAGGAAGAAGGAGTGTAGGCAGGAGGGTGATTTTGAAAATCCATAAGATAAATAAAGAAAAGTACAAATAAAATTCAGATAAATAAATGAAACGTTAACTTAGTGGATGAATTTTATGTCACGTAAAATGTAAGGCTTTTTTTAGATAAGCTCAGTTGAAAATAAAAAATAGTTTCTGAAAATGATTTATTAAAACAAAAATCTCATAAGGTCTATTTTTGAGCGTGACGGTAGCAAAAGCTGCATCAAGACGAATTGAGCAATCTCATGCATGCAAGTCCACTTCTCTTACTTGCTAATTCGAAGCTTCTTAAAACATATTGAGACAGTTGAGGGTAAGCTAAACAAATTGTATATATTACTCTTAGAAACACCACAAAAAGGCAGGTCAACCTGATACATTATATTTAATTACATTCATCTTGAAGGCTGCTGCGGACACGCACTTAAACGCGAATATGTGTAAATTAAGTACCCCTCGAAAGTTCAATTGAAATGCTGAACATCTTTCATTCCTGATGAACCGGGAGGAAAGGATAATTTAGTTTTAGCATTATGCATTATCACTCACGAATCTATGACATATTTTCTGCCCCAAATTCAAAACCCTTTCTAAACCAGAAGGTTCAAAGACTTTTTAATTGTTCTGTGGCGCATGGAAAAAAGTTATATTTCATGTCCATATATGTTTTTCTTCAAGATGATAAAAAATATACTTTCTCTAAAGAGTTTCGTGTGAAAAGGTGTGAGCAGGTTTAAAAAGAATCAGGTATCCGTACCTTATTTTTTTATTTTTTAATTGTAGAAATGGATTGACTCACTAACTATTGAAGTATAGTTCCAATTTATTATCATGTGGGTATATAGTGAATGGTTATAACTGGGGTGTAGGGGCCTAGGTTACCACAATGACAAGGTTTTAGGTGAAAAAAGAAAAGACGAAAAGACTTAGATATGTAGAATAGTAATTTAAAAAAAGATTATTGAAAAGAAAGGAAAGCGTAAAGGAGGGTTGAATATGAGGCGATATTTCTCGGGGGTGAGAGAGAAACATGGTTGATCCCTGTGGGCCAGGTTTGTCATTGCAATAATGAGAAAAGAAAAAAAGAAAAGGTAGGCCCACTAAGCTTTAAGTGAGATAAATAGCGCAGAAGCAGGGTTGTTTCACTTCAAGGGGTGAAAGCAGTGTATGTGTATGAGATGTTAATGGATAGCAGTGGTCGGGACTCGGGGATGAGTTCAGAGACGCAACGAACTTCAATCAGCAACGAAAGCGTGTGCAGCACCAGCTTCAGCTTCAGCTTCAGCCGCCTCTCCTTCGACCTCCCTCCCTCCACCTCCTCGCCGGAGAGCCTCCTCGTCAAGCCCCACCGCTCCTCCGACTTCGCCTACTCCGCCATCTTCAGGCGGAGGTCGGCGCTTACGTTCCGTGACTTCCACCTGCTCCGGCGCATCGGCGCGGGGGACATCGGGACGGTGTACCTGTGCCGGCTGCGGTCCGAGGAGGAGGAGGAATTGGTGTACGCGATGAAGGTGGTGGACAAGGAGGCGGTGGCGCTGAAGAAGAAGGCGCAGAGGGCGGAGATGGAGAGAAAGATTCTGAAGATGGTGGACCATCCTTTCCTCCCTACCCTCTATGCGGAGTTCGAGGCATCGCATTTCTCTTGCATTGTCATGGAGTATTGTTGCGGTGGGGACTTGCACTCCCTTCGACACACCCACCCTAACAACCGCTTCCCTCTCTCATCTGCTAGGTATGTATTATGTAACGTAACCATCACCCTCACCCTGTCCCTCACTATTTTCTTTCTTCTCCCCCATCACCATGCACTTACCTCAACCTTCAATTATTCTTTTCTCTTTTCATCATAAATAATTAACTTTTTTTTTTACTTTTACTAAAATTGCCTCAAATTTTAATTATTATTCTTTTTAATTAATCATTTTTTTTTTTGTTAATTTTATGTGTAAAATATTAACATTAAGATTTTATTTTTTACTTTTAAGAATTTGATAATTTAAGAAATTAAAGTTTTGGATGATTAATTTAAAAAGAAGTTATTTGGAGGGGAATTGAAAGAAGCAGAAGTGTGTATGCAGTTTGCAGTAATAATAATTAATAATATTGTGGTTACAGGTTTTACGCGGCTGAAGTACTGGTGGCGTTGGAGTATCTCCACATGCTGGGAATCATCTACAGAGATCTAAAGCCGGAAAACGTGTTAGTGAGATCAGACGGTCACATCATGCTTTCTGATTTCGATCTCTCCCTATGCTCGGATGCAATCCCGGCCGTGGAATCCCCTGAGTGCTTCCCACGTGCGTTACCCTCCACCCCCTTCTCCTGCCTCTCCAACCGCGTCTTCCGCTCCCGGAAGCTCCACAGCCTTCAACCGAAGCGTCTGTTCGTGGCGGAGCCGGTGGGGGCCCGCTCCAGCTCCTTCGTGGGGACGCACGAGTACGTGTCGCCGGAGGTGGCCTCCGGGAACTCCCACGGCAACGCCGTCGACTGGTGGTCCTTGGGGATATTCATGTACGAGATGCTGTACGGTCGCACACCCTTCGTGGGTCCATCGAACGAGGCCACGCTGCGCAACATCATTAAAAAGCCCCTCGCCTTTCCCACCGCCACGCCCTCCGGTGCGCTTGAAATGCACGCGCAGGACCTCATCTCAGCCTTGCTCCAGAAGGACCCCAACCGCAGGCTTGGCTCGAAGCGAGGCGCCGCCGACGTCAAGAACCACCCTTTCTTCGCCGGACTCAACTTGGCTCTCATACGCATGCTGACGCCGCCCGACCTTCCCTCCCTCAGACGCCACAAAACCACCCCCGCTAACGATAACACTAGGTTAACGCCCTTTGATTACTTCTGAAAATCCCTCCTCTTCAGTCGGTGCCACCACATTTTATCCCTCGCAGTGGCAGTGGCAGTGGCAGTGGCAGTGGCAGTGCCGGATGACTTCACTTGTCTCTATATTTCTGTTTTTTTTTATAATTATAATATAGTTTCAAACTTACTTACATTCAATTCAACTATCCTTTCACTTTTATCTATATTTTTTTATTTTTGGCCGGGACACGAATGAAAAAGAAAAGAAAATAAGAAAAAGGAAACAATTCTATTCTCAACATAAAGAAATGTGGGAATTGGCAACTTGTATAACCAATGTTGTCCTTTTGGGTTGGCATTGAGATGATTGTACAACCAATGTTCATTTGGGTGTCTCATGGTATGTTTTGTGGGGAGACAGGCAAGTTGGCATTACTAATTACAGAATATTCTTTGCTTAATTTCCTCTTCTCACACTTCCAGATGACACGTAGCTCGTAGGGGCAAGGGGGGAACCTGTACGTGCAACTTGTTTACCACTGATTACTAATATCTACGCTGCATCAACTTAATTTTACTGCGTTCTTCATACGAAACTAAAAGTTTATATTTTTATTTTATCTCCTCTGTTTTTTCAAGTTTTACATTTAAGGATATTTTAATTTATAATGACACTTTTAAAAATATGTTATATTTGCCTTTTTTATGTTCTTTTGAAATTACATTCAATATTTTTTTATTATTTGGATCTACATCGATATTTTTTTTAAGTTGAAAAATATTATATTCACATCTCCTATTTCTTTTATATTACACTCAATATCTCTTTACAATTTGAATTTAAAGTGAGATTCCTTAAAACTTAAAAACATGTTAAATAATATCAAACTAATTTTATGTGGTAGAGATTACTAACAACCAACTAAGCTCATGGGATCATTGATTCTAAAATTTCATCCAAATTTTCTTAGTCTAGAAATTCAAAAACATAAATTTTCATGAAGTTGCATTTGTTACAAAAAGCCAATGATTCTAATGGAAAAGGTGAGTGTCATTTTTGGAAGAAAAAATTTATTAAAAATTACGTGCAAGTCACGTAATATAAATATACTAACAAACTTGATAACGTATGTGGGTCGGGAAAGAATATAAAATCTTTCAACTTTTTAAGAGGTCTCACCATAAATTCAAATAATTAAGAGATATTTGGTATAATATAAAAAAAAAAAAACATAAAAGATGTGAGTGTAACATTATTTTCAATTTTTGTAAAATTTTACCAAAGATCCAAGCAACAAAAGAGTATTGAATGTAATCTTGAAAAGAATACCAAAAAAACGAGTAATGAACAAAATACCTTTTTGACTTTTAAAGAGTTTCACCACAAAATCAGATATCAAAAGAGTATTAAATATAATCTTGAAAAAACAGAAAGGGTAAATATAACTGGCTTATTATATTTTCCATATAGTCTTATCTCCTCATTTTATGAATTAAAATAATCAACGTGTTATATTCATTCTGTTAAATAATATGAAAAATATTAATAATCTTCCCACTAGTTATGATATGCTTGTTTTATCATTAAATTTCGTTAAACAGTAAAAATACACATGCATTTCGAAAAACCTAACTAAAAAACAACTTTTTCTATCTTTTCATTAAGTGATTTTCTGGGTTTCAAATGGGAAATCAAACACGCATTTACTGTTACTGTGTCTCTGTGGTTGAAAATCTGCACCCGTCTTAGAACTTTATTGTTGAATCACTATTTTCATTCTAAACTGATTCTGAAACAGAGATACAGTTTGACGAGCAATTGTTTATTTCAATTGGAAATGACATTGGAAAAGCACAAAAAATTTGAATTTATTTGTCGTTCTCCAACGTGTTTGTGTTAACGTTGATTTGTCTAGAAAGTCAATTCTACACGAATGAAAACTCCTCGACAGAGAAAAATATGAAATGATGCACAAATATTATATACATTGGTCTCAATTTATTATAATGACTTGTAAAATTTTGAAAATTAACTTGGTAATAAAAGAATAAAGGGTTTGTAAGTCATATATGAAAAACAAAAGCAGCTAGCATAGAGAACCTTTTGGAACTTGAGCTGCTTTTTAGAGACCTAACCTATGTTTAAGGCCTTTCAAAACACGAAAGGCCTACCCTGTTCAGTAGACTAGAAAGTAAGGAGCATATATGTGTGTGAAATAAATAAATAATCTAATTTTGGTTGAAATTGGTTCTTGTCAAATATTCTATATTCCTCAATTTTACACATACAGAAAAGTTAGGCTTGCCACTTACTGTGCCTGTCTGTCCATCTCAAGTCCCAACATCAGGATAGATACAAGGATACGGAAATGTGACTTTTACCAAACTAAATTTCACATCCCTAAAAACTCATTCAACCATACTTTTTTATTTATTTGCATTATTTATCACTTTTATTTTTATCCTCTTTCTATCGCTTCAAAAAAAATTTTACCTTTTCTTGATAAAGGTAAATTAAAGTGTATTTGAGGAAAGAGGCTGAATTGAAAGAAATCTTTAAAAAAAATCCTCACTTAATAAGATAAAAAGTAATAGAATTTAAAAAAAAAAATGGTGAGTCTCACATACTATCTTAAAAAATAGGATATTTGAGTGAATTTTTATTAAAAAATTACTTTTTTTTTTAACTCAATATCATAATTTCTCTTCTCCGTGACTCTTGTTATATATTTAAACTTCATTCTTAGATATACTTTCATCTATTCGAAGTTATTTTGAATTTTCTTTGTTCATTCTTTAAATTAAATATATAGATTTGCAATGTATGTATCATGAGGTTACATATTTGTTGATGAAAGATATCATATGATACGAGTATATGAATATGTATAATTAGTTGTAGTTCATTTGATTTGGAATCATAACTGATTATCATATACATATTTGAATATATATCATAAGCAATTATGATTTCAAGTTAAACAAACCATAATTGATTATAGTCGCCTTATATATGTTAATATTCAATCATCTTGCTTATGATTTATTGTTATACATGATATTAGATTACATTACTTTTGATACTCCCTTATTATTTTTTTATATCTATTTTTGTTGCTTGTGATATGGCTATGACTTTGATTTTTTTGTTATTCGATTATGTTTATTTGGTTACTCTTCATATTAGATTATCCTTTTTCCTATTCATATTAGATTATTATTTTTTCTATTTGATTATCATTACTTATTTCAATATGATATAATTATAATGCATTATGTGCATAAAAACATGGCAACAGTCATTAATGAATGTAAAGATAATGATAATTTTATATATTATTTATTTTTACATAAAAATTTAACTTCAAAAATATAATTTAAAATATCAGTTTATCTCTATTTCTCACCTAACTCTATTATATCAAATAACTATAAATTATACTCTGTTCCACTCTATTTCTTATATGTTTCATATCAAATCAATTGTTACATACTCTCTTTTATTCCCTCCAATTCTTTAACCTCAAGCAAGCATAGTATTATACAAATTGTTTTCAATCATGCATTCATGCATGTCTTTGGTGTACTCTACATAATAAAATATTATCCATCAATAGGTTAAGTCAAGCTAGTTAATTAGATAGGATAGGTGAGTTATTATAAATATTTTATATTAAATTTTACTTATTAAAAAATATAATATTACTTTATTAAATATCACACAAAATAATATATATATATATATATATATATATATATATAAATGAATAATAACTCTAATTCTTTGAATTAGTTTTTTAAAATTGAGCTATATTTAAACTCAAATTCTAATTAATACAGGGTATATCACAGTTCTTAACAAATTTAGGTTTTTTAGCAAAAATAATTTACAGTTTAATCGATATTAATGAAGTGCAAGAGGTTGAACTAAAGTTCCCCAACTCCATATACATATACATGCAATGCAATATCATAATTCGTAAAACATATGGCATATACAAGGTAGAATAATACTATAATACACTACTCCTTTGCTTTATTATTTGCTATAAATATAATATTGCGTCATATCCAACAGCAAATGGAGGAACGTTGAAAGCCATGATATGCGATTCGCGTAAAGGAATGCAAGACTTTAACTAATAGGTTATGTTTTGACATGTGATAGCATGCATGCAATTAATTTATAAATATATATTCTTCCTTTTTACAAGTTGTGCCTTCCTGGAAACATAGAACAGTAACCAGTAACCACTAACCAAGAATCGATACTGCCCAGCTAGCTCATTGAAATTCTGTGTTTCTGTTTTCAAATGCTTTCGTATTCAGATTTTCAGGCTTTACAGATATGTCTCATTCTCATCAAATTAATATACCCTATAACATAACATATCATATCTCATCTCATCTATAGAGCTTTAATTCCTTTACCTTTTTCTCTTTGCCTTCGCTTTAGAATGTCCCCAACTGTTTTATCCACTTTTGTATCAAACATGTTTGTTCTCTAATATCATCCATGTTTCTAGAATGTTTTCGGGACTCCACTTTCGTCTGCCAATTGCCTTTCATTTTAACACTCCATCGTCTCGACTTCTGCATAATTCATATATATATTAAACCCTTAATTCGAGTGATTTTAATTTTAAAATGTACCCACAATTAACAAATCATTTTTCTAAGGTTTGCGTGTCAAACTCATGTTCTAACAAATTTAGAATGTCGAAGTATATGACCTTACACTTCGTTTGGAAAGGAAGTAAAATTAAGATGAAAGAATTAAGAAAGAAACAAATAGGAGCAATATTTATTGATTTTTGAATAAAATTTTGTATTGTTTAGATTTAATGGAATTCAGAGGGAATGATATAGGCTGATTTATTTTTCTCTGTTTTTTATATGAAAAAGTAAAGGAAAAGAAATGAAAAATATTACAATTATATGAAATTTTAAATATTTTAATTTAATAATCTGACAATTAATTGAAACAATTATTTTTTATATGTCTAGCACTCTCACGAAATAGATAAAACTAAAACATGATTTAATATTTTTTATATTGAAATATGCACAACATTTTGTCCAGTTTAAAAAATAAATTAAAAAAAAAAAAAAAAAAAACTCTCTGATATCTAGTTTCCGTTCAAAATCATGCCTTAGGAGCAATAAAATGAAATCCTGCCACTAATATTCACAACCTTGCTTCCTAATTTCCTATCAAACAAACAAAAGAAATATTTAATATCCTATCCGAAATTTCTCACTCAAGTCTCTCCATCTAAAATCAGTCAAAACAAACAAGGGTTAATTAATACAAATGAGCAAGGAAAAATGAAACAAGATATAGACTTTTTCCATTTGAATATAGAGCTATTATTTTTTATCTTTAAAGAGAAGAAATGACAAAAAAGAAGAAGAAGAAATTATTGCCAAAATATCTGGGTCTTTGTTTAGTGAAACTAGAATTAAGTTAGTGTAGACCCCTAAAATTGTCCGGGTCGGAAATAAGACTCGAAGACTCTCAAAGATCAAAGGAAAGTCAGCCAAAGGGACTCTTAGAAGACCGTGGGATGACAATCTGTAGGTTTAGAGGTCTTAGAGTAGCAAAAAATAAGAAAGTGGAAGGAGTGGAGCTCAATACGGCCTCTTTGGAGCTCAGTACGGCCCGTATTGCATTTTTGAACTGCAATACGGCCGTACTGAAACCAATACGGCCGTATTGAAACTTTTGAACCTCAATACGGCCGTATTGAATTCAATACGGCCGTATTGAAGTTCAAAACTTCAATACGGGCCGTATTGACCCCAGGGACCGTACCGCGCCTCACCCCTATAAATAAGACGTCATTTGGACGTCATTGGGCACTTTTCCACACAGTTTTGACTCTCTCCTTGAGTATTCTGGGGTTTTTGAGCAGTGTTCTGCCCTAGAAATCGCTCTGAGAGTCGATCCGACGAAGTTCTTGAGTCACGAGCCATTTGCTTGAGTCTCGAACTTAGTCGAAGGGAAATCTTTTGGATTTCCATAGTCAAAAATTATTTAGGAAGGAGCGAGCGAGCTTGTAGAGAGAGGGAGCGCCAAAAAGCCTCCTAGATTTCATTGATATAAAAGCACGCTTCAAAGGTTTCCTTTCCAAATCCTTTCTCTTATCGCTTTCCTTTATTGCTTTCTGATTGCTGCATTACATGTTTAAAGTTTTCATAATGTAGATATCTCGTTTATAATCGTTTACAATAAATAGGGGTAATTTAGTAATTTTACACTGTTATTTATGAAATAATCCGTCATAGGGAACCCGAAAGGGGCGCTGTGGGGTGCTAACACCTTCCCCGCACGTAACCGACTCCCTTACCCAACTCTGGTTGTAATGGCCAAGGTTGATTTATAAAATCAATTGCCTTAAATCTTTTTCCAATGTTTTGAGTAAAATATTGGTGGCGACTCCAAGAACCCTATTTTTTGCGAAAACCACTAATCTATGGAGGGTCCCGCTTGGGATTAACATGGATTAGTGAATCATTTAATAAAATTGTTAGTTCGATAAGGTCTCAGTTTGAGAATAAGTCGTTCTAACAATCCATCACTTTTCAAAACATTAATAAGAGTCCGACCATCGTCGCGAATGCCAAGGTCTGTTTCGGCGGGTGGCGACAGATGGCGACTCCGCTGGGGAAGCCTCGAGAGTCAGTCCCATTTAGTGATGGATTATTTCTAAAATAATAGTTTAAAATTACTTCATTACCCCTCGCTTGTATGATAATATGTTTTATCTATTTGGCTTTAATAACTGTTGTATGTTTAAATTTTCGCAATTGTTTGAAATAAAAACTGCACACAAACCTTTGCACACAACAGTTCCCTCTATACCCGGGGGCATGAGTGGAAAGCCATAGGGAGTGGATGTTAGTACGGCCGGTTGTCGAATGGGTCTATAGGTGCCCGTAGACCGTTGTCGGAAAACATCACTCAAGGTGATAACCATGAACTCAAGTCCGACAGTGCGTTGGAACTTTCCATCGACTTACGACGTGAGGGATTGGGTCCCTATAATGGGGGCACCTTGGGGGCCTCAGACCAGTGAGAACAGTTAGAACCTCCTTGAATATGCACTTTTCTGCAGGATACCCCTACCTCGTGATTCGCTCGTGACTGTTCGTGGATGAGTGAATTGTTTGTGTATAGGTTTATGTGATATTGTTTGTGCATTAATAAAACCTCGTGATAAGGTCTAAGAATAATCCCCATGCATGAAAATACCATGACATGAGAGGAAAAACCATGTGTGAAAATATAATAAAAGTAAGGAGCATGTACATCATTACCAATAAGACATCATGCATCCTCATAAATCATGCATTTTAGGTTCACCAATACCTCTTGACATGAGTAAAAGAGACCCATAATTATCGAGATTCTCCGTTGGGGAGGGATCATAAGTCAAGGAGGGTGGTAACACTCTGTTTTAAAAAGGCAGCGCCTTAAAAATGGAGGGTTATCAAGCCCATGTCAAGAGCGTATTCATCCCATAAATAAACTAATTAAACATTCATTTTAGAAAGTGGCTGGTCATCTCTCTGTCCTCACATGCGCGCAGAAAATCAAGAAGATGGAAGCGCTGGAGGACCAAAATAAGAAGCTTACAGCCGAGCTCTCACAGCTCAAAGAACAAATGGCGCAAATGATGGAACTCATGCGTCACCATAATGTACATGGGTCTCACCACAGTGACCATGAGTCCCATCATCATGAGGAAGAGGAGCACGAGGAAGAACCTCCACGAGCTGTACCCCTTGGGGCGGGGATCATGATTAAAGAGCCCGAGGTTTCAAAGGAACAATTCCATGCTCTTGAGGATCGGCTAAGAGCTATGGAGGGGCATGATTTTGACATCAAAGATGCCGCCGACATGTGCTTGGTGAGGGACATCCAATTCCCTCCCAAATTTAAAGTGCCAGATTTCCCAAAATATGTGGGATCGACTTGCCCCAAAAGTCATCTCACCATGTATTGCCGAAAAATGGCTGCATATGCTACCAATGAAAAGCTCTTAATTCATTGCTTTCAAGAGAGCTTGGCTGAAACCGCACTCAATTGGTACATGCAGCTGGATGGAAATCAAGTGTGCACATGGAGACAGTTGGCCGACGCCTTTCTCAAGCGCTATAAATATAACATCGACCTAACACCCGATAGGTCTGATCTTCAAGCCTTGAGTAAAACAAATGATGAATCTTTCAAGGCGTACGCCCAACGGTGGAGGGAGTTGGCGGCACAAATAGAGCCCCCGCTGTCGGATAAGGAGACGGTGTCCTTATTCATAAATTCGTTGACCGGTCCCTATTATGACAAAATGATAGGGAATACGACAACGCTCTTCTCGGACATCATCATCATTGGAGAAAGGGTGGAACAAGGGCTGAAAAGTGGGAAGCTAGCTAAGCCTTCCCAACCATTTGAAGCTAAGAAGACCTTCGGGAAGAAGAAAGAAGGAGGAGTCAACGCCATAACCGTTTCTTCATCTTCTTCCACTTCGAACTCAGGAAAGTCGCAATATAACCCTGTGAGGAAGCTTGACAAACTTCCGACCACATATAGCGACCTCTTGCCGAAGCTAGTAGAAGCCCATCTTCTAGCTTATGTTCCGCCAAGGAAGATGGATCCACCTTACCCCGAGTGGTACAAACCACAAGATAAATGTCTATACCACTCGGGGGCACCAGGGCATTCAACGGAGAACTGTAAAGCTCTCAAATACAAGGTCCAAGACCTCATTGATGCTGGGTGGGTCACCTTTGATTCGACAGCACCCGACGTGAGCAAGAATCCTCTACCAAAGCAGGAGTAGAGAATGGCAAGCCACAATAGGGCCCCTCCATATTTTTCTTTTCTTTTAGGAACTCGTGATCAGTACCCGAGATCATGAGAACCTTTTCATGTAAATAAGGGTCTTTGTACAAATTTTAATACATATCAATAAAGAGGCATTTTTCACACATTATTCTCTCATTTGTTCTTTTCTCTCTTTCTCTCATTAATATTAATAAATGCTAAACCTAAACAGAACCAATAAAACAATTATGTCTGTGATTGTTCGCTCCGACCGGGATCCGAAAGTTGAAGATGAATGGGTTGAGTTGGACAGTGATGAGGAGACCATTTCTCCGGACTTGCAAAGACTGCTAGATCAAGAGGCTCGTCTACTCCAACCGCATCAAGAAAAATTGGAGACCGTGAATTTGGGGCAAGGCCAAGAAATAAAAGAAGTCAATATTGGAACCCATATCAGTGATGAAATAAGGGAGCAATTGATCCAGTTGTTAAAGGAATACAAAGATGTATTTGCATGGTCGTACCATGATATGCCCGGTTTGGACTCTAATATCGTCGAGCACAAATTACCACTGAAAGAAGGGTTTCGACCCGTCAAACAAAAGCTCCGACGAGTCAAGCCCGAATGGTCTTTAAAGATCAAGGAGGAGGTAGAAAAACAATTAGACGCGGGATTCCTGATTGTATCTCAGTATCCCGAATGGCTGGCTAACATAGTGCCGGTCATTAAAAAGAATGGAAAGGTTAGAGTTTGTGTTGACTACAGGGATCTTAATCGTGCTAGTCCAAAGGACGATTTTCCCTTACCACACATCGATACATTGGTGGATCATACAGCCACAAACACACTCTATTCCTTCATGGATGGGTACTCTGGGTACAACCAAATCAAGATGAATGTGGAAGACCGCGAGAAGACTTCCTTCATTACACCCTGGGGTACTTTTTGCTACAGGGTAATGCCTTTTGGACTCAAGAATGCGGGTGCCACCTATCAACGAGCGATGGTGACGTTATTCCACGATATGATCCACAAAGAAATTGAAGTATATGTGGATGACATGATCGCAAAGTCAAAAGATGAGATGGACCATGTCCAATATTTGAGAAAATTATTCAATCGGCTTCGCAAGTACCAGCTTAAGCTAAATCCGGCTAAGTGTACTTTCGGAGTTCGGTCAGGTAAACTTCTCGGGTTCATTGTCAGTGAAAAAGGCATAGAGGTGGACCCTGATAAAGTAAAGGCAATAATGGAAATGCCTCCTCCTAAAACCAAGAAAGAAATAAGAGGATTCCTCGGCAGGGTGAACTACGTTGCAAGGTTCATCGCACAGTTGACTGACACATGCAAACCAATATTCAGGCTGTTGCGCAAAAATCATTCTGAATCGTGGGATGAGAATTGTCAACAAGCTTTTGATAAGATCAAATAGTGCTTGGCCAATCCACCAGTATTGGTGCCGCCTGTCGGGGGAAGACCATTGATCCTCTATCTAACTGTGCTTGATGAGTCCATGGGAGTTGTGCTAGGACAACAGGACGAAACTGGAAAGAAAGAACGAGCCATCTACTACTTGAGCAAGAAATTTCTCGATTATGAAACCCGCTACACGCCATTAGAAAAGACATGCTGTGCGTTAGCGTGGGCAACACAACGGCTCAGGCAGTATATGATAAGGCATACTACTTGGTTGGTTTCCAAAATGGATCCAATCAAGTACGTGTTCGACAAACCAATAATCACTGGGAAGATTGCCCGATGGCAAGTACAGTTATCAAAATTTGACATAATACATGTCACACAAAAGGCCATCAAGGGCAGCACCCTAGCTGATTACCTAGCACATGGGCCGACCAACGACTACCAATCCCTTCAGGATGATTTCCCCGATGAGCATATAATGCATTTACAACATGAAGAGCTTAAAGATGATGCATGGACCATGTATTTTGATGGAGCCTCCAACATGCTTGGACGAGGGATTGGCACAGTGCTAATCTCTCCACAAGGAAAACACATTCCCATAACGGCAAGACTCAACTTCGATTGTACAAACAATATGGCAGAATACGAGGCTTGCGCGTTGGGAATCCAAGCAGCCATCAACAATGGTATCCTAAAGCTCAAAGTGTTTGGTGATTCGGCCCTAGTCATCTACCAATTACGAGGTGAATGGGAAGTCCGAAATCCCAAATTGATACCATATGTTGAGCACATCAAAGATTTGACACAACTCTTCCAAAGTGTCGTCTTTGAATACATTCCAAGGGAGGAAAATCAGTTTGCCGACGCTCTTGCTACACCATCATCAATGTTCGCCTTGGATAATGAGCATGAAATGCCCATCATCAATATCCAGAGGCATCATAAGCAAGCGTTTTGCCTTCTGATAGATGAAGTAGTTGATGATCATCCATGGTTCCATGACATCAAGCAATATTTGACAAAAGGGGAATATCCTGATATGGCCAGTGATAATGACAAGAAGCATATCCGAAGAAGGGCCATGGGATTTCTGCTAGTCGGCGAAACCCTCTACAAGAAAAATTATGACTCGGTCTTGTTGAGATGTGTAGACCAAGTCGAAGCTCAAAACATGATCAAAGAAGTTCATGAGGGGGTTTTCGGTACCCACATTCCCGGGCCCGCAATGGCTAAAAAGATCCTCAGGGCGGGATATTATTGGTCGACCATGGAAAAGGATTGTTACCAATATGTGCGAAAATGCCATAAATGTCAAGCATACGCCGACAACATTCATATCCCACCAACCCCACTCAACGTATTGGCTTCGCCTTGGCCATTCTCAATGTGGGGCATGGATGTTATTGGACCCATTGAGCCGAAAGCATCCAACGGGCACAGATTCATTCTTGTGGCCATTGACTATTTCACCAAATAGGTAGAAGCGGCATCGTATGCTCATGTGACCCGAAAGGTGGTAACATCCTTCATCAAAAAGAATATGATATGCAGATACGGTATTCCTGATAAGATCATCACTGATAATGGATCCAATTTGAATAACAAAATGGTGGGAGAACTGTGCCAAGAATTCAAGATCCAACACCACAACTCTTCCCCATATCGGCCAAAGATGAATGGGGCAGTCGAGGCAGCCAATAAAAACATCAAGAAAATAGTGCAAAAGATGGTTGTCTCATTTAAAGATTGGCACGAGATGTTACCCTTCGCTCTCCATGGTTATAGGACTTCCGTACGCACATCTACCGAAGCTACTCCATTCTCCCTTGTCTATGGGATGGAGGCAGTTCTACCCGTCGAAGTCGAAATACCCTCTCTGAGGGTAATCATGGAAGCAAAACTTTCCGAAGCAGAATGGGTTCAAAGCCGGTATGACCAGTTGAACCTTATTGAAGAAAAACGGCTGAACGCCATATGCCATGGTCAAGCCTATCAGAGAAAAATCAAAAAGGCTTTTGACAAGAAAGTCCACCCTCGAGTCTATCATGAGGGAGAACTGGTAATGAAGAAGTTGCTACCAGCTCAAAAGGATAAAATCGGAAAGTGGGCCCCAAATTACGAAGGACCATATGTGGTAAGGCGAGCCTTCTCAGGAGAAGCACTGATCCTCACGGACATGGATGGAGAAGAACTTCGATACCCAGTCAACGCTGACGTGGTAAAAAAGTACTACGCTTGAAGACGTTGCTTGCACAGGCTCGCTAGGATGAAAACCCGAAAAGGGCGTCCTAGGCAAAAGTTAGGGCAAAATAAAAAGCCCGCCAGTACAAGGGTACTAGGCAAAACAAAGGCAAAATCATCCCCGCTAGGACACGTCCTAGGCAAATGTTAGGGGCAAAAGAATAAGACATAAAAATAAAGCAAGCAACGATCACTTGAATCGAAAACCGAAAGGCGATTCAAGTGATTATCTTCTAGAAGCAAGCGTCTTGCAATGTCTACACTCCTGACTCAGGCATATCACCCGAAGCGATTAGGGGAACGCAAGGACAACAATTACAGATATAATTGTTAAGCCCAATGTATATAGCCTACCCTGGCCAGCCATTCTTCAGAAATTCCTTCTGTATATCTTTCTGTAAAAACACTTGTGAATATCAATAAAATATCTATTCACTTTCTCTTCTCTCTTGACCATGTGATTATGCCTCTAAAATTGGTATTTCATAAAAATTGTACGAAATTCCTTTAATAATCGGTCAATAAAGAAAAATTGGAGGGGTTCTTATAAAATCCGTAATCTCCTGCATAAAAGGCTCACAAAAATATTCCCTCACGTCGACGACAGAAATTCCTCCAAGAAAAGGAAGATAGGGAGAGCCATTCATTTTTCTAAAAAACATTAATAAAAATAATCAAACTTGCATTTTTGCATCACACACACATTAGTTGCACATTCAAAGACCTTATCATGAGGCAATCGCATAAAATAGAAAAATAGAAAAATTGCTTGTGTGTGACAGCAGTCAACAGAAAAGGCCAAAAAACGACAAAAAGGCAAAAATACAGAAAAAGCCAAAAAATGACAAAAAAGGCAAAAAATACAGAAAAAGCCAAAAACGACAAAAAAGGCAAAAGATTTAGAAAATCAATCGCATCGTACAGAATAACTGAGCCTGGAGAGGCTTGCCGAAATAATACTCGTACAGAATAATTGAGCCTGAAGAGGCTTGCCGAAATAATACTCTCTCAGAATAACTGAGCCTGGAGAGGCTTGCCGAAATAATACTCATACAGAATAACTGAGCCTGGAGAGGCTTGCTGAAATAATACTCTCTCAGAATAACTGAGCCTGGAGAGGCTCGCCGAAATAATACTCCCTCATCAGAATAACTGAGCCTGGAGAGGCTTGCCGAAATAATACTCTCTCAGAATAACTGAGCCTGGAGAGGCTTGCCGAAATAATACTCTCTCAGAATAACTGAGCCTGGAGAGGCTTGCCGAAATAATACTCCCTCATCACACAGAATAATTGAGCCTGGAGAGGCTTGCCGAAATAATACTCCCCAGAGATATCTCAGCTTCCACTCACGGGCCAAATTCCCCAGTGAGAGCTATCAAACCAAGATCAGCAAGATTCCCCAAGGAGGGCTTGATCGTCTAAACAGAATATCCGAGTCGAAAGGACTATGACCTCCTCAGTGGAGGATAGCTTTCCAACTCAAGCGATGAGTGAAGCTAAGCCTGAAGAGGCTTTCTAAATAATACTCTGGGATATATAAACTTTAAATCCCCACTCGCCTACTCAGAGGCACCCCTTCAAGAAAAATCACAAAAGACAAATAATCATTCCCCAAGTGGAATCCGGCTCTCAGCCAAACATCAAGCGTCGAGATGATCTGCCTAACAGAAGAGGCTAATCACAACAAAACGACAAAATCCCCCAGCGGATGATAGCCTACACAGAGGCAACAAGATCAGAAAACCAAAAAGAGTCACCCGAATAAGGATAACCGGGATACTCCACCATCGTCGAAAGGACGTCAGCCAATCATAAGGCATCGCTCACATCAGAAAGAGCATCTTCGTGTCTACACCCCAAGGAAACAGAAATTCCTCAATGGGCACCAACTACGCAAAGGAAAGTTGGGACACAAGAACCTATGAATAACTGCACATCCCCTAGACGGATCCCTGCGTTATCCAACCCTCAGCGGCATCAATATCAAAAACAAACTGTCAAAGCAGCATCGTGGACTGTGGAGACAAAACCATCACAGATCCCTGGAGAGGGCAAACTCACATTGCCAGTGTCGTCAAGAACACGCTGGTATAGCCTGGAGAGGCGGTACTCAGCTACCCCGAGGTTGTCAGGAACACGGAGGTATGCAACTACCCCGAGGTTGTCAAGAACACGGAGGTATAGCCTGGAGAGGCGGTACTCAGCTACCCCGAGGTTGTCAGGAACACGGAGGTATCCAACTACCCCGAGGTTGTCAAGAACACGGAGGTAAAGCCTGGAGAGGCGGTACTCACAACTTCCAGCTCGGGCGTCGAGTGAAGTTGAGCCTGGAGAGGCGGTACTCACAGCTTCCAGCTTGGGCGGCAAGCGAAGCTAACCCTGGAGAGGGCAAACTCAACTGCCTAGGATGTCAGAAGCACCGAAGCAGAGCCTGGAGAGGCAGTACTCACAGCTTCCAGCTTGGGCGGCAAGCGAAGCTAACCCTGGAGAGGGCAAACTCAACTGCCTAGGATGTCAGAAGCACCGAAGCAGAGCCTGGAGAGGCGGTACTCATAGCTTCCAGCTTGGGCGGCAAGCGAAGTTAAGCCTGGAGAGGCAGTACTCACAACTTTCAGCTCGGGCGTCGAGTGAAGTTGAGCCTGGAGAGGCGGTACTCACGCTACCAGAGTATTCAGAAGCACGAAGGTATGCAGCTTCCGGCTCGGGCGACGAGCGAAGCAAAACCTGGAGAGGCTACTCAGCAATTTTCCACCGGAAGACACTACAAGTCGGAAGGATGGCCTTATTCCCCGGACAATTGGGTCAACTCCTTTACTTATCAACCGGTACACTAAAAGGCTGTTTGACTAAGTAAAGGGGGGGTAGCTGTAGACCCCTAAAATTGTTCGGGTCGGAAATAAGACTCGAAGACTCTCAAAGATCAAAGGAAAGTCAGCCAAAGGGACTCTTAGAAGACCGTGGGATGACAATCTGTAGGTTTAGAGGTCTTAGAGTAGCAAAAAATAAGAAAGTGGAAGGAGTGGAGCTCAATACGGCCTCTTTGGAGCTCAGTACGGCCCGTATTGCATTTTTGAACTGCAATACGGCCGTACTGAAACCAATACGGCCGTATTGAAGCTTTTGAACCTCAATACGGCCGTATTGAATTCAATACGGCCGTATTGAAGTTCAAAACTTCAATACGGGCCGTATTGACCCCAGGGACCGTACCGCGCCTCACCCCTATAAATAAGACGTCATTTGGACGTTATTGGGCACTTTTCCACACAGTTTTGACTCTCTCCTTGAGTATTCTGGGGTTTTTGAGCAGTGTTCTGCCCTAGAAATCGCTCTGAGAGTCGATCCGACGAAGTTCTTGAGTCACGAGCCATTTGCTTGAGTCTCGAACTTAGTCGAAGGGAAATCTTTTGGATTTCCATAGTCAAAAATTATTTAGGAAGGAGCGAGCGAGCTTGTAGAGAGAGGGAGCGCCAAAAAGCCTCCTAGATTTCATTGATATAAAAGCACGCTTCAAAGGTTTCCTTTCCAAATCCTTTCTCTTATCGCTTTCCTTTATTGCTTTCTGATTGCTGCATTACATGTTTAAAGTTTTCATAATGTAGATATCTCGTTTATAATCGTTTACAATAAATAGGGGTAATTTAGTAATTTTACACTGTTATTTATGAAATAATCCGTCATAGGGAACCCGAAAGGGGCGCTGTGGGGTGCTAACACCTTCCCCGCACGTAACCGACTCCCTTACCCAACTCTGGTTGTAATGGCCAAGGTTGACTTATAAAATCAATTGCCTTAAATCTTTTTCCAATGTTTTGAGTAAAATATTGGTGGCGACTCCAAGAACCCTACCTTTTGCGAAAACCACTAATCTATGGAGGGTCCCGCTTGGGATTAACATGGATTAGTGAATCATTTAATAAAATTGTTAGTTCGATAAGGTCTCAGTTTGAGAATAAGTCGTTCTAACAATCCATCACTTTTCAAAACATTAATAAGAGTCCGACCATCGTCGCGAATGCCAAGGTCCGTTTCGGCGGGTGGCGACAATTAGGCACGTACGTAACTAAAACTGTGTAAACATTAAAAGTAAAAATGATTAAAAAAACAAAGATCCAGGAAAATATCCGAGGCTACGCATTAGAATAATTTTGTTGTAGATACTGATAGTTTTGGAATAACCTTTTTCTATTGATTAAAGAAAGAAATAAATAAAAAAATAGTGGGGCAAACTCCCGCTGTATTGCCAAAATCTTAGTTTCAACGAACGATCACGTTCTATGTGAAATAGCTTCAAAGTTCGTGTAATATAATAGTAGTTTATATTTGGGGCATAAAAATCATTAGAGTTGACTAGATATTAAAAAAATAATTGAGTAATTTACACGAAATTATTTATCCAAAATTTCACTGGCGTGTTATAGTCTAAAAAAGACATGTGCTGCATAAACGATTAAACGCCATGAATACTATTAAATACTTAATGTTAATATATACATCAAACAGAGTTCACGCCCATATTCTTTTTTGAACTTAAAAACTCAAAAGATAGAAAATTGCATCGACATATGTGAGATGTTAAGATTTGTTACTTTAGACAAGCCTTGATAATTTAGAAGATAAAATTCACTTATAGTTAATTTTATTATTATAAAACTAATAATTAAAAATTGTGAAAAAATCAAATTCTTATAAAATAAAATAAAATAAATTATAATTTTAATGGTTGATTTTTGAATCAAGAGTTATTATTACACTTTATTTTCAAAAGTGCAATTCTCTCACTTTAAAATAGGATAGATTCGAGATGATAGGGTGTCAATAGATTCAGTCTTATATGTAAACTAACCAAAACTCCATTTATAACGATTCAATAGATCATTACATTTAATATAACACGGTTATTACGCAAAAAAAATATAAAATAAGCACTTACTTTACAATTTTTGTACAACAATCACTTGAACATTCATACAATAAATATATGTAAAGGGTCCAAAAACTTGAAACAATCCTACTTATTATAAGACTGAAAACATAAAGTCTCTTATTGGATTACATATATATATTATGTACATATATACAATATATATCAAAATATACAAGTACCGAAAACATAAACCTTATCTCCAATCAGTGTCTCTATATAATTAATATTGTATCAAAACAATATAAACAAAATAAGTGATCTCTAGTATGACCTTTCACCCACAAGCCAATCATTACCCTACTCTCACGTCAAGTATAATCATTACAATTCAATCGCAAGAAAAATAAAGGGTAAATTTGTGAAAGAATCAATCATCATAACAAGTATAAATTTCACAACTTAAACAACTTCAATAGTTAGCTCATAGCATAACATCAACTTAAAAACATCTACCACTAATTCATAGAAACAACTAGTAATAATCAACTGACAATTGGCCAACATATAAACAACTCATAATGCATGGCAAACAATTGATCAACTCCAAACATAATTGAACAACACAAACAATTACTGCATCGTCACACATATCAACTTATGGAGATTTCCTACAACAACGGTGAACAATCCAAGTTTCTTGACCCTATTAAACCACAATGGTTGGTGTAAAACTAGAAACATTGGCTAGTTATCAAACTAGAAACAACAGTTGGCACATTGAATATATTTGATTTATTAGATTTTTCACTTAAACTAGGAAAGTCTAGTACTAATGTTAGGGTAGAATAACTTGGATGTGAGCCTACCACGACCTTAGCATACTTAACTAAGCTTCCAATGGGATTAGTCCATCAACTATCTTTCAAATATTACACATCTTTCTAGTAACTAGTTAAAATTTTCAACCTTCAACTTTATACCTTACTTAATTGATCACTTCATACACATATGACTCAACCTAGTCCCATAAGATTCCATATAAAATCTAGAAGAGACAACTTACAAACACTTTCTCATTTAGTAGCCAACTCACTTAAGGGTTCTCAACTTTGGCATCTCTAAGCACCACAACTTATAACCAAAGGGATATTTTAATTTCTAAAAAATGTTTACTCTTTCCTAGTTTTTATGTATCTCAATTGAGACATGTGTCACATCACTACATGTCTAAACATATGAATAACTTGATCAACTATAAACAACATACACCTTACAACATAATCAACTCTAATAATTTATTAAGTTAAAACTTAGTAACTTACAACACCATTATACATCATCCTAGATCAATGCATAATGAAACATAATCATATAACATTATACATCATGTGAGTAATCAATATACTATACTCATTCTCAACACTTAGTCAATTAACAACAAGTTTTTCATTCAACAATTCACGCTCAATGCCATTTTCTCAGTACCTAACGTTATTAAGTTAGAGAACCTCTAGTTCATCCACGCATGATGCCAAACCACCTGCACCTAGTGTGCATGAGGCAGAGAGCCCGTGCTAATCATGTATGACGTAAATAAACCTATGTTTGGCTTCATCTAAGCAGAAGGCCTATGTCTTATATCTGACATCATTCAAGCAGAGAATCACTAACTTAATCATATTCCACACTTCTTAATCTATGTTCAGCTCACCTAGTCCTAAAAGTTCTCATTGACCCGCTAAAATATAAAAAGTTATGAATAAAATTATATATATATATATATAATCATTTTTAAGATAATAAATTAATTAATTAAAATATAAAAATAATAATAATTTGAATATATAAATTATCAAATTTTAAGGTATAGCCAAATAATTGATATTTTATGTTATATATACTTATTAACTAGTTTAGCATCTAATTTTTATCAATTATTTTAAATTTTTTAAGTTAACTTATTAGTTTTTTATTTTTAATTAGCTTTTAGTTTACTTTACAATTTTAAAGTAGTTATTTTTTTTTGTTAGTCCTATCAAACACAAGTATATCAACCTGACGAACGATCAATCTCATTCAAATTGGACTTGTTTAAATTATTTCAACTTTGATTAATTAAATATTTTTCTTATAGAAATTGATCCGATAAAAAAGAATTCTTCTTATCAAAATAAAAATAATAATTTATTTAGTTAAACTGCACCTAACTCGACGGTAATTATCCCGGTCAGATGTGGCAAAAACTCGAGGAGTTTTACTTTTTACACAACTTATAAAATGATAATTAAGATGTCTTGAAATTAATTTTGGAATGATTAATTAATGAAGTCTTTGAAAAAATAAAAAAGTAAAGCACTAGTGGAATGCATGATTATTGCAGAAGCTTGTCTCTGTTTATTATACTATAATTGCTTAATTTGTCGTCACGCGATGTATGGATTTCATATTACAGATACTTTTTTTTTTCTTACAGTCTTAAAATATTTGGTTGAGTAAAAGCTGGAGTTTGCATTTTTGAATGTAAATTGCAGGCGGTGAAAAGCAGTGAAGAAGGTGACAAAGTGGCAAGTGGTTGTGAATGTGTTACGTGTGTGGTGTGAATTTTGGAAGAGAAAAAAAGAGTGATAAGTGATAAGGATATTAGAGAATGAATGAGTGAGTGTGAATTGACAACACATACATGTTTTGAGTTTAGATTATCAATGCCATTCTGCATGTGATTTCCTGCCAACCAGGCACCACTACCCACCTCCTTTAACACCATTGTCTCCTCTCTTCTTCACAATCACAGCCCCACACCCATCACACACCTAATCATCCTTAAACAAAACCATTCACTTTTCAACCAATATCTTTTTAACACTTTTACTCTTTATAATCATCAATTACAATTTTATTTTTATCTTAAACATGAAGTGGATTCAGTGAGAATAAAAAAAATACTTTAACTTTTCGAATATTTTTTTTAAAAATAATTAAGAAGTATGATTCTATCTTATTAGATGGATTATCTAAGACTGAAATAATATATCTGATTATAATTTCATACCTAAATCAAAGTTTAAAGCTTGTTTTTAATTAAAGAAAACAAATATAGAACCATTTGTGATAAGTTTTGAGCTTTTTTAATGATAAATATTAAAAAAATATATATTTACAAGTCATTAATTGTATTATTTTTTTATTAATATTTTGTTTTTCTTTATAAAGTAGGAGAAGTTATACGAGAGTGTAATTATAGCATTACTTTTGTTAACAACGAAATAGTTGATATTAATAACCTAACCTTCAAAATAGAGAATTCGTATTTGAAATATATTTCAAATAAGATTAAAATAGCATGAAGGATAGTTTAACAAGTGATTAGAAAAAGTATACAGTTATTTATTTGTTATATAAATTATGAGAAGAGTAAAACAAAAACACCCGATACCGATCCTTTCTCGACAAAATTTAGGCAAACGTTACATCAGAAATTTATGGTATATTATTGCACGGAAAGGAATTATTGTACCATATAGTATTAAAAAAAAGTTATTTTTGGTTCAATTGTCGAAGTAAGTTTCCATAAATGTGTAAGTGGGAAAGAGAGGTGGCGGTCTTGACTATGGTACTTTGGTTGAAAGTTGAAGCTAAGATGAGAGGTCCAAAATTTATTGCAACTCTACGATAAAACCACCTCTCACAAGACTTCTACTACCCTAGTTCAATAAGTGCTATTACCATGCATATATTTTTAATTGATGTTTTAACTTTCTTTACCGGTACAAGTACAAATTAATGGTGCTACTATAATAGTACTATTTAAAAAAAAAAAAAAAAAAGCAATGTACACGTAATTCGTATAATAGCAATGAGCACGTGAATAAATTGATATATTACTTTGATTTAATTAATAGTTACGAGTTTCAAATATGATATTTAATTGTAATAATTATTTATGAGAAAACTTTAGTTAATTATTGTCATGAAAGCGTGATTATTCGATATATTGCGCCTAATGTGATTAAGACAAAAAAACTCTCAACTTGAGTGAGTGAGTGTCATGAAGACGTACTCAATTCAATGAGAATTTTTGCACTGGATAGAATTCTTAAATTGGTTCAGCGTGTGTTTGCTTTTCATTTTGAAACGCAATTGTATCGTCTCTCTCCACGTTAACATACATATTTACGTAGAAGCAACTATTCATCGCTTCAAGATGAACGTGAAAAACCACGTTAAGACGCGGATGCAAACACACGCTCAAACCTATAAAACACACAACCAAACCAACATGCATTCCAGGATTCAATATACATACAACATTAGTAACTTCAAACCAATCCAAAAAGGATTATCAAAAATCATTAAATTCACTTTAAAACACCTTCAAAAACATAAAACCAAGAAACTCACATTCCTTCTGAATTAAAAAAAAACAACCAATATTGGATGAATTTCAATAGAAAGCAAGTAGTACAATTCAACAATTTGTCAATCACAAACTTTTCTTACCTCAAATCACTCAAAATCAAGAGAAAAAGGAAGAAATCCAAGAGTTCTTGAGATTTGTCATGCAACTCTCTCAACTTGAGATTCCCAATTTCGGAAGCTTGAAGCTCAAACTCTATCAACTCAAATCAACTATAGGAAGGGTTTAGAAGGAATCAGTGGAAACAGAAGGAGGAGTAAGAATTTCTTTAACTTTAGAGTCTCTCTATCTAACATCTTTTTTATTTCTTAAGATATGAGTTTATGAGATTCACTTCTTAGAAAAAACCTTATAGAGCTTCCTTAAGCTAGGCTAAATTAACTCTAACTAAAACTACCTCACTAACAGCTTAACTCTCAAAGATCCATTGACTCTTATGTTGTGTCTGGGGGAGGTGATTTAGTAGGAAATTGAGAAGAAATGGAGGGATTATTAAGGAATTAAAAAAAAATGTGTCTCTAACTTAGTCATTCTAAAGATGGGTTGAATGACATTAGACGTGATAAAAGACAAATGTCTTTCACTTAGTGACACTGACCCTAGTTGAGAGGCACTAGGCGTGATCAAGATAAAGGCTTTTTGCCTAGATAATGTCGAACACTAGCTCAGTGACATCAAACATGAGTCAGGTATACTTTTTGCTTGAAATGGGGTTGGGCATGGAGTTTGGCCTAACCATGCATAAGAGCAACAAATGTTGTTTGTCTCATCCACGTCGAGTGTATGTTGAGTGGCATCGGACATGGCCAAGCTCAAGAGCTCTTTGCCTCAATGGTGTCAGTGTGGGGTAGAATGGCATCAAGCGTTCTTTGCCTGATGAAAATGTGTTTGATTGACAAAATGATGAACTTGTAGGTGGCAATTGTATATCTCATATGTTGTATATTAATATATGTTGTTGATTTTATATACATTGATCTAAGATAATGTATATAAAAGATTAAATTATTGAATGTTGAGGTTAAGGTGTTGAGAATGCTTAAGGCACTAGGGTGCGTTGTGTTGATTAACTTAGGATAAGAGAATAAGGTGTTTTAAAAAGTCAAATATCTCATTGTGAGGACATTGTTGTGGTACTCTATGAGCCTAATTGTTGAAAATCCTTCTTGAGTAGTTGACTCTTGAAGTGGAAAGTTGAATCTTCTATAAGACTTTAGTTGATGTGGTATGTAGATAAGGTCGAAGCATACCAACTATAAGTGACCACAATATAGGAGTCAAGTCAAACTATATTGATTACAAATGACCAATATTGATATGTATGTAGACAAGGTCAAAACATACACGTATAAAGTGACCAAACGAGTAAGGTACAAGGTCAGGGGGCAAATCTCCTAGCTAAGTACTGGAAGGGACATAGTATTTGGAGGGTAAAAATAATTTCATGAGACTTAGTTATGCATGTTAATGTCATGGTAAACCCACACCTAAGTTGTCCTACTCTTATAGGAATTATAGACTTTCCTAAATTAGGTGACAAAATTCGAGAATCATGTTGTTGAAGATTTCTATCCAAATTGGTTGTTGATCTAATAGGTGTAAAAAGATCATGTTAGTTCGATAAGATTAAACCACTTAGACTGTTTACCGTTGTTGTAAGAGATCTCTCTAATTGGCGTGATGACACATGTAGTTTGAGGTGTTATGCACATGATGTGTTGATTATGATGTTGTTCATATGCTTTGTGGAATTGTTGTTGAATGACATGATTGTGGTGTAAGTTGATATGTTGTGATGTGGTTAAGTTGTTTACCTTTTTAAGGTTGTTGAATGCCATGTTGAGGTGCTTTGGTTGTGTGGCTATGTTGTAAGCCATGATGTCATTATGGTTGTGTGGTTTACATGTTGGTGTTTACATTATACTCCCTCCGTTTTTATTTCATAGTCGTTTAAGGTTTTGCACGGGACTTAAGAAAATCATTGATATTTTAGTTTTCAAAAATATTTATTACTTACTTTCCTATTTTACCCTTTATTTTTTTTTGTGCATTTTTTAGACTGTTGAACTACTCCATTAAATAGTTGTCCCTTTTTTTGTTTTTTTATAATATTTTGTTGAGAACATATTGCTCTTATAAATGCACATTAACTTTATATGAGTAGTTGGAGAAAAATTAGGTAGACATTTAAAATAAATACACACATTGTTCAGAAAATATGTATTAATTATCAAGGGTAAAAATGGAAGAAAAAAATTAATAACTCATTGATTTTAGTAATATGACAATGAAAAAAAAAAACAACAAACTCTGACAAAACGACTATGAAAAAAAAACGGAGGGAGTAGTTGTTTTACTTCTATACTTGTTATATGTTTATTCTTTTGAATATTAGTTTATCCTTTCACGTTTTCCTTGTGGTTGGACAATGATTATCATATTTATATGGGAGCGGGATAGGGATAGGCTAGAAGTAGACGTCTGATTGAGCGTCGTGCTAGATAATTGTGTAACTTGGTGCTATTGTTATAGATATTTTGTAGAGTTGTTTGACCAACAACCTAGACTTATATACATTTTAGTTTTTTGATTATTGTATATACGTATATGTGTACAAGATAGGTTATAATTCCATTACGGGGCAATTATTGTTTTGTTGGCTTTATCCTTATACATATATTTATATTATTAAATGTAATTTTTCAAGAACTATTTATATGTTAACCTTAGGTAGTTGTTTTATGTTTTTCACTACGAATAGTTGTATTATACTAAATGTGGTGACCTAATAAATTGTTACAATAATTTTGTGTGAAATTTTCTACAAAAAAATGATTGAACAAAACTACCTTTACACTATTGTCTAATTAACTAGTTAATAAATGGTAAAATTGTAACTATTTAAAGAATATATTTTTACATAAAAATTTAATTATATAAAATATAATTTTAAAATATCAATTTCATTATATTTCTCACTTAATTTCACTTTATCAAATAATTATAAATTTCACATTATTTTTTATTAAATCAATTCTCACCTATTTTCTTTAATTCTTTCCTTTATCCAAACAAATCATTAAAATTCTATTTTTTATATCTCCTATTTTTTATAGAAACCTATCCAAAAATATCTCCTCCACTTTTTTTTTCTCGCATTTCTCGTCTCTTCTTACCCATTTTCCTTTCTAAAACACTTATTCTTCTTACCCAATTGTTATAAATATAACGGAAAAAAAAAAAAAAAAAAAAAAAAAACCCTCTAGGTTAGCTTCAGAGCAAAATATTAAGGGTTTTATAAACTGGAGAGTGATCTAGTCTACCTCAACTTCAAATTTTTCTACGGTCAAAATTTAGACCATATGTTACATAGGCTTTCTTCTTTGCTTACTGTGCACGATATTGGTTGGAGAGTAATTTGACTTGAGGGGATCTCAGTTCATCTTAATTATTGTCTCGAGGAATCAATAAAGATATTTGTTAAAATAGGTTATTAAAAATTACAATTAAATCATTAATGATAGCACACTGATGATTTTTTTTTTATAATATTTTTATGTTTTTCTAACTCTTGAAAACGCTTTATTTTAGTCGACTATTTGGACATGGGAATTGATAACCAGCTCTTGCTGGTCTGTAAGCTAGCATTGACATTAATGAGGTGCTAATAAAAATTGAAGTATATTACACAAATTTAGAAATAAATCTTTATTTATTTTATTTATGTAATTGAAGTAAATATTTAAAGGAAGAGTTTTATTATTAATAATAATCTTATTAAAATTAAATAAAATTATTTTTAATTTATAGAAGATACATGTGATTTAGATAAACAAAAAATTGTGTATGCATTAGTACTTGATAACTTTTTTTACTATGTTATAAATATAACATATTTATTACTTTTTAATATTTAATTTCAATTTTTTAAATTAATAATTAATTTTTATTACGAAATTTAATTAATAACTTTTAATAATATCTATCATTTCATTTCAATCATATATTTTTATACATGAAATTCAAGTTCAAAATTTTATTAAAGATATTTGAATTTATTATACTTGAATTTAATGAATATGAAATAAATTTAATATTATTTATTTATAAGAATTTTGTTCATTAAAATTAAATTTAATATATATATTTTTACAATAATTCACATTTTTGAATCAAGTGAACTGCACTTTAACATGAGAATTTAATAATCTGTAATCCAGTAATAGGAAAAAAGAAATTAATTAGGTGAGTGAAGAGGTAATAAATTTTGATGGGATGGATGTGACAGTTTGGCATAAATATGTTATTGGGATGAATGAAGTTTTGCAGTTTGCACAAGTCTACACCCCACCGTCTCCCAAAGGTAACACAAGCATTTCTAAACAAGAACATGCATTACGACCATTACTTTCAATCAAAATTGTTTTTTTATTTATATTTATATATACTATTAAAATCTTCATTATTTTTAATGTGAAATATGTAAGATTAGATGTATTTTAAGAAAATAGATTAGAATTTAATTAAATTTTATAAAATAATGATTATTTTTATTTATATATATTATTATAATTTTCATTACTAAAAATAAAAAAAAATTAATATATTTTTTTAGGCTCAAACACCAAACATCTCGTACTTATAATTTGGACATCTAAGAATAATTTGATAGTGGTTCAATAGTCAATGACATAGTAAGTTTAATAAACAATGTAGATTGTGCCAAATTAATTACTAACATGATTATATATTTGAGAGAAATAAAACTTTACTTCTCCGTATCAAAATAATTATTATAAAAAAAATGTCTCAAAATATTTATTATGATAATTTCTGAAAAGAAGAATAAAGAAACCTACATTTTTTTTTATCATTTTAGCTTTTTCATAACGTAACCTACCTTTTTTTTAATCTACTGTTATTGTTGCTTCTCTTTTATTGTAGTTTTAAAATATTAAATGAAAATTTGGAGTCTTTAAAGTAACAAAACAGATACACACATGCAAAAAGCTTATTCGATTGTGGACCCTAAATCTTAAACTTTAAAACAAAATGAAATTCCCCATTCTTGGGCAGGTCACATGTCATCTCTACTCTCTTAGGCCCAACCCATGACAAAGACCCTACCAAGGACTCAAGATTTAAGAAAGAGGGCTTCCGAATGGCCTGTTAGTTTCGCCTTTCTTTCTTCAAATCAACTTGTACAGTAAAAAGTATAGTTCGGTAATTTTTAGGATTTTCATATAAAATGTGTTTTTTCTAAAATTATGAACACTTGACATTCATAGTTGCAAGTGTTCTCATTCTTACAAGTTTAATTATCATTTTGAGAACTGTTTGGCAGCCATATAAATAATGATTTTGAGACCATAGTTGATGGAGAGGGAGGATGGCATTATTTTCAAAGGGCTAGAACCAAACTAAACTAAATTGATTTACAAATGCTTTTGGCTAGGTAGCCTTTTGCATCTGAAGCAATCCTACTTAACGAACGCAAGCTATACTACATTAGTCAACAAGAAAGCTTTGTATGACTATAGGAAAGCTACTATTCACAAGATGGCTAATGAGCACAAAGTGTGACCGAGCAAGTGCTCCCTTTACCTTAAATGACAAGTTTACTAATTGTTGCTGAATGGAGACTTAATGTTAGAAATTAAAAGATTCATCTCTATCTGTTCAAAGGTTCTAATTGGACTTCCATTCTTGCATAAGCCAGTGACTCTTTATATGCAGGTGCCATGGTTGAGCTCAATAGATCATCCTTATGCACCTAATTGCCTCACCCATCTATTCAGTCCTTGTTCACAGTATTCCCAATAGATAACACGAGAGAACCAAATCACCAGCAACCAATTGAGTCCATGGGCAATTTTCCACAGCATATACGTTTCCCAAATGCTTATTCTACAAAGTGTTCCATAACTACCTTTCCCGTTAAGTTATGATTAAAGAAAAGGTGAGACCAAGTTAAGGTGACAAAATAAAACGTCATTTTTTAGGTAAACAGTTATTTAATTTTAAAAATGATTTCATAAAACAATTAATATGAGACTTTAACCTTTTCAAATATCTAACAAATAGTTCAACAAATAAACCTCGTCTTATTTACAAAAACCATCCAAAAAAGTAACATCTTCCTTAAACAGCTACCAAACAAAAATTGGATAAAAATTCAATATTTATCCAGCAGCCCTAATTTTGCATCAAATTCACCAATCTTTGTCTGCATGAAAACCAAATTCGTGTTGCTCCATTTATGATTGACTACATCATCTTCATGTATTGCTCTTTGTTTCTCAAACGTAAGAGATCAACGACCTTGTATGCTTTCGAAATCTTAGTTTGCGTAGTCATGATATTTTTTTAATATTAATCGTTTAAAAGGGATTAAAATAAACAAAAAAGTTGCAGAAACCACTTTTTTAGGGGATTGAAAAGTATGGTGTCATCCCACTCTTGAGGGACATTAATGATCACAAGTCCTGAAAATATTTTTAAGTCAAGCCACTAATGATAAACAAATGTATGATGAGTAATAGGTCGTCAAACCGTTTGTCAAATTTAAAGTACAGGAAAGACGAAGTGAGATAGGTAATAGGTATACACAGACATGCCCAAGTGCGTCCAACCAACATTTCGACTTGCCATTGTATCTGACTTTTATTTTGTATGGTACCATTGGTCTTACTTTATTCGCTCGACATGTATTTATGAACAAAATCACATATCCAATATGTGCACGAGGTTGATACAAATAGGGTCACCAAAAGAAACAAAACCTTGAGTCAGGAGAAAACATAACGTACGTTAAAAGTTGAGTTGAGCAACCTGGGTTTGGATTCAATCATAACACCAATCGAAAAATATTATAAATGTTTCAAATTTACTACCAGTAACGAATTTTAACATTTACTATAATTTTTATAAAAATTTACCTTTATAGTTTTGGATTTCAAACGAAAAAAACCCTACACAGCAAAGTTCAGGGTCACAAACTACTAACATAAGCCAATCAAATTGCTTCTTACATATATCAGATAGATACAAGTTGCAAAATGTGAGCGCGCTTCACATCAGCTTCAGATGAAAATCAGCTATCTACTACCCATGTACAAGACGATCATGCAGTCTCCACCTACCAATTTCATTAAAACAGCATTACTACTCAAATGTTTGCAGAGAGATAATATAATGTAACTGAAATATTCGCACTACCATTTTTCCTCGGGCTGAAATGTCTCAAATTTGTCAAAGGTCATAATAATTTTCAAATTCATAATCATAATCAGAAAAGTCACTCCCACCCGAGAATCCATAATAGTCATAATCATAATAATCATCACCAGACAAGAAATCTATGTCTGAGATTCCAGATGGGTAGTCTCCATCAAATGATCCATAATCAATATCAGATTGAAATGGATAGTCATCAGTTGGATCATATGGAAGCCGTAAATCTTTGATCTGTTCAGCACATCTCTTCCCTAAACCTCCTACCAAATTAACATTGAAACACTGTCGCAAGTCGAGGGATTCAAGATGAGGACAGCCATCAAGAATAGCAAGCAAGCCGTCATTAGTCAGTTTGTTTCCAAAAAGCTGGAGATGGCATAACTTGGGCATGGTTTCTGCAATAGCATATGCCTCCTCATCACACACAATGTGTGGACGTCTGTAACCTTCCCTGTTGAATTTCAATGATTTTAATTGAGGGCAACACCGGCCAATAGCTTCTAGAGAATACTTGGTTAAGTTGCTGATTGATATATCAAGTTCCTCCAACTGAGGAAGCTTTTTTGCAACTTCACGCAATCCCTCATCTGAAATATCATAGCAATATGCAAGACGCAGGCATCGTAGATGACTTGTACTGGGAAATGGCAAGGGGAGAAGTATTACATATAGATGCTACCAAAAGATATGGCATTGCATTGACAAACAAACCATATAGAAAATTTCCGTCAATTGGTTTCATGAAAGTATGCTAAGAACAACACTCTTTTTATATTTTCTCTATAATTGCGTAAAACTGCACACTAAGACGGAATTTGATTGACCTAGTTGCAATATTAGCAAGCCGTGTTTGTCCAATTTTCACAGTAATTTCAATGTAAGCAAAGCAACGCGTGGTTCGATTAATTATAAAGAAAATATTGTTAATTTGGTGTGGCAAGACGACATGCAAGTAACGGTGTTCCAATTAGGGCTAAACGCGATTAAAGCATTGAAAAAGAGGAACTGACTTGTCAGTGGCATAGTGGAGGAGATCGTCGGTGCCGAAATTCTCGATGCTGAGACGGAGCAAGTGGCCGGAGCTGAAGTCAATCGCGCGGCGGCACAGAGCCCCTAACTGCAAGTCCATGTCGCCCGAATTGCGGAGGTCGATGGTGCGCCACAGGCGAGGGTCCTTCGAGATGCTGCGCCATGTGGAGCACACGCTCTCGGCGCGCGTGAGGATTTCGATTGCGTCCAGCTTCTGGAAAATTGCGCACACCACGTCTTGCGGAAGATCCAGCCAGTTTCGTTCTTCTTCGCCGCAACCCTCCACCGCCTTCAACGACAACGACGACGACGACGATTCCATCGGAGAATCGAGGTTTGGTTGGTGACGCTCTCCAATTTATTGATTTTCCTTTTCAGGTTTTCCCCTTTTCTTTCTTTAATGGGGGAATGCAATATGGGCCTCAGCCCACTTTCTTAATCATTGCAATATGGATTGGGCTAGCCCACTTGCAGGCTAACCATGAGTTGAGTGATTTGGGAAGGGACGCTTAATTAAGCAAAACAAACTTGAGGACTCTAAACCACTTTCCCTTCGTTCTACCATTTTTAGACTAGTTGTGTTTTGACCAACCAAATTGGACTACTTATATAAATTAAGAGTTAATCATCTATACACTGCTAGTGTAAAATTTTTTATACCGATAACTAATCAAAATTTTTAAATTATTTTATTTTATTTTTATTTTATTAAATAAACAACTGACATACACTATTAAAATATATGATTGATTGTCTGTGTAAAAAAAACTTTACACTGGCCGTATATATGTGATTAACTCATAAATTAATTATTAAAATGAAACTTTCTTGTCGGTCTATGCAAATTCACGTAACATCATCACAAATTACAAATGTCTTATTTCATTAACTAGCCAATACCTATTTTGGTAGCTCAATTTTGAGAGGTGATGTCAATTTTCATATCTCTCATACACTCCCTTCCAAAATTCACACATATATACATAAATTTACGAGGAGTGTATCAATGAATGCATTTATCATAATAGATGAAATAAATAAATAATAATCTATAAATTATAAATAAAAGTAATTAATAGTTAAAATTAAAATTTTATTATAAGTTTGTTATTATTATTATAATAATTTTTATGACTATTTTCATTATCTAATTTTACTATTATAATTATTATTGTGAAATAATGACGATAGTAATTATAGTGACAGTAACGATGATGATAAATCATCATCATTACTAATATTATTATTAATATGGAATCACCAACATTATTATCATTATTATTATCAAGGATGGAATTAGGTATATCTACACATAGACAACCATCCCTCTCCCACAAGGCCCCAAAAAAATATTTCTAATAACTTGAGCATTCCTGCATAAAAAAATACTATTGTTACCCCCCCTAATATATTTAATATTTGGCTAAAAAAAAATTAAAATGCTCATCTGCATAATTATAAGGCCACTCGTTACCGGTAAGTTTATATTTTTAATCACAACTTCTACTATTTTAATTAAATCAAATACATTTTATCTTAACTAATATATTTTATTTTATGTTAAGGTGTTTGAAGAAAAAATAATATATATATATATATATATATATATATATATATATATATATATATTCAAACTATTTTATTATAAAATAAATGTTTTATTAATTGTATTTTGTCCGCCATCAAAAGTAATTATATACTTACTTTCGCAAGACTAAATTTTATGAAGAAAAAAGTATTTTTAGTTCATATACTTATGGTCAAATGTAGTCAATGTCCATATACTTTTATATAATTTGTTCTTAAACTTAAAAAAAAAAGCATATGGATTTACTTCATCTTTTCTAATATTTCATTAAATATACATGTTTTTTTAAAGTTTGAGCACCAAATTCATATATATAAAAGTATAAAAAATATTAACTATAGTTGATTGAAAGTACAAAGTTCAAGAGTTTTTTTTAGACAAATTTTTCCATAAACATACTTTTAAGAAGAAAAAATATGAAGGAAAAAATAAATATATTTTTTCATAAGCTAAAATTAGATTATATATACGTTAATTTGTAGAAATTTTTTCATATAACTTCTCCAAAAAAATTATAAATAAACTTATGCATAAACTTTATTTCATTTTTTCTTTCTATAATTACTTCCAAATAAATTTATCTAAATATAGATTCTAAAAGCACTTTTTCTTTCCGAATTCTAAATACTCATTAATATTGATAAAAATTCATCATATTATTTTTAAATTATGAAAAATTAAATTTACATTATTTTTAAAGTTTGAAGACAAAGTTTGTCAATTTTACATTTTCCAAAAGTATAAAGATTTAAAACTTTTTTTTAAATTTTAATTAAATAATTGTTAACAATATAAATTGGTCTTTCTTGATGTTGTTTATTATGTTATAAATTTTTTCCTTCCTTCAGGATTATTTTCTAATTATATCCCTAATTGTCGCTATCATATGAGTGGTAACAATAATTGTGATGGCATCCAGTGGCGGAACTTGGATTAAAAGTTTGGAGGTGCCAAATTATTATTTTATATATAAAATTATAAATTAATTTTTTATTAAATAAAAAAATAGAATTTTTCTTTTTTTTACTCAATTTTTTAATTTTATTATAATTAATAATATAATAATATATAAATATAATATTAATATATATATATATATATATATATATAGAGGAGGGTTCAAACGACACCGGTGTAACTTTTACTAAGTGTTACACCGCTCAATAACTTTATATTAAATGTGAATTTTGTAAATCCAACCGTTAGATGGAAAGTTCATATCTCTTAGATCATATATGTCAAATTTTGTTAAAATTGAACAACAACTTGAAAGTAATCAAAGTGTTCATATTTTAGTATATTTTGAAATGTATATATTACGTCAATTTTGTTTTATGAGAATGAAGTATCAAATCATCTTAGATTAATATAAATTTTGATATATATGATCTAAGAGATATGAACTTTCAATCTAACGGTTGGATTTACAAAATTCACATTTAATATAAAGTTATTAAGCGGTGTAACACTTAGTAAAAGTTATACCGGTGTCGTTTGAACCCTCCTCATATATATATATATGTGTGTGTGAGGAATGCTAATATACTCTTACTTATTTTTTAGTTGGAGTATGTTAGCAACCTACACCAAAATTTTAGGACAAAAAACCACTCATTTATTTTAATTTGGTTAATTTATATAAAGGATATTATAATAATTTAATTTAATTTTAAATAAAAATAAAATATTTTTTCTTTCTTATTAACTTCATTCTCTAAGTTGTTTCTATTTTTTATTAAATTCCTTCTCCAACCCACTTCTTTTTCTTATTAAATTTTTTCTCTAACTTATTTATCTCTCTCCTATTAAATTCTTTCGTTCTTTCATATTATATTTTTTCTCTAATTTATTTATATTTCTCTTATTAAATTCCTTTTTTAACTCATTTCTCTCTCATCTCTCATGATGTCTCCCCTCTCTGAACAAATAAAAAAATATAAATGACTTAGAGAATAAATTTAATAAGAGAGAGAAAATATTTTATTTTTATTTAACATTAAATTAAATTATTATAATATCCTTTGTACAAATTAACCAAATCAAAATAAATGAGTGATTTTTTTTCCTAAAATTTTAGTGTAGATTACTAACATACTTCAACTAAAAAATAGGAAGGAGTATATATAGGGAAAATTTATTATGAGTGATGAGAGGGTTAAAATATAACCCTTAGATTAATTTCCTCTCACTTGATTAAACCCTAAATTATATATATATATATATATATATGAAAATTTGGAAAAGTTTGGGGGAGCTGTGGCTCCCCCCTGTCATAGAAAAGGTCCGCCACTGATGGCATCAATAGCAATATGTAATGATAATACTGAAAATCATGAAAATGATAATAGTAATAATCTAAAAAATATATTTATAATTAAATTTTAATTTCAACTATTAATTATTTTTATTTATAATAAAAAGGTATTTAACCTTTCATCACTTATAATAAGATAATCTAGTTAGATAAATAAATAAATATAACCTTTTACATTGTTTTGCATTTATCCTTTAATCTTACAAAATAGTTTCAATTTAATCAATTAGTTTATAAATTTTGAACCACTCCGATCGACAGGAAGTTAGAATAATATATATACAAGATTGTGTTTTAGTTTGATCGTTGTTAGTGTAATTTCCAATTATAGAATAAATGAGTTTATAAACTTTAAACTTTTAATTTTCCGACTTAAATTTACCGAGCATACCCAAATTCTGAATAGCATTTTATCAACCGGTTGAGCGGTTAAGCATAAAATACCGTTGACCGCTAAATAAGTATTAGTATATGTTAACAATATTGATGTGTTATGTTAGTATTACTGTATTGTTAAATTAATTTACATGAATTATGCAGACAAAGTAGGAGAAATTATCGTTTTGCATGATTACATAATATTTCACTGAAAATCTATCTTAGGAAGTGAATTTACTCGGATTTGTGTTTGCGGCCTGAGAGAAAGACAAAACCAATGAAAAAGTCAAACTCTAAGCAATAATTGCGCATCAACCATGAACCAGCCCATCTCCCATTTGATCTAACATCATAATATACTATATTAGAAACGAAGAAAGAAAATCACAAACTTTTTCCAAAGAGATCAGAAAGAGGAGAAGGAGAAGATAGTCTGGAAAAGTAATCTCTCTTTCTTGGATCTCTCACCACATATTACATTGAAAAACAAAAAAAAAACATTTATTCATCTCTTACCCTCCATTCTTCCATTACACAGTGCTGTTTAGCACATCTTTTACCATATTTGTTATTTCCCTGTTGCTGGCTATAGCATGGATCGCATCCGAGCATATTCATCTCCGCATTTTCTTTCTTCTTCAACAAGTAATTTCAACGGACAGCCAGAAGAAGAATGCGGTTTGGAAGGTAAATTTCATGTTATACACACTTCAGATCCTTCCAATTTTTGTGATATCATAAAGGATTGTTGACATGTTCCATCATCTTAGAATGACAGAACGTTCAATTGATTAATCATTCCACAACATTAAGTTAGGCATATCATATGGTGGTGACCCTTATGCAATATTTCATATTTTTGGTATAGGACTTGCCACGAATGTGAAGCTATTACTGAAGCTAATTCAAGATCATAATGGGTCTAGCCCAAAAGAAAATGATGAGCGCAAGTATCATAGGGTGAATGGAATGATGTTAATCCTAGATGAGGCTAGATCGAGGGTTCAAAAGATTCAATCTTCTACCATGAGAAAAGCTGAACTTAGGCGGTGTAACACTGATCTTAGGCCAAACCTTCCAACTCCCAAGGACAAAAGGCCTCCTGATGCGCCTATGGATGAGAAAGAGAGGCTAAAGAGAGAGCTTAATGCAAGCTTGGTGGCACGGCAGAGCCTTCAAGCATTGTGTTCAAGTTTGGGAAAAGAGAAGCAAATTATGGCTGCTGAGCTTGCAAGAAAGGCTCAGGAGTTGACAGAAATGGAGGATTTCATTGGTGATCTAAAGGCACAGAATGACATGTTGATGGAGAAGTTGCATGAGTGCAGCTCCGAACAGAAGGAGAAGAAGAGTAATACTAATGGAGTGGAGATGGAATGTAACATAGTTCTACGAGAGCGTAACAAGGCGCTTTCGGAGCAACTCCAGAAGTCACTTGATGGTTATCGGTCTATGAAGAGAAAACTCAGAGACGTTCTAGAGGAAAACAGGCAAATTCGTGACACCATGGAGCAAATGGAGGAGGAACTTCAAGCTGGCATTCACAGGATAAGTAGCTTCAAGGAAGGAAAAAGGTCAAGTAAACTAGGAAACGACATCAAAGAGGGAATCTCAGCTTTGGAGCATATGCTTCATTCTCTTATGATGAAAATCTCTAAACATACACAGAAGAGAACTTGATGTGATATGCCCAACGCTCAGCAATCTGTGATTGGTAGAGGCAAAGAAGAGAATGGGCATTGTATCAACACATCATCCATTTACAGCATGCTCTTCTTCATTTCATGCCAACCTCGTCTATTCTCATATCTAGAAAGCATGCTCTTAGACCATTAGCAGAAAGGGAGCCATTAACCAAATCAGTTGACTGTAAAATATGTGTAATACGAGAGTGAGTAGAAAGGGTCGAAGAAGATAATGGTGACATTGCACATGTTTTTGAACTTTGGTTCAGATGTACACTGACCAAAGAGTTGTATAAACTAGATTCCTTATAAGCTTGTCCTAAATTCAATTTTCCTTCAGTTCAATACATTATTCACATCAGAAAACAACATAAGAATGTGATCTCTGTCTAGTCTAGTAATAAACAATTACGTAGACTTGCACGGAAAAATCAAGGGAAGTATATCACCATATATATCAGTTTGATAGATGTTATACTCGTGTATTTACATAATAGTTTTTCCTGGAACTATACTTGTGAATGCTTATTTTCGACTTCAAACATAACCAATTGGGCCATGCTCCATGCTCAATCGCTCACTTTATAGATCTGTTAATGGTTAACGTTTGGAAATATATATTGGATTTGCATCTTTCTAACCATAACACATAACACATGCTACTTGACGAAACTTTAGTCAATCCTTATTTGGAAATAGCAAGGTACGGAAATAGGGAATGACGAAGCTCTCAATTAAGACTTCACAGTTCACACTAAAGAAAACTGTCTAATAAGAAAGGAAATTATAGTTACATCACGAGTTGAAAGACGGGACTATAAATTGATGAAAATGAATCTAATTATAAGATAAAGTTGTTCAAGAAAGTTACTAACCTACTCATTTTAATTATATTGAGAAAATAGTTCCACATTCACCTTTCACCTCACAGGTCACAATAAAAAGTGATACTAAACCATTACCCATGGCACCAATTCTTGGATGTTACAGACTATTCGCATGACATTGTCTGTAAAAAAGGCATAGTTGCAAAGAGATTGGGATTTTATCATTTGCGTTTTGCCGTTAAAAAAATAGATCGAGATTTTATCATTGATAAATGATGGTTTGAAAGTTCAAACACAATTCTCACACTAGAGGGGAAATACATGAAACATGATTCAAAGTATATATTATGACTACAAAAAATTTTGTTGCATAATATTGCCAATATTATTTTACCATGATAAGTAAAGATGCAGAGGAAACTCAGTTTGAGATCATACTCATTAATGACCTCAATAATCACATTTCATTGACCAAGGCATTGCAGTTTGCAGGCTGCAATTGAATTCAGAATCCATGTATTACTTGCTACCTTTGAACCTGTAGAACTTGCTAGAACCTCTGCAACGTGGCGCCTTTGGCTGCAAATTGTATCCTCTTTCGAAGGCTTACATTTATCAGGAATCTCGAGGCTGTAAATTATGACGGTTTGGTATGGATGCATATCTGGTAACATTGACTCTTGGTCACCAGACACTGGTTTTCTGTGCAAAATTATCCCTCCAGCAGCAACCACAAGTTCTTGCAGATACCCCTTGTATGAAGGTATAAAATCTCCCATAAAGTAAAACTTGTAGCCATCAAAAAGCTTTGGATGCTGCATAAGAAATTGTAGTCACAAATCCATTAGCTTACAATCAAGCATTTAGTGAAATAGACAGCAATTACTCCAGCTTAACTCAACTGAAATGCACTAATAACCTGTTTCTGTAACCATTGTAAAGTTTTAGAAGTACATTCAGAAATAAAAAGATACAAAGAACATCCTTCAACACCTAACGGCAATCCAATCATGCTATAAATCATCCAATGCATAACTAATTGTCATTAAATGATATTGGCAATTCTAAGACAAACGTAAGTGTATAAGGAATTTAAGGACAAACTGGAAAGGTAGAAAATGGAAGAATGAAAATTGACACGCTTTCGTTCCTCCAATTCTCGCCGCTTATTTTCTCTACTGCCAAACAGAGGCATAGTATACTATAACAGCTGCTAGCATCTAAATTCTTGTCCCTAAAGTAACCGTTGCTATTTAAAAACATAAACGGATAGATATGCACGGAAGAAATGGAGGAAAAGAGAAATGGAGAGGATCTTAACTCCTTATATTATGCTTTGCAGATATTTAGGTGTATGCTTCTTATACTTTTTGTGTGAATGATTTCTCTTACCTGTACTTAGCTGGAGCAGTTACAGAAAAAAAAAAAATCTTCGCAGCACAATGGCAGCCAGAAGGACATTACCGTTATGTTTTGTTTTGTCGTCATCAACAACAACAACAATAATAATAATAATAATAACAACAACGACTACGCGACAATAATGAAAAATCCAACCTTGTTCAATACTCTTAGTCGTCCAAGACGAGGACCATCCCTAATTCCATGGATGTCAGCATTAATTTCATACCACTCTTCATCAACGGGATCCTTTTCCTTCAAGCAAGCTTTGATCCCTGCTTAGAAAAAAACCAACCAACCCCAGAAGTAAAATAATTACCAGACAAGAAAAGGGAAGAAATTCTGACATTTAATTTAATCTTATGTAAGGACTTGGTATTAGAAAATAAAAAGGATTGAACTTACATTCAATATTGAGAATCCACTTTCCCTCCAAGATACCCAACAATACCTTGAGGGTCCTTTTGCATGCCCCATTTTCATCCGTGGAAGCTATAACATGGGTAACACTTGAGTCCCAATCTTTTAAGACTGTAACCTTGGATACTCTTTCAAATTCAGAAACAACTTTCTACAATTTCAACCATAAAAGGAAAGCAATAAATCAGAGTTCTTTAATGAGAAATATGATAATAAGATATTTAGAAACTAAATGGAATTATTTTACCCTCTCCTGTACGGATAGAGCAGAACAACATAGTACAATTTTCTTGTATGATCTATGAGCAGTCCGACTTTGGCTTGTAGTGTCATGTTCAGGACCATGGTTTTTTCCCTCTCTAGCTGTGCATTTCTTGCTCCTTTTTTGGGATCCAGAACCTTCACAGGGCAACATGGAGGAAGAATGCAGAGGGCATAACATGACGAAATTTTGCTGAAACAGTAAATTAGCAGAATCTAATTAAAGATTTTTATCAGAAAATAGCATTAAATTTCAAATGGGGTTCGATTTTTATCACATACCGTATCCCATCGACATTGAGAAGTCCATTTGGCACAAGGAACATGAAAGCTCCGGCGACAACTTTTCTCAAAACAACCAAGTGCAGCCCCTTTAAGTCCACAGAAACTACATTTAATTCTTCGACTTCTACAAATTTCAGCTTCAAGATTTATTGCATCATCACCATCAAAGTATACATCGGGGGCCCTGATGCATATTTAAAACACATTATTTACAATCTTGAATTCAAACTAGTGCCAATTACCAAATCAAAACCAACCTAACTAAAATCCATGTTGGCAAAATAAAGCTATATATTATCAACCATGCAACAAATCTTTACCATTCTGTGCAGTTCCTGTGACAATGAGTTACTTTAGACCCCTCTTCATAATCTGCAGTTACAGGCTTGCCATCAAGGTAATGCACCAAAGGGCCAGAAACCTGTATTTTAGTTTACATACTGTAAGTTCCAGACCGATTATAGTGATTACAACACAAGAAAATAAGCAAGATTACCTCTGATTCTTCTGATGAGTGACAGAAAACACATTGATACTTTTTTACATGACTCCCACATTTCTTTAAAAATGTTTCATCCATCAAAGAACAATGCTTTTCTTTTGATGTATTATTCAAATTCCTAACTTCCGGACCTTGATGAATACTTTCATTAGGTAGAATTTCTACACCGTTTTTAGTCTTGGAGATACAATCAGAGGAAAGTTTTGGCTTTTTAGTAGTTCTGAATTCTTTACTGCAGGACATAGATTTTCTGGAAAACTTCTTTTTGCTTTGCTTTCTATTAGATGAGGTCTTCCCATTATGATCTGTCTGCAGACTAAAAATGGATGAAGCAGAACCAGCAAACTCATTGGTTTGGTCAATATTTTGTTTTCCAGACCTCTTCATATGGCCTTTTAGAGCAATCTCCTGAGGACATTGCTTCTCATTTTCTTGTTTACATAGTGAAGTATTTGAATTCTTAGCGATCTTCATGTCACTATTGCCTAAACCTCCTAATGTGCTGGGAACCGTACAAGCAGTTATAGGTGTTGGAATGGAACTGGTACTGAAACAAACCCTCTTGGCCATTCTAGTAACCTTCCCCAAATAAGAAGATTTGTGATTAGAGTTCAATGCTTGTTCATGAGAGACTTCTATTGATATATTTGAATCAACATGCATTCTGTCAATTGAATTCTTTGGTTCCCCAATCTGGTCTTGCCTAATTTTTTCCCTAGCCTTTCTGCCTCTTTTTGTAGACCTTTTCTTTCCATTTAGATCATCCATACTTCTAATGTGAGGAGGAGACATACTCGGTGGTAATGCATCAACCAATCTGTTTCCTTCTTTGAGATTCTCAAGTTTTATGTTGTCAGAATCAGCACTTGCCTGATTTGCATCCAGCTCCATTGTGGCAGCCACCAATTCCTCTTGATTTTCATCATCCTCATAAGTATCTTTGACCTGCTAACATACAACTTATTAAAACTTTAATAAGTAGGTAATACATACAATTCCAAATTATGTGTTAATATCCAGTCGCTTCGATTCTCACTACCTGCATTTTGGAGGGACTTGAAAACAATTCAGGAGAGCAAGGCCTCTGTGTCCATTCAAACATATCACTATCAAATAAATTAACAGCACTTTTATTTAGCACCTCATCCTACACGACAATGGCAAGAAACAGTGTTAGCAATGTAATTTAATATTAATATCACCTGTATTAGTCAGCTTGAGCAATGCAACCTGTTTTAATGTCTAACTAGCCAGAGTATAACTTAAAAAATAAGCAAATCAATGAGGCTTGCTTTTCCCAATAATCAAGTAGTCATTCAAGCAAAAACAAGTTATATAAAAACATGTTAAAATATAGGAAAGCTAAATGTCAACTGATTTCCCTTCAGACATATAAAATGCACAACTACCAAAACACAAATCAGCAATTCCATTATTTTTTATAATCTACTTGTCAGTTAATCCAGTACTTACCGACGGGGGATTTTCATCATCAGAGTCCTTGAGATCACTGAATGAGGGAGGGTTTGGTGTTAAGCCGTCAATAACTTGATCCTCATCAGTTGGTTGACTCAACTTTTCACCATCTTTTTCCTCTCTCAACCAAAAGAATGGTGAAAGAACAGGATCACATTTTTCACTTTGGAGAGGCCTTTCATCTTCCATAACTGACACCTTTTCAGTTCCCTCTTTGTTAATGTCACCAACAGAGTCTCCAACCTTCACATTCTTTAACGGAGTTTCTGAAAGAATATTTTGCGGCACCTGCACCCTTTTCTTTGCAGGAAAAGAAGGTTTTGCAAAGTCATAACCAGAGCCTGAACCTTCCGTGCTGGTCTGAACTGTCTTCGACTTCTTTCTCTTAACGGTTTTCTTCCCCCGTGCATGACTTTTATGAGTCTCACCAGCTTCCACGTTGTCAGAGTTGTCAGCACCACCTTCACATTGCTTTTCTTCATCTGCAATATAATTTTAACCATAACTAAAAAAAAAAAGGTGCAGTCCATTCACAAAGGCAGGTCCCTCAAATCTAAGCAATGCATAAACTCACAACGCTAGACACACAAATATAATTAATCAAAAAGCAGTATGTGGCATAGCAACATATATATGAAGATAAAAGGCACAATCCCACACCTGATAATTTAGTAACAGGTGCATTCTGGGTGACAAATATATTAATTCCCGAAGCAGCTTCCATGTTTTTATATATGCTGACCAAGTTGTCCATGTGAGGCGCAGGACGAACCTCTACCAAAAACATATAACGTGTTCTTTAGCCAAAATTACTAAATGGACCCTATCAACGCTTTCCAGTTTCCACCGAATGAATTGCATTATTAAGAAAAATGTGTCGCAGACAGAAAAAATTGAGTTCAACAATTAACACGAAATCCATTTTAATATGTAATTTAAAATTAAAAGAAAATAAAAGAAATCGGCGATGTGAATGCAAAATTAGGGTTATATAAGAAAGAAAGAAGACGGAACGTACCTCGGCGCGTGAAAGGAATTTTACAGACGGGACACGCAGAGGCTGATTTCATGGACTTGAATATACAGGAGCTGAATGAGAAATAAAATTAGGTTTAATTAGCGATGATATGGAAAGAGGAATCGTGAATCGTAAAGCACGTGGAGAGTGCGCTTACTTGCAGAAAAGATGGTTGCAGGTAAGCGAAACCGCGGAATCGAGCAAACTCCAACTGTGTGAACAAAGCCAAGTGAATAAAAACGGAAACAGAGAGAGGAAAGAAACGATTGATGGAATACAAGTTGGTACCAGATCGGACATTTCAGTTCTCTTCCCATTCGCTCCAAATCCCCCATTGCGATATCTCACCACCAACAACAACACAAACACAACACACCTTTTAACTTTTATTTTGAATTTAAAAGCCGCGCGCTTCTCACGCGCCAATTCTAATTCTTTTTATTTTACTAGTTTCTAGTTTAATTACTTACTTTTGCAAGTATTTTATTTTCAGAAAGAATAAAAAATCAACTCATAAGTCATAAATACGTTATGCGATTAATTTTCATATTGACGGTATAATGATTTTCAGATTTTCACACTAAATTTTGAAATTATTTAAAGTCTATAATTTTATTATTTTATTATATATAACAATCTCTTATTGAAATATAATATAAAAAAATTATATATATTTTTATTTTAATTTAATTCATATTTACTATATTTTTTAATATGAAAATTTTTATCCCTGTACGTGCTATGTTTTTAATTTAAATTTACAAGAATTTTTTTTCTTATATAGTAAAAAGGTTTGATGATTGTTTATTGTTGTTATAAGAACTTATTGATTACCCTATCATATTTTTGTATTTTAAAGGACAAAAGTCAAAAAGCATTAAAGTAATGTAAAAGAAAATATATTTTATGTATTTATTAAAAGAAAAATAGTAAATCTTTTTATTTCTTAATATTAATGCTATCTTTGCAGAAAACAGTTTTCTTCAGTGACTGAAGTGCAGTTGCAAACAAGCTGATTTTTTGGTAATTGCTTGCTTACTTTAACAAAATATTCATCATTAGTGCTGTTTGCAACACTTCATTACAATTTTCACATTCACTGGCAAAGGTGCTAAAGTTGAATCGGTGTATTTACATTTTTCCCTGAACAAATATTCAATTTAAGGCTGCTCTATCTTGCAATTATCATGGCTCACCGAGCAGTGAAACAATAATAGAAAACCCAGCCGAATAAAGCACAAAAGCTTGAGGGTATATGATGTACAAAAGAGGAATATTACATATATAATAAAAATTATATAATAACTTATATAACATTATTTTTATATCTATTTTTCTCCGCCACTTTATATCTATTTCACTTCATCACTTTATTTATTATAAAGAGATAGAAAAAAAAAAAAAAAAAAGTAATGTTATACAATTTTTATTATACATGTAATATTACTGATGTACAAATATGCCAAACTAGACAAGTTTTAGCACGGCCAACAGAAAAAATATATCGTTATTTATACTTTGGCACAAATGTCAGGGTATTTGGTCAAAACGGGACATTCTATATGGAATTTGAAACAAACTTCCATAATCTTAGGCATGTTCACTAACTTATCCATGTGTCAGATGCTTGAATTGGTTGACACTTGCAGCAGAAAGCATTATTGAGAATGATTGCAACATATATAGTTATGTCTCACGGCCTCTATTTCAAAGAACCACATTGTAATTCAAAATCAATGCAGAACTTTACTATCCAGATGCCATTATCAAATCCTGATGATTGCCATGTTACCAGTAATCTTTACAGGAACATGAACCACCTCTAAAATGGTGAAACCGACTACGGTCCCGGATAACAATCTCTCTATCATAAATCTTTGATATGAGTTTGATGGCCATATGACAGTCTGCACAAACTCTTAAATTCTTCATAACCCTGATTGGGGTCCCTGGTGCTGTATTTAAAAGCATAAAAGCAACTGCAACTTTCTCACTATGATAAGACAAAGCTTGTTCCTTCTCCTCTTCCTCTATGTCTGCAAGCACATTTGCAGTATGAGGCACATAACCTTCTAGCTTCAACAATTCTGAGATCTTCTCCAGTAGTGCATACACATCCTGACTTTGCGGATGAGACCTATCGCCCATAGTAAATTCATAAACACGGTTGCCCAACTCAACTAGACTATAGCCAGGGGTTTTCTTAACACCATCCTTCAGCATTGACCTCCTTACTACTTGTACATCTGACCAACGACGTTCAGAGGCATAAAGATTTGAAAGAAGCACATAATCCCCACTATGTTTAGGCTCTAACTTCAATAGGTGGGATCTTGCTATCTCTCCCAAACCCAAATGTCCATGTATTGTACATGCCCCTAACAAGGTCCTCCAAATAACAGCATTTGGCTGCACTGGCATATTCTGAATATACTCATACGCTTGTTTCACTAAACCAGCCCTACTCAATAGATCCACCATGCAACCATAGTGTTCTATCCTAGGCATGATACCATATTCCTCTTTCATTCTTCTAAAGTAACCAAACCCTTCATCCAACATCCCACAGTGGCTACAAGCATACAAAACCCCAACAAAAGTGATCTCACTGGGCACCAGTCCTTGTCCCTCCATCTCCTTGAAAAGCTCAAGCGCTTCCTCTCCAAACCCATTAACAGCCAAACCAACGATCAACGACGTCCAAGAAACCGCGTTCCTTTCACTCATCTCACCGAACACCTGCTGAGCCTCCCTGATGGCTCCACACTTTGCATAAAGATCTAACAATGAATTAGTAACATGAGAATTCTCTCTCAACCCAAGCTTCAACAAGTACACATGCACCCTCCGTCCTAACTCTAGAGCACCAAGCTCAGCACAAGCAGACAACAAGCTAACCACGGTGAACCCATCAGGCTCCACACCCATCTCTCTAAAGAGAGTCAAAGCTTCATTGGGCCTTCCATTAAGAGCAAACCCATTAATCAGAGTGTTCCAAGCCACGAGATCTCTGTCCTCCATTAACTCAAACACCTTGTATGCGCTCTCCGTGTCGCCACAAGCAGCATATACATGAAGCAAGCTGTTCTGAACAAAAAGCAACGAGTGAAACCCGTTTCTGATGGTAACGGAATGTATTGCCTCCCCCTCTCTAACGTTCAGGGACTTGGAAACAGCCTTTAAAAGAAAAGGGTAGGTGTGAGTGTCGGGTTGAACACGAGAGAGTATCATTTGGCGATAGAAATGAATTGCAAGGTTGGGGCTTTGGCTTTGAGCGTAGCCTCTGATGATGGTGTTCCACGTGAAGATGTTGGGGTTGTGCAACGCGGTGAAGACGTTGTAAGCATAGGACATGGGTGCAGAGAGGGATACAACTGTGAAGATGAGGTATTTACCCATGTCAGGGTTGTTGAGTGGGACACCGTGCCTTAGGGAAAATGCATGGATTTGCCTTAGTTTGTATTGGGAAGAGCCACAAGATTGCAATAGAGCAATGCATTTGGTGACAAGGTAGGGTAGTGGGGATGACTCTCTCTCTACCAATGAACAAAGGTTTGAGTATTTCATTTGCCTCGCCAATGCCAATGCCAAACTAACATTTATGTTTATCAAGACTTGGATTCATTATGTTATTCTTATGTTCATCCATCATCATCACCAACACCTGATAACTTTATTCAATGTCAGCGACATTTGTATAAATTGTGCGATAAATGTAAAATATCTATTTTAAATAACTTAGAATGTCCTTTGTCATTAGTGTATTCTATTATTTTACGGGTAGTTGTTATGTTTGTATGTGTTGTATTTAATTTTTGTTTGGTTGAAATTGTTTTTTTTCTTCAAGAATTTTAACATAACTTCTAAAGAACTAAAAGCAATTTCAAAGATGAATCATGTATTTTTATTTTTTTTTAAAACGAAAATGGTATATGTCAATTGACACATGAGACTCGAAATATTTAACCGATAATGTTATGGGATTGAATCTTATTGCAATATATGTTTTTCAAATTTATATAAAAACCAATTACATTCATAGAAAATATATAACTAAATATCAAATATTACTAGCTTAACATTTGAGTTCTTTAATTAAAATTAGAATTCAATCTCTGATTTAGGTATAAAAATTCTGATTAAAAGTATTATTTTATAGAGTTCTTTAATTAAAATTAGAATTCAATCTCTGATTTAGGTATAAAAATTATGATTAAAAGTATTATTTTATCTTTATAAGTGTAAATTCGGTGTGAAACTGATAAAATAAATAAAATAAAAATCTACTTAAAAAAACCAATAAGTAAAATAAAAGCGGAGAGAGTTTTACTTAAACCACATAAAAAAAACCTAAAGAAAAACAAAATAAAAAGAATTATCAAGAAAGAATATTAGTATTTAAAAAAAAAGGTATAATTGACCTTCCTCGTTTTATAAGACACAGTGACACAATACACTTGTAGACATTAAATATTCAACAATAAATAAATATTATTATATTTTAATTAAGGTAAGTGTTAGCCAGCGTAATTAAAACACAACAAAAGAATTATTGAAAATAATTATTATTATTATATACTAACATATTATTCAATAAAAAAAATTATAAATTCCTTAACGCCCTAAAGAGACGACTGGAAATTAGGTTATAAAGAAGAGAGGAGAACAATACTTTGATTTTAAATTGTGTTATTTAATACTATATTTGATTTTAATTATAAACAACATAATAAATTATCACAAACAAGCAAAATAAGTAAATTAATTATTTTTAATTATTCTACCATAAATTCGATTTTTTTGTAAACATATTACATGTTTTAAGAGATTGTTAATTTGTAATATTTAATTTCAGTACTTTTTTATACCTTTAATACCGGTACTTACAATTCGATTAATATAGAATAAATGAATGCATAAAAAAATAGAATTAACAATAAATTTAAAATATAAAAGAAATTTATTTACAAGTAATTCAAAATATTGTTGATTGTTATTTATAATTAGGATCAAGGAAAAAATTAATTTGTTTCTTATGATTAGGATCAGAAATAATACTTATAAAAATAAATGAAGAATAATACATTAACTTCATGCTAATATATCAATTTATTTTAATTTTAAAATTAAAATATATTTATCAAAAGTGATTTATTATTTTTTACATTTTTGAACCACTAGAATCATTGTAGTAAAAGAAACTTGGAGTAGACTCGTAGTCCTGTATTCTAAATTTGGTGACACGATTGTAATTCATACATATGAAAAAAAATTGTCATTTCCTCAACTCTCCCCTAAAACCTACTCGCTTTCAAGCATAACCTAAAAAGTGATTAGAATTAATGGTAAAGGGTGATAAGTTATAACACGTGATTTGAACTTGAAAACGCAAGGTACCAGCGCACTGTACCACAATGGAAAGCCCCCCCACGCATTAAATAATGTTCAAAAGGCACCTTATTAATAAATGTAAACAGTTAAAAATAATCAATGATAAATTGTACAAGATCATAAATTCAAACGTGAAAGAAACGACTAATAAATTCACCATCAAATAATAAATATGGATATATTATTAACATTTCCGATTTCTATTTCAATTGCCATTTGAAGAAGTATTTTGGAGAAAAACTTAGCTACTAGTGGGATAGCAAGACTTATTAACAGAGTTCCGAAACAAGAAGCAAGAACGTATAGACAAAGAGAAGACATTGGAGTAAAAAAAGATTAAACTCAATCGAATAATTCCCACGTGGTTGAGGATGGTGGATGATCAAATGTCTCCCACTTGGTTGTAACAACAACAGGCTTTATACTAGCATTAGTTACCTTAAGTTGATCCAGTTTTTCAACACATTTTTGCACTCTCTTTCCCTGAAAAAAGTAATCATCAGATTACGCATATAACCAATTATTCCCTATCAGGACAAAATCTACATTATGCTCCTATTCAACTTCTTTTGTATGGTCGATAAAAGACTGTAGACTTTATATCCAGCAATATTTTCCATGCATAATAAAGCTACTCTAAATAAACAAAGAATTTTTCCTTTATTTTTGGGTTATTTATTTTCTTTCATTAATTTCTAATGCACGTTAAGTCCTCTTCAATTTTATTATAGGATTAAAGAAACAATAAATTTATTTAAAGATGATGTTGACCCATACCAAAATATTTAGAAGCATTATCAATCAATAGCTACAGATTTACCTTCCAAATTAATGAAACCAGTCAAATCCCAAAATAAGTACTACTTGACAGCGAACTGGAGTTCTTTCGAAAAATACCTGCAAATTTTTCTGTGCAGAAGCATCGCCTTCTGCAGAAATGCTTTCCAATTTGATTGCTTGTCTCATAAGCATCTCAATTAGTGTTGTGATTTGAACTTCTGGTACTTTGACTCCGTTGGAAATAGACTTTTCAATGGCAGAGACCTATTGAAAAGAAAATGGGTCGTATGTTATGAACGGACAATATTTCGGGTAACGTTGCATAATACTTATATAAGTGATCACTCCAAACTCAATTGCTTATTTATTTTATATCAAGCATTAAGTTTCAGAAATGGATTCATCCTATTATGGTTTCATTTAGTCCAAGCATGAAGCATGATACGGAAGAATATCAACCAGCGCTTATTCAGAACAATCACGTAAACATTAATTGGTCAAGTTAATTCAGACAAAGGTTGGATGTTTAAAATGTTGATCATGTTTTGAACCACTTGATTCATTCGTGTCTAGTAATGGCAATGAGCAGGTTTTAAGTAGGGTCTATAATACCCATTTTTATGTGTTCTAATTTAAAGTAATATTCGTTCTCAAACCTGTACTTACAACAGTAGCAATTTTAATATTCATGTTCCTTATCCTGTGGTATCTAGATATTCATTAACAATTTTTTTACTCGCATTTTAATTAAACAAACTACAAAGTGTTATTTTATATTTAAATATAAAATACAACTAACAAATTGTTTAACTGAGCTCAAGTCTAATGTAATATAATAATTTAATTACAAAATGTAAGTAAATCCGGTGTTTATAGCAAATAAAATAATTTAAATCAAACTAACAAATTTATATAAAAAAATAACTTATATAATCTGTATATACATCCGATGCTTGCACTCTCCAAAATATATTTTCAAAAAATAATATAAAATAATATATTAGTACTAATTAGTTATATATTGTAATTTGCAAAATTGAAATTACATAAATAGTATTTTTATTATATAACGATTTGAATAATGTCTATTATATACAATGATTATATAATCTTTATACCGAGGTTTAATAGTGAAGCTTCTTAAATGTTACGATCATGTTGAGAATTAGATAGTTTGACTTTGGGTAGGGTTTCTTTATCCGTCATGAGGCAGTGGTGCGTAAATAATGACAATTAACTATAAAAGTACATTATTTTCAATTTATAAAATATTTAGAAACCAAAAATCATCTTTATGTAATATTAATTGACTTAGTGTGCAAACAGTAACATTGAGATTAAATCAATGATAATTTGCTTCAAAATTTACACGAAATCATTAACTTTAATCAGCTTGCCAACTGCCAAACACACACTTACTCCGTGCAAACGATGTATACGCAAAATTTCTAAACGCATATATTCACTTGTACAAATATTAACTAGACATGTTTGGCTCGACTGAAAAGAAATGCATAATTAGTTAATTACAAGAGCCCCACGGCTCCTACCCAATTATCACTGGGATTAAATTGAAATCTGAGACGCTCCATGATGACATAATTTGATGTGATATACCCGACAAATTCTAATATAAGTAAACTTGGTCCACTGCACTAAGCTAAGAGGTTACTAAAGCGGTTTGTATGTTTGTGCTTTTCCCAATATGGAGTACTAAAATACAGAACACACACTGTCTGGCACTGACCCACGTCATTCCAGCTGTGTGACAAAGACAAAGTATCACTGGTCATGACAATAAGTAAAACACTGTCATGCACAGATGCGCTCTTTGACCAATCATCAAAGAATTGCTCCTAATTCAAATTCATTAGGTATTTAGGAGCTTCTAATTACAATTCCTATTATAATTATCACTAGTAAATATTGTTTAAATTATCTAATTCATATAATGAGTGTATATGAGATTTGTTCCTTGAAAAGGTTGCATTGCATACCTGGTCTGCAAGCTGATCAAGTTGGACTGCGACGTTGTTGATTGCGCGATGTGCGGTTTGGATCTTAGCGTTGATACGCATCTGGATGAAGCGTCGTTCAATGCTGGAAGGGTCTTGGATTAGCACAACTTTTGATCTGTCTTTCACTCCGCACACGTCCAAGTACTCTCCATTCTCACGCTCTTTGCCTCTGTACACCAGCCTCTGCTCATCCACCTGTAAACCCGTTTCACCACTCAGAATCTTCTTCACTTCCCCTGTCATGTCATTTTCACACTTACACCCTCAGAATTTTCATCTCAATTCCACTACAGCGGGGCTAATTAGTCATATAACTATTTCAATAATCACCGAATCACACCCAATCACCACACCTTCCTTCCTTCCACTATCATTATCAACATCACTCGTCTCGTTTGCAAAATGAGTTTCATACTTATGCATCATTAGCGTACAAATTATTGCACTCACAACTAGTTAAAAACCACTTAAATATAATTCTTAAAATAATAATTTAAAAACTCAATAATATTAATATAGATATCAATTTTTTTTTTCTACAGAATATATATTTCTTTCGCCGGAAGATAATTTTACACAAAACGGATAAAATTTCTGAGCATTTCTAACATATATTTAAATATTAGAGTCGACTCAGTGTCAAAGAGTCTGGAATAGCTACATAATAACTCAGATTCAATCGGAAAAAAAAAAAAAAAAAAACCTAAAACTTAAATTCAAGATTACGCCGAAATAACTGTTTAATTCATGCACTCTTAGATATGAATTTATTATTACAATACATTGTATTCTGCATTTTAATTAAATTGTTATAAAAAAAAAAAAAAAAAAACTCCGACGGTTCATGCCATGCTACGTAGGGACGTAGCAACAGCAATGATGATTTATAGTGCTGCACTGAAAACACCTACCTAACTCAGTTTTACCAACATTACTCAACATAATAATAGTGATTTTCTGAGTAGCGAAACAGAGCGTAGGAAAATTAATTAACAACGAACGGTATAACAGTTTAGATCCAGAATTTGTGTTACCGAAGGTGGCCATTGAACCGACGTGGATCTCGTAACGGAGAGCGCCGTACGCGATTCGGAGGCGCAAATTGCGTGTCACAGCCTCCGTTTTGGCGGTCCTCTTCTGCACCAACATTCCTCCGGGCCTCATCTCCCACTCCGTCTCTTCTTCTCTCGCCGTCGACGACGAGGACGAAGAATTCTCCGTCGCGCTCGGTTTCTTCTTCATCATTTTGAACTGAGTTTTCCCGGCAAAAAAAAACGGAGAAAATGAGGGAAAAGAAAATATCTAACTCATGAGGAGAAGGAGTGAGGAAAAAAAAACGGTTTAGTCTCTGCCGACACAAATAGGGTGTAATGTTTGCGGGTGTGGGGGTTTTATACGGTACGAAAGGAAGGGATGAGGAGTGGAAATAAAATTATGGTGCTCATGCGGGTTAGAACGCGAGAACCTTGGACCAATCAGAGGCGTGCCACGTGTCCGGGTCAGTAAGCTTGTGTGTAGTGACAGCTAAGATTGCCGACAGTTGAAGGAACCGTGTCAATGAGCGTATTGAGGTCAAATCGGACAGGTGGACGGTTCCCGTTGGACTAGGGTTTTTGAGTTCTTATCATTGCGGTTTCAGCCATCTCTCATGGTTGGTTTATGTTGAATGATTTCGTTTTATGTGGTGGTTTGTGTTTCATTAGTTTCGTTTTCATGAGTAGGCAGGGAAAAAGGCCAAAAGTGACATTACCTTAAAAGTAGTCATTTTGCATCTTGGCCGTTGATTCCAGTCCAAGTCAATCCATCGCACGCTGTTGGATAGCTCGCTGTCTTCTGGACTTTTTGTGGGTTTGCTTGTAGACTAATGTACAATTATTTAATATAGAAAGATAAGGTTTAACAACTTGCTGTTAGGTTATATATAAGAGTAAGGATTGGATTGCAAAAGTTTATTACATGATTAGGGAACTTGAATAACACTTGGACTAAATGAGGCTTACTTGCCAAATGGATCATGGTTGTCATATGATAAGGATAGCTAGGTGGTGATGTGAAATAATCATATTAAACTTCAATTAGTCATCCATTCAATCAAGACAGTAGATTATTGATTTACTAGCCTAACAAGGGAATTATTGGTCGAGTTCATCAAACTGTACGTATAATTAATATAAATTGAAAATTCATTTTTAAAGGTGTCAAAATGCATTTTACTATATTCCTTTCAAAACTATTGATATAAAATAATGTACCAAAAATAACGTGTCTTTTGGCTTTTTGCTAAAGCTGGTCAATCTAATAACTTTCTGAAACTCATTACTCGGCTTCTTAGCACACTTCTTTGATCAAATATAGATCAAATAGTTTGAGATTTGAAGCACCAAGCACGATAGTCACTCTCTAAATCCTCTCAATTCAGTTTGTGCAACTCGGGCGCAACCAAATTTATTATTATTTTCACAAAACAATTGAGTCAATTATCAAGTTGCAAGCATTTGTAATTTCATGCGTCAACCAAACCAGATACTTGGCTGGTTTGTCGGTTCATCAGTCATCAGTCAATCTATACTAATATGTAAAAGTGTTGTCTTACCAACAAAAGTGTTGCCTTAACGTATAAAAACGTCTATGCCAAAGTTTTAAAAAAAAATTGTGTTCTAAAGTTAATAACAATTAACAACTGTTTTATCTGCATACTCTTTAATAATCATGTGCAACAATTTACTATGCTGTAATGAACAACAATAGTTAAAAAAACCGTTATACTAGTGCAATTTGAAAACAGTTGTGTATCATCATAACAACGACTATGGCCTTTTCTTAGTTTGCCTATGTTTAATAAAATTGTTATAGGAAGGATAGGCAATGCTCCAAGGTTTTTTTTTGTTTTGTTTTGTTTTACACCACAGTTTTGACACATTGCCTTAGAAAAACAAAAAATGTTAGTGTAACCAAAAAAGACCCAAACTTTGGAGATGTCTAAATATGGCCGTGCATAGACAACGATAATAATTGGCCGGAGGTCAACACACATTGCATTTGTGTTTGAATCGTTGCCACCATAGTTACTTGCAAGACCATGTTGACAACAACATTGTGGTCTTCAATAAATTCTTAAGATTGTTGAGAGAATAATTGTAAAATATATTTTGAGTTCTATTAAGTAAGAACGACAAAATGAATTAGTTCAATCTATTTAGACTTAGCTTGTCGTCAACCCAGCAAAATTAGGTCGAGTCGAACAAACCTACCAAAAAAATGGGCCAAAAATTTAGGTCTACCCTATTAGTTTGTTGGCCCGTCAAAAAATAGGAAAAAAAAATATATATTTATTTTGAGTTATTCTTTTAACATATTTTTTTTCGATATCTAAATGACTTACATAAATTAGTGTACCTAAATAATAAAAAAAATCTCAAATTACATATAATAAAATAAATGAAATGCACAACAAATTTGTTATACAATAAATTAAAAATTATACACAAAATAAATCTAAAATAACTTAATTAAATTTATATTAAAAATAATTAATAAATAAATAATTTTAAAAAAAGACTAACGGGTCATCCATCGCAACCTGTCATTTGATCCAACAGGCTGACGAACTAGGCAGACTAGTGGACCAAAATACCTGGTCCGATCCAAAAAAATTTGGTGGGTCAGCAAGCCTATCTGCAGAACATGACCCATTTTATCACCCTTATTATTAAGGATACCTTCTATCTTTATATATATATATATATATATAATGAGGAGGGATCTTTTTACTCTAGGAATAAGTCTACATGGACTTATTCCGTTCAATAACTCATATTTTACATCAAATTTTAATAATCTAACCGTTCAATTTAAAGTTCTTAATGTATAGATTAAATCTACAAATTTTTAAAAAATTTAAAAATCATTTGATACTTTGTTTCATTAATTCGAATCAATGTATAAAATGATTTTATGATTATCCATTAATTTGAATTAATGACATGAAGTATCAAATGATTTTTAAATTTTCTAAAAATTTGCAGATTTGATCTATACATTAAAACCTTTAAATTGAACGGTTAGATCATTGAAATTTGATGTAAAACATGAATTATTGAACAGAATAAGTATAAGTAGACTTACTCTTGGAATAAAAGGATCTCTCTTCATATATAATATAATAAAAATATTGTCCTTAAAGATACATTCCGCTACATGATGGATTTAATATCGTAAAATTCTTCCTAAAATTTAACTTACTCTTTTGGGATGGGCCTAAGAAACAGAACAACAAAGAATAATTTGTTACATCACACTGAGAAGAAGAATAAAAAGACAATTAGTGAAGTTACTCCATTTAAAAAATAACGTTATAATGATTAAAAAAGCAGCATTAAGATTAGGATAATATTTAGTCATTACCATGGGTGAAACAACAGTAGATGACCAATGTAACATTAAAAAAATTAAAGTTCAATTTCAACAAAAACATGTGTCGACAAAATATAAATTTGATCAAGTAAAATATCTTAAAATTCAATGGTTTTCACTTTTCAGATAAGCTAAACTTTTTTAATTCAACATAAAATAATCTTAAAGAAAGCAACAAGATGTCAGATCCAATATGTCATGCATGCTAGGAGGGAAATGTTTGACTATTTGAACTGCAAGTCTGCAACACAGTTCGGCCTAAACTTGTTTATATGAGCCCGCCCTTAAGGTTGTTTTCACTATCAATACATTTCCGTGTTATTTCCAACAAAATTATTTTTAAAAAATTAAATTATACTTTTAATCTTATTATCTTGAAGATTCATATCTTTAAAAAAAAAAAATTTAATTCTTTATCTTTTAAATCGTGATAAATTTAATCCCTTTATAACAATGATTGTTTCAGATTAAAAAAAAACAATTTTGAATCATTTTTTTTTATTACTTTAAGATATAAAACTTGTCTCACTAAATTCTCCAACATCAAAACAATTTAGCCTAGTAGTTTAAATAAAAGAGTTACAAACATGACTAGAATCACATGAAAATAAGTCTCAAAAGCGGCCAAAAAAGAATCTAATAGGAGTTTTTTTTGTTGTTAATTTACTAGTTAGTTAAACTCATTTTTATATGATTTTCATTATATTTATAATCTCTTTTGGCACAAACATGAGTTTAAGTTAAATAATCTTCATGTAAATAAATCTAATGGAACATGTATCAAAATTTACATTAGTCAAAAAACTATTCAAAATAGTAGCTCAAAATAAAAAATCATTGTTATAGAAGGACCACATTGACCCAAATTTAAAAAATACAGAACCAAAAAAATCTTTTAAAAGATAAAAAACTAAAATAAATCACCAAAAGTATAATTTAATCATTTTTGAACTATTACCCCTTATGCAATGGCAATAAACCGATATCTGTATGTAGCTGCATGCAAATGTACAAAATATGAACAACTTTTTATGAGCACAAAAATCTAACATAGAAAACGAATTTGTGCATCACTGAAATTGCTCATCCAAAGTCCAAACTCGATATAATTGAAGTACCCTAAGAAAATTGTCAACAAAAAGCACATCCAAATGATCGCTTACCTGCCAATGCAGATATATTCAACAAAATCTCATTAATATCCATCTCAAATTTGTGACATCAAAACCGAACTTTTTCCTTCCATTCCATCTATATCTTCACTTGACAACATCCTGTGTGTAAAATGTCTTACAAGAATGCTTAATTCAGACAAGTAGCATTCAAGCCTCGGTACAATGCATCCGTTAGGTAGCTCGAAAATCAAGGAAAAGACGTAGTTTTTGTATAAGCATTTCACGAGTACCAAAAAGTGGTTTCTCACTTGTGACCCAGTCCTTCTCCAGAAGACTTGCTTTAGCACCAGCCAACATCTCATCATGGAATGCAAAGACTATTTGGTAGATTGAAGTCTTGAGAACGTCAGCAATAGCATAAGCCTTTGAATTTACTGGGCCACTTCTTCTTTTGCCAGCTGCAACATCAACTCTTCCACTATTAACGGTTGCCCATTTGATACCAGCGGGTCCTAACAACTGATTTGGGGATTGCAGGTTTGTTTTCTTGCCCATGAAATTTTCAACAGCAAGAAGGCAGGATAACAGTGTCGAAACCACGGCAGCATTACTCCCAGAAAGCTGGGCAACCCCAAACTTGTCTTCTTTGCGTGAGCAGGCAGTTAGTGAGGCAACAGTCCTAGAACACCATGCATATAGCTGCATTTAACCAAACAAATGCATTTAATATGTATCTACAATTTCATAATGCTGGCAATTCATGTCAATGACCCACGTAGATATTTATGCAGCCCAAAGGATTCATGGGTTGGCTTTTCCCTCTGTAAGTGCATCCAACTATATTTATTGCATTATCTAAAGAGCAACATTATCCTCACTAGAACAAAAAAATGGGAGTTTTAACAGGAGTAAAATGGTCAAATTAATCCTCTCATTTTTTTTCCTTACAAGTTAATAGGGAAGGCTTAAATATCAACCACAGAAAGATTGGTTGAGGGAGCAATTTTTACATTCACTACAGATCAAATTCAATATAACATTAGGATATTATAATTATCATAATCGTTCTGTTTAATGTGCTAGTGGAATGGACTTGGACTAGTTAGTTAGTAGTTATCCTACAATTCTAATAGGCCTAAAATTAAGGTTAGTACATCACATCAACACATTGTAATTATTACTTAGAATCCCATTACTTAAATATGTTCTTTCCTCACAGGGAACATAAGACATTTCCTCACTAGTCTCGACATTCAATGTGCACACACCCCATTTTGAAGGCAGGAGTTAGTGGTTAAAACAAAATCAGGATGAGGCTTATGGATGATTCTTGATCAATGTTACAACTTACAAGAACTTCATTAAATTATCCATTTCCCTGGTCCATTGTATAACAATCAGGATTTTTTTGTAGAGTTTAGTGTAGTTAAAATTTATTCCAATTTTACAAAACAAAAAAAAAAAAATGTATGTTTGCTAAGATAAACAATATACAAAGAATGAAATTATGCATGTACCTGGAAGTTGTACAGTTCTTCAACGTACTTCACATCTGGCCTTGCCTCTGTTGGGGACAACAGCTGATTTGACAATTGTGTGGCTTTGTCAACAGTGTTTCCTGAGCCTTCACTTAATTTTGTGGCAAGATGCTCCAATGGCCTCAAGCACACAGCAACTACTCTTTTGTAAGTCTCACCAGTTTCTTCAAAAAACCCCGCACGCCGCCAATTGTCAACATTGTTCTCACAAACCATACTGAGATCAAGATATGCAAGATACCGAAGAAGAGATGTAGGATTGCTCTCCTCCAAAGCGGAAAGGAGATGCTCACTTGGATTTGTTTCTGCAGCTGCTGATCCTTTTGGGGGTGCAAATATGGACCTCTTAGTATGCAAAACCTATGTACCATATTCAACCAACATAGACTTCAGCAGCCGATAACAATGCTGCCCCTCTAAAGGCTGGGGAATATACATATTGTTGTATATATATATATATATCTAAAACTAGTACAAAGGTGACAAATATACAGGGTTCATAACGGATAGCTAAGATAAAATTGTGAATCAGTTGTTTGCACAGGTGCTTCTTATATAATGTAGCATGTACATGCAGACAAGATGAATTTTACATTTTTCTGCAAGTCTTACACAATATTATAATGAAGAAAACACGACTAACATGTGGACTTAGATTATCAGTTCTGGTACATATCCTGATTCCTGAGCATTATACTAAAGTACTCTGTGTACATAGAACCAAATTGTAATGTTTTAAGAATTGTGTATAAGCCTTACTCAACCCCAGAAGTTAGCTCATGATGCAAGAATTGTTCCCCACTTATATATGTATATATTATTTAAACCATATCACTAGTTAGCATAGAATCTCCAACAAATAGGTACATGAAATCCCAAAGATCACTGAACAACGACTAATTCGTGACAAAAATATGAACAGAACCTAAAACAGGCAACAAACAAGTAGGATCATTAGAGAAGATGACGAGCATTTCATTTTGGGATTAGCATACAAGAAATGAAGCATGACATGTAACAGTAGTTATAAGAAAGCAAAACACGAAAAACAAAGTAAACAGGTTGGAACTTATTAGAAGTGGCAGAATAGAAAAAGGAACCCAATGCAAATGATGAGTCAGTTCCCAAGAGAGGAAGATAGCAAAAGAAGCAGCAAAGGAGGTAATCTGGTCGGCGAAGAATCTCGTGGTGGCAACGCTGTACTTAAAGGGATGCGGCAGAAGCTCCAAGAAAATCCCGGAAGAAACGAAAGCAACGACGGAAAGCTTGAGAGCGCGTCTGGCAGCGGAAGGAAGCCCCATCTTGAAGCTGAAAAAGGGAGGACGCTGTTGACAGAGACAGAAGCAGGCAGAATGAGAAGAAGAAAAAGGATTGGAAACGATGAATGCATTTGAGAAGAGAGAAATGGGACCTGGATGATGGGGAAATGGAGAAGGCATCGGCGGTTGAAGAGGTAGTGCAGAGAGAAGAGGGAGCCGAGGAGGAAACCCCTAAACCCTAATCGAGCAGAGTGAGGGGAGGCGCGGGCGAGGGAGGCGAGGGAGAGGGCGGAGGAGGAGGCGGCGGCGGCGGCGAAGAGGAGGGAGAGGGAGAGGGAGAGGGAGAGGGGGAGGCGGGGGCGGGGGTGGGGGGTGGCGATGGAGGAGAGGGTGAGGGAGAAGAGGAGGTTGGAGGAGAGGAAGAGGAGGAAGGAGCAGAGAGGGTAGTGAGGTGAGGAGAGAGAGAGAAGAGTGATGAAGATTAGTGAGGAAGGGATGGATTGCCATATTAAGTATCTCAGGAATCTGTTCTTGAGCACCAGCTCAACCCTGCTCCTGCTCCTGCTCCCACCAGACATGCCTTCGCCTCTACGTTTTCTCTGCTCAGTGCTCAGTGCTCAGTGCTCACACCCTTCCCCCCCTTCTTCTGTCGCCTATTTCTTTCTTCCAACGCACCTACCAGTAAGCCAGATCCTTTGTTATTGTTAGGTCACTTTTTAAATTTTAAACATTTTTTATTATTCTATTTTTCTCTTTTTTTATTTTAATACTCATTCTCACTTCTCACTTCTCACTTCTCATCCCATTCCCGCTTGGCTGCGGACAATTTTTGTAATGGAAATGCAACAACCAATCAGGATGATACTAAAGATAATCAATCACCACAATAAAAATTAAAATAATAATAAAAATTTAGAGTTTGTTAATTGTAGTCAATAAAGATTTTTCAACAATGAATGAAAACATGTAATCAAAGTATCAATTACATTAGATAAAATTAAAAGGAAAAACATGTTAAAAGATGAAGAATAAAAATATATCCAAAAAAATTTGTGACAAAAATGAATTAACAAGCATAAACATTAAGGGGTTAATTTTCAACGACCTTAGTTAATTTTTATTGGCATTTAGAAAACATTGTCACATTAAATAAAAAAAAAAACAGATTTTTACGTCTCAACATTCAAAGTAGTTTTTTTTTGTTATACTTTCTTCATTATTGAATAAGAGTTAAATTTTTTTATACATACAAAAGTAACTAATTAAAAATGAAAGGAAATAAAAATTATATAAACTTACCCTTATTATTAGTTTTATTTACCGAGAACAATTGATCAGAACTAGTATATTTTAAGAAATATCATCAGGAGTATAAATGATAAACTTACCCTTATTATTAGTTTTTGGCTCACTCTATTCACGAGTTAGTGTGGTTCGTGGATGCTACTCACAAATACTGCATCTGCCTTGTGTGCTTGTGTGAATGAAATGGCCCTCATCCCCAAACGCTTCTTCATCTTCTCCTCTGCACTCACGCGCCCCCTCCTCCACGCGCGACCCTCCTCCACCGCACCCACGCAGACGCAACCCTCCACCACCACCAGCCGCAGCAAAACCCCATCCGAGAAACAATTCGAGACATGGGTCCACAGCCTGAAACCGGGCTTCACCCCCTCCGACGTGGCCCAGGCCCTGCAGGCCCAATCCGACCCCGACCTCGCCCTCGACATCTTCCGCTGGACCGCGCAGCAGCGAAACTACTCCCACACCTCCCTCACCTACCTCACCCTCATCAAGCAACTCATCGCCGGCCGCCGCTACCGCCACGCCGAAACCCTCGTCGAGGAGGTCATCGCCGGCGCCTGCGACGTCTCCCTCCCCCTCTACAACTCCATCATCCGATTCTGCTGCGGCCGCAAGTTCCTCTTCAACCGCGCCTTCGACGTTTACAAAAAAATGCTCTCTTCCCCCGATTCCAAACCCAACCTCGAAACCTATTCCCTCTTGTTCAATTCCCTCCTCAGAAGGTTCAACAAGTTGAACGTCTGCTACGTCTATTTGCACGCGGTTAGGTCTTTGACTAAACAAATGAAGGCTTCCGGTGTAATCCCCGATACCTTTGTGTTGAACATGATTATCAAGGCTTATGCTAAGTGTTTAGAAGTGGATGAGGCCATTAGGGTTTTTCGCGAAATGGGGTTGTATGGATGTGAGCCTAATGCTTATAGTTATGGCTACATTGCTAGAGGCTTGTGTGAGAAAGGGAGGGTGGACCAGGGGTTGAGGTTTTATAAAGAGATGAGAGGGAAGGGTCTTGTGCCTAGTACTAGTACTTATGTGATAATTGTTTCTAGTCTTGCCCTGGAGCGAAGGTTTGAGGATGCGATTGAGGTTATGTTTGATATGTTGGGCAAGCATAGGTCGCCTGATCATCTCACTTACAAGACGGTTTTGGAAGGCTTGTGCCGGGAGGGGAGGGCCGACGAAGCCTTTGAACTGCTTGATGAATGCAAGAAGAGGGATGCTTCCATGGGTGAGAAGATGTACAAGGCTTTGTTGAATGAATTGTACGTTGTGTGTCGCGAGTAGGTTCTGTGGTGGTGCATTTGCTTCAGGATGCAGGAAATGTTTGATTTGTTGGAGCCAAACTTGGTTGTTGTCCTGCTTCTGGAGCTTCATTGGAGATGGCTGCTTCCTTTGAAAGAGATGAGTCCAGGCATCTTGCTTGAACAATTGCTCTCGACTTGTTTTGGACGGATAAATATGGAGGCTTCTGAATTGTATTGAACATGTGATATACTACTGTATGAGACAGCTGATTCTTTTGAATGCAGATAAATAGTTGCATTGTGCTTGGAGAATTGCTCTCAACTTCTGGCGGACTAATTTAATTTGCATTGTCAATGGAGGGGGCACCTGATTTGGTGTTAACTCTCTGTTGCTGCTGATATGGATGGTATGGTGGCAACTGGCAAAAGGTCATTTTCTATTGAAGTGGGGCCAGCTAATGGCAAAAATATGAGCATGGATGTATGCTGCTGACTGCAGGGCCACATGATACTTCAGGGGGAGCAAATACTGGTGTGCAATTTCCATCTAATGCCATTGTGATGCAACCTTGCAAAATTTGCTTATGGATAGTTTATTGGAATTGATGGGGATCCTATGGTTTTTTGTAAACAACTACAGCTACCTAAGATTTGGCTGATTGTTATTTGTTGGTGGCATCTTGCTCCTTGTCCATATTTTTGCTCCATGAATTCATCTGAAATAGAGGTTACTGACAGTTTTACAGTTGCTAGCATTTATCTTTTGTCTGTATTAGTTACAAAAATTTATCTTTTAACCCTAATCCTCCATGGTTTCGAATATCCCAACTAGTCTTGCTGGTACATGGGGGAAATTACATTGTGTAAGATCTTGTATCTTCTGAATAAAACAGAATTACTCAATGTATGTACAATGATGATCATATTTTCTATTATGCAATTGTGTTAATCTTTATAATGTTAATCTGTTGGCATTTAGCTACATGTATTGTGGGTTCCATTAGCTTATAGGTTATATAGTGTTTAAGAAATCTTTTCATTTGTTAACATAAATAAAAGGGCAATTACAATCAACATCTCTCTGTTTATGCCATTAGTTTCATAGTTTGATCTTCTTTAATTTATATAATTGCATTAAAAATCAGGGAAGGTTTGTATTAACGAGAAGGATATATAATGTTTTATTCTTATATAAATTGAGAGAAGTTTGTGTAGGTTGCCACTTGTTTAATTTATGAGGCGAATATGGGAGACTGATTAATTATCCGGAATAATTCTAGAGCTTTGGCAATTGGCGATGCCCGATTAAGCTGAGGTTGAGGTCAATGCATTATTTTCTTGAGCTCCAACTTGTCCTCCCCCCCTCTTTTTTTTGTAGATCTAAATGTTGATTCATGGAGTCACTATGTGATAATTAATGATGATTTGGCTTCTTTAAAAATAAGGGATTGCAATTTAAAGGGAAAAAAAGTATAATTCTTGATTGAAAAGTTAACTCGCCATACAATGGATGCAAGTGTAATCAAATTAGGCAATTGTTGAAATTTCAATTACTGAATTTTTAACTAATGATTGTAGTTTCGTGTTTTTATCTTAAATGACAATAGCCAAAGGCTAAGCTATACATAGTTGACAAAATTATCATGGATCTTCTCCTTTTAGTTTTACTCCTTGCATCCTTTAAGAGAGGGATTCCTTTTTTTTTTTTTTTTTTTTTTTTCTCTCGGTGATAAACAAGGAAATAACTTCTTGGTGGATTTACATCCTTCAAAGTGTAGAATGTATTTTTGAAAAGCAATTGCTATTTGCAGTTTTTGCGTCTTTTTTATTTATATATCCCCTTCCATCTTTTTCTAAGTGCCCTCTTTTTATTATTTTTTCCAAAAGCTCAACTGAGTCAAAGACCAGATGGCATAAGCCATTTTGAAGCTCACAATGGCAAACAAAATCCATTCTTGGTGGCAACTGCCAGTTCACCATTAAGAAAAAAAGCGTGACCGAGTAGTGTAGTAAGTAGTAATTCTACTATTCTACTTGCAAATTTTGCTCTTAGGGATAGTACCTATTGGTTTTCCCTCGCGCCGGTTACTGAATGGTTCCTTGTCCTTGCACATCTCAATGGTCGTCTTCAAATAACACTTCTGGTATGGGAACAGAACTAGAGTAGCGTAGGTGGCCTCATCAGTATCACAATCAGAGTTTACAATTTCACCAAACCACTTCTTAGCCTCATGATCTCGTTCATAAAACTTTTGATTGTACACCAGTTTCCTTCTCCTCAGCTAACTGGGGAACCTAGTCATTGGACCGCAACTCAAAGTGATTCAACTTCCTGATCTTTAAAGAATGCTTTTTCAGAATGTGTTAAAATTTAAGTACTTTCAAAATTTTCAGAAATTAATTTTCTGAACATTGTACCATTACCAAAATAAATTCTGAAACTAGGTTTTCTGAAAGAGAATATTTTTAAGAAGAGTGTATAAATAAAGGGAGGTGCAAATAGCAATTGTCTTTAAGAAAATAAAATACAAAATGGTAATTGATAATTGAAAATTTATCATCAAGATAATGATAAAATAAATACAAATGTGTAAAAAATATTCCCTACAGTCCTACATTTCCATTCAATTATGGGTAAAAAAAGACCATTCCACTCAATTCTCTTCTACTTAGCACACTAAAAATTTCAACTTCCCCTCATTCTATCTACTTCCTCTCCACCAAACACTGGTTTAAAATACATTTCACACATTAGAAAAATCAGTTTTTCTCTTAATATTCATTGCCACTTCAGGGACAACCTTAGAGGATTTCTACCTAGCTCCATCTACCATCAAATTGCAAGGCCATTTCCAGTTTCCACATGGAGACGAATATGATGGCCCAGCTCCTCAAGGTAATTAAAGACCCTTGTTTCTTTCAATGTCTTTCTCAAGGAGAACTATAACACTTGATTGCAAATACCAATGCCAATTTGTCATGCTAGAGTGATGCACGAAAAATGCTTATATAGCTGGAACCGGAAGATTTCTTCAAGTTAACCCTATTTTACATTTTTATCACTGTAACTTGTCTCCATTCTAAAAAGGATCTCGTTAAGAATTGGACAAAAAACTAATACTGTAAAAATATAAGAATGGAACCCTCACTCGCAGTCTGTTGGAGAATTCCAAGAAAAAACATGTAGGTGGGAATGTGAGATTAAAGGTAATAAGATGCAAGTATTTCGGAACTTTCAGAGAGCCTGTTCTCACTTCTATGAATTTCCAAAATTGACTTTCTTTCTCCCACTTCCTTATTTATACTCCCTGTCTCATCTCATTATATGTCTCTTTATGTGTTTTATTTTGCTTTAAAATGTCTGTCACTTTAGAAAACTAACAGGATATTTTAATAAAACTAATCTATTGGTGTCTCATCTAAATGTATAAATAAATTCATAACTACGTTGTAACTTTTTCATAAGGATAATTTTATCAAACAAAATCATTTTATCATATAAATCAGTATAATTAATAATTTTTTTAAGAAGAAAAAAAGTTGTACCATGCTATTTCTACCTTTTAAAAAGCCTCAATTAGCAGAGGTAGGTCCACAAGAACCGAGCCCAATATCATTTCTCCTACTTTACATTTTTATTGGTGGTCTAACAGAATTGCCAGTTACATTATTGCTGCAGTTCAAAAACGAACTACCTGGCCAGTAGTACATATTTAATGATTTTCTTGTTACATATTTCTTTCCGCTATAGAATCAAACTTTTTCATGGAAGTAGAGATTGTTAACAATTGTACAAAAATAGTACACTGTGAATCCGTGCAATTGTAAAAAGCTGTGTACATATTGTGGCACTTATATTCTTTCAACTGATATTATGTTGTACCAAGAAAAAGAAAAAAAAAATCATCTTTTTCATTCTCTCTAGTCTCTCTAGTCACATCTTACTTCCCCACTTTTATTCCTTCCATTTTCCCTTCACATTTGGGACCATCCCCGCTGGCAGAGCACATGGCATAACGTGGTAAGACCTACCACAAACTTCTATAAAAAGAATCATTCGACATTGTTAATTTGATGCAAAATAAAAAGTCATTATCAATTCTCACTTCTCACTTAGCATCAATAAAAAAAATCTTGAATTACAGAGAACACGAGAACACTGATGGCAACTATTATTACAAGTGGAACAAACATAACATTACATGATAATATACCAGACCCACACAACATTTTCTTACATGAACACATTCACAACACTCAACACCCCTGGTTCCTAAGACGTATTATGAACAACTAATAAAAGTATCCCTACAAGACTACATCATCTAACACGTAAAAAGCAGTTGAAATTCGGATAATTACATTAAACAAATGATGTTGACCTCGAAACTTGAGACAATGCATCTTCAAACTGGTCATCATCTATCTTCTCAGAACTCAAGCTTGGTGGAATGAAAGATCTGAAAATCAATTCCATATTAGGAGCTTCCTTAAGCGCATGAGCTACAACCTCAAGTGCCTGATGTTGAAAAGCGGGATAAAACTTCTTTGCACAGACAAAACCAAAGACCAATGACAATATGGGAAGAGGAATCAAAAGTGGTGTATAGTAGAATTTCTGCACCCCAAAGTAGCCGAACATGGTAATTTGGTACAATATCAAAGATGCTAGTATACGGTTGTGTATGTGGGGCCACATTCTTCCATAACTTTCATAAGATGGTACATAGACTTTGAGTGCCTGTTGATACAAAGTAAAATTTAGCCATAAAAAAGTTCACAAAATACATAAAACTGGGTTCATTAAACAAAATTCGAAGAGCTTAACCTGATTTCGCAGTATAAGCCATCCTAAGCCAAAATATAGAGCACCAAATGGGATTATCACAGGAGCAATGACAGAGTAACATAAGACAATTGTGACAATCAGCATATCACCAGGAACTCTAGTTCCATAACCAAGGTCTCCAGGGGACCAAGCATCTTTCAACTCGGCTTCAGTTTTGCAAAGATACTTTCTCTTCAAATGGTATATGATCAGAGGAACTAGTCGGGACAGTTCAAGGCCATAGCCAACGAAAAATCTGAGATAAAAAAAAAATTTAATTTGTGTCATGTCAAGTATTTGAAAATAAAAAGGTGAAATCTTTTCCTCTATATATGTTTAGTAGGAATAGTCCAATTTTTATAGTTTACACTTTACACAAAATCATGCGACGAAATATTTGTTATAGATATGCTTTTGGAATGCCAAGTAACTCCTACTTCAAAAGAATCTAGGAAAAGATAATAACAAGATATAATGTGGAACACCATTTATAGATGAAGTGTGCCTTCTACTTTTCCTTTTACCATCACCAGAAAGTGGTTATCCACCTTTAAGTTGAAAATAAACAACAAAGTATCACCAGAGATAAATACACTGATAAACTAAATAAAATAAAGTTTGGAAGTTATCTTACTTCAGGGCCACATAGGTCAAGAAAAAAGTAGCATTGCCTGGGAGGCTTTCAGCTAGCAAGGATACAGTTTCGTTTGGATTCTTCTCAATTGTCTTGAATGCTTTGAACAAGGTTCCACCTATAGTAACTCCAATGAAAACATTCAGCACGGTAAAATAAAAATATTTTCCAGATGCAGCCCTAACTGCATGACTTTCAGTTGGAATGCCTTCAAATTTAGACAAAAACAGAAGCAACTTGGGCAACAAAGCCAAGAAAATAATCAGCGCAAGTTGAGGGAGGTATGCTTCCAACACTGTCTTCAAAACCTTTATCTTAACAATTGGCTTTATGAATGGAAGAAGTTTCACCAAATTATCCAAAGTAGTCACTGCAGATATAAAGGTAATTGGAATCATGTAGAAGAATACAGTCAGTGCCACAATGACATACACCAAATACTGCCTTAACTCTCTCTGATAAAACTTGATTTTCAAATTAGGCCATATTAGTTGACGGGATTCAGGAGCATCACAGACTGACCAAGTGTCAACCATTTGTGCATGCAAATTCTGAGCTGCAGATGCTGCAACCACCCTATTTGAAAAAAATACCAGAGCAGCATCTTGCTGCTTCTCTCTGAGCGTGACCTTTTGCTCAGATTCCAATTTGGCAACAAGTTCATTAATCTTCTCATTGTAATACTCTATGCTATCCACCTTTTTACCAATCAGTCCAAGGAATCCAGTCTTGTTTGTAGGTCTTGTTCCTTCTGGTTTGGCAGTTGTTTTAGACCCTGCATATATTGCTTCAGTGCGGGCAAGCTTCTTCTTATACCCTTCTAACTCCTCCCAAATCTTGTTCACCTGTTCGTAATAAACTTAGAGCAATTAAATTAAAAAGAAGGAAAAACTAGAAAGAAGCATCATAGACTAATAATACATTTACATTAAAGGGTCAAAATCATTAGACATTCTGCATTCTCTCTTAGGTTCTTAAATGCCACAGAAATCAGAAAAAGGAAAGATGCACTCCAATGCAAGGCTTGTGCTATAGGATCAGTTATGTTAGTTGGTCATAGATTGTAAGTTAGTTGGTTAATTAGCTTGCTGATTGTTAGTAACTAATCCAATAAGCTCTATAAATAGAGCATGTATATCACAGTCATTTGCTTCTTTTCATATTAATCAATATAACGGGCTACTTTTGTGGAGCTTCCCTCGTGTCCTTTCATCTCTATTCATATCTATGATGTATGACCATATCAAATGGGTGTTGCATGCATCACCTATCGAAACTCTGATAAGGAATAAGAAATATTGAAGTTAATCAAGAGGGTACGGGAAAAGGAAATGGAACAATCCCATACCTCTTTGTTGTCTGTTACAATCATAGACCTGTAAAATGTCTCAGGATAGATGGCTTTAAAATAAGTGTCAACTAGTTCCTTCCTAGTCTGACCTTGAGGAACAGGAGGTATGTCTCTCACAACTATAGCAAACTGTTCAGGCTTTGCATCAGGAGACTTAAAAGCTTCAGATCGCAGCCATGACACATGTTTGTAAGCCCTCCATAGGAGAACATACGTAACAACTGAAACCCAATAGCAGGCAATGAGAAATCCCCACAACCTTGAACTCTTTGCCTGCACACACAAAAAGTCATTCAGTCTCTTACATTGTTATCATTTGAAGGTATTAAAGAAACTGATTAGCTGTTTAACTCAAAAAATATGGGTCATTACTTTCACACACATACACACATTTAATTAGTTGAATAAAAGGAAAGTTTACTATTATACTATTGAAAAAATGCTACCCAACACTGATCTTACCGTGATGTTAGCCATTGATAACTTGTCAAGCTCATTGAAAGTTCCTTCACTAGTTGTTTGTTTCTTCCCACCATTGTCAGTAATAGAAAGGGGCAGAAGAACCGGTAGCAGAATAACTCCAGATAAAACTAGGATACCCAACACTAGACGAGAACAGGAAGACTAATAATTAAAAACTGAATGCTGGATTCATTAAAGATCCCATAAACGTGTGATACAACAAACAACTGGAAAATATGAAAGTTTACAACCAGACAAACATATTTATAGGGAAAAAAACATTTTACTGGAAAATGTTTCTCTTTTCTTTCAATGTCATGTGATGTGAAAACATATTTTGAGAACGAAAATGCAATGTGATAGTCTACAAGCAACAAAGATCACAAGTAAGCAAACTACATAGTGTAGCATTTTGTCCAAACAAGTAAGAGTAAGAATCAAATTGTCATAACCAAACCATTTAAAACTGGAGCATGCTGAAGGCATAGCAGAAAAAATACACTCTTTCAGAATAAAATTTTACAAAAAGATAACCGGAGTTGCAAGATAACCTTATGTTCCTTAGAATCAGGAAACAACTCACAATCACTACAAAAGCAAACTGAATAACATAGGACTTCCTTATTATAATTCAAAATTTCTTTCCTGGTTTTCTAATAGACCAATCTAGCAAATAGAACCAGGAACTTGTCCTTTACATTTTGTAAGAACGTGAGATAAAAACCCAAGCTTGAGATTTCAAGTATGACTTAAAACAGCTCCCCAAATTTATTGAAAACCCATTCCTGAGTATTCGTGATTCTCAAGAATCCTGTCTGACCCCCTTAAAGGCTTAACCAACATGAAAATCTTAGCATCTAAACCGTTAATAGTGATACAATGAAATGCTGTTGTTTTCTGTACATACAAGCCATCAAAAACAGAAAACAAAGTGAAGAAAGACACTGTTATTGTAATTATTAGTGAAAGAAGGAAATAAAAACAAAAAAGGTAATGTTACCAAGATTATTTCCATGTTATCAATATCATTTTGTAAACTGTCCCTAATCCACCCCCTCACCCAAGAAAAAAAAATACATCAAAGCTTAAATAAAACTTAGAGGCAACTCCTTATGTGCTTGTGGTGCTATTCTTTGATCAAAATTGAAAATTCACCATAGAAACAGTTGCTGTTTAATGTAAACATTAATTATTATCTAAGAAAAACTCCAATCTTAATACAAGAACAACACCAAAAACACTCTCATAAAACTGCATCTACGTTTTGTCCTGTCTCATGAGCTTGGACAAAGAAGGTGGTATGCACTATGCACTATGCAATTGCAGATACATAGATAGGAAAAAAGAAAAGGAAGAAAGGACAAACCAGTGGTGAGAAAAACAAAGTAAACGGCAGTGTCGACCCCTGACATGGCAATAACATCTTTTTCTGAAGAAGAGACGGCCTCCTTGATCCAAGAGAAAGGGTTGCGGGTCTTGTAGCCTCCCTCCAAGGGCTCCAACCCCTTGAGGATCCTGTTGGGGTAGTACACCACATTGTTCCCAGGCCTACTCGATAGCAACGCAAACACAATCATCAAAACCAAGAATATCACAAACGAAGTTCCCAAAGACGTCAAGAACGAAGAAAATTCCATCTTGGCCTCTTCTTCTTCTTCTTCTCTCTACTACAATCACAAAAGTCCCTCACTTGTTGTGACACATCAATGCAATGCCCCCCCAACCGTTACTACTTCCCTCATTCAAAGCAACAGTTACGGGTGGTGGTTTCCGTTAATAAGAAGATGAAAGGAGATATTTTGAATAGCGAATGGCGAAGGTGGTAGTTGTTGTGGGGTACCCTTGTAACGCTTTGGGTGAATTAATGTAAAGAAGGTTTTGTTTTGGGTTTGAAGAATGCGTTGCGTGGAAAGAAAGAGTGGGATGAGTGTGTGTGTGAGAACGGAAATAATGGAAAACGCTGATGCGAGGCATTATGGCTCTTGAAAAGGACAAAACTTTGTCATCTCCCTGTTCCCTCTGTCAACAAAAACTTACTATCATTCATCTAAATACCTATATTACCCCTCAATAATTCGGATCCCCTGCTTCTCTTGATCCACTTTTAAATCACCTAATTATAGCAACTATATTCTTATTAATTATTCTTCTCTCTTATTTTATTATTTTTTGCTTTTCATTCAAGGATAAATCTGTCATTCTACTTTTCTTGTCAAAAACCAAATCATATTCGTTATTTTTCTCTCTTTCTTCTCAACGGTCAAGTGCCAAAAGTTACTTCAAATTACCAATTACCATTGTTGTTGGAATTCACAGGTGCTCCAATTCCAATACATGTAAAAGTAAATATTTGATTTTAAAAATTATATTCAAATTCATACATAAAATACGTAAAAAGTAGTAGTATCATTAAAATTTCGTTAATAATTAGTATTTAACTTATTTAATACATTGATAAAAAAAACTTGTTCAATACATAATAAAATAAAAAAATAAATACAAATCAATGTCATCTCTTTCCTTTTCTCATTAGTTATTACTAAGTTTTGTCAACAAAAAAATAAATTATTACTAAGTTACCTTGATTTGTACACTATTAACCCTTCGTTTCAAATCTTCAAAAAAAAAAACTTCGTTTTTAAATATAATTTTTAATTACCTATATAATTAAAAGTTGCTTCGGACTACCTTTACTCTTGTTATATAATTTTAGATTGAGATTAAAGATATTCAATATATCATTAGTAATTCACTACTCTTCTCCCTCACTATAACATATCTTTCTTTCTTCTTCTTTTTTTTTTGGACAAAACTCAATATAATATATCTAAAACCTCATCTCAACAAATTTTTAGTCTAGAGTATGTCTATTGCAGTTGGCATAGTAACTAATAAATAGTAGGAAAAAAAGGTCAAAATAATTGTTAAAATTCAAATAATATGGGGAAGAGACGGAGCCTAGTCACGTGTTCTCCGTGCGATTCTGAAGTAAGTCAAAAGATATTTTATTGTGTGATTCTATTACACCTACCTTTCTCCATAATAACCCTAAATATAAATATGTCGACTAGGGCTGCCAATTTATTATTATTTTTATTTTTTGAACGAATTGAATATACTTTTTTCAAAATCACCAAAACGGCGTAAGTACGCGTACAGCATTTTATTTAGGGTTGCGTAAAGTAGTACATTAGGCAGCATTTTTTTATTTCTCTTCTGAAAAATATATATGTAAATTGACGTTCAAATGATCTTTACCAGACTTTTACTTTTGTTCCAAGCCTAATCAATGTGATTCTTCCCATTTCGTAAGTAAGATATAGGAAACTTTAGAAATTTGAGCAAATTGATGGGTTATGAATAGCAGAGAATAAGTGGGGCTAGAACCAGAACCGAGAAGAGAGAAAGAGAGTGATTATCGGAAAGGGCATTGAAGTAATTTAATTTGGTGAATTGACGATTTGTTCTGACACACGCATGTTGCTGTGGACGTAGGTATCCTTTACCCAAACACTCAGGAATGAGGAAACGGCATGTGTTAGCGGACACGTGTGAGTGGCACATGAGACAGGTGGCACATGGCTGTTCTGCCGACAGAGGGACACTGGACACGGAACAGGACCCAACCACATACTGAATAAATAGAATCAGCCAGCTCCCAAAGTCATCATTTCATATGCTTCATAGATTCTTTTTTTCTTATTCAAACATCTAATTACGATTTGTGAAAAATATTTGTTGAAATTCATTAAAAGCAACATTAGTGGAGTGTGCGTAGAGTTATTGGAACTCAAACACGCGGTGGACACGGCTCAAAGGATAACAGATAACAGATAAAACATCCAATCCCTTTCTTTTGTGGATTATCTTTACTTTAGTGGACCCATTTTCATGACAGATAGATTCATCAACACAACATTTCTCTTATTTGCAGCTCATCAGCTCTGCTTTTTATTTTATTTACTAATTAAAGGTGTTCAATCAACAATAACACTCACGAGTTCAAATCTTGTATTAAAAAAAAACACGTAAAAGTTCAACATTAAACATTACCTGTTTTTAGTTAGCTTTCATGTCACGTTTTAAGAACACAGTAACACATGTATAATGTATAATAACAAAAATCGTCTCCAGTATTTTCTTTAATATTATATTTTCTACCTTTCAAATTAGTTAAAATTCAAATATTTTTTAAGTCTTTATAATTTTACTTATTTTTTTTTTAACTCTTATAATTTATGTGTTTATTTTTAATTTATTTTTAATGTTATAAAAAATTTAATAAGAAGAAATAAAAATATTAAAAAAATTATAAATATAAAAACTTAAAAAATTATCTTAAATTATATAAACTAAAAAATAAAATAAGTAAAATTATAAAGATTAAAAAAAATATTTTAACCATTATTTTAAAACATCACAGGAATTCTACTGATAAAAAAATCAGTGAGATGATGACTCTAATAAGTCCAAGATGGTGGAATGCTGGCGCAATGATCTCTTCGACGCGGACTGATTATGAACACTCAACTAAACAACTTTTCTCACATTTCTTTTATTTTATTTTATCAAGGTGGGCCGAATACGTTTTCTAAAGCCCAATGATTATTTAAAATAAAAGGAACAAATGGCAATAGTATGAAAGTTTTAATTAAAAAACATTCATAATGTAAAATTCTTTATATTCACTCGTGTCTCTAATAATTATACATAAATATAAAATTATAATATTACGGATAATTATTTAAATAATATATATATATATATATAATTTATATCTGAGAAATATAATAATTTACTTAAAAAATAGAGATAAAAAGTAATTATATATTAATAAAGATAATGTATCAACATTAAACTCAGTATGAAATTTTAGGAAAAAAATTCAAATGCATTCATAAATAACAAAGTCTTACCGCTTCTAACGAATTAATAGTTTATAAGCTTGGAGCAAGTAAACGACTCACATGAAATCGCATAAATTAATAGTTTTAATTTCTTTTATTTTTGAATACACCAAGTCAATATTGATACTCCAAAACCAAATTTAAGGCATCAATAAATCATAACATCAAACCGAATGAAGGAGTAAATTCAATTTAATTGAGTCCTTGAAGCCTCGTGGTTTCATCTGATTTGTAAAATTCATTTGATTGTAAAATACGGTTTGGTATTGACAAGCAAAATTGATGGGCATATGAACACATTGCTAAATTCTATTTCTTTAAAATTGAATGCATCATTCGTTTTGTAACTTTCTCCAATACTAGTCTTTGTGAAGTAGGTAACAATGATAGAATGGGAAATCATCTGAAGTTGCAGCATCTTGCACGACCTCTTGACAACTTGTCCCATAGACAGAGCATTTGCCTTGGTGATTGATAATGTGCAGTGAAGTAGCCCTCCATGCATCCGTACTGACAAAACTTCCAGTTGTGGGAGTACTGAACGGCGGCCACCGTTTTGTTAAATCTCTCAACCCACATTCCCAAGCTTACATCCTCCATTTTAAAGAGCTGCCACCACAAACAAATGTTTCACCAATCAATATTCAATAACTAACTGGAACTGGAACTAGTTATAGAATATGTATAAAGATGCAATGTTAAAGGACAAAGATTGTGGTAACAAACCCGCAGCCTCCTCTCCTTGTGTTGAGATATGATGAAAGTAACAATGTCTCTGGAAATTATGTATGCAGGGCCATTTGCGTAAGGAGGATATACTTCTTCAGGCCACTCCTGCACCAATTAATATGACAAGGGAGGTGGTAAATATAAATGACAAAATAAGTTATGAACCCACAATATAAAGCTAATCATAAACAACCATGTATAGTGACTTTGTTGATAGCTAAAAGCCTACATTTTTTTGCCCCGCCTTTGTTTATGACCCTATTTTGGGCAAAACGAGTTTCACTTGCATAGAAGGATCTGTTGGAATACACATGTAACTAAACATAATCTATATTTATAAGCTTCTAAGCGCTGGAGAACTATCATTTCAAAAATCAATCAGAAATGTGCACCCTTGCTCATTACCTGCAAGTTCAACTAAATGTAACTACTATCATACCTCAAAAGTAACGGCCCATTTGCCATTTCTTAGAGGCCGATGCAAGAGATTGAGATTGCCCATATAAAGGGGCTTTTTCCGGGGTACAGCTTCAATTTCTTTCAAGACAGTATCCACCCTGACAAAAGTGTCGTCATCACATTTCATGACATATGCGGCAGTCACATTCTGAACCTGCATGAAAGAAAATTGGTTTGTATAACTGCAGAGAACAGAAAAAAGACTTCGGAGCCACAAGAGTTGCACATTTTGAGGGATGTGACTGGACAAATGCAATTCAACTACCCCCCCAACATGTGTACAAAAATAGAAGAAACGCAATATCTGACTAAAAATTTAAAAATGAACTCACCCCAAACTCACATATAGCCATGGTTTTAAGCACAACAAGCTCGTAGCGGTCCATAAACGGCAAAATGATGATATCACCAAAGTAAGCAGCTTCCTTTCTCAGCACTGCATTAACTTCCTTCCTTGGATTCTTCATGTTGATGTTTAGAAATTAGAACAGGTAAAAACACAGAAAAATCAGCCATATCATATCAACAAGAATAATAATAGTGAAGAAGAGAAAATTTTAAAATACATAGAATGCCCTTCAATCCCAAACAATTACATAACTGTTTTTTTTTTAATCAGTAGAATCTAATGATGGCAATGAGGATCAAACTTAAGTCTTCATGCATCTACTCCACTTACCTACCATTAGGTCAACCCTAGTGGTTAACTAGTTGTGGTTGAATTGAAAAAATGATTTTCTCTTCACAAATTGCATTATATTTCATAGAACTCTGATATACTTGCATTTATTTACATTATTATGTTACTCAGTCCAAAGGGAAAATTATTCTTCACTGATTCAGGAGGATTAAAAATATAGGAAGTAATTTGCACAAGCAATAAAGGTTTCGTTAAACCAACCAATGTAACCCAAAACAGCAATCTCATTCCCATATAAACTATGCATTTAATGCCTAAGAAACCCTGATCCTAGAGCACATTTCATCTTCTCTTTTACTTTCTATAATCAATTTCAGCAGCCAACAAGGAGGTATGACTGTCGTATCTAAATTTATTTCAACAAATATTGGCAATAAATTATAGCAAGACAACCAGTAAATCATTATTAGCATTTTTTGTTATGTGAGAAATGTATAAAAAGCTGAAGTTATCTTCTGTGTCACAGACTTTTCTGTTTATTGTATTTTAAATTTTGAAGTGAATGACCTCGCAAAAAAGCTTGTGATTCTCTTCTCCATGAAATTATAAAATCAGTTCTACTTCTATGGCATGCTTGGTATGATGTAGAACAATCCAAGGGCGATCTCTTGACAGGGTTCTCCCTTATAAACAAACCAAAATTACTCATCTTGGCAGATTGTTCTCCAACTCAAATATCAGAAACTCAATTTCTCTTTTGAATGAAGGAAACCCAATATTATGTAATTATCAAAAAGTTTCTCAAATGTTTACATTAAAGATCTATCTTAGTAATAGGTTACTCCTATTCTAAGCTGGAATAAGATAATTCAAAATAGAATACAATGCCTAAATAAGACATAACAAATTATCCCAATCAACAACTCTTATTGTGACAATCAAAGCCTAAATAAAATAATAAAACTACAAAATCCAATCTGCATCATGGTATTACGAAAATTTCACTCACACACCAGATTAAAATAAAGGTTGTGTTCATGAGTCACTATACGCTTCTACGCCAAATAAAAATAAAGCCAGAAGCCTTACCAAGGCAACAAAAAATCGTACTACCACATCTGAGGACTTGACTGCAGCTGCTTGCATCCAAGTTTTCCGAACTGCCATACGTTCTGCAAAGTGATTTGAAGCAGAAAGAACTCCAATAAAAAGTCTAATGGCATGTTTAGGTAGAGCATTGGCTTTCCAGGTCTCTGACATTTCCAGTACTCTCTGAGGTGAGAAACTTTGATGTGAAGTAGGGAGAGAAGTAGAAAAAACTGAATGAACATCTAGGTCCCCTTTAACTACCAATCCTGTAGCATCTTCAAGTGTAAAACCCTGATGATAAAGTGGAAAAGAAAAGTCAGCTAGACAAACTTTGTAACCATAGTAGCATGCATTATAGAATACAACAATTAATTCCAATTATTCTTGATGTTAATCTAAGCATGATCCTTCTACAAATGGTAAGAGAGATATCACCAGTATAAATTATAATATGGCTGATGTACACCATAGACCAAATTCTGTCTATAGAACACCACATAAAATGCAAGAGGAATTTGCCGCCAGGAAATTCATAATTTCATGTTATTGAAGTCTGTTTGAATATTAAATCATGCTATTTATGCTAGAATGTATATTTATGCTATGTATCATGTTCATTAGCTGGTAATTAGGCCACACAAGTTAGTCGCTAATAATTAGGCTGTAACTTAGTTTCTAGTTAACTCCTAATTACCTCCTTGATTACTCCGGTGATTGATTGTAATCAAGCTATGAATAAGAGATCAAGTGTAGTCCGTTAGCACAAACTTCTCTCAATAATTCTCTTTCAACCATGTACAATATGTAAAATAAAATGAACAACACAAAGAAGCCCATCCCCTTGAATAATGATTGTCATGAATAACTTAATCACACAATTTCACTCCATCGAGATATTTAGTGCAAACATAACATGAAAACATCTGTCATCTCTCAATTTACTTACTGTACGATATGGAAATGAAGTCATGTGGCGTCCCCCAACGTTAATATGGTATCCATCAACACCAGCACGTAATGTAAGGACAAACATTCTACCCTCTGCAAAAGGAAATGGCCAGGTCATTTCTGGCTTCTGCTTACGCCCTATAAACCGCTTGAACCATGATGTGGTCTTGGATTCTTTCGAGTCTACAATGTCATTCCGCATCCATTTTTCACATCGCCTATACCCATCAACTGCCAAGCATGATCAAAAGGTTTACTTGTACATTAAATTAACACTCTCAAAGAAGATCAACGAATTCTGCAGAAAAATAAATTAAAGGATTATGGAACACCTTTATCATTATATTAGACGTAATGCTATTCTATATAAAGCTATTATCCCACTACATTGTAAAATAGTCGAACAGTCAAGAATTATTTTCTCAGAGCTTCCATTCTGTTATTTATCAAATAAAAATAAAGATCAAATGAATCCCCATATCACAAAACTAAAGGAGTTATATTAATTTATCATCCTTGTCTCTTTAGTCATATACTTTCTTGTGATTATCAGGGAAAAAGGTAGCCTTCATGAAAAAAATAAATAAGTTTTTTTAAAAAGATAGTGGGTAGTTATTTTTTATATATACATTTTTCCTATTTTATCCTTAAATATATATTGATGAAAAAAAAATTAGAATATAACCCACCAAAAAGGGGTATGCCCTTTATATATTGTTAAAAATAAATTATAGATTCTACAAACTGATTATCCATAGCTGCAAAATTATGGATATACACTGCCAGCCAAAATATGTTGTCATTATGGTATAGTCTTAACATCCTCGGATTTTACATCAACGAAATCTGGAAACGGGACCTTATATCTATAAAATCTGTTCATGCCACAACAATCTTGCATCTAATCTGATTCTTAATGTATGTTTGGATTTGATCAATGTTTACCCAAAACCAGCTTTTGAGTCGCAAACTCACTACAAAATTTTGATCAAAAGCTTTTCAGAATACAAAACAAGCTAATCCAAACTTTCACTACTATATTAACCATATAACTTATAACAAGAATAAGCATTACATCTGCTGTGTTTCCATTAGCAGCACACAGCAAACAAACAATAAGTTTTCTTTTGCTAATAATTTAAGCAACAAAATACTCCTTATTTTCATGCTCATTTGTCACCTTTTTCTCCTTATTCCATCAATTTTGAGATTACTAAGGGTTTGTTTGGATAAACTTTTCTAAAACCACTTCTGTGAGAACAAAATATGAAGAAAAAATGAAATAAGTTTCTTCATAAGTTAAAATTAACTTATGCATAAACTAATCTGTAGAAATTCTCTCCTATTAACTTTTCCAAAATCTCATTTTTAAGTCATGCATATGTGAGCTTTAACTTATGGAGAAACTTATCTTCATTTTCTTTCCTATTTTTCTCTCGTCTAAGTACTTCTAAAGAAGCTTATCTAAAGAGGCTCTAAACCTATCTACTTTCCTATTTTCTTCCCATTCTACATCACGATGAGAGTAAAGAAGCTTATGAATAAAAAACATGATAAAATCATACCAAGCATTTCTTCAGAACTCTCAGATGGCAGACCATCACATCTTTGAGCTTTTCCCCAGTGCATCCGGTAACAAGTATTATGCTCAATAACTGGACTTTTGCTCCAATCCCCTCTCAACCTAGGATTCAAGTGAAGAATCTTAGGAGGATCTTCCCCCTCCACCGACTTCAGCCCTTGTAATTCAATCACAAACTGCGAAACCGAAACCAATACCAATCCATCCCCTTTCCTCTTCCTAGCAAGCATAGGAGCATACTCCTTGTGAGCATAATGGGGTGTCCCCACCACAGTGATTGAAGAACCAGCAGCAAGACCACAAGGAAGAAACATCAACCCGTCCCCCTTCAACAAATCTTCCCTACTCATCGATATCCAAGAAGGACACGTCTCAGCCTTTCCCTCAATTACAGAGCTTTCTACAGCCTCCTTATCATCAACCTGGTCCAAATCTTTCCAGGCCTTCAACCCCAATGTCCAAGCCTCATCTGCCATTCTCTGAAACACAGATGAATCACCAGTCCTATTCCTATACCGCAAGATTTCCCCGGTAATCCTACCATATCCTTGAGGGTTTTTCTTCACAGATTCATGGCCATGATCTTCCTCCTTCATTGGTTCCTTGTATGGCCTCAAGGGAGCATCTTTATCCCTGTTATCCACTAACCTCCATTGAAATACATCTTTATAAACAGAACTAACAAAAGGTTTGCTCAAATCTGCATCTTCAGTGTCCCCAATAGCTGCCACCCTATCCAATCCAATTCCATCGTAACTCTCATCCCCACTCAACGATGACACAACTTTCATAAAGTGTGAAAAGTTACACGATATAAAAACCAAGTACAACACCCCAACACCGAACAAAAAATGTGACAATCTAAACCTCCTCGAATTGGGAGGTTCGCTTTTCAATCTCTTCATCTTCCAAAAAACAATTTTTTTTTTTAAAACCAAGAGTACAATGTAGTCTACAACAAGCCCCTCAAAAAACCCAAAAGCTGAAGGCAAACCCACCAATCGAAGGAAAACGACATGTAGGAAAACAACGGTTGGTGGGTTGAGGAAAAGAATCAAAGTTGCATGTAAATGAAAAGAAATCAACCAATGCCACAATAGTTCATTTCAGGGCATTGGCGTGGGAGGCGCAGTGTGGGAAGCAGCATCTGCAGAAGATGGTAATGGTAATGGTGAAGGTACTGCCTAGATCTTGGAATTGGTCTTCAGTGTTGGGGTGGAATCATGTCACCCTCTCTACCTCATTCGATACTTCAAGGAAGGTACTGTCCAAGAAAATAAATAAACAAATAAATTTTAACTCTTCGTCCCTGTTACATCTTATAAGAACTGAATTCCATACGATGGTTTCATGATTTAGTTTTGTGGTTTTTTAAGCCTTTAAATACAAGTTACACACGTTCCCATGGATAAACGTTAAAAGTAACGAGTTTATAAAAACTGCATCCATAATTAAACCAACCGTTCAATACAATACTTTCATAATTTATTATTGTATTTGGATATCCGTTTATAATCCTTCAAATGGAAGATGCACACGTTTCAATGGATACACGTAGAAAGTAAATAGATTCATGTTACGGTCTAACGAGTTTACAAATATACACTTACTACATATTTTAATATCTGTTTAAAATCAAGAGAAAAACACGTAAATTCTTTTTTCAACTCAATTAATTTTTAGACACACCAATTTTTTACTAAAATAAAAAATATTATAAAAATAGTCATAATAAAGATCCAATTTTCACTTATTATTAATATTGTTAGCGTTTTACACAAGTACATGATAACTTGCTTTGAATGAAGGGAATGAAAGGGGCAGGCGCAGCGTGGATAGATAAGTTTGGCTGGAATGCCACAACAAGTCAAATAATTTTTATACACTTGGAAAGTTGCAATTAAGGCCGTTTGAGTAAGGGGTCATAGTTTTATAAAATTCATTTTGCAAGGATAAATTAGCCTTCAAAAATATAATAATATCTTTATATTAAATCCATTTTATTAAGGTTAAAAAGTTAAAACATACCTTTTATATTTTGAAACTAATTTTATAATATTATGGAAATCAGTTTTTTTTTGTAAATTTACTTTTTAATTTTTTAACATTATTTAAACATAAGAATTTCTAAAACAATAATTATATCAAAATATAAAATAAATGAGCCCTCACTTATTTATATAATTTCTCAAATTTCTTTCGTTGAAAGGAAAAATGTTTAAACATCTAATTGTTATTAGAATTTTTTTAATTTATTTTGGGATTAGGATTTGTCTTATTTTCATGAATTTTTTTTTCTTTTTTACTTTTGGAATCGTTAGAGTTGATCTCGTGGTAGGGGTTGAGATAATATATATAGAGTCAAAGGTTTGAATCTAATATCATCATTATAATTTTGTTAGTTTGAAAAAAAAAATCTCTTACAAAACCTTAGTAAAAAGGTATATTAAGATCTTCAACTTACTTTTTTTCAAGTAAAAAAGGGTTTAAATGAGTTTAGATTCTAGAGGCTCTTTAGGATAAGATAAACCTCAAAACTCTATGAATACTTATAAAAATATTTATAGATTACTTATCAATAAGATCTTCATATCAGTAGCAAGAAGTTGAGGTCATATTCTTTTGAGATATGAGTTTATTTTTTACCAATTGGATCAACCTTTATCAGTCTTCAACTTATTTTTTCAAGTTACTTGCACCACCATCATATAATTAAAAAGAAAAGTTTGAATATGTTTTTAAGTCTATTAAAACTAAGCTAAATTTATTTTTCTCCTCAAATTTAAAATTAGTTATTTTAGTCATTGTAATTTAAAAAAAAAGAAGACTTATTTTAGTATTTATGGTCAATAGTAAAGTTATATGTTATGTAGTGTTATAGTAATTGTGCTGACAATGCCTAAGGCATGTAGTTGAGTTGTATTGATTAACTTAAGGTTAAAGAAGATATATTTTTAAAATTTGAATATCCCATTACAAGGATATAATGTTGTGATACTTTATAAGTTTAGTTGTTAAAAATCCTTCTTAAAAATTTAACTCTTGAAGTGGGATGTTGAATTTCCTATAAAATATTAGTTGATACAATATGGGGTCAGATCAAACCACATTGATTGTAAGCAACCAAATATAAATCTGCATAAGGGCATGGTCATACATGTATGAAGTGACCAAAATCGAGTAAGGTACAAGGTCAAAGGCCACACATAGATTTAGAGGGTAGTCAACGAACTAATTCTATAATAGACTTAGTTATGCATGTTAAGATTGTGATAAGCTCGGACTCAAGTTATCTTACTCTGACAAAAATATTGAACTTCCCTAATTAAGTAGCAAAATATGAGAAATCGTGTTGAGTTGTGAATTTCTATCCAAATTTGTTGCTGATATAGCAAGTTCAAAAAGATCGTGTTGTTAAGTTAGTTTGATAGAGTCAAGTTACTTAAATTGTTCACTTGTATTGTAGGAGATTTCTTAGTTGAAATATGTGATAACACATATAATTGTCATGTTGTGCATATGTTGTAGTGTTGATATGTTGTGTTGTACATATGTTAGGTGATTATGTTGAGAAGTTGTATTATTGTGTAGTAATTCAAAATGTTGTGTTGCCAAGTTATAAACTTTTGTTGATATGTTAATCTATGTTGATTAAGTGGAACCTTGTGTTGTGATGGCTATGGAGTTTGTTGGAGTTGTGTATTGTTAGTTTTATGCTTTTATACTATGTTGTTTCTTTTGAATCTAAGTTTACCCCTACATGGTTGGACTACAATGATCATATTCATTATAGAAGCAGGGTAGGAACATGCTTGAGGAGTACATGTTGAGAGTCATGCTAGAGGATGGTGGTATTGTTGAGCTAACCTAGTGTAGCTATATATATTTATTGTAGTTGTTTGATTGACAACCTAGATTTATGCTACCTATCCATTATTACTGTATATACATATATGTATAACTTATAATTGTAATCCATCTAAGATTCTATAAAAAGAAGAAACAAAAAAAAGTGAAAAAATATATATACAAGAACAAAAGTAATAATATTTATTTATAAACAACAATTCTTAATGACCCTTAACTTTATAGTGGTGACTTTTGTTTTCAATCTCCATTGTTTACAACTTCTACTATATTAATTTTAAAATAAATTATTAATAATTAAAAATAATATTATTTTACAATATAAATCATTCATCATAAATTTAAAGTATAATTTATATATTTAAAAATATTTATTTATTCAGATTTTAAATATAATTTATATTTTTTACATGCATAATTTAAAAAAAATCTTAATTACATATAATAAACCTCTAACATGTGTATTGAACATGCTAAAATATTAATGTCATACAAATTTAAAATATGCTTAAACATGTTTTTAATCCTTACAAAATGAACAAATTTTGATTTTAGTCTTTACAAAAAATATTTTTTGTTTTTCATCATCTAAAATTTAGAAGTATTATCTTTAATTCATGTTATTATATAATTATTTTTCACTAATTTATTTCTTAAAAGATCAAATGACCATCTCACGTGTTATCTACAGTAGTTAGTAACATCATATCAATGTGAGTTACCTCTAAATTTTTTTATAGGTTTTTAAAATAAATATTACTACCTCTTGTCCTTTTATACCCTTAATTTTTTTTTAATTCTACTTTATATGCATTCATTTATAACCAATATTAAATATAACAACAAATTAAAATAAATGATACATTAAAAATAAAATTTAAATTTATAATATTTGTTTTAAAACAATCATTTTAATTACTTTTTTTTTATCTTAATTTATAATAATTACTTATAATTAGGATCAAAGATAATATTTATCTAATTAAAAAAATTTAAAGATGAAAAATAATAATTTTAGATTTTAAATAAATAGAAATTTATAAAAATTAAAATTAAAAATCACTTATTTTAAAAAGTCAAATACTTTACGAATATAAAAAACAATGTTTATAAAGTTTTTAAAAATAAAAACAAATATTTTTTTTTTACAAATTCCAAAAATAAAAAAAACTATCTCTATTTTACAATATTAAAAAAGATATTTAAACCTTTAAAATATTTATAACATGCGAATAATTTAGTTATGAGAAGTCAAACTTGCTTGGCACGCATTGTATACGTGGCGGTGAATATAATATAACTATAAATTGGATTTTTGATATTGAAAGACCCCTGTGGGTTTGGAATTGGGGATTAGGGTTCAGAGCGAAGATGATCGAGGTTGTGTTGAACGATCGATTGGGGAAGAAGGTGCGCGTGAAGTGCAACGACGATGACACCATCGGCGACCTGAAGAAACTGGTGGCGGCTCAGACGGGCACGAGGGCCGACAAGATCCGCATCCAGAAGTGGTACACCATCTACAAAGATCACATCACTCTCAAGGATTACGAGATCCACGACGGCATGGGTCTCGAACTCTACTACAACTAAATTCAAGGTCCATTCCCTTCTCAATCATTCGTCCTTTTCATTTTTCTAAAGACATGCTATTAGGGTTTCCCACTTTTGATTTCTGCAATTTGCTGTCACAATCTTATATTATCTACCGATGTCTGAGTGGTATTCAATCCTAACGTAGAGGTTTCGTTTACTTTTGTAACAATAGTATTGAATTTTGGTTTTTGTTTCAGGTGTGTTTTATGCAGAATATACTATGCGCTGAGAATGGGAAAAGCGCCGAATGTAATTTTGACTTGCGAAAAACCCCTTGCTTTGAATAATGTACATCCCCATGACATTGGGTTTATATACCGTTGACACCTTACGATGCTTTCTTATAACTTATATCTGATGACTTGTTTCTAGCTTCATTTGGGTGCGCTATTTCTTCCTGTAGAGTCTATGTCTATCTATTCAATCTATCAAGTGTTTGATTTTACCAATTGCTTGGTCATCAATCAACTACTTTGCCTACTTCAATTCACTGGACAATGGATATTTGACATAATGGTTGGCAAATTGACAGTGCTCTATGTGTTTAATATATATGCTGTTTCGATAATTAATGAAAAGGCCGTGAGAAAATAGTTTCTTCTACGTGGTTTAATTTGCATTAGATTCATGGTTCGCGGTATAAATACACTGTATAAAATTGCCTTGGGTAATTCTAATTGTAGTTGTATTGTTTTGGCCACCCATTGGAAACCACTGATATAATAGAAACATACATGTTGAAAATTGATATTTGACTTGCGTTTTAGTTTTACTTTTTCTCATAGTAGTTAATCTGGAATCAAGATTAGTATGTTAACTCGATGGAATCAGGTGTTTAAAGTGACATTTCATTCTATTCATGAAGTTCGTGGTTGAGTGATTCTTTATTCTTTATACTGATATTTGACTCTTGAATGCACAAAATGTACAACGTGACCAATGATTCTATTAAAAAGTTAACCGATAATTTTGTATTTGCCTACTGAAATTCATCTTCGAGAACATTTTCCGTTTTTGAAATGATGGAAGCGACCTTGTCTTCAACAATGATTTCTTTTTCGATCAAAGCTCAGAGATGACCTTTATTGCATCATAGCGATATCATTAGAGACTCGCAGGCTCTTTACTACTCTAATTGAGATACCTTGACTAATACAAATTAGGTCAAACCAGATTGCCAACTTCTCACCTTGAGTGGATAAAACTTCCCCCTTTCATTATCCGCATGTGTACGCAAGATCTGCCGTTGGTTTGTAACCGGCGAGCTTCAGTCCTGGGTCTTGTTTCTCTAACCATTGAATATATTTTATGGTTCGAGATATCATCCATGAAGAGCTCATGAACTGTGTTATCCATCTCTACCCAACTGCTGCCAGGTGTTTCAATCAATCTATTATTGCATTTGTATACCAAAAAAAAATCGCATTTTCAATATGCACGCTGCTGCTTCACCTAGAATTCCCATTGAACCATAAATATTGGCGCTTTAAACAAAGCCCCAGAATGGGATGTCTCAAATTAAAAAATGTATTGCTCCACACGTTTCCCTCTGCAACTTTGTATTCGACAGTCAAGTAATTATGCTTCATGGACATTGAGCTAATTAATATTTGTTTGGATACCAATTTAAAGTTACGTTCAATGCAAAAACACATGTTTTGATAAAAAAAAAGTTTGAGTATAGTTTTTTAAACTCCAATTAAACTTAATTCAACTAGTTTCTAAACACATTTTTAGTTTCTCTGCTTCATCCAGACGAGCAATGCTACTTAGAAAATCCACCACATAACCTTGTTGGAAGAAATTCCATACACTTACCATATCTAACTACTCAAGCCCCTTATCCCTCATTCCAAAATGAGTACATGCTGTTTCCAATCTCATAAAAACAACTGTTTAAATATGTTTTTAGTTCTTTACAAATATATTCAATTTTGTTCTCAAATGTAATTTTTTAATTTTATATTTTTTTTTATCGTAATTCCTATATTGAAAATTTGTTAATGAATTTGTGAAATAAAACTTATTTAGAAGCGTCATTGTTTTAAAACATTACATTAAACACTTGTTTAAAATCATCATATTAAACTTAAGCTGGCCTAATCAATTTTAAAAGATCAAAATATCAATTTTTAATTTGACAGATAAAACAAATTCACTCAAATTTAGAGAATTATAAATATATTAAGCCTAAAAATATTATCTAGCTCATTTCATGTTAAACATTTCTCTAAAACAATTAAAATCTTCATTAGCATGCGAGGCATCGCCAAGTCAATGATAATAAATTAGTAATATTTGGAGAGATCACATCTTTCTTCCGCATTGTATCGAAGGCCACCCTAGCATCAACTATGTACCCATACTTGCATACATATCCGCTAAAGCATTCCCGCAAAACAGCCCTTACTCCTCTTGCTTTTGTCTTATAAACCTATATATATCCACTTCTCCAGATCAAGTGCACAAGCAGGCTACACACTGTTGCATCTGTCAACAAATCAAATGGCACCACCACATCGCTCATTCTGTGCATAACCAGCAATCATGACATTCCACACGAGATCAGAGGTGGCGGGGAAGAGGGTAGGTGACAAGTTGGCTTTGTATTTGGTAGGGTTGGCACATGATTAGTTGTTGTGCACACTTTACCACTTCACAATGTTCAAAATGTCAATTTCTCATAAAAAAATACTTAGCTTCTTCGGAAAATAATTTTGAAAACTATTTTTTTAAAATAACTAAGATTATTATTTGGTGATTTTTACATTAGGTAATATCCAAGTATTCAATTCTCATGTTACACGTTTTCAGGATACTCGTGCGTGGACTGGACAGAATACAATCAGCAGAATCTTATTTTATTCAAAGCGGAATTGTATTAGTATTAGTATCATATATCCCGGTGGTTACCACATTGTTCGGTTAAAATAAAGATTAATTAAAATAAATAAATTTTCTGCATATACCTAATGAATTATAAACTCATTTTCATCTTCACGATTGCAATTCTCTGTCTTCATGCGCAAAAATCTAAAATTGGTTGGTCATTATACTAAATGTAAAATAAAGATTATTTTTGTTTCTCTGCTCTATAGCATGTGCATGTAGTTTTGTATTTACAGTGTCTATATCATCTACCTAATCAAAACACAACTTCTGCAGGCTGCCATATCCTAGTATTCATTAACAACATGGTCAGATACAGCCTTCGGGAGTGAATGGATATATACGTTAGTACTTTGTCATTAGTGAGCCAAGTGTCCTTCAAACAAGAAAAAACCTCATAAGTTAATCTAGACAGGTAACAAGCTAAGGAATAAATAGGAGTGGCCACCCCTGAGAGCCTCAATTAGAAAGTGCATCATGGTCACCCTAGAGTTTCAAATCTAACACGATCTCACGTTTGTATGTACCAAGCTAATGAATAAATAGATCTAAAACATTGACTGTATACAACCATCTTACAACTAAAGTGGTCAGAGAAAGCAGGAAGAGCATATGATGCTATAAGAATTCAGAAATCTTCAACACCATAAGGAGTGATGGCCACAATTTCTCCTGTCACACAGAGTAATGTAGAAATGTGAGAATAGAATTCCCTGAATTTTAATTTTTTTTTTGTACTAACACGTTATTCTACCCACAAATTTGATTGGGAAGTTACAAACACATTTGGAAAGAAAAACAGATAAATGCATGGTAGAAGAAATTAAATTATGTCCACTTACTTGAGCTATGAAGTTTATTGAACCCTCTCAAGCATTTTCATGATCTGGTTTTCCATTCGTAGTGGACGATGATGTCTTTGTATCATTGCTATTTGATTCTTTTTGATTGCGACGCTCTGACTTTTTTCTAAAGCCAAACCTTTTTGGGAAAATATTCCAACTTTTCTTTGTCTTTGTCAACTTTTGCAGATCATTTCTAATGCTTGAGCATTCCTTCTCCAGCTCCAAAAGACGTTCCCTCAAGTTTTCAGTTCCCTCTGCTGAGTCCCGTTGACAAGTATCATTATTTGGGAGGCCAAGATTTCCTTGGTTTTGTGCGTTCTCAAGGTTTTCAGAAACAAAGAACCAGCCTGATATTGATGTGCGGAGTCTAAGCTGTTCAAAGAACAGGACTTGAACGATTACTCGTAGAGGCAATCTTTCATTTTGTGCTGCATGAGTGCTCGCTTCCAATGAGAGCTTTTGGCAGTTCATCAATCTGCAAAGTTGCTCCCGTTCAGAATCTATCAGCCACGGATGTACCTGTAGTTGTAAGAGTTTCACGTTAGAATTATCATATTTGAAACAGTTTGGCACAAAAGAAAACAAAATAAAGTTGAAATGGTACTTTATTGTAAGATCTTTGTGCTAAATCTATGGTGTTAGGATATCTAGTAAGAAGTCAGTGAAATAAAGTGAAGTCAAACATAAAGAGATAAAACAAAGGGCTTAATGATCATTTATTACCTGCCTAAAATAATTTTACATTGTTAACCAATCAAAAAATTGTTATGATTTTTAAGACATTATATAAGTCAATAAATTTACTACATATTATTATTTGTGAATCTGTGATTGGATGAGTGTAAAACTGTGCATAATCCATTTTTTCTAAAACAAAATCACCATTCCATTATTTAGATTTATGACGGAATGAAAGAAAAAGTCGGATCTATTCCCTACCCTCCAAATTAGAGGGAAAGAAAAAGAAAGATACCGGATGAAATGGAATTTAATGCATTCCATCACATTTTAAATAGTCTGAACCATAAAACCTATTTATGTTCTATTCCATTATGCTCTATTCTTTGAGAGATTCATTCACCAAATAGGCTTGTTAAGCATTCTTTTTTTCTTTGTTATGAATTCAATTTTATATTCTTTCTCAATATAGCTACTGTAGCTTTCAAATATCGCCAATACTATTATGGTCCATTATGTCTTCCTCAATTTCAGTTCTTTTTCAGAAGTTGTAATATCTATCTATTTATATACCAAAACATCTAGTAAACCAGAAACATAAAACGGGTGTATAAAGTATAAACTCATTTCTAGGGCAAGCTAGGGTATCCAAAATGATCTAACCTTAAGGTATACATCTATTGCATGGTATATACCATCATCAAGTGGCCTAGAATAATCTGGAATTGCAACAGCAAGTGTTTGAAACTTGGTCAAGTTCAAATTAGTATCTGAAGCCACCTCAGCAAGATATCCATCAACCAAATTCGCCACCATTGTCATAGGTGTCAATGCATCAGCTCCAGCTATTAATGCTCCCTGTTCAATTATACATGGAGAAGCTGCTACAGATGCAGGCATGTATATAGACAAAAAATGATCAAGAACCCTCTGAATGCAGTCTATATCATAGAGTGTCTCCACCGAGTATCCCATATTTGGTATGAGAAGATCCACAAGTGAAGCCTGGTCTAGTTGAGCTCCTACCCTTTTCTCCAAGTTTTCTCTACATGATGGACTTGCACTCAATATCATGGCTGTGCGGAGCATCCTAAGCAGGTGCTTTGAGGATGTCACCCCTCTCTTATTAGGAATCAACTCCACAATTTCCTCCAATAGTGCCCTTTGATCTGCTTCAGAAGTATTAGGAATGGTAGCATGGCTTGTATCAGTGAAGCTTGATTGCCTATTCATCAATGGGAGAAACCTCCTAAGATAATATATGAGAGATGCAGCAACAGCCTCAGATTTCATTCCTTTTGCTTCGATGGCTATAATCAGTCGTTTATAGAGGGGCAGGCTTAACAAAGACACATCATAAAACCACCAATCATCACATTGAGATGGTTTCATCTCAGAAGAAATTCCATTCCATAACTCATTGTCTGATTGATTCTTCTTGAAACTACGTTTAGACATAGGCCTCTTGAATAAGCTTGGATCTGAACATGCCTTCATAGCCAAGGAATCAATGCATCTTGAAACTATATGAAGGTCTTCTGCAAAGGGTTGCACTTCCTCACATGTTTCAAGAGCTTTTATGGAATCTGGCCAATTGCTGAAAACCTCATTGAGAAAAGCCTCAGTCTGTGCAACAAGATTCCCTTCACCATAGTTTTCAGTCATTTGGAGGTACTCAGCTGCACATCTGAGACTGACTACATTCAATGATGTGATATCTATTTTTACACCATAGCAAAACCTGGTTATATTCTCAAATGTTATGGCTCCACCAGGAACATCATGAAGTTGCAAAACACAACTTGATCCATCCTCATTTGAGGACTCCGCAATGAGTTTCTTCAGTAGGCCACTTCTAGAAAGCAATGGAAACTGCATCAAAATCACAAAGGTAGAAACAAACTGAGGACCAACATAAAAAAAAAGAGGCAAATACATATATGGGAAGAAAATGAAACAAAATGCATGTATTATGCTGAATCAAAACAGTCACCTTGTGTAGGAGAAAAGAGATTTCGCCAACTTCAATGGTAACATCACTTGGAAGTCCTGTTGTGCAAACCCTGAATGTAAAACAAGATTAGGACCAATAATCCAAAAATCAGGGGCATTTGCAAATAAAATGTATTAAAGGTTACATTTTTTATGTGGGAACATAAACAAATAAAGAATAAGAAAAAGGGTATGAGGACCCATTAGAAAATTGATCTAGAGACAGATGAATGATCACCACGTTTGGCCTTCTCGACGAAAAGGTTCAGACTTTGATCCCAACTTCATGAATGTCATGATATATATTTAATTGATATAGGATATTGCTGTTTGAAGATTCATAGATTGAGACATGGGAAACAAAAGGTGGAGGAGGGTGAAGAGGAAAAGGAAGAGAAAGAAAAAAAGAATAGTGATGATGCTCCACACACACAAGAAGCGAGTAGTAACTGAAGGAGCGACGAAAACGGTTAACGTAGCTATCTCCAAATTCCGCTTATGTTGTGTTTCTCTCTCTCTCTATCTATCTTTCATCCGATAATTAGTTAGCAATAGCATGCATAATAATAATAATATATCTTATTTGAATGAAATTTTACATGCAAGACATTCTTCACAAATTCTCATATACTATCAACTCAAATCAACAAGATGATAACTTTTCTACCGGTTTGAGGTACTTTTTTTTATTTTATTTATCTTATCTAATTATATATATATATATATATATATATATATATATATAACTGATTTGAAAATATTATCAATTAGGAACTTATCTAATCTTTTGCACTTTTTTGAAAAAATAAATAAATTATCTTTTGCACTTTAAATTTAATCTGTTACATAGATAAGTTCATAATTATCTGAACAAGATTGCATTCAAAAACGATACTTGTAAAAAAAATAAAATTATATATATATATATATATATATATATAACAATCTATAATTGGATAATATCATTACTAATAATGTATTTTAATTAAACCCTTAAATTAAATAAAATCCAAATACAAAATAAATATAATATTAAATATAATGATAAATCACACCTCAATCTAAATTATAAAACACAAGTTATGATAATTTTAAATTTTTAATAAAAATACAAATGTTCACAATAAATTCAACAATACAATATAACTTTTATATTAGGGTTATATCATAGTTATTTAACACAAACTTGTGATTTATATTATATTTTTTTTATAATTTGTTGTTGTGATATTTTTTTTTTTTACATAGTATGATTCAAATTTATTAATTTAAATAGTTCAACACTTATACGAATTTGTAAAAACTAAAAATCTGAGAGATGAAGTCATATTACTTTATTCTCCTATTCATTTAGTGATTTAAAAATAAGTCTAATATTCTAAACAAAGAAAAATAATTAAGAATTATTTTAAGTTAAGATTGTATAAAAACTACTAATTAGGGTATGAATAAATAACATATTCTTATTAAAACTTACATTAAAATTTATAAAAATCAGAAAAATGTATTAATAATATTTTATCATAAAAGCTTTACAATTTTATTGTATTTTATGTATCATTGTTGTTCGAACTTTGGTTCTACGGTGAAATTTTGATATATCCCTAGAAGATTTCGAGACTAATCCCCAAAATTTAGTCACAATTTTAACGTTTTAACTTCTTATTTAGTACCAAAACATAACACAATAAAATGTAGCATTTTAGAAGAAACGTGATACGACGGAAGACGAGGAAAAATGATAAGGAACTCGATCACTATGACAGTGTCAGTGGTAGCATAAGCGAGACACTGTCTCAGTTCTGTTTTCCCAATTTTATTCTTATCATTACGACGCCGTTTGAATTTGGTCGAAACCCAGATTTCGGTGGGAGATTATGGCTTCCATTCACTCCAATTTCCTCCCCAACTTGTCCTTCAATCACTTCCAGGTTATCCTTCTAACTTCAACTTCATACCTTATCTCCACTTTACTTTTTATACTATTGAAACAAAAAAACAAAAAAAATCAATTTTTAAGTGATTGAGGTGACGAATTACACATTTTTCTTTGTCCCATTTACATTATATGCCTTTATTGTATGTGAAATGGAGCTAATTTGCATCATACATTGGTTGAAACTTGAAACCTTGTAGACACCATCATCATATCTGGTTGGTGCTGGTATTTTGCAACGTGGAGTTAGTTTGAGCAGTTGTAGAAAGAGGGTTCCTTCATATAGCTGCATAAAGTGTGAAAAGAAAGATGATGAACACATTGAGCATGTATCAGTTGAGCGTCCACCCTATTACAGTTACATGGACTCCACCTCCGGGCAGCTGGAGCCGGCTTCCGGCGCCCGAGCGAGTATTCCTAGTCAGGAGTATTGGCCTGAGGGAACTGCTAGCCGTGTGAGGGCTGCTAGGGCACCTGCTCCAACTGCTGAATCATCAACCTCTCCATCTTATGGAGCCAAGCCTGGAAGTAGGAGGAAGAATTACAAGACATCAGTTCATGCTGCTGCTGCTGCTGCTTCCTCTCAGCCAGTTGTTGAATCCACTGCCTCCGGTTCCACTGAGGTTTTGGTTGACTCTGTGGAAGACTCTCAGGATGATTTGTCTGACTTTGTTGTTTATCAGTCTGAACCTGAGGAGGAAGTGTTGAGTGAATATGAGATGGATAAGAGACTTGGACTTCCTCATCCCTTTGTTGATCCAAAGGTTAATAAGCCGATAGAGGGAACGCTTTCGAATGACGAGCTGTGGTGGAATTGGAGACAGCCGGAGAAAGAACAATGGTCCAGGTGGCAGAGGAGGAAACCGGATGTTGAAACGGTTAGTGTGTTTGTTGGTTTTATGGCTTATGACTGGAATTTGTTTTATATATGGATTAATTCACCATGATAAATTTACGGATTAAAGGGTCATGTGGCCAGTTCATTTTTTCTTTTCCTTTTTGGAAATCTGGTTAACAATAACAACTAAATAGGCTCAGGAATTTGGGCTGTAAAATCATTTTTCTTGTAAGATGCACTCAGTCCCCATCTCTGATAGTTTTATTTGAAGTCAGAAATTCCATTTTTGATAATTAAGTCTTACTTCTTGAGTCTGAACTTTTCTACCATTTTTCAGGTTTTCCTGAAAGCTATGGCAGAAACTGGGCAAATAAAGCTTCACGGTGAACACCCAACATTAGCTGAAACTGCTCTTTACAGAGCAAGGCGTGAAATTTATAAAGAAGAAAGGTATTCTTGCCTAATGCTGATAGGTCTGATAAGCCTAAAAATAAAAGGGGTGTTATTTTTGGTGCATTCTGAATGTATGATGTATAAGAACTGCAAGCAATAAACTAAATAGAAAGGTTAAACAACAGTCGCTTGAAGATTGACAAAGTTCTGAAAGGACTGAGAAAATGCATGAGAATAACCTTTGTATGCTAAGAAGACTACCTGACACAATACACACCTTGAATTAACTTTAAGGAGAGTAACCTGAAAAAGTTTTTGCGGTCCTTACCAAACACATGCTGCTACAAGTTTGTTTAAGCCTTTTCATTTAAGGGTGCATTATGTAATAAACTGACTTAAAAAACAGTCAATATGCTTCATCTATTTAAAAGGTGGAAGCTTGATTTCTGCTTCCTTGTTAAAACAGGTCTACTGGGTGAGTGACAGTATTCAGGGCACTCAAAAGATAGCGATAGAATTATCCAGTTATGTGAATGTTAGACTCTTTCGAGATGTATTTTTTCAAAAGGTAAAGAGAATACAGGATTTGCTGTATTTTTATTTTTAAAAGGTAATCTATAAAAATATATAAAGGAGATATTCCCTCTTTTGGTTTCCACTTTTTTAATAATGAACTATGAACTTAAATAATGAACTATGAACTTTAACCACCCATTAAAAAAAACGTAAGTTGTAACTTTTTTTTTTATTCCTTAACCACTCAACAGAAAAATGAACTCTTTTTCTTTTATTTTTTATTTTTTACTTTCTAAATAAATATGTGGAGGCACATAGTGCCTCTTCCCCCTCTAATAATAAAAGCAGAGTCAGATTCAAGAAAAAAGAAAGAGAAAACCTACTCTAGCTTTGTTGGGTTTTAGTGTGCTTAAGCATGATTGTATAGAGTTAAATTTAATTACCCATAATTGTAAAATTCATATATCAAAATTAATTTTAAAACTCAAAATCACTTGCACATAAATAGTCACGAGAAATTCCTGCTTCATTTTTTTTGTAATAGTTGCTTTAAACCAGCAAAATGTTGATTACTAAAGCTTACTGTAGCATTTTGACTCGCAATTGAAACTGAAAAAACTCCTGATTTTTGCAGGCTTCAGGCTGAGCAAGATAGACTGGAAAGAGATGGTCCAATTGCATACTATTCAGAATGGGTGAAAGCATGGAAAAGGGACACATCTCGTGAAGCTATTCAGAAGTATTTTGAAGAGACAGGGGAAGATGAAAATGCTCAACTAATTGAAATGTTTTGCCATCAAACTGATCGGGAGTATCGTATAATGATGGGGACTGATCTTCGTATCCAAAGGGATCCTTTAGCAATGCGAATGAGGGAGGATCAGATAAAGCAAAGTATTGACTTCAAAAATTAAATATTTTTGTTTCATAATTGTATCTTATTTAACTTTTTAGTTATCTCACATCATATTGCTCTTATTTTTTATGATTCTAAATTTATTCCACTTTATTAGCATTGTTTATTAAAGAACCACTCAACCTAAACTTTTTAGTTTATACTGTCAGACAAGGGCCCCAAAAAAAACATGAAAATCCACTAGGTGTGAATAGTTACATAGTTGAGAATCAACACTACTTTCTTCTAATATTTAATTTAATTTAATTGTAACTTTTTTCCAAGGAAACAATTATAGTCTGTATTTATAAATATTATTGTGCTGTTATTTGGACCTAGTTTCTGAATGTATTTAGGAAAGAAAAAAAGGATATATTGACTTCCATTTGTTATTATATCAACTTACTGATCATCTGTTTTTCTTTTACTTTCTTTTATTATTCTATATCAATTTCATAATAATAACTAGAAGAAGTCTTCAGCTTGTTACATTTCATTTTGTCCTGGAAACTCCTGACATACATTTATTTCCTGTTACTTTATTTAATGTAACTCCCAAGTATTATGAAACTATTCATTAATTGCCCATATGTCATCATAATTTATGCATAGGCGTCTACTTTTCAAATAGTTTTGCTCACTCTACTTAAATATTTTAACCCAGAATAGTAGTTGAAAAAATTCTCTTTCTTGCAGTATGGGGTGGAGATCCAGTTTACCCAACTGTGAACTATATTCAAGATCCAAATGAAGTGATTGACTACAGGGGGGCAGATTTTCATGAACCAACGCCAAATATGGTGGCTTATCTGAAGGAGGTTAATCACACTAAGCTCTTCTTCCTTGTTTTCTTTTTAAATGAGTACAGAATATGAACGTATTTCCAGGATGAAGTGCTCAAAATAATTTGGGGATAAATTTTCTCTCTATATAAATGATGTGCTTGAATACTGCTTATCCTGTCTCCAGAATAAAAGCTTCATAGGGTAATTGATGGTTTTTTTTATCCATCTCATAACTTCATTATTATTTATTACAAAATAATATCATCTCTCTAACTTCTAAGATATCTTGTCTCACATTTTCTCTCTTTCTCAAAGAAAATAAAAAGAAGAAAGACAATTCTTCCTGTTGGTTATAACATTGAATTGTTGCCAGTTAATTTTTTTGTGTTCGAAAATTTCACTGTTGCTCGCTGCTTCTATGAGGATAATCCTCAAAGCACTTGATAGTTGACAGCCTTTTACAAGTGTTGTACTGCAGTTACAGTGGCTAAATTTTATCCTCAAATATATATATATATATATATATATATACACGCCCACACCAAATTTATAACGATTGTGAATTGTGTACAATTTCTGAACTTTTTTCATTATATGATCAGCAAGGAAAACTCATTTCAAGGGAGGAATTTGACAAGATTATGGCTAAGGAAAAGACTGAACAAATTGAGGTAAGAAGGTTTGAACTTTATAATACTAATTGTGTATTATTTTGCAAAAACATGAGTTGCATATAGGGAATTAATTTCTTGAAGTGATTTATTGATTAGTTTTATATGATTTGCATTGGGTGTTGGAAGGTTAATTGCAGACAAGCATTGTTTTATACCTGTATTAATTTGTCAGGTGCTAGCCTTTTTGGATGAAGTCTATTGATTTATGAATATAAGATTATCAGTTGGAAGGCTTAGTATCTTAATCTTCTACGTCCTGATATGTAGACTGCCTTAATGAATGAACTGAAGGAATGATGTGTCCTCTTTATATAAAAATTGGAGTAATGTCTTTCATAAATAATAATTCAATCTAACATGTATCATCAACCATCCATTACCTTTACGTGAAACTTCTGTTTTGTTTTCCTTTGCCTGCTATTACATTGCTAGCCTAGCTTCTCTTCCAGCTTCCATTGAAGCTGATGAAAAGCAATTGGAATGAGGACATGGTTTTATAATTCATTGACAACAGAATTCTTATGGAATTACTTAAGTGTTTTCTCTTTCCCATGTTGGTTTTCCCTTGAACTTCATACTTTACTCAAGTGTCAAGTTATACATAATGAATCTCATAACAATTACTTTCTCTTTTGCACCCTCAGCCTTCATTCAAACACTACCTTTGATTTGTCATAGTCTGATACCCTTTATTTTGCTATATGATAGATGACAGACATGGATGATGCTATGGCCAAAGCTGTTGATATTGGAGAAAATGACGTGAGCTTCAATTCACCATCTTTATAGAATTTCATTTACCACCCTCTGCAGTCTGCTAGTGGTTGTATAGTGACTAGTGAGTTCCATTCCTAAATGATTGTTGTAATTAACATCTCCCCCCCCTCCCCCTTTGTTTCTTACTTTTTAAAGCAGGATGAAGAGGACAGTGATCTTGATGAGGGAGAGGAAGAGGTAGAGGAAGAAAAGCTTTCTGATTATTGGAGTGTGTTGAAAAGTACTCCTGAGCTTCGCAAGTCAAAGGTATTCATGTAAATCTGAAATTTTCTCATTTAGTAGGTTTTGAAACAATCAAGCTTTCTTCAGTTTTCCTTTTAAAGACAGTAGTCCTAGGTGGATCAAAGGCTTTCAGGTATCTCCTATTGGGACAACTATCCAAATGGAAGTCTTTGATATATAATTTTATATTTCCGCATGTTTCATACTTCATCTGTAACGATGTGTAATCAACAAAACACCCCTTCCTCTCCTTGATCATGCAGCCAAAACCAAAGAAAGACGGTTCTCTGTCACTGGATGATGCCATAGAAGATTCAGAGAACTTGACTGATTTCCTCATGGACTTTGAAGAAGAAGAATGACATGTCGCCTTGTGAAGCATTCCATGTCAAGTGATGTATTGCATTGTAGACAGAAGAATAGAAGGTTTCGTTGTTAGTCTTCCTTATCAAATTTCTTGAACTCTCAGTAACTTCTTTTGGCATTTTCCTCGATGGATGGGGTGGTCAAGGGTTCTATTATATTAACTTAGTTAAGGTTCCACATGAGCTATTCCCTTTAATACTCAGTTAAGTAGTTGTTTCCAACACCTGTCTACATAAACAATTTTGATATCTCAGTCTTCAAACGGAGCTTAGAAGATAAACTAACTAGGAGAGTGACCATTCCAATATGTAATATATTGGTGCATATTGTAATCTTGGTGTAAACTAGAATTTACTATATTATGTCACGTATCTTCTTTCTCAAGTCGTTCAAGTAACGATGTCCTCGTTTATTGTGATTTACAAACTCCCGCAGATTTTGCTTAAGGCATGTGGAAGACTTTAGATGCAATTGTTAACTTTAGTTTGGAAAAATGGATCAGTTGTTGTTGTACTTGAAATTTTTACTATGCATACAATTAATTTTTTTTTACGTATAAATATGAACTTGATCAATCATGTTTTCAACGTTCTTACTACAAAGTTTGCTTAGGTTTGGAACACGTAAGATTGAAGTTTGATTTTTTTCGTGGTCATTAGATGAGGTATATTTCAAGTAACAAATCTGTTAGGAATTAAAATCAAGGTTTAGGAAGTAGAACCGTTGGAAAGATGATAAATGTGGACAATATTTTTAGGGGAAAAGGGTATTCGTATATCTTTGTAATGCATATTACCCCTTTTAATATTCATTTCAGGCCTTTTCTACAGTTTATTTTCCCAAAACATCATACAGTAATTGGACTCAAACAGCCCCAAAAGGGTTGCCTGGACCATCAGGAGTGTCGAAAAATAAAAAAGAAGAAATTTTTGCTGATAAACTTTTCAATGGTAAAAAAATGTACATGGGCCGAAGGAGGTAAAGGGTGGAAAATTGTAACGTTTGAAACATGTTATTGGGCCTATCTAAGTTGTACTCTCTCAAAGCTCGTTTTGGTAAATAGTGTAAGGTGTATATTTTGCAAGAGCCAAATCCAAATTATCCAATGATGTCCTTGGCTTGCCTAGGCAAATATATATACAAAGAAATTGAAGTATCAGCATCCCACTGATTCATAATTAAAAAATGAAAAAGAAGTAATTAAGTTCCCTAAATTGAAGAAAGGAATCTCGATTACTCTTAACTCAATCCGAGGGTTAGGTTAGGTATTGGGTGCATATCCTCAAATTTGAAAATCCCATGTCGAACCATCCTTTAATGTTTGAAAATTTCTTTAATTGCATAGTTTATTCTGTCCGTAAATTATTATTTACAAATCTGACAGTGATCTATAAAAGACAGACGCCATGACCATTTTTTATAATATTTTTATAGTTCCATATTTGAAAGATGCACAAATATAAAAGATGCTAATTCCGGGTCCTAATGGAACTTATTTTACAAATGTCATAGATCACCTAGGAAGCACTGTTTGCGCGTGTATTTCGCTTTTTGCATACACCGGCAAATAACTATTTTGGCTCACTTGTGATAATTTCATGTTTGACTGAACCATGTGCTCTTATTGCGTTGTACGAAGCACTGTTCATCACAATATAAAACCTTGTCACAATCAACCCAATAATAGAGGCCAATATGAACTATCACTGAAAAATTTTACACCCTCAAAAAGTGCTTCCAGCTTAAGGAGATTGCATTGCAGCTATTGAGCTTTTCTCAACCTACCTTCACTTCAACTTTGTTTTAGGATCACATTAATAATTTTATTTATTATCATCAAGAATAAGCACAGCTTTTTCTTTTCTTTTTGGATCTTAGTGACTTCCAGAGCATATTTGAGTGAAATCTAGTCTAGTTAAAACCAAATCTATTCAAAAGCCCAGGTGTGTTCTTCTCTACCCCTAGATCGCAATAATTTATTCTCTATGCCCTACACTATCCAACTGATTCTTCTCCTAGATCTTAAAAGTGCCCTATAAATTAAAATATCATCCCTTCTAGTATTATTAAATTCCCAGCATGGCCAATTGGTATTCTATTAAAAAAATACTACTATCAATATTATAATGAACTTTTATAGTCATAATTCTCTACAGAATTAATAGCATCATTGATGTCTAACATTTTCTATACCAAGAAATGTGTCCAACCCACTTGCCTTGCTTGGAATGTGGTCCCATTAATAATAGATGGATTCCTACTTGGGCTTCATTTTCAAATGCATCTTTGACACATTTTTAAGAACATGAAACCTTTCAAATGTATCTTAAGGGATACTCCAGTAGTTTTAAATTAATCCCTTGTAGAATACCCATATCCTCGAAGCTATATTCAAAGGAGAAAAAAAAATGTTTGACCATCCCATCTCAAGTGGTGTACAATTTTTATTTTTTAATGTTTATAACACTACCCAAAAATCTTCAGCACAGGTGCTCCAAAATTTTCCCCACTATATATTTCACTGTTCAAGGGGACTCATGTGGTGCATGGTCATGTAGATAATATTGTTGATTCAATGAAAATTTGCCACCTGTAGATGTGTGTAAGAGAGAGAAATATATTAGAGGTGAAATATTAATCTAATGACAAGGAATTTGAGATTTGACTTGGAAGACAGAATGTTTATTGTAGGAGTTGTAGGTCCATTTTCACTAACCCAGATGATATAGAAATGATTAGGAGCAAACATGTATTATAATTAAAACAAAAACTGTTAATGGGTTATGTTTGATCTATGTCACCCAAAACATGGCCAAGAAAAAATCCAAAGGGTTGCTGGCTTGCTTTCTTGCTTTGAGAAATGGCAAACAAAGAGGGTGAAAAACACAAACATTTGGTCAACATGTTTCAGTCTGTGTTCCTCTCTCTCTCTCTCTCTAGCAATGTTTATGCTCTTCTTTGGGGGGTTATGCTATGTTTGAAAAGAGACACTTATGGCTAAACCTCTTTTGATTACTAATAATTATGGTTAGTTAGTGACACTCTCAACCTTTCTTTATCATTAATTAGTCGCATTCATGCTACAGACCAAAATGATTAAGTGATGGGCCCCGCATTATTATTATTATTATTATTATTATTATTCTCTTCTCTTTGCCTCCCCTCTTTAGTGCTGTAATCACAACTTTCCTACTTTTTAATTATCATAATTACTATAATAAGAATCATTATAATTGATTTATTTTAATATCTTCGTTCATTTGCAACTTTATTTTAAATTCAACTAAGCACTCATGTTGACTCCATCTTATATTGAAGTTCAAAATATATATTACGGTATTGTTCCCAATGGCCACGATTATTCAGTTACATAATCCCTTGAAAACCCACCAATTTGTCCACCTTCATTATTGTTATTATTTCTTGTAGATGGCTCGTGCACGTTTTTTAATTTCTTCTTTTTCAATTGATAATTCATTGGGTTTTGACGTTTCTGTTTATCTGCTTAGAGTTTTTTTTTTCCTTTCTAATGTTGAAAATGAAGATATACTAGAAGAAGAAAAAAAGCATATATTATAATAATGGTATGTCATTTCATATGTATTCATTGATATAAATTCAGCATAACGGGAACTAAAATATTAGCATAGATATTATAGATTTACACTAATGGTATATGATATATCATTAGTTTTCATATATTATTATCAACTAATTAAAAATTATTTAAATATGTGATTTTAAAATAATTGAAAGATAATATAAAAACTTTACAATAATAGTAAATTAATTTTCAATGCTAACAAAAAAGTTTGTCGATATAATGTATTGTACTCTTAGCATCTCTTTTCAATATTTACATTAGTAGTTTCATAATTCTATTAGACAAAACTTATCCTAGTAGAAATAACTTTATAAATATATGACATTAATTTATAGACATAAACCAATGTGTCATATTTCCAAAATAATAAAGTATTTGCCTATTTAATTTAAATGGTTGGCACTTAAATTAAATAATGAAACATTCTACTTCTTCGTTTTTCTCCTATTTAACTCCATCTTCTCTATTTCACCATATTCAAACAAAAGATTACGTATGTGGTCATAAATTTGATCTTATGCTTGTGTATAAAAATATATATATATATATTTGTTAAAAAAAATTAGCCCATTGAATAGATCTTAATATTATGTGAAATTAGTTCATTAATCTTAACCAAAGGTATTATGGATTTACTAAAAAAAAAAAGGGATTAATGAATGTAATTCTACTCTATACCTTTTATTGAAGTAAAAATTAATTTATTTTAGTTTAGGGTTTTTATTATAATTGTTAATATTTTCTAATCAATACGTATTATAAACATAATACATGTTCTAGAGGGTCATCTCGATTTTCTGACTCTTAAATCAATATTAATTTTGTTGAGTAATACCATTTTGGGACAATTATTCTAAAGATATTTATTACCCAAAATAAAATCAACAATAATAATTGAACTATCCTTTAATAAACCTTAGAGGGCCTACATCAAGTTTGATACTTATAAAAAGAAGCTCTAAATTGGGAACTTGGATAACAAATGAAATAGCTTTAAATAAAATAAAATTATTTGGCAACCTAACGATTTTCTTGCTTATCAAGCATCCTACGTGACATAACAAAATAATGTAACTAACTTTCTCGTCAAAGAATCCTATTTAAGAAGACTCATTTGCAAAGATACACATTCATTTCTCATTTATGATATAAACATAAAACATCTAAAATAAACATAGAGTTTTTGCATGTAGCACCACTAGAGTTTGAGAGCGTCACTACAGGAATCATTGTATCATCACCTTACTTTGTGATACGAACCCTCGTAGGAGTTATCAGAAATCTCACTCTTCAGTCTTCACTCAATGTCACAATTATTTTGGCCAATTCAAAACCTAAAATCCTCAAATGTATGCTAGTCTAACAACCTTGCCCCCAAAGGAGCAACAAACATGCCATACACCTATGAAAGACTTGATAGAGACCAAAAAATATCAAATGAAGATGTATTTTTTTATTTTCCAAATAATTTAATAAAGATTGCTTTCATGATTTAAAATTATGAATCACTATTGTATAAAATAATTTTAAAATCCTTAAGCACATACTGAAACGGGATAAAATGTGGATTTTATTGTTTTTATTGTAGGGTCAGGGATGGCTTGAGCAAAATCTCATCCCTACACGTCCCATTCTCAACTCAAAGTGTAAAATTTTGCATTAAAAAAAACAAAAAACCTCAACTTGCTAAAGTTAATTTAGATTTTCCCATATTTTTATCATAATATATCAGTGCAAATATGAAGAATTTGGCAATAATTAGACAGCTGTTTTTTAGGCCGTATGAAACGTATGGTTGCCACACTAATTAGCTTGAATAATTTCCACACAATAAATAAATAAATAAATATATATATATATATATATATATATATATATATATATATATATATATATATATATATATATATATATAGGAGGGTTCAAACGACACCGGTGTAACTTTTACAAAGTGTTACACCGCTCAATAACTTTATATTAAATGTGAATTTTGAAAATCCAACCGTTAGATTGAAAGTTCATATCTCTTAGATCATATATGTCAAATTTTATATTAATCTAAGATGATTTGATACTTCATTCTCATAAAATAAAATTGACGTAATATATACATTTCAAAATATACTAAAATATGAACGTTTTGATTACCTTCAAGTTGTTGTTCAATTTTAATAAAATTTGACATATATGATCTAAGAGATATGAACTTTTAATCTAACGGTTGGATTTACAAACTTCACATTTAATATAAAGTTATTGAGCGGTGTAACACTTAGTTAAAGTTATACCGGTGTCGTTTGAACCCTCTTCATATATATATATATATATATATATATATATATATATATATATATGAACTTTTAATCTAACGGTTGGATTTACAAACTTCACATTTAATATAAAGTTATTGAGCGGTGTAACACTTAGTTAAAATTATACCGGTGTCGTTTGAACTCTCCTCATATATATATATATATATATATATATATATATATATATATATATATATATTTATTGTTCTTTTAGTCTCTCTATAATGTTTTATCCACAATTTCAATCTTCTAATTTTTTAATCCATAATCATAATTTACAAAATTCACAAATTTTGACCATCTAACTAAATATTTATTCGTCAATTATTAAAATGTAACGTTAATAATAATTTAAATTTAAATAAATGATATGATAACTAATATTTAATAATATTAAAGCTAAATTTTACTCTTAATTCATCTTTTTTATCTGATAAAAGTGGTATAATAAGATAAAAATAATAATAATTAAAAGTGTAATTTAATCTAAATTATTAAATATTAATTATTATATCATTTGCTTAATATCGACTTATATCCAATATGTTAATTCTAAATATCAATTGAAGAAAATTCAATAAAAGAGACCAAAATTATAAATTTAAAAATTAAGAGACCAGTTTTGCATATTAGACATTATAAAGAGACAAAAAAATATATTTTAGCCTATACATTATTATGTTCCATCCTAAAATTTTGTACATATTACCTCAACACATTTTCTTCTATTTTTTTCATACACATATCATAGGTATATTTTAAAGATATATTTTTTAAACAAAATAAAAATAGTATGGGTGATAAACTTAAGGACTTAAATTTGATATTATTAATTAAATTAAAACAATTAAACCTCATTAATCGATAGACTCATTGAGTAATACACTTTTTTTCTTCTTATTTTGTTCGAGTTATAAAATTTAAAAAGAAAACTAATAGAGGAATTTTTTTTAATTTATTTCATGACATCTTTTAATAAGACCAACTCTCAAAACTAGCTTAATTAGTAATTTGTTGTTAAATTGATCAAAAACCTTGTATATGTTAACACAGCCAATAGTACACTTCTATTTTGTTTAAGTTATAGAATTTAAAAAGAAAAATCCAATATATATATATATATATATATATATTTTTATTTTTTTTTAATTTTAATACATTAATTGGTACCTGAATTTTTCGAAAAATTTTAATTAGGCCTCTAAATTTAAGGATTTTATAATTGGATCTTTGATGTTTTATATTTCTTATAATTGAGTCTCTGGTTAATTTGAAACTGTCACAAAAATAATAATTTATGATAATTTTATCATCTCCAGGAACTAATTTAAAAAATTGTAAACGATCATGTATTTAGTTACAATTTTTTAATTTAAAGACTTAATTAAAAATTCTTAAAAATTTTAAGGACATAGTAATGTATTAATTTTTTTTATCTAATGAGTATATATCTATTTATAAGCCTAACTCTCAAACTAGTGATAGTAATTAATTAAGTAAATTCCTTTTCAGAATCACGACGCTAAATTTTAAATATATAAATAAAATTCATAGAAAATCACAGTTTACTTATACTGACATGTAACACTCCCAAACAAATTAGCAGATTGCTTGAATCATGTTTTACTATATGTGCATAATAAAACCGAAAATAAGTATTTATAATCTTTCGATCTTAGAAGGACAGTGTGTCATTAACTGTATATTGTTTTTTACTCAAAAAATGATAATGTAGGATCACGTTACACCATGTTTATAGAGATGTTTCACGTACTACTTGAATTTTGTAAATAAGTAGGGGCAGAACTTTGTTGTGGCTGGGTGCTCTCCCAAACTTTTCAAAATTCTCTTATATATATATATATATTATATTTGTATATTATTATATTATTAATTGTAATAAAATTAAAAAAAATTGAATAAAAAATTAACATTTTTATTATTTTTATAATTAGTAAAAAAATTTAATTCATATATAAAAAAATTAATTTGACACTTTCAAATTTTTTATTCAAGTTCTGCCACCGTAAATAAGGTTTTAAAATAAAATATGTAAATAGAAAAATATAATTAAAAGAAAAGAAAAATGTCCCTAAAAATGATCGGTTACAGCCATTTATAGATATTAAACATCTCAAAATTGATAAAATATTTTATATTTATAACACGATGACCAAAAAATATTGCATGTGGTGGTATGATATACTGCGTAGAACAAAGTGAAAACCATCCTATAATTTTTTTTCTCTCTTAAAAATAAATATATTGAATATTCTGAAAACACAAGTGATGGATATTTTTTATTTCAGAAATAATAGGATTTAAATACATTGAATATTAATTGTGTTGATATTTTATGTTTTGAGAAGGTAAAGGTTTTAAGTGTAGTTTGACGTATGATACCTACGTTTGCTACCTGACAAGAATTCACGAGTGGAAAAGAAGGTATCTTAGTGGACATATTGGAGTCACAAATTCCGCAAGATCCTCGAAATTATTGCATATTGAAAGCCACCCCTCCCCCACTATTATAACATGTCCTTTTTTTCCTCATCTGCACAACAATCAATGTCTTCCAAAATTAAAATTAGGCGATTATCGTGACTCTGATGTTTTCTGTTTAGTTTCTTTACATCCCTTGTCTCTTTGCCAGCATCTTCATTTGCATTATTTCCCCTTAAAAGGGTTGTACATTAGATTGTACATTCGTATTTTCAGCTTCATTTATTGAAAACCATGAGCCTAAAGATGTGACTCCTTTTCTCCTATGAGATATATGACTTTTGATCTATCACAAGATACTACTAGATCTTGATCCATTTCAATCCAACCAAGTATAGTAGTAGTACTCATCGTGTGGATATTACATAAATAAATGTAAATGAGCTGCAAAACCACGATGGAACTTTTTACAATGTGTTGCTTACAAGAGATTTAAGTTAGATTTGTTGTGTGTGTGTGTGGATCCGCAAACGCACTCTTGTATCTACAAAGAGGATAAGGAACAATTGAATGAGAGTTACTATTATATTTCTTAAGGTTTAATTGTACTTTTTAATTTATAAAAAAATTGTCATTTTGCTTAAATTCTTTTTTCGTGCATTTTAACTTAAGACATAAAAATTGTAATTTTTGTCCCAATGCTAGTTGTACATCTATCATCATTTATTGTTTTTAATTTAATAGTGTTTTTGAACAAACTTGATTTAATGATGTTAAAGTGGTAATACACATGATACTATCATAATTGGGGTTAGCAATAGGTCTTGTTGAGTGTGAGTAGTGATTTTTTGTCAATCACCTTGTTTAGTATGGTGTATCGATTTTAATATATATATATTATTGTCTAGCGTCTATTACTTAATATTACAATATTATTGCTAACATTTTTTTAAAAAACAATTTGGTTGGGCCAAGTTGAAGAATATGAATCAATTTGGTTAAGTCTATTCGGTCTCTCGAACTAAGCAAGCCGGGTAAAAAAGATTTATTTTGATTTAAGGTACTTTTTTATAAAGTTTATTCATTGGTTAGTTGTTGGTTTATTTTATTATTTCACAGAAATGTTATATGGTTTTATTTTAAATTAATTTGAGTTGATGGGTAAGTAAAATTTGATTAAAAATATATAATCTGAAATTGAATTTCGTATGAATTTATTTATTGAATAAATAAATGAGTTTAGTGGAACATTTAAGGAGATAAAGTGAATGTATTGGTGAAGTAGACATGAGGTGTGATATATTAAATTCCTCCAAAAGCGAGGCATAAGGCATAAGGCATAAGCGAGTGATCCAATTCCAAGCCAAGGCTTCGCGTCAAAAAGGGAAACTACCAAATCCAGAGAGACCAATTTGGTGGGACCCTCAAATCTAAGCCTTGACCTCACCTGTTGCTTTTCTACATTTCTCACTTTTCTTTTCCTTTCCACACTCTCTTTCTCTTTCTATGCACTCTCTTCATCCTTCAATTAACACCTCATAAAACTAGTCACCATTTCTATTCTTTTAATTAACTATTCTAGAGTTTGAATTATATATAAGAACTAAATCTATCACAATCTTTAATTAAAAAATAATCATCTTCATCATTCATGCAAAAGCATTCGTTTAACTTCAATGCCCTTGTCTCCTCCAACTTTCTTTGTTTGAGAATGAAAATGTTAATTATTAATTAATTTTTCCTTGTATTAATTGTGACTAATTATTTTATTCGCTTTGTTCATTAGTTAATGAATACTACTATGAATAAAAATATATTATGAGAAAATTTAAAGGAGAGGGAAAATTAAAATTGAGATGGATGGATGCATGGTAGTCTAGTGGGTGGTCTTCGTCATCGTTAATTATTAAGGACCCACTAGTTGGTGAGTTTCAATCTACTTGCTTCATTTCTTAAATTAATATTGGCCCATACAAGAATTAAGATTGTCTACTGAACTCCACGGACCTACATCCAGCCCCATATATTCATATATATCTGCAGAATCCAGTCAGAATCTGTCTATTTGTTTGCACGTGTGAATGGTTCGCATTTCCTTGAGAATAGTGCATAAGATAAGCTCCATCCTTCTGATGTGATATTGTGATTGTTGAGTAAGATAACTCCAATCGGATTTTGAAAGACACCTCCAGAGGCACCTGATATTATAATTGAGTTAGACTTAGGAGATAGATAGATAGATATATATAATTGTATTAGTAATATGGCTTATTGTGGAATTTAAGTTTTCATTGAATTGATATCTTGTCACATGCTAAGGGGACTTAATCAGAGAGCAATATTAATAATTGAAGATCAAAAAATCTATAGGACACTAACCACTTGTTTTCAGAGTTTGAACATTCAAACAATTATAATTAATGAGAGACCACATTTCTATGATGTGGAGGCAAATAATGTACGAGATTAAATTAATAAAGGTTGGTTAGCCGCTATATGATAATCTTTTTGCTGCTTTTCCTCGTGATTGATGAAGATTGGCACATTTAATAGTGGTATGCGATGAATCTGTTGCAACATTATACAGCACCTAAAATAGTGAATGTATGAGGTTTCAAAGTTTATTCTTTGTAGATCCACAGGACCACAGCGGCTTAAAGGCTGTCTGGTACTAGCTTGGCACTCTTATGTAGCAACTGTCACAATCAAGGGATGGATGCACAAATTTTCTCATCAAAGTGAAGGCCCTGCATCTTTGTCTGAGGAGTTTTCCAGAATCCATGATATACATAATATGCCTTTTTAGGACTAAAGGCTGTGTTTTCTTGTGCGATTCAATTAATATTTCCACTCAACATGCATCAAGCTCTGTGTGTAATGGCTTGTATATCTTTGAAAGTTCAAAACTTAATTTTGAATAAGTACAAGATTATGTTATTTGTGCGGTGAGGATGTGATTTTGCTCAATAAATATTATAATATAAACAAAAATTAAATTTAATAGTATCAAATCGATCTCATATCTCATAATAAGTGTTATAATCAATAGCAGTGTTAAGTACGGTTAAGATAGACATTTAGGATTTTATTTTTAATGGGATGCCATTTTTTTTTGTCTATATTAATATTAAAATAAAATTTACATAATTAAATTATATAAGAAAATTAATATAAAAAATAAATAATCACAAAAAAAAACTTAATCAATTAATAGATGACATTTTTATTTTTCAACAAAAACCTAGTCATAATTTTGAAAAAAAAAGTACACATGATTTTAGAAAAATAAATCAGTAATTTTAAATATAATGAGAAAAACATGATATATTATTTGACTTTTTTTTTTTTCTATTTCTCTTACCTTAAACTTCTTTTGGTATTAACAAATAAGGGTGTCTTTTTCTCTATCCCTTTATTCCTAATTCCTTTCAAGACATCATTTTCTTAGTTTGTCTGGAGTATCAAAATACTTTTAGAAAAATGACTTTAATTATAATTACTATACTTGATTTTAAGCGATCACTTTAATTAGACAGTTTAAAACGTTAATTTTTAATAAGACCATGCTATAACAATGGTTTGTACGTGATTATAACATAGATTTTGCTGTAAAAGAAGAAAAAAAGTTTTTTTTAATACTTTTTTTGGTTTAGAAAATAAGAGTTTGCACTACATATATACTACTAGATTCTATACAAAGGGAGACGAGATATTCGCATTTTGCAGTGTTTCTAACTTAGGCATGTTTTATTTTTGCGGTGTTTCTAACTTAGGCATGTTTTATATTAAAATATAAATAACCTTGCCACCTTGGCTTGTAGTACTTTCCTCATCATGTTTAAGCCTAATTGTATCTGTATCATACAAAGATATACATCTTATTTTGTCTCTTCTGAACTTCTCTATCTGAGATAGGTAATAATAGGTAGGTATGCACCTAGTTATACATATCGTTGAATGAGGCTTTTTGACTCTTAACCAAAAACAAAGAAAATAATAATACTTTTAAATCAAGCCGTACCTTTCGAGGTAAAAGGAGATACTTTTTTTATTTTATAAAAAGTGAAAAATAAATATGCCTGGCTACTTGTTTCATAGAATATTAGAATTGCTAATCATACTTTCATCAAAATGGACCATTAAAGCACGTACGGTTTAATATGTATTTCACACGCACGAACTATGGGTCTATTATTATTAGCCTTTTGAATACATATCACACCTTTTAATACTATATTTTTAGTGGTTTGGTCTAAATCAAGTGTAACTTTGTATACTGTATATTTCCATATCCACATTAAAACCGAATCAACGTGCATATGATATGAGTAGCAAGTATTGTGCAAATTCTCTCCAATTATAATAAACAAGGCCATATATCTTTCCAAACTCTCTCAATATTTTTCTTTATCTGATTTGTCTTGTCTCGTATTTTTATTTTTATAATTAAACGTGAAATAATAATTATGTTTATCAAATTCAATATTGTGATTCAAACACACCTAAATTATATTTTCTAAGTTTTTATAATATAAGAATAATCATATGTGTAATAATTAAATAAACTTGTGGGATCCACGGAGTATATATACAATATTATACACAGCCTTAAATATTTAGATGTTATCCAGAAGAAGCCGACCCTAGGGTGTGGAACCATTTATAAATATGAATCTGAATCCTTGACCCCACCCCTTCCAACTTCCAAATTTTAATTATTATCTAATCTTCCCCACTAAGTTTATGACTATCAAATTAGAATAGTCGTTTTTAAGGGCATGTATATGGAAGTCCCCATGCCACATTTATTCGCCTAGCCATGTTCGATCGGGTACCCTCCGGCCTCTTCCTTAATGTTGCACAAATGGAAAATGGTCGTCATGTAGATAAGTTAAATATCTATAAATATTTAATTCAATTATAAAAATTGATTCATATTTAAATAATATATTCCATATGTTAAATCAAAATAATACAATAAACCATTAATTAAAAACTAATATGATAACATCTTATATATATATATATAGTATGCAAGTAAAAATTTGATTTTTCTTTTGTAAGTCAGTCAGTCACATTTTTTGTCCCCTTTTTGTCTTCCATGTGGTATAGCGACAATATCACACGTTAAAGAATGATTGAACCATTTTCATAGGTTTAGAAGTTGATTCAGTTACCGTGAAGGAGTATTCCAAACATGAATCTTCAATCTTGGGTTTCTGATACATTCTCTATCTGTATTGTAAAGTTGCCATCAAAAATGGACCACGTTATATACAAATGAGGAAAATGTACACAGTAGATCATGGGCAATGTCCCAACCACACGCTTGACACATACTCTATCTCCACTTTTCCGGTGTTCACCATAAATTACAACACACTCTCAAATTCCGTGTACTAAGTGTTCTTCCATCAAGACAGGCCATATGTTGCTTGCAAAAACTGAATTATATACGAAGCCCTAGCCAAGCTTTTCCAGTACCTCGTGTTTTGCTATATTCCCAACGAGTTTCTTTGCCACTTATGCCCTAGACAAATCCTATGCCTTCTACAATTAGTTCATGTTCGCTTTGCACTGTTGGAAAAAAACCATTTCTTATCTTTTGATTTTTAATATAGATCACGTGTATTTTTAATTAGAGATAGTTATGTTTGAATTCGGTAAAACCATGTGATGACTCACAAAATTTACATTCAGATCATTTAACATAGATGCATACTTAGTATTCAAATTTAAAACTATCGATTAAATTAAAATAATTTACGTTAATTGATAGACGTGCTTGGTAGTGATATGTGGCATGCGCCAAAAATCTCCCACGGCAAACGGGGCTGTGCAATGGACATTGATGTTTCAACTAATAATGGTTGTGTTCTCCTTCACCTCTGAGTTTCTAGTGATTGAATTGAATGTGGAAATTTGTACTTGATATGTGATAATTCAAACCTCCCTCGTGGCTAATATATACACATGTACATGATATGATGAAGGTGACTCCACAATGTGTGGTTTTGTTGGCATCTATTCTGTTCAATATTCTCGTAAGCAGCGAATCTTAAGAAAATCGCGCATGTACGTGTGGACGTGTGGTACATGGGTTATCATATCTGGTGTAATAAAGAAAATTATAGTCGGAACATGTTATGAAAAGTATGTGCACCTTTGAAAAAGTTGTAGTTACTTTGTTATTATTATATAGTTTTTTGCTGGACTGCCAGAAGATATATAATTATATATATATATCTTATGAATTTTCTAAGCCGACATGGAGAAATGTCAAATGTACTTGAATAAATCCGAAGAGGGAAATTATTTGATTGCGATAGTGCAGTGCATTTCGATTGAATTAATTTAATTAAAAGTTTACTGTATACTTCACTATTGTTAATTTGACGTACTTGTTGGATATATATATATATATAGATAGATCAAATGTTTTTTATCCTTAACTGCATGTTTAGGTTTTTGTTGAAGAAAACAACAATCCATAGGAATACAATTAGTTTTAGGTTAACCTTAAGTTATGTTGTATAGGGTGAAAATTAGTATTATTTGATATACAAATGAATTAAGAGAAGTAAAAAGAGATGAAAGTGATGAATTGATAAAAGATAACAATAGTGTGATAGTATAGGTAAGAAAATAAGAAAGAAAAATTAAAGTATGTTTTAATTGACCGAATTATCCTTACTTATTTTGAAGCTTTTTCTTCTAATTTTTATATTGATATAGTCGGTTATGTGATAGGCAATTATAATTTTTTTTTTCTAAATATACTTTTCATACTTTATCTTATTTTTAAAATTTATTTTGATTCTTTATTTGAAATTAATTTTGGTTCATTATCTTTTACATGTGAATTAATTTAATTTTTTTAAATAATGATTATTTTTAATGTTATGATATAATTTCGAATCAATTTTTTTACTAATTCAACATGTGAATATTTTAATTTTAGATTCATCAATATAGAAATTATGAAATTCAATTCACATTTGAATTTAAAAGGGTTTCAAACATAAAATCATATGAAAAATATATCAACTATAAAATAATATGATTTTTTTTAAATTTTTTTATTGTTCTTTAGACTTATTTTTATACAATTTTTATTATGTTTATAGAACTTATTGGTTTAAATTTCAAATGCATTCAATAGTTTTTATAGAAGTCAATTTAATGAGATGAATTTCAAGTTTAAATTAGTCAAAAAAATTTAAAATCATGTCCCAACATTAGAAATAAACATTATTTTAAAAGGACTATCAAATCTTTCTAAACTTAAGAAATAATTGACCAAAATAAATATTTTAATAAATTATTTTAGAAAACCTACTTTTTAAAAAAAATAATTTTCATAAAAGTAATTGATTTAGAGTAAAAAAAAATGTGTATATCAAACATGGTCATCTAATATTTTTTTAACTCAAGTAAGATCGATATTAAAACTAATTATACAAATGGGACAATTTTGAAACTTTTTCCACTTTGAAATAGTCAACATAGATATTGTTGGTTAACGCAATGACACTCAATTCCACGTAAAAATATCATTTTTAATCCGCTCAAAGAAGACATGATGCCGAAATAGTTTGTAATTGCAAGCGAGATTACCATTATTGCGTATGACTACAATAACACTTGTTTTTTTTAACATTTTGTGCAAGTGCACTTGTACTCAACACCACTTTTTTTTTTTTTTTTTATTTATATTTTGTATAAGTTTAGTTGTATCCAATAACACCACTTGTTTTTTTTATACATGTTGTCAAGTGCAGTTATATCTGATAACACCACTTATTTTTTATATGGTGTTCAAGTGTTGTACCATATAACGACACTCTTTTACTCTCTTTTTTTTCGATGTAGTTGATGTCGTTATAGTGAAAAGCACCACATTTTTTTAATACTTTTTTTAGCTGAGGTCACTCCTATGTGTAACACCATATGTTTTTTACTTATATATATATATATATATAGATGGTATTATTGTAGTGGAATAGTGGATAACACATGGTTTTTTTTTATACCTTTTTTAGCTAGTACCCCTATAGTGGGTAAAGTCACTTGAAAGGTGACATTTTTTTTTGGATGGTGTCTCTATAGTGCCTTCATCAATCCGAAATAACTTAGAAGTACTACATTCATATGTAATTTCTTTAGGATCACTTGTAATTTTTCTTTTGTTAGAAATAACAGAAAGTATAAAACTCATTTTTCTTTTTTTACAAAACAAACTAAAATAACCCATTCAAACTTATACACCGAAGCAATTAACATTTATTCATGGATATATATACACACATGAGAATAAATATAAAAAAAATAATAATTTAAATAGCCCCTCATTCCAGTATAACAACACATTCAAAGAAAGAAAATAAAAGAAATGTACAAGTTTAGTCCTGCATTGGGGAACAGTGACACACCAACTATTAAAAAAATAACAACAAATATCACTAGCGAATATACGCTATGTAAAAAAACAAGTGATGTTACCCATTGCATTGGCACCAGCTACATAGAAGAAGAAGGAAAAAAAAAAAGAGAGAGTAAAAGAGTGTTATTATATGATATATACAACGACACTTATACAAAATGTATATATATAAAAAAAAAAAGTGATATTGTTGGGTACAATTATACTTGTAGAAAATATATTAAAAAAATGATGTTATTAAGTACGTGTGCACTTGGACAAAATGTATATAAAAATAATGTTATTATAGTTATGTGTGACAATAATAATATCGTTTACAATCACGATAAAATCATTTTAATAATATGCGTCTTGAGTCGGATTTTTAAAATAAAAAAATTATATAAAATTAGATATTATTGTGTTGACCAACAAGACTCATTAATTACTTCAAAGTAGAAAATTTTCAAAAAGAGACACATTTATATAATTAATTTTAATATTTACCTTACTTAATAAAAGGTCCATCTAGTTCAACTGCAAAGTACCTAGGTGAGCATCTTGTGGTTAATTTTTTTAAAAGATTGTAGTATTATCGCGATTTATATTAATGCTATTTTTTTTTTTAAGATTAGGACGTGTGCTCTTTGCGGTAGAAAAATTAACTGCAAAAGATGGTTACACTGATGCACATATTTTGTCGTTAATGATTTGGACAAAGTGAATGCATGGATAGTGGATACCACCACCAGTGGCAATTGTTGTTTGTTATCTGCTGATGATTAAATTATGCATTTTAAAATAGGAAATATTATGATATATTAGTTTGTACCAAAAAAACAAATCAGGGTTAATTTAAATTGAAATATTTGATAGATTTAAATGGTAGGAGCAATAGTAATAAAACGCGTGGGGTAATGGGTAATACGCATTGCGTGTACGGTTTGGTAGTTGCTTCACAACACTACACGTACTACAAGTTTGACAGTGACCAATAAAAAAGAAAAATGCTGTTGCTCTACCATTCTACTGTACACTGTCACGTCCCATCACCAAATCTTTTCTCCATTGGGTCCCATCTTTTCCTCAACTAATGGATGGGATTCATCCTTTTACTCTTCCACACTCATCACTCATTTTAGAATAATTTATATATTACAATTCTTTTCACATCTAAATTATATATATCCAATAAATATCAACTTTCCTCCTTAAATTTAAAATGTCTTTTTATATTAGTTTTTAAAATTATAAAATCATTACATGATTACTAAAAGTGGATGTTATTGGGTATACAAAATCAAATACAAGTTAGATGACTTTGTAGAATATTATAAAGTTAGATTGGTTACAAAGGCTATACTTAATAGGAAAGGATTTTTTTTTTATATTTTATCTCTCATTGTTAAGTTAGCTACTCTTTGAATTTTGCTTGTTGTACTTGCTATTAGAAAGTATAATTTTTTGTAATTGGACATAAATAATATATTTTCTTTTTCATGGAGACTTATTTGAAGAAATTTATATGGACTTACTATTGGGGCATTCTTCACATAAATAAGTTAAGCAAAGGCATTTGTTTATCCCAAATAAAGTATACATTATCATTGTTTGATGATATTGGTTTTTTGGGTTCTAAACCAACATCAGTTCCTATGGATCCCAAAATGTGTTTATCTTCAATTGAAGGTGAATTACTTGAGGATGTTTCTCTTTATAGAATACTAATTGGAAGACTTATATACCTCATAGTTTCAAGGCCTAATATCACTTATATTGTCAATCGTCTAAGTCAGTATATGTCTATTCCTTGGAAATCACATTTACAAGCCATTCATCATCTATTTCAATATTTCTCTTGGCCAAGGATTTTTTTTTTTACAACAATCAACTATGTTTATCGGCATTTACTAATACTGATTGGGGAAGTTGTGTTGATACTAGGCGGTCAACCACTAGATTTTGTATTTTCTTAGGATATCCCTTGATTTTATGGAATCTAAGAAACAATCCAATGTTTCTAAATCATCAACAGAGGCTCAATACCGAGAACTTGTAACTGTAGCAAGTGAAGTCATTTGTTTACAAAGATTGTTATCTTGAACTCTCTATCTCTTCCACTATGGTTTTTGTGATAATCAATCGTCTATTCACATGACATCCAACCCTGCTCATGGTGATCGTTCTAAACATCTCGATATTGATTATCATTTCATACATGAATTAGTTCAATCTTCCAAGTTGAAATTTGTTCATGTGGAATCAACTCACCAATTTGCAAATGACTTAACCAAAACTCTGTTAGTTAAAACTTTTTAACCTACAATATCTGAGTTTGAAGTTTTCGATCTATAATGCTCACCTTGAGGGGGAGGGTATTATAGTTTATTAATAATTTATATTTTATAATTAGTTACCAGATATAACACTATAAGAAAATTATAAATTTCAGACGAACATAATCCATCGGTAAAAAGGAATATCCGTCGAATTTTTTTTACGGATGCAAATCCGTAAAAAAAAAGACGTTTGAAAAAAAACACAGTCAAAAACAATTTAACCCATCGAAAATTTCCAACGGATGATTTTGTGGTAAATATCCGTCAGAAATTTTTGATAACTGACATATATTCTACCGATATTGTTTGAAAATCTTTATGTGGTTCTGACGGATAAATCTGTCAAAATTTTTTTGTTTAATTTTAATAAACTTATTAATGTAACACCTGTCATATTTGACCTCTCAAGGGTTTCATTTCACGACATTTCACTTTTCAATGTGTTTTGCTTTGTTTCAAGGGCTCCATTTCACAACACTTCACTTTTCAACATGTTTTGTCCTTACTCGCACACTTTCTAGGAAACTTTCTAGAAGGTCACCCATCTCCAAATTACTCAAAGTCAAACACGCTTAATTGTGAAGTTCTAATGAAACAAGTTACAAAAAAAGTAGAAGCATCTTGTTAGTAAAGGTAGTACAAATTAATTCATTTGAATTATCCTCAACTATACAATCTCATATTTTTAGTATTTGTGAATCCCTCTCATTCCATTATGTCTGAACTGTTATAAAAATATTATAATATATAATAATTATATTATATTTAATTATATTAACCAATAATAATAATAATAGCTATATTATATTTAATTAATCTTTATTTGTATATATACTTACTTTTATAATTAACGATCTACTTATTTCTATTTAAAATTAATATTATGATGCAATTTAAATTATTTATTATAAATTTAAAAGTTTAAATAATAATTTTTATATTTCAAAATATTATTTTAAAATTTATAATGATAATATAATTTATAAAATTATAAATATTTATTTATTACATATTTATAAATTAATTTTTAATATTTTAAATAAATTATTAATTAACTTAATATATTTATTTATCTTAAATCTAAGATATAAAATTCAAAAAATGTATTTATCCTTGTTTTATTTTCTAATTATACTCTATTAATAAAATACTAATTTAAAATCTTATCTAATTATATCATAATATTTTCATATCAAATTTAAAATCAGATATTAGTTATACAAAAATATCAAGATCATACAGTAAATTGTCAATAAGATTCTAGTTAAATAATTTAAAATAATTAATTTTTTAAATATATTGTTGGTAAATAATTTATTTCAAGGTTAATCAATTTTTCTCTATATTAATTATTAGTAAAATTTAATAACTTTTAATTTAGCAGTTGAATTAATGAATACATTATGAGTTATTGAGCGTAATAACTTTAGCGAGAGTTACATTGTGAGTCATTTGATTTCTCCACTCTCTCTCTTTATATATATATATATATATATATATATATACACTTAAAATTTTATTGATTTTTTTAATATATGATTGTCAATTTTAATCATCTTTATTGTTACTGAACAGAATATTAAACATTTCTGATGAATGTAATTTTTCATAGAATATTAAATATTTTTTACAGATCAAATTTTTGACAAACTATTATTTGTGAGACCCCTATTTTCCCTTTTCTCTTTCGCACTCTTTTCTCACTCAGCTCCCTTTCACTCTTTTACTCACTCTTTCTACCCTTGCTGCCTTGGTCTCGGTTTTCCTTCGGGATTCTTGGGTGTAGGTGCTGATCTTGGAGTCGGAAGCTAGCTGAAGTTCCTTCCTTCCCCGCCCTTCTTTCTCTCCGTCCGTTTTCTTCTTCTCCTTTGAGCTTGTCTTCTTTTCGGAGCTCAGATTCTTCACCGAGGTAAGGGAAGTTAGTTTTTGTGGTTGATTTTGGTTGAGAATGAGTTGTTGTAAACTCATTAGCTGTTGAAGTTGGTTGACGTTTGATGATTTTTGTTGAATTGCTGAAAATGGAAGTTTTGGGGGGTTTTGTGGGTTTGACAAATTTTGGGTCTTTTGATTGTTTTATGGTTGCATGTGAAAAAGGTTGGTGTTTTTGAGCTGTTGGTTGGAAATGTGGCATCTTGAATGGTTTGCATGTGTTGAAATGGTGGATTTTTGCAGGATTTGGTTAAGTTTTTCGAAAATGGAGTGTTGTTGCCGAGCCTCGCGCTGAGCCCAGTTCTTCGTGCCGAGCGCGTGACCACCAGGAGACCCCATTTAGCCAAGCTCGCCGGGCACAATGATGAATGCGTTGGGCGCGATTGAGAATGTGGGTCTCTGACTGGCTCGCGCTGGGCGTGACTTGGACTGCACTGGGCGCGATACCAGTTGAAACATGTTTTGGGGTTTTTGGTTCTGCGCTGAGCGCGACCCTTGTCGCGCTGGGCGTGAGACTCCTTAGGAGTTTCTGCCTTGTGGGCGCTGGGCGCAATTTGAATTGCGCAGGGCACGAGACCAAGGGGAGGTCTCTGCCTTTCCCGCGCTAGGCGCTGGGTTAGGTACGCCGGGCGCGCGAGATGTAACATCCCAAATTTTACACAATGGTTAATTATTTTATTTATGAAAATTAGAATTGTAACATCCTAAAATTCAGGTATAATATTATTATTCTTAAAATAGTAATCAATTTTTTTTATTATATTTTAAGAACCAATAAAAAAAGTATGATATTTATAACATTCTAAATTCTCAATTTTAAATTCTTACTTTTATAGTTAAGACTATTATTTTTTAGTAAAATTGTATATAGTATGATATGAAGTTTTAATATTAGTATTTAGTTGAATTTATATTTTCTTATGTATTAAATATATACATATTTTATCATGATCAGTTATAAATATAAATTTATATATCTATATATACCTATATATTAATATATATATATATATATATATATATATATATATATAACAAACTACGTAATTAATCATAAAGATATATATATATATATATATATATATATATATATATATATATATATCCTGTAGCAATGTACTTTAGATAGGCATTACGTTACTTCGTATGAGAATTAAAGGAAAAGAAAAACAAAATTAAACTCAATTTGATAAACTTGCACAGAAAGTTGATGTATGGATGAGATGAAAATCTTATCTATCTGCGGAAGCACATGCCAATATTAAATGAAGTAAACTAAACCAAGCTAACTAAGTTTTAGAAATGAACTAGGTAATCATGACAGTAATAAAAAAAATATATGATAATTTTCATAACGTTACGCGTGAGAATTCGCCTATAAATAGATGCAAGAATTGAGAAATGAGAGACACACTACGTAGAAAACAACGGTTTCTGAATTGAAGCATAAGCAGACTAGCGACTCTTTTCTCTGTATTATTGTCAAATTTATTAAGATAAGGAGGAGGAGAACCTTATCTCTTTAAAATTTTATATACTATTGTGTATATTTATTTATGTTATTTTATATATATATTTATTTAGTGAGGTGTCTCTAACCTCATCTATTTGCTTAACTTATGATTATTTTTATCTATAATAATTATTAAGGTGCATATTTTATATTGTTTAATTATTTTATAATGATTGTCATATTTATTTATATCATTGGTACTCTTAATATATTCTTTTTACGTAAATATATTTATTGTAAATATATTTATAATCAACTATGATATAGTTATGATATTTTGGACTTGTCTTGTTATTATTTCTTCACGTATTTATGAAGATAAATATTGTTCTATGGCCATAGAAGATAAAGTTTGAATTATTTGTAGCTGGAGGTTTGACCTTGGGGATTTAAATGAGTAAGAAATGGAGGTGAAATATCCTATTGTGGGTTAAGGTGAAATATCCTTTTGTTGGTTGGTATTATGATGATGCTCATTTATCCTGACTAGTCACTACAAATATAATTCGAATTTTATTGTATCATGAAAATCTAATATATGATCTGTATATATATTTATATATATATGTGTGTGTGTGTGTGTGTTTAGTATTGATTATATATAATTCTGTGTATTCTTTTGAATTATTGTATTTATTGGATATTGTTCTTACTCCTCTTTTTTCTTTGTTTTTAAAATTTAATATATTATAACATAGATGGATCTACCGGCCATACCAGGTTCTTTTACAGTTGTTATTACTGCTGTCCTACTTGGGAGAAATTGGAATATGGAGGCGATTTGATGAATCTATTATAATTTTATTTGATTGTAAAATTATTTTCACTATCAATGTAATTATTGTAATAGAAGTGGAAGAAATAAATAACGTGTAAAATAGTAAATTATTGTAACTATTTTAGAACGATATGTCATGTATAATTTTACAAAATATTCTTTTTCTTTATCTTTACCTTTAAAAAAAATATTATTAATGATATAATTGCGAGAATATGTTATAAGGAAATATATAATTATTATTATATAAATCGGGCGTTACACGAGACTCCTTGGAGTCTCTGCCTCACCTGCGCTGGGCGCAATTGGTATTGCGCCAAGCGCGAGAGAGCCTTGGACTCTCTGGCTGAGTCCCGCCAGGCGCGGGCATGCTTGCGCTGGGCACGCTGGCCCCCTGGTGCTCTCTGTTGCACTGCGTTGGGCGCAACCACGAGTGCGCCGGGCGCGGAAATGAGATTTTTCTATATGTTGGTTAATGTTGTTTTATGCTGAGTTGAGTTGAAATGGATAAATATAATGTGATGACTAGTAGATGATGTTGGTTGATTGATGTTGAGTTGTATCAGGTGTATATTGTTGTAAGTTGATATGTTGAGTTGCAAAGTTGTGTTGTGTTGCAAGTTGATATGTTGAGTTGTAAAAGTTGTGTTGTGTTGAATGTTGATATGAGTTGTTGTAGGCCATAAGGGCTGAGTTTTTGTAGGCCATAAGGGCTGAGTTGTTGTAGGCCATAAGGGCTGAGTTGTTGTAGGCCATAAGGGCTGTGTTGTTGTAGGCCATAAAGGCTAAGTTGTTGTAGGAGATCTCCGAGGTGATACGCGTGACAACGCATTATTTTGCTAATGGCTGATTTGTTGTATAACCGATAGATGTAGACTGATGTTGTGTTGATAGTTGAAGTTGTTTCTGATTTTTTTTAAAATCTTGCTAGACGTTGACCTTTTTATACTAGCTTACCCTTTGTTGTTTCCATGTGGTTGGACTGCTATGATCGTACTATGTACGGGAGCAGAGTAGGGATAGGTGTGTGGCTTGTGGTGAGTCTGCAGCGGGCAGGCGGAGCTGACCTTAGTTGCTGTTATGTTGTTTCAGCTACTTGGTGTAGCGGTTGATGTTGTATTTTGTTTTGGTTTGGTTGTTTTTGGTACACTCTAACTCGAGTTGGATTGGGACTTTGTATATATTTATATTCTAGATCCTATATTTATATACTTGTTCTTTCTGCTTGGTGTTTCCGGTGTACAATGGTATGTGTAGGACCTGCCGGGTCGTTATAACGTTAATAACATTTCGTCAAAAATTTTTTGACTTAAATATTTGTCAAAAATTTCGTTAAAAATTCTTACATTTTTGACAAATATAATTTCGTTGGAAATATTCTATCGATAATATAACTTTTCATATGAATTTTTTTCCCGTTGAAAATATAAATTTTTTGACAAATTTGTATTTGTCAGAAATTACCGACAAATATATCTGTCGAAAATATAAATTTTTTGACAGATTTGTATCCATCGAAAATTATGGGTCAGTAAAATCTGTAAGAAATATAAATTTTTTGACAAATTTATAACTATTGATAATCTTTATTTTTCTTGTAGTGTAATTTTTTAACTATTTTCTGTTAATATTTCTTTTATATATAAGTGACTCTCTAATTTTAATAATATATCTCATTCTATCTTTATTTTTCTTAATATTTAGAGTAGGTGTATCCATCCTTTTATATATATATATATATAAATAACAAGATTAATATAATTTAGAATTTTGTACATATTATTAAAAATTTCTTATTATTAGATTGATTTTAATGATTTAATTATACTAGTAATTTTTTTTGAATATATTATTTTAATATTTTTAAAATTATATTATAATGATAAAATAATTTCTAATGTAACTGCTTTCCGATAAATATAATCATGATAGTATTTTATTTTTATTTGAAAAGATAATCATAATGTATTGAAAATTTTAAAAATAATTATTTTATTTTTTTAAAAATTTAACTGCACATCTATATAACCTAAGCCACTGTACAAAAAAGTATAACTTATAAGCCAAAGTTGATGTGCATTTTTCTATATTAGTCGTTACCATGACCAATTTATAACTTTTTATTCCTGTCGACAGAGAAGATTCTATATGGTGGGAGCATTCAATAAGTCATATACCCATCTATATATGCAAAAAAATATCTTTTTTATTTTATTTTTTATACTAACATTATTTTCTATCTTTATATGATTATCCCTTTCACGATCTGTTATTTAAAGAGTGGTTTTATCTAATCATTTCCACATAATTATCTTATCTTTATGAGATCTACGGGACATGAAATGTATAATTAATTGTTGCACTTAGTTACTGAAATCAGAGTAAATATAAAGATAATGCACAGCACCATATTTATGGTTGGTATCAACCAATAATATCTTACTTGTAAATCAATAGACCATATCTACCAAGTCGGTTAGTTAAAAACTAACGATTAACTGACCTGATATGTATTCTTGTCGAAATAATAAGAAAAGTTTAAGAAATAAATGTTGTTTTTCATCTTTTAAATTCTTTAGTTGTCATTTATTAATTTTATTAATATGGATGTATAAGATTTGATATAGATTCATATTTTCATCGATAATTTAATTATAAATATAAATAAATAAAATTGATTCATAATAAATTGTTGTATGAAACTAAATAAAATAGTTATTTATATTAGTATGTGTGATTTTGACAAAAGTTTTTTAAGTAAAAATGTAAAAAAATATATATATTATTTCATTATATAAGACATTTAGGTACATTTTACATGATAAAGTACCGGTCGACAATAATTTGTGGAAATTATTAGGTGGTGGTATAATAAAATTGTGGAAAAGAACTAGCTAGGATGAGTTTAAAATATGAGATGCAAGCTCAAGAGTGATGAAATAAGAAAAGAGGTTCAAGTGTGTGTCTGTGTCGGTTGTAGAAAATAAGTGGTTACTTTTCTTGGTTTCGAATTCATGTTTCAAAGTTGAAAGTTGAAAGCCCCTCCCCCACCCCCCAAACCAATTATTAGTTAATTAAAAGTGCTTATTGTCAAAGCACCTTATTCTTCACTGCCAATGCCATGCCAGCTGGTTTTTAAGGGCTACTGAAACACAAACCCTAACTCAATTATCATCTGCTAATTACCGCCGTCGCCCTTTGCTGCATGCATGTTCTTTAATTTCATCACGATATGCTGTGCTTCCACTTGCGTTTTCAACTATGTTTCAACAATACAAACATTAAAATTTAAAATTTGAATATTGGACTGCCCAGGTCGTAATCCGACTAGCACATCGTCTAGGCAAAAACCCGACTAGCACATCGTCTAGGCAAAAAACCACCGACTAGCACATCGTCTAGGTAAAAACCCGACCAGCACATTGTCTAGGTAAAGACCCGACTGGACCTTCTACTCGTCTAACTCCCGACTGGACCGTCACGGGGTGTGGCGACTCGGCTATAACGCCAAATTACATGCACCCGAGAGGGGATACGCCTTTTTTCCCGATAGGTCCTCTTGTAAAGGCATTCTCGGAAAAATACCGATTTGGAAAACAACCACTCACTCCCTTGGCTTCAGGATAAGAGCGGTTAAGGAGAATCCCGAAAATCGCGGGGTCCACGAAGCCCATAAACACAAAAGTATAAAACCTAGAACCCTAGAGCTAGGACGACAGATTACACTTTTGAATGCTCTGGCTTCGCGGCTTGACCTAGAGAAAACCCTAGTTCGTCCCGTGGCCGGAACATTTTGGCGCCCACCGTGGGGCCACGGTAAAACTTTTCCTACGCCCCAAGAAATACAGAAAGACCTACACTTTACCATGGCGAGAGGCGGCAACAACAGCAATTCACAACCCCCTACCATGGAGGAGATGATGGCCATGATCAATGGCCTACGGGAGGATAATGCACGATCCAGGGAGAGAGAGGAGGCCATTCAGCGCGAAAACGAGGAGATCAGGAGGCGAGCGGATGAGTTACAGGCCAGGATAGAAGCCAACACCAGAGCGTTGGAGGAGGATGTCATGCAGGAAGTCCCAAGGGATTTTCGGCCTTTCTCGGAGGCCATAGAGGCTGAGGCCATCCCCAGGGATCATCGGATACCGCAGGTCGAACCTTTCGATGGATCACAGGATCCCAGTCAACATCTAACAGATTTCCGAGCTCAGATGCTGATTTGCGGAGGGAGCATGGAAGTCCGTTGCAAACTGTTCATGGGTACGCTTAAAAAGGCGGCGCTCGATTGGTTTAGTAGCCTCCCCGACCGATCCATCATCGACTTTGACGTTTTCAGTCGGCTGTTTATGGCTCAATTCGCTGCCAATAAGAAGAAGCCACCGATCACGTCGGATTTATTTGACCTTAAGCAGCAACGGGAGGAGTCATTGAAGGATTTTCTGCAGAGATTCAATGAGGTGGCTCTGAAGATAGCATCCTTGGATGAGAGAATGGCGGTCATCGCCTTCCAGAAGGGTTTGCGGTCTGGAGCGTTCGACATTGCGCTCGAGAGAGCTAACTGTCAAACAATGTCGGAGGTAAGGGCTTTTGCTTTAAGCCACATCAAGACGGAAGAAAACCAGATCATAAAGAGGGCAGCCGAGAACCGAGAGGCAGGGGGCAGTAATAAGGAGAGTAACAAGCATCTCCGACCGCGGTCGGACTGGAATAAGCGAAGCGATCGCTACAACGCAAAGGAGGGTAACTATCGGCAGTTCGATCATATCAGTCGCCCAAAGGCCGAATGGTCACGAAGCAAGGAGGAGGAGAAGTTTACGCCACTTAATGTTCCCAGGCGACACATTCTGCATGACGTAAATAGTGCGTCATTATTTGACTTCCCAGAGGCAACTGACCGGCAGTTGGGGCCCTACAAAACTGACTGGTGTGAGTTTCATCGGGCTCATGGACACAAGACGGAGAATTGTTTCGTTCTTGGGAGGCAAATTGAGCGCCTTATCAAGGAGGGTCGGTTGAAAGAGTTTATTGCAGGAAAGAAGGGTGAGAGCTCGTCCGACAGGCGACATAGGCAGGAGGGAGAAGACAACAGGAGAGGAAGACGCGAGGGGAGGTCTCCCCCGAGAGACCCCCCGCAAAAATCTAAGGAGGCTCACCAGCAAGCCATTCATGGAGACTTCAACACCATAGCAGGGGGATTTGCTGGTGGAGGCTCGACTTCTGCGGCAAGGAAGAGGTACTCTCGGTCAGTACTGTCGGTCTCCGAGTTGCCGAGACCCTCCCGATCAGCCATCACGTTCTCGGACGCCGACTTTGAGGGTGTATCTCCCCACGAGGATGACCCCATAGTCGTCTCGGCAATCGTCATGGGGTACAACGTGAAACGAGTGTTAGTGGACCAAGGCAGTTCGGCGGATATAATGTTTTGGGAAGCTTTCGTCGGGATGAAGATTCCGACTGATCGTCTCATGCCGTACGCAGGTACGTTGGTTGGTTTTGCAGGTGATCAGGTAATAGCCAGGGGATACGCCGACTTGGAGACAACGTTCGGCCAGGGAGACAATATGAAAACTGTCACTATCCGATATCTGGTGGTAAACGCTCAATCATCTTACAGCATACTAGTCGGTAGACCAACACTAAATAAGTTGGGAGCGGTCGTCTCCACGCCTCATTTGAAGCTGAAGTACCCCTTTTTCACAGTCGGTTAGGGGCCATCTCACTCTAATCTTAGAAATGAGAGTGGTGTAACAAAAGGTAAATTTTTCGGTTGGGGGAGGACAAATGCATACTGGTTCCTTATCAACACAAGGCTCACACGCGACCACTTCATCCCCACCCCGGCAAACTACATAGTCTCTACAGAAGCTATCCATGGCTTCGCAGGAATTTATCAAAGATTCGCATTTCAATGCATCATCCTTAACCCATCCATATAATTCCCCATAAATCGCGTTAGCCATTGTGAATATAACCTTAGTTTTAACCTAAAACTTAAAGGCTTGCAAGAAAAATCCACTAAGAGGGCAAAATAAATACGAGCGTACCTAAAGGTTTCCTCTCACAACTCCACCTACCAAAAGAGGGGCACAAAACCACCGCCAGCCGTCGTAGATTAGAACGGAGGAGAAAGCCACCACCGGAGGAAGAAAAGCTATGGAAAGGGAAATGCAAAATTTTAACAACATAAGGGGCCACCCCTATTTATAGCAACGAAGGGCCGTGTGTGAGGAGGTATTCCCAAGAGTCACAACGCGCATGAAAAAATACGCTCAAGAGTCACGAAGCGCGTGGGACGTTTTGGCATTTAATATTTCGTGATAAATGCTGCCACGTGGCACCACCTTTACTAACGCCTCTGCAACGCCGGCTTCGCAATAAATGCATGTCCCACCTCGAGTAAGGTGAAGAGACATGACTTGTCAGACCATATGTACCGTCTCGGCTATTGGCCGAGACGTTCTCTCAATTTATGTTCGGAACGACTCAAGTGTGCCATCCAGGTAATGGCCCGACTTGATCTCTTTTGGATCGGATGCCGCTTGGCCCACGACCGAGTTCATCTCTCCGATCGACTCGCCCCTAACCCAACTCCACTCGCCTATAAGGAGGGTCACTCGGTTTTTTGCCTGATGGGATCTTTGGAAACATATGACAACTCGACTTCAAGCCCTCTCGCCTCATGAGGCTCAGAGCTGAAGGGCAAGTGGACCGTTCAGGTCGTTTTCCGACCTGATTCCCTTCTCGGTCATAGGACGTTAGCGACCCTTCTCTTGGCAAATAACCGACCAGGTGGCCATGTCTTGAGCCCTATCGCCTTTTAGGCTCAGGGCTGAAGGGCAAGTGGACTGCCCAGGTCGTAATCCGACTAGCACATCGTCTAGGCAAAAACCCGACTAGCACATCGTCTAGGCAAAAAACCACCGACTAGCACATCGTCTAGGTAAAAACCCGACCAGCACATTGTCTAGGTAAAGACCCGACTGGACCTTCTACTCGTCTAACTCCCGACTGGACCGTCACGGGGTGTGGCGACTCGGCTATAACGCCAAATTACATGCACCCGAGAGGGGATACGCCTTTTTTCCCGATAGGTCCTCTTGTAAAGGCATTCTCGGAAAAATACCGATTTGGAAAACAACCACTCACTCCCTTGGCTTCAGGATAAGAGCGGTTAAGGAGAATCCCGAAAATCGCGGGGTCCACGAAGCCCATAAACACAAAAGTATAAAACCTAGAACCCTAGAGCTAGGACGACAGATTACACTTTTGAATGCTCTGGCTTCGCGGCTTGACCTAGAGAAAACCCTAGTTCGTCCCGTGGCCGGAACAAATATAAAATAATATACATATTATCTTAATTATCCTATCATTAAGTTAATCCTATCAGAAATAACTATATTTAAGTCAAGTATAATTATTATAAGTGATAAAGTTCTTTTATCTAAATATTTAACATATTATTAAGACTTTAATTCAAAGACATACATGTTAGTTAATATACTTTGATTGATTGATAATATTTTTTTTTATGTGGACGATACATATAAATTAAATGTGTTTTCACCATAAAATCGCATAGATTAAATTTTAATCTAAATTATTTTTGTCTAGTCAATTTTCGAAATACTCATGCTTCCACAATGAGATAACTAGCCAAAAAGGGCAACTATGAATTTGTCAAAAAAACAGGTCTAGGCTTATTAATGGTGGACGTGAATCGGACTTCATATTTTCATTCAACATTCAAAGCTTACAATAATCATGACGGGCATGTTGCTCCAACTTCTTATTAATTTGACACTACTAATCCTAACTACACCAATACTACTCAATCTGATCCCTCAAAAGGGGATAAACTGAATCTCATATGGGTGGCATCGAGGAATGAGAGTGGTTTATAGTTTAGCTACTTTTGTTAATTAGAGTTTAGACTTGCTCTTATCTGTCTTGATCCTACATTAATTTGGATTGGTGAGAATGAACGATAAAGTCTTGTTACTCTTTAAAAAACAAAATGATTGTAGATATGAGTGATTCTTAATATTTTCATTTACTTATAATGACAGAAATATACGTTAAAAAACAATTAAGTTATTTGTATATTAAAATTTTACAATAATTTTTTTTGCTTAAATATGTTTTTAGTTCCTCAAATTTAGGATAAATCTATTTTTGGTCCCTCAAATTTAAAATTGTTATTTTTAGTCCCTGTAATTTCAAAAAAATCTTATTTTAGTCCTTATATTCAAATTTTGTTAAGAAATTTATCAAACATTATTGCATAAAATCTACCTATTGATATTTTTATTAGTGAAAATATCACATTAAATTTGATTGATATTGCATAACTGTCTTAATTAGTCACTTTTAAATATGTTATTAGTGACTTAAGAGACTAAAACAAGATTTTTAAAAATTACAGAGACGAAAAACAACAGTTTTAAATTTGAGGGACTAAAAACAAATTTGTCTTAAATTTGAGGGACTAAAAACATATTTAAACTTTTTTTTTTCTATTCATAGGCATAATTTTATACAGGATCTTAAAATTGACTAAAATTTAAAATTTTAATATACAACTTAAGAATATTGATAAATATATTATTTTTGCATACAATTTTGCTAAAATATCTTATTATCTTAATAAATATATTACTTTTAATTAATAATTTATAAATTAACAAGTTAAAAAATGATATTACATTAAAGAATGAGAATATTATTTCTTTAAAAAAATTTAATGTTAAAGTTGCAATATATTTACAATGGAGAGAGTATTGTGTTGCTCTTGGAATTACGACAAGTGCAAATTAAATAGCAACTCTCGTTAAAGTTTGCCTATTTATTAAAACAGCACGCTAGCTGATACTACCTTTTCAAGTTTTCAACCAATCACGTGGTGAATACAAACACCCGAAATTATATAACTGCAGCATATGAAAATGTAGATAAAACTTGGACTAAGAATATATGAATAGTGTATTTTATTATTATTTTTTTTATTTACATCTAATCATAATTTGTGATATGTATAAGCATTTTTATCCCGGTAACAACCTCATTTTTACTTTTTACGAATTTTAAATAGATTTCACCATATTAAAAAAAAATGTTATATACAATAACATACAAAAAATATTATTATAGATATAATATATGTAAGTATAAATTTATTTAACACATAGTTACACATAATCTTAATACTGATTTTGAATGAAATTTAATCATATATATTATATGTTATTATAGTTTATACTTATATTTTTTTACCAATATATATTATATTTATAATGCAGGTACAAATATTTTTTGTGACAAGTATTGTATGAGAATTTTCTTTAGTGCTATTACACATTATTCAATTTTTACTATTTCAAATTTAAGTATATAACTTATTTCTTCAATACAACAACTCTCAAAATTTTACTAAATGAATCCACAAATACCTTCACATTCTTACATTTTATCATATAATTTTTAATTAATTACTTTTTTAATATCACTGAGGAGAAAATTTAGTATAAAAACATGTACTTATCTTAGTACCTTAAGCACCAGCTCCAATGACAAAATCTTATGAAACAAGTATTGTGCTTAATAAGAAAAGTTGATAAGCACCAGCAGTTGTTGATGATGGCCTAATAATATGAAGTTTACTGGTTTTTTAATAATAAATTTTAATTGATTGATAATGTAAAATTTTATATGCCGTAAATAAATACAAAAATCTAACAAATAATACTAAAACGTCATGTTTTGTAATTCAATATTTATCATCAAAATGGCCAAAATTGGCAATATAAGCTGCTACTCTGCTGCTCTTTCTCGAGTCATGGGAAAAATGAAACTTGAAGATTACGTTTTAGTAAAATATAGTTCACGGGATAATTAAAAAAAAAATATTTCAATCAAATTTAATATATTGTCACTGAGAATAGTTATTGAGACTTGGGTCTAACCTTCATTTTCATCTATAAAATAATATTACAAAAATAATATGTATTATAATTTGTTTTTTTTAACAGTTACGTGCTTTGTAATTGTCTTATAATAGTGAATTTTTGTCTAATTTAATTTTTAAAAATTGATTAATAAAATAAAAAATATTTACTATAAGACATATATATATGATATATATTTATTTTATAAATTCACAATGAGAAATACGTGTATATATATATTATAATAAAAAAATATTTTTAAATATTTAAATTTATAATAAATAATTTATATTACAATATAATATTATTTTAATTATTTATATATTTTATTCAAACAAAATAAGTGTCAGAAATGTAATTATACACTTTACAGCAAATTACATTTTCTCTCAAAAAATAATAATATTATACAACTATTCCTTTTTATACATTTAAAAATATACAATACTTAATCTATTTAATTTAACATAAATTGCACACACTTTTCCTACGAGAGATGCATTTGTGAAATTTTAGTGTTTTTACCTTAAATGCATATGTTTCTTTGTAAACTATGAAAAACATAGGTAATTAAATGTACATAATATATATTATTCTAAAAGATAATATAGTGAGTAACATTATTTATTTTCGTATTATATTTTAAAATATAATTAATAAAATATTTTCTTTATTTAAAATTATTATTATAAATATTATTTTTATTATAAATTTATATTTATTGAATGAATATTTTTTTAAATTTTTTATTATTGTCCTCCTAACTTTTAAGTCTAGCTCTATCATGCACACATGTAATATATTTCGATAACTTTAAAAAGCATTTTGTAAAAATAATATTTAAAAAAATTATTTTAAATATATAATTAATGTTAGGAAATTCATAATATTTTTAAAAATAATAATTAAATATGTAATTAAATAAAAAAAATTGAAAAAGTGTAACATATCTATCTATATTTGTTAAGGGAGAAAAACATTTATTTTAACAATAGAAGTAAAGTAATATTTACATTGTAGAGATTTAATGTAAGTGATATTTTGGTAATAACTTTTTTTTATCAAAAGTAAACAAAAAAATTTAAAAGTACATAAAATGTCATATATTTAAATTTATCTTGAAAGAAAATTGTATTTTTTTTAATATAAGAGAAGATAGCAATACAATATTAGCATCTTTTAATACTAACAAAAATACTTAAAAAATTACACTTCTATTTTACAATAACTTATATGAGATAGAATCATATTTGTAGATACTTAAAAAAGCATGTTCTTAAGCATCGATTAATTAAATTGATGATTTATTAAAAAAAAATGCGACACTTTTCATGGTTTGGTGGAGTGGTTGGTAAGACTACTCTCTCGCCCTCTATATAACTAAACATTAACTCTTCAAAACATGATGTACTTTGAAACATAGTTTGATAAAATATAAATTCTCTAGTTGATCGAAGTATCCAAAATATTGAAGCTATATGGGGACCAAAGGGAAAATTCAAAATTAATTGGGTTACTAAAGTGATTCTTATTAGGATTTCACATCTAAAGAGATAAAGGCTAACAATATTTGACACTGTATCTGCCCTACCTTATGATTCTCCGAGTTGGGTCATTGCATTGTCAAAATCAATGCACCTGCACTCACGTTTTGCAATGGCTCCAACTTTCTCTTAAATCACCCTTTCTGCCCTTACATTTTTCACCATACACTTCTAACCCCACACTCCCCCAATATTCTTCAAAATTAATATTATTCTCAAAGCTTGTACCTTCTAATTTAATTTAATCTAAACACATTTATAACTTATATATACATTAAAACTTCAAGATTCTTTTCTTTTTTCAACAACTAAGTATATTTTGGGTATGAAATAAATTGAATTTATAAAATTTGTTCTATGAAATGATATTGTATTTTTTAAAATAATATGGGATATTAATTTTGGAAATATTTAAAAAAAATATTTGGATAATTTTAATATTTTTAAGAATACTTTATAAAATTTAAAATTATTTAAATAAGAAATAAATAAAAATGGAAGTTATAAGTACTATTATAGAAAATAACTTCCTATATTATTATCATGAGTATTCCTTACCCACCTTTTTTCCATGAGAATAAAACTCTTTTAATCATGATAATTATAACTTTTATGGGTATAAAAGATATTTATGAATCTTGTTGTATGATCTTCTAATAACGGGATAATAAATGTTTTCACCTTGATGTTTATGAGAATAGAGGAAGATGACTTGAAATAAACATTAATCAGATTTTAAGCTTGAGTTTTATAATTGAAAAAAAATAACATGATGAAGAAAAATATTTTTTAAGAAAACATTTAAGATAAGATGTTTTTATTGAATTTAAAATTAAATTAATAGGAATTTTTCCTCAAACATTTCTACCTTATAGCAAAAAAATAAAAAAAAATACAAAAGTTATTAAAATTTTGAATCCTTGCATTAATAAAATAATGTTAATTAATATCGAGCGAAAAAAAATGTAACAATTCATCATAATTACTACATTATTTATAATCACTAATTTATAATCACTAATTAGTAGTGAATGTAACGACCCGCCACGGTCTCTACACTTAGTGGAATCGCACTACAATTAGTTAACTAAAAAAATATTAAACTGGATAACACATACATACAGGCATAAATATAAAGATCAAAATAATTAAGTTTCTGTATATAAAATATAGCACCATATATGTACAGTCATCCCAAAATATTCTTTAGTGCCGGTCAAGCACTGACAAAAAGAATGTTACCCAAAATGGTAACTCAAAACACGAGACTCAGCTCCTCGTCTCGCAACGATCACCTTTACTCCCAAGCTATCCCTGACCTGCTCCCATACCAAGTATGATCATCGCAGTTCCACCACATGGAAAATAAAAGGGTAAGCTAGAATTCAAAAATCAATAATACAAGTACAGAATAAAAATCTATACTACACATGCATCCCAAATCCTGTCCTTAAGGAACCTTTCATCTCAATCAATCATTCATTCATCAAACATGAAGTCAAACACCACACTTCATCATGTCAATAATCATGCAGTAAATGCATCTCATGACAGATATCAATGCATATCAATCATCAAATGCGTCGTCACGCATACACCTAGGAGATCTCCATAACAATAGAGCTGTATAAGTGACATTCCATCCTACCGAAACCACCCCAACCGTTTTCACGCCCAAAGCGCCCGCTCGGTCACAGCTAAACAGGATATAATCCTCCCTCGGGTTTACTCGGATGATGTCACTTACACACTTGGAAGTCCAGATCCACCGTCAGGTATAGCACAGCTGGGTACGGGCTTACCACGACCTTGACATGCATTAACCAAGTCAATAGTGGAGTTCGCCCACCGACTATCCGCAAGGATCCACGCACCTTCCTGAGTACTTGGTTAAGGGAATAACCCTCGACCTCATACCCCGCTCCAACACTAGCTAAGGACTTAGAGGAGACTCACCCAACCCAGTGGCCTATCTGAGCACCACTCTCCCAAATCCAGTGGCCTCCCAGAGCACCACTCTCATATATCAGTGGCCTATCCAAGCACCACTCTCAAGAGACTCTATGTGAGCTCTTCCAGTTCGAAAATATTTTTCCTCTCCTCAAGTCCTAGGCTATACTCATGCCGTAAGGCATCACATGCAATCATGCATCATACATCATATATGGTCTGCCCACCATCATGATCAACAGTCATACACATGTCATAAGACATCACATGCAATAATGCATCATTCATCATAAATGATCTATCCATCATTATGATCAATAAACATACTCATATTCAAACATTCATACGTATCATTACAAACATACATATGAATCATATCGCACCATACATACATATATGATCTAAAACTTTAACTTTAAACATGCATAAGCATCAATTTAAAACAATTATTTATAAATATAATTACGCTTGGAGCAGTCAGCTCGCACCTAGCCTAACACCAACCCAAGAGCTCTGAGCTCTTCCACGCCTGGCACACTCAACCTGCGCCCGGCCTAATCCCATTGAGTATGTAAACTCACATACATCCTAAATAACAAACATTCTAGCTTCCCTTACCTGAAGATTGGCTCAGATAGCCAAAGACTGAACAAAAGTAGAATTTCCCCTCGAGGCTCAACTCGGAACTTCAGTCCTCCCAAAACAAGATTTCTAATCTGAATTTCAAGAAAAGACAGAAGGAGTTATTGATCTAGAGGAGAAAAGGAGTTAAACAAAGAAATTTGGGAGAGAAAGGAGCTCACTGACCTAGAGACCTTCTCTCTAAAACTTCTCTCTAGAACCTCTACTTCTCCTCACGGCCCCCCTCACCCCTATTTATAGGTAATCCGGAGTGACCAGAACGGCCCGTACCGATACCGGAACGGCCTGTTCTGAACTCCCAGATCACGCACAAAATCCACGCCCAGAACGGCCCGTTCTGAAATCAGAACGACCCATTCCGGGACTCATCCGGAACGGCCCGTTCTGCCTCCGGAACGGCCCGTTCTCCCTCCGGAACGGCCCGTTCTCCTTCCCAGAACGGCCCGTTCTCCTTCCCAGAACGGCCCGTTCTCAACTAAAATATGTAGTTCAATTCAGTAGCTTGGAACGGTCCGTTCCAGTTTGGGAACGGCCCGTTCTGGACTACTGAATCAACCTTTTTTTTTTATTTTTTTTTTAACAATGTTACAGTGAAACTACTACAAAATACTTAGAATTATATATTTACAAATATTTGGATATGTACCATATAACATGTATACAAGTGTAAAATAACTATACAAATATAATATAGTATAAGTGTAGTAACCCAATAAATCTCAAATATACAACCTAAGTTACCAATTAAGTAACATTTATACAAAAGTTATACAAAAGTAGCACCAAAAACAATCAACTGCACCACCATCCATTTGATGACCTCCTATTGTACATCTCCTTAAACCTATCTGTGCTATGTTCTAATACCAAGTATAATTATTGCAGTACAACCACATGAAAACAAGTTCGGGTAGATTAGATTTCCAAAAAGGATCAGATAAGTCAATACATATAGAAATCCAAAAATACCATTCAAGTACAACATACCAATGCTTATCAATAAATTTAACATACAAACATCTACATCTATTATCTTAGATCAATATACATAGAACTATCATCATTATTCATCATGCAATGGATTAAACAATTATATTAATTAGTTGAAAATAGAATAAACCAAATTGGTCTCCAAATTTGAAAAATATTATCATATTAGTGCTTAAAATTAAGAAAATATAGAATATGTTTGTGAAAGTGAAAGTACAAATTCACAACCATATTAACCAGAAACATAAAAAAGTACGTAACCAAAATGATAATATTAATTATTATATATTAAACACAAATATTTATCTTATACAAAATTGTCTTTAGAGATTTTTCTTCGACAAGAGAGTTTTTAATTTTTTTTATTTCTTATCTAATTTAATTTTTATTTATTATAATTATTTATAAATTAATTTTTAATATTTTTAAATAAATTATCAATAAATAAAAATAATATTATGCTATAATATAAATATTATCACAAATCTAAAATATAATTTATATATTTTAAATATCTATTTATAATTTTTTAAATATAATTTATATATTTAAACATAATATATATTTTGCATATATTTTTTTTTAATAAATTTTAGTTATATATAATAAATATTCAATTTGTGCGTTACACATGCTAAAATCTAATTGATACATATTCATATATGAAAATGATAGTAAGTAGTTAAATTTAATGACTTATTTAATATTTTAAATACTTATTTGATAATTTTTTAATTTCAAAAACCAATATAATAATATCAACCAAAATATATGTTTAATCTTGAAAATAATACGTGGATTGGTGTAAATCTTAATACTAAGTTCCATTTTCACATATAAAAGGAAAATTCAAAAGTAGCTAACTTAGAGAATAATCTTTGTCTCTTTTTATTTTATTATATATATATATATATATATATATTATTTTATAAGCTATATCCATCTATTAAAGTTTATTGATGATTAATCTTATTTTTATATGAAAAATTGACCATTCATCTATAATGAGATGAACAAAATTTAAATACAATTTTTAAGTATAATTATAATTATTCTTAAAAATTGTATTATTTTTTTCTTTAATAAAATCTCTCATTCCAACATTTTATTTTCACACAAAAAACAAAAAATTCTCAAATTTCTATTGAAGAGGGGCAAGTGTAATACTATTCTTATTAATTATTTGTAGTTTTTTATTTTTTTTTTATTTTTTTTATCTATTATGCCTTATTTGGTAGGAAAGAAATAGATAAGAAATATGATGAAAAGAGTGGAAATAAGAAAAGTTGTTTAATTGAAGAGAAATAGAATGAAAAGAAATTAAAAAAGTGGTAAGTCTCACCTTCTTATTTATTTTTATTTATATATATATATATTTTATAAATATCTTATTTCTCACATATTTCTCATTTATTATTATTTTTTATCTATTTCTTTTAACCAAATAACTAAATTCCTATATTATTTTTTTAAATCTATTTTTCTTTATTTTTTCACTCTATTTTTCACATATTTCTTTCCTCCTTTAGTAAACACAAGCTTATTTTTGTCCTTTATCCCTTGCTTAAAAACACTACTTTACCACTAACTTAACTCAAATTAATGAAAGTTTATCTCATAATTATGAGGGTGGCAGGGGAAATGTGAAGGCTTAGGCATCTAAAATCTCCCTCTTTGGTTGTATGAAAATGAAATCGTAGGCACGAAAAGTAATAATAATAAAAATGCAAAGCCCTCACTCTCTCTCCGTAGAAAAAATGTGACACTCGTACACACTCTATTAAAAGGACACCCAAAAATAATGGCGGTTGCGTTGTGATTGATTGGAGGAGAGAGAGAGAGAGAGTGTGTGAGGGAGAGAGGAGGGGTAAAGCTATAGTAGCATAGCATGGCCACACCAAAGTTATTAGAAGCAGTAGTAGTAGCAACATGTCTACATGAGCAAGACCACAACGCATAACCATAAAAACTATGCACAAGCACAACACACAACCACTGCTACTACTTACCATTTTTCCATAACCGGAAATCACCCAAACGCTCACTCTCCATTTCTACTCCATTTCCTGAGATCCACCCCTTCTCTGAGATCTGTTTCCTTTTCCACTTTCTTCCGCTTCTGGGTCTCCTCGCTCTTTCAGATTCTTGCTAAATTTGGCACAAACAATTGCCCACGTGTGTAATGAGGACTTCAGTTGAGGGCTGCAACCTGGGGTGTTGGGGGTTCAGGAAGAGTGCAACCGAATGAGGCGTAAAGCAATTGTCTTTTGTTGCGACACTGGTTTTGGTTGAGCCTTCAAGGGTGGGAATCTTGTGGGTGTCTTTGGATTTTTGTAATGGGTTTTGGTTGGTGAAGTACTGGGACAAAGGTAGCGAAGAATGTTATTATGTTGTGTTGAGGAAGAGAGGACAAGGCTCGATTTTTCTGTGGAGGGTGTCGTTGTTTTTTTTTGTTGAGAATTTTGTTGCCTAATTGTTCCGCTTGAGAGTGTTGTGATTGTTGGCTCAATTTTGAGGTTGCTTGTTTGTTTTAGTCTTTGTTTTTGCTCAAATGAGACTTTCTTCAGCTGGTTTTAGTCCTCCACCCCAGGAAGGTAAACATAAACACTCTTGTTTCATCTCTTCTTCTTGTTTTTCAATTCTGTGTGATAATGTTTAATCTATAACCAACGAAGTTGGGTCTCGCAGAAAGGGTTACTAAGATTCGAATTCCTATAAAAAGAGGTGTCTAGACACAAAAATGTGTCTATCTTGACTCGGACAAGATTGTGTCATAATTGTCTCAGAAAAAAAGGATACATGTGAAGAAAAATAAATTAAAAAATTGTGTAGCCCAGCTAATGAAGTCTTTTGTACGTTTAACATGGCTGATGCTATTTTTTTTTTCTCAATTTTTTTGAGGCGGGGATGTGGTCCTGTGAAAACTGAACCATGGCTTCTCTTGTTTACGCCATGACTCAGAGATCAGAAAAAAAGTGATTTTGGTTCTGGGATTTGGGCAATGGTTTTAAGATCTTGGATTTGCTAAGAGTATGCCAAAACGAGTTTGTCCTTTGAGGCTCGGTGTGGGCTCTTTTTATCCCATGTTTGATGACATTGGGGTGGATTTTGCAGGGGAAAAGCGAGTTCTAGATTCAGAACTTTGGCATGCATGTGCTGGTCCCCTTGTGTCTTTACCAGCAGTTGGAAGCCGCGTGGTATACTTTCCACAAGGTCACAGTGAGCAAGTGAGTAAAAAATTATGATGTTTGATTATTGTATTGCTGCTACTCTTGTGGACATTGTGATAACATTCTCTTACTAATGTTGAGAATAAAGTAATAATGCGAATCTTGTGTTTCTGGGCATGAGGATGCTCTCTTGTCTCTTGTCTCTGTCTCCGTATTGCTTCTAATTTGGAGGATGGGGTGGGGTTTACTGTTACCCTTTTGTTTAGCAAAACCTGTTTTTTCTTTCACCCTGGCGAAGCCATGTGGATATTAATACTCAAGTGGTTCCCAAGCTCAAATTCTTTGGTTTTCAGCTGTTGCAGGCTAATGAATCAACCCACATAAATGAAGTAACTTCACTTGCCTCCCAAAAACCAGCACATGATCTTTTACGTTCAAAAGCTTCTCATTTTTTTTTTCTGCGTAAACTGCATGCTCTCAAGTATCATTACTTGACACTTTTCCCTCTCAGGTGGCTGTGTCGACCAACAAGGAAGTAGATGCTCATATCCCAAACTATCCAAGCTTGCCTCCTCAACTCATTTGTCAACTTCATAATATGACTATGCATGTATGATTTGTTATTTTGTTTACTTTTCTTTTTAATAGTAAATCAGTAATAGGACTGGTTTATGTTGGCCTTCACTTGTTTCAATTTTTCCTTTGTTGCTTCCTGCACCCTCTGTCTCTAATTATCTGTTTGTTCATTTGGGATTCAGGCTGATGTGGAGACTGATGAGGTGTATGCACAGATGACCTTGCAACCTCTGAATCCTGTATGATAACACTGCCTGAGGCTGAACTCAGAAGTGATAACTGGTTTTGCATCTTTTGTAGTTATATAGTCATTCTTCAGCTTTTAACTATGGCCATGTTTGCAGCAAGAGCAAAAGGAAGCATACCTGCCGGCAGAGTTGGGCACTCCAAGTAAACAGCCAACAAACTATTTCTGCAAAACTTTGACTGCCAGTGACACAAGCACTCATGGAGGATTCTCCGTACCTCGCCGGGCAGCTGAAAAAGTGTTTCCTCCTTTGGTAAACCTTTGTGGAAAAGACCATGTTATTTAAGTCAACTTATTCATCAAAACCGTTGATTTCTCTGGCATTAAATTTATAATTGTCACCTTGCAGGATTTCTCTCAACAGCCACCTGCTCAAGAATTAATTGCAAGGGATTTACATGGCAATGAATGGAAATTCAGACATATCTTCCGGGGTGAGTAATAAAGCTGAGTTTCTTAGAATTTAATTGCATATGTGGGAATTTTCCTGTCAGTCTGAGTATTCTAGTTCTATGTTTCTTTCTTGTCTACAATGTTTGAACTTGGCCTTTATTTCTTTTCTTCTGTAGGCCAGCCCAAAAGGCATCTACTCACAACTGGATGGAGTGTCTTTGTGAGTGCTAAAAGACTTGTTGCCGGTGATTCTGTGCTGTTTATCTGGCAAGTAATTTTATTTTTTCCTGCTCCCTAAAGTGGCATGCCTCTATATTATAAACAACATTAATATTCTGCCCTTCTACCTTGGATTTTCTTATCATTTCAATTTTGAAAATTTCCCTTTGGCTCTTATGTGGCTGATTGACTTGTCTCCTTGAACCAGCCCAGCCTCTAAGATGTGTGGTTGCTTCATCTGATATATTATCTTGTGTGACTCAAGTGCATTTTCTTCTACAGGAATGAAAAGAACCAACTGCTTCTGGGCATCCGCCGTGCTAATCGACCACAAACCGTGATGCCTTCTTCTGTGTTGTCAAGTGATAGTATGCACTTGGGGCTTCTTGCTGCAGCAGCTCATGCAGCTGCAACAAATAGTCGTTTCACCATTTTCTACAACCCACGGTATAAGTAGTACACCTTTGTAAAGCTTTCATATCATGAAATGTTTTCTTTGATTGACATTATTTTCTTCTTCATATATTCAGTGCTAGCCCATCAGAATTTGTCATACCCTTAGCCAAGTATGTTAAAGCTGTGTATCATACTCGAGTTTCAGTTGGTATGCGTTTCAGGATGCTGTTTGAAACAGAGGAGTCAAGTGTGCGGCGGTAGGTTTTTAAAACTTATTGTTGAAGATGATATTGTATAAAGTATAAACATTTTCCTTTCTGATGTTTAATATGTTGGTATGTTAAGGATAATATACCATATTATTTAGAAAACACTGTTGTCTTTTCCATGCTGCCCAAAGTATTGGCTTAAATTTTAGAAAGTTTTTGACTTCTTTAGAGAAGTGACTGTGATTTTCTCATATATAGTGCTTTAAATATGAGGCAAGATGCAGTTGGGAAAATGGATATTCTAAGAATTGTAATGACTTGAAGAATCCTAATCATATCATTATGCACTTAAATCACAGATATTAGGTAAGTGAATTTGAATTGTTCATGATCTGTGCTTCAATTCAATGAACAAATGGAAGGGTTTTGTTCAAAGATAAATGTCCCAAAGATGTGTCCGTGACTAAAATAAGGCCATATTTGTATCTTATTTGTGATGGCTTACTAAACATGGGTACATGACACCCTAAGGTATGATCAATACAATGAAATGGAAGAGATGGATTTCTTTGTGTGCTGTGCTAGTTATGAACCTCTAATCCTTAGTAATGCTCTTCGTGAATTGTGAATGAGCTTGAAAGTTTGGTTGAATAAACTTCTATTTGTCTGGATAAATATGGCTAATCACTCTGTAGAGTTGGTGATACTTATTTCTATTGTAATTATGAAATACTAATACCTCTCTTTTGCAGATACATGGGTACAATAACTGGCATTAGTGACCTGGATCCTGTCCGGTGGCCCAACTCACATTGGCGCTCAGTCAAGGTTTGTATAGAAACACTATTGTTATAACCTTGAAGTGTTATAATTACATATTTACATTGGCCTGCATCTTTCATGTCAGGTGCAAAATTTCTAATGTGTTGCTTCATATACAGTTTCTATTTTTTAAGGAACGATTTTGAAATTTAAAATATGGTTTTGACACCGATTGCAGGTTGGCTGGGATGAATCCACTGCTGGAGAGAGGCAACCTAGAGTGTCTCTATGGGAAATTGAGCCATTAACTACATTTCCTATGTATCCATCCCCATTTCCTCTGAGGCTTAAGCGACCATGGCCTCCAGGACTGCCCTCATTCCATGGTGAGCTTCTTGCTACATCTAGTGCTGAAAATATCCACAATGTTTTCTAGCTAGTAAAATTTATGCATTGATGGAAACTCATTTTGTTTGATCATCCCATTTTTTCTTGCTTTAAATGCTATCAGGCATGAAGGATGACGATTTTGGCATGAATTCACCTTTGTTGTGGCTCCGAGACACTGATAGAGGGCTTCAGTCTCTTAATTTTCAGGGGATTGGGGTTAATCCTTGGATGCAGCCAAGATTTGATCCCTCCATGTTGAATATGCAAACAGATTTGTATCAAGCTGCAGCTGCTGCTGCTGTTCAGGACATGAGGAGTTTAGATCCTTCCAAACAGCATTCTGCTTCCTTGCTTCAATTTCAGCAACCACCGAACTTCCCAAACAGAAATTCTGCTTTAATGCAGGCCCAGTTGTTGCAGCAGCCACAACCTCAGCAAATGTTTGGAAATAATCAAGAGAATCAGCATTCACCACAATCTCAGCCACAAACTCAGGCTCATCTTCAGCAACATCTACAACATCAACATTCATTCAATAGTCAGCATCATCATCACCAGCAGCAGCAACAACTACAACAGACACAGCAGCAACAGCAACAGCAAGTGGTAGATAATCAGCAGATTTCCAGTGCAGTCTCTACAATGTCTCAGTTTGTTTCTGCACCTCAACCTCAATCACCGCCTGTGCAAGCTATCTCTTCCCTGTGCCAACAACAAAATTTTTCTGATACAAATGGAAACCCAGTGACTACTGTTGTTTCTCCCCTGCATAGTATCTTGGGTTCATTTCCCCAGGATGAGACATCTCATCTACTGAACATTTCCAGAACAAGCTCTTGGATTCCTGTTCAAAATTCAAGTGCATGGCCATCCAAGCGTGTTGCAGTGGATCCTCTCCTTTCTTCTGGAGCCCCTCAATGTGTTCTACCTCAGGTGGACCAGCTAGGACAGCCACAGAGTACCATGTCTCAAAATGCTATTTCGTTACCACCTTTTCCTGGTAGGGAGTGCTCAATAGACCAAGAAGGGAGCAATGATCCACAAAACCGTCTGTTATTTGGCGTTAATATAGAGCCCTCGTCCCTTCTCATGCCTAATGGGATGTCAAGCCTTAAGGGGGTCAGTGGCAACAACGACTCCTCAACCTTGCCGTATCAATCTTCAAATTATCTGAATACCACTACAGGCACTGATTCTTCATTGAATCATGGAATGACACACAACATAGGCGAATCGGGTTTCCTGCAGAGTCCAGAAAATACTGGACAAGGAAACCCACTGAACAAGACCTTTGTGAAGGTGAGTTTTTCCGGGGACGTTTTATATTTTCAATAAAAAAAAATCATTATTCGAGTCTTGCATTTTTTACTTGATAAGTTTTTTGCTTCAGGTTTATAAGTCAGGGTCCTTTGGAAGGTCATTGGATATCACTAAATTCAGCAGCTACCATGAGCTGCGCAGAGAACTTGCTCGAATGTTTGGCCTTGAAGGCGAGTTAGAGGACCCTGTGAGATCAGGCTGGCAGCTTGTATTTGTAGACCGAGAGAATGATGTTCTTCTCCTTGGTGATGGCCCTTGGCCGTAAGTCTCCCACACTGCTCATGCCTTATTCTTTCTTTTTCTTATCTTTCCCTTTAAGTACTAAATTGAAAAGTAGAGAAAGTGACCAACTTATATTAAATTGCTTTTTGGCCTTCCATATGGTGATGATTTATATGTGGTGCATTTAAGTTATTTATTTATTTATTAAAATCGAATGATCATGCCCCTTTTTTCTGTACATCTTTGTCACATTTGCCTGATCTTATGACACAGGGAATTCGTAAATAGTGTATGGTGCATAAAGATACTTTCTCCTCAGGAAGTGCAGCAAATGGGCAACAGTGGCCTTGAACTGTTGAACTCGGTTCCAATTCAAAAGGCTCTCTAATGGCATCTGTGATGACTATGTGAGCCGTCAAGACCCAAGAAATTTAAGCACTGGAATAACAACTGTGGGGTCTTTAGACTACTGAAGGATATGATTGTTAATAGTGTGCACTTCTTCTATCACATGTAATATTACCCTTGCTTCTCAACAACCCTTTGTGTACGGTGAGAAGCAATGCCTAAAACAATGTAGTTTATAGCCTACTCTCTAGCCTTTGGATTTTGTTTTCCTGCTAGGACCATTCATAAACCAATACTGTAACTATATGGCATCTAGTCATTGTGCTAGCTACAATATATACGATACTTAATCCGTTAGGAAATCAATGCGTGAGATAGTTCGCTTAACTTGTACGGCACTTTGCTTTTAGTTTGATTTTGGCTAAATGTTTAGGGTGCATGCATGATTTGACAATGGAGAATGGAGTGGAGGTGATGTTGAACTTGTTGACCTTTAATAAGTTTTGGTTGAATTGTTTGGTAAAATCTATCATGCATGAAGATAAATGGTCAATTAAGACGTAAATGATACTGGTGATGATGTTGGAATGCTTGACTCGGTTGAGTGATGGATAAATGCATTTGGGAAAAAGGAGGATGTGACCCTTTGAACATGAAGAGGACACCAAAGCCATGTGATGTGTCTCTCTGATCATACAGGGATGGAAAACAAATCACCATGTCCTTCTATTAATGTTAAAGTGGCCCGCTTTGTCGTGTTCTTGGTTTTGGACATGCATCCTTTCACCTTGGCTGGTAACGCTTTTGCTTCATCAATGGCAAAGTGAAAGCTGTGCATTTGTCCTTTTCGATCTTGCTTAGTCATGCCTGCTTCATGCTCTAGTGACCCAAGTATTTGGATTGGAATTTCTAAAGCGACAAAATTCCTTGCCTGCGTTGTCTAATTCACGTTTCATGAAATGGAAACACATGTAGAAATATCATAGTTCCTTAATGAATATAAGGCATTAGTTAGAAGATAAATTTAACACGACTGTCATTGTTTTACCATAAAAAAAATGAACCAACAATTTGTGCCAATTGATTCAAAGAGTTGACTCACCAATAAATGGGTACTGTAACTGTAAGAGAGGTGGCTGTAATACTAATAGAGTAGACATATCATGAAGTTGTATTAATCATCTTTCTCTTTATTAATCTTAGGTGAAATAAAGTTAAATGAAAAACGCGGGCCCACTTGTGGATATAGTATTATTCTATGCTTATGTTTAAGTTGAGGATACAAGACTAAATGTTGGTCAAATTTCGAAAATTCTTATGAGATTTATGTCCAATTCTTATGAAAATTCTTATGTTTAAGACAATATGAACAGTTTGATAAATTGAACGAGTGGAGTAGTTCAGTTTTGAATTACAAGGATATTTTCAAATAACATATAATTGGTAGGGTTTCTTGAAATTTAATCTTAACATAAGATTCGTTTGTTTAAACTTAATGAATAAAATAATAGAGCTATTTTTTAGAAGTTTATGATTCTAGTGCCCGAAAACACTATAAATGTCACATTATTATTATTATTATTATTATTCTTTTCTTATAAAAAACCACGAACAAATGGACTCATAATTAATGTAAATAACCATTGCCACATACATAAATGGAACTTTACCAATTAATATAAGGGCGTCAGAAAAATTGGGAGATGCCAACGGAGCGCACATATTTGTTGGTCTCATGATGTAAAACTTTTGCGTGTAACTTCAATTTTTCATATGCTCGAAAAAATTGTAACGCAAGTTAAACCCCATGAATCATGATGTAAGAAAAAGTTACCGTTTGTTTGGTTGGGCGTTACCACATAGTAGACATGCGTCAAATACGAAGCAACTAATACATGCAAAAGTTTCTGCATTTTTTTATAACATTTTTGACGTGAAATTAACGTAAAACTGTAAAAGGTATATTTTTTGACGCAGATTCAAAGACGTGTACGGATCCCCCAGTTAGAAAAAGAACTGCATGGGGTTGCAGTTCAATTTTTCACCATCCATTTTTTTAATTATGTTTTTCTATGATTATTTATACACGTAAACATATATTAATGATTGAGATTCATGCAATTGAATAAAATAAATAAACTGCAGGAGATCTTGATCCTTATTCCTTAACCAACTACATAACAAAATCACTTGTATAAATAAAATTTTTCATTGTATACGACGAGATCGGAACAAAATCGAGACGTACAGTCCCCAAAATTTTACACATCTAGATTATTCTTTATTATGAGTTGATCAAATATTTGTTGGTGAAAAAGAAATCTTAGAACGTGTTGATGTCGGCAGATTTGACAGTGAGAACTTCATTCTCTCACACCGTACAGTGCCATATAATTCACTTAATGATTTCAGTTTCTAGTCCTTTTCTTTTCTCTTTGAAAATAGTCTCACATTTTAAATGGAAGGAGCCTACTTGAGGCCAGCTTTTTGAGTTGTGGGAAAATGGGTGATTAAAGAAGTTGGAGTCGAGTGTTGGTTAGTACAATTTGTTTTGATGCATGCATGTTGTGGGGCTCCCCTATTTTGATGGACCCTTTTTCTGGGTATGGAATGGTGACCAGGTAGGGCACTATCTACAATAATAATACCAGTTAAAAGGTAGGGCTCGCAACACAACAACCCTAGCCCTAACCCCACCTTTTATATATACATATATATATATATATATAGTTCTGATTCAAACACTAATCTTATTTATAGTATTGAAATTGTTGACTCAACAAATTTTTTACATATAGAAAATATTAAATATCATTTTCTCGCTAAATAAATCGTTTTTACAAGATATGATCATGTAAATACAAAGTACCTAACCAGTCCTGCCAACATATTCTGTTAGGTGGTGGAGAGTTATTCTTGATTCACCTCTTTTTCTTTTTTTGTTTCTTCGGACTGACTCTACTATCTGGTTTTCCTGTGTCACCTACAATATGACCAGAAACGTTTGTACTAGCTAACCTCTCTTAACATGTGCACCTTATCTTTTCTTGTTTCCCACTGCACAAAATTGATGCTGCACTTGCATCTGCCACGCTCGTGTATCATAAATTTTTATGCATGCGCCACAAAAATATGTAACTATCATATTAATTATCTAAAAAAGGTTTTAAGTTGTTTTAGGACGTAAATTTTCGTCTAGGGTTGACTGTTTTGTAAGTTATTCATGTTTAGTTGTTATGGAGGGAGAGAAGGACAAAAGGATAATAAGAACTTGGCAATGCAATGTTGTAAAGGTAGTAAAACAAATTGGGCTAATGAGTCTTGTGTACGAAGTACGGATTCATGCCACAGAGGTCCTGCGCTGGCTTAATTAAGGAGCAATAATTTGTTATAAGGTATTGGCGTTTACAATTTCTCTTGAATGGGAGGCCAAAACATGTTACTTTGGGAATGTCCGGTAATGTACCATGTTCATGTTATGCGATTCAGGCATTTCAATCATGAAATTAACTAAATTGGTTCAGAAATTAGAAAGCGATAGAGTTTATTAATCATTGAAAGAAATAAAAAAAAGGGTCGAGATTGATTTATGAAACATGTAAGTGATGTACCGGAGATAAAAGACACAAATATAATTAAATTAAGAGGAATCAACTTATGTGGATTATTCCTACTTTTCTTTGTTTGATAACTTTTTACTAGATACTTTTATTCTAAAACTTTTCTTTCAATTAAAAGTTAAAATGATATATAAAAAATAATTGTTAGTACAAGTTATTTAATATTTGTGTTATTTAATAAATGATTGAAGTGCAAACTTTGTCTTGAATTTAGAGTTGTAATTGAAAATACATTTTATTTTTAGATGAGTTGATTCCGTATAAATTAATTATACCATCTTGTCATAAAAAAGAGACTTATCATATAAGTTTTGTATGCCAAAATTTTAAATTATTCAACATTTTATTTATGTATTTCAAATTAATATAAGTGTTTAATTTTAATACATTATTCATATAAATATTTTCAATTTATACCATTAATAAGTTAAAAATCAACCTAAAGATATCTTTTAAAGTAATTATTCAAAAGTAAAAAAATTTCAACATATAATAATATGTAATTGGATGAGAATGTAAATAATATTTTATGTTGTCAATCTATTTCCTAATTGTGCATATGAAAAATCACATCGGTGATCTCTATATTTTTAAAAAGAATTAGTCTGTAAATATTCGTTGAAAAATACTAAGAAATCCGAATCGAATTCCACTTAAATCAAACGCATGTTAGTATTACACTACATATTATTCATACAAATATGGAATCTATATTCTTCTAAAAATAGTATTGAGGGGTTGGGGACTCTCCTTTGATCTTTCATTATAAGAAATGTTACATATAGTGACATACAAATTAAAAGTGTCATTATAAGTATAATATATGTAAGTATGTGCCTATTTGACATATAGTTACGCATAATTTTAGTGTTGATTTTGAATGAGATTTAACATATTTTATGTGTCATTATAGCCTATATCTACATTTTTTAATAATATACTAACATATATTATAGTTATTGTGTGAGTAAAAATAATTTTTAGTGACATGTATAATATCACCGAAGGGTGTGTGTCAATATATGGTAAATTTCTTGTAGTGTGTCCTACTACACAGTTAAATACTTCCTAGTTCCTACACGCCTTTATTTATTTTTTCCTGCACTCCTCGTATTTGTTACCAAATGGATATAGTAAATATATATAATAGGTGCAGGAAATAAAAATTGAGTGTAGAAAGTAATTCTTTAATAAACAAATGTTTGGCCCAACTTGGATACTGGATGCAAAACCGTTTAATAGACCTTTTACTCTTTGGAGCCCAATTAGTTTATTGATATATATAGTATATAGTATGTAAAAAATAAGAATATTCTTAATTTTGAATTTTAGTGTAATGATATCGTGAATGATGTACCAAAAATTAAATCAAAGTGAATACGTTTGGAATGAAGAAAAAAAAGAGAAGAAGAATTGTTTTTGTTTTTCTTTCCCTTGTACTTGGGCCTACTGAACGGGCTTGACAACAGGGTTTGGGCTTCCCAGTGAAATCGAGAAACTCTAGGGTTAGGGTTTAGTTTATGAGGTTGCACTTCTCTTGCGTTTTACAATTTACATCACATTTGGTTCCGCCTCTGCTCTCTGTCACCGCCGTGCATCTTGTAACCATGGTCATCTCTTTTCTCTTTTACTTCTTCTTTGCTTTCACTTATTCTTCTAATGGAAACGGAATAACCAATATCTCTATTCAATCGAGTTTATTTAAATGAATGTTGAAACACCTATTATTGTGTGGAATTACTTGGTGCAAAGAAGCTAGATGAAGTTATGTTTTTACATATAGGTTAGTGACAGTTTAACGCAGTCGATTTGTTGAGAGGGCGTAATTAGATTCAGGAATTGCTGGGTTGTACTCTGATTTAGGTGTTTAGATTTCAGAGAGATCAGTGTGTGTTTCCAATGTCAACATTGGTGCTTTATTATGCTCTGTGATCTCTATTACTGTTAATTTTGTGTAGTATAGGGTTGTAGAACTAATAGTTTGGTAACTGTTTTTGGAATTGCTGTTAATACTTGTGTGGTGCTTTTTCTATGCAGCCTAAGCAAATCCACGAGATTAAGGATTTCCTTCTCACTGCCAGAAGGAAGGATGCGAGGTCGGTGAAGATTAAGAGGAGCAGAGATGTGGTTAAGTTCAAGGTGCGATGCTCCAAGTACCTCTACACACTTTGTGTGTTTGACCCTGAGAAAGCTGATAAATTGAAGCAATCACTTCCTCCAGGTTAGTAATGAAATTAAAGTTTGAGATTTTACCTTTATCATGCTTTAGGATAATCCAGTTTTGACTCTAGTGATATATGATATTGTCAAATAAATGAATGAGGGTATTAACATTCTATAACCAACTAAATCTTTGACAGCTTAATCTTTAGTAACTGGGACAATTATGATGCTTATGGTCTTGGTCATATTATGCCCTACAACTTGTAATGCTCTTGATGTTTTTCAGGTTTGAGTGTTCAAGACCTGTGAAGACACTGAGTGAGAAGCCAAGGAGAAGCATTTCTTTGGTTCTTATGAAGTTTGTTTGACTGTAGTTCAAGCTTGAGATTTTTTGTGAGTTGGTCTTTTATATTTAGATCATTGCTAGGACATGGTTGTTTTTATCTGTTCTCGAGTATTTTTGTTTAATGGAATATTTTAGCGCCGCGGAACTATCTATATATATGAATTTATTGTCTGTTTTTTACAGCATGTTTTAAGTCAGGCTTGCCCATTTTCTGTGATAACTTTTGGTGGATAGAGAAGCAGAAAAATTGATTTATAACATCTAATAAGTTACCGATTTTTAAATAGAGACACATTGACTGGTTGCCATTTATCAGCCAGAACTCTGCCTTATTTCCTGTTCCCAGTTCCAATAATTCGTTAAGTCATAACTCGCAAGTCCCACGTATAAGATACTTTTCCTGCTTTTGGAATGGCTGTGGTTACTATCGTTACACCCAAAAATCACGTTAAATTTAGTAATAGACACGGATGTTACAAATATTTACTTCTTCCAGACTCAGACTCGGATTAAGTTTATAGATTGACTGGAGGACGTGCGGATCCAACTTGTCCGAGTAATGAATTTGACTTCAAAAATATCAAATGGGGTAAAAGTAGACATTTCTATTTTTCCACTATTTATTCAAATACGTATTTTTGTGGTTTGTAAACACCAGCTCTCAGTTCCTCGTTTCCACCTGTATAGAGCCTGTTTGCTATTAATTTAAGCTCAGTTTATTTCATATGTATGGTTTTATAATATCAGTGACGTACACTTGGAAAAGGAAAATTATTTTTCAATAGTATACATATGTATGGTTTTATAATATCCGTGACCTAAACTTGGAATCAATTACACTCAATAGTATGCATATATATGGTTTTATAATAAACTTTTATCCAAACCTTGATTTCGTACAAATGGCGTTTGCTAGCCTCTAGCTTTTTCGATGGCCTCATTAGATTTCACTTAATTAGTCAATATTAAAAAAATGCGAATGAGATTTTTAAGTGATCATGTAATTACTAAATAATCTTAATTTTGGTCATCCATTAATGGTTGTATAACAATTTAAAGTTATCAATATTTCCAAAGTCAGAATTATTCTCACTTTATACACCTTTATATATTTAAATGGAAGTCAATATTACCATTGTCGACTTCCTTTACTATATATTTATAAAATTTCAATAATTAACTTTTCTACTTTATCTTTTACCTTCGCATAACTTTTTTAATCTTATATTATAAATTAGAATATTGAGATTATCACTCTTACTCAATTAAATATTAAATACTGTCGATACTATTCTCTTTTTCCTTTGGAGGTGCAACCAAAAAGTTTCCCGTCAAACCATATAAACTATCCTCCTTTACATTCTTATTTGTATAGTTAATATTCCTAATCATCTATTTCTCAAAATGAATTTTAATTATAATATACACTTTGATAAAAAGGAATGCAATTTATTATTGAGTGAAATTTATTTTTACTAGCTAGTTCCATAGATTCTGTGTGAAGTGCTTGTCCAAATAGAAGAGAAAATGTAAAGAAAGTATTGTGAGAATAAAGATAGTGAGTCTCCAAATTGTGTACTCTAACTTATTAAAATCACATGGAGATAAACGAAAATAAACAATAACATTAACTATTCACATACTAAATTTTAAAAAGATATTAAAAGAATACAACAATGACCGAACTATGGTAAAATATGATTATACATAAAAAAGAATAAAAATAAAAATATGAGCATAGCAAGAAGTGCATCTGCAATATGATTTCCAAATGGCACCTTCTATGTTTCACTCAGTCCGTATGCTAATTTAGCACAAATATCATCTATTGGAATGTTAAATCATAAACCATGGTTCTGAGCATATGTATTACATCTAAATTCAAATGTTAGATAAACAAGGCAATTTCATAAAGTTGCGCCTATTATTACTCTGCCCAATTTTGTTGATCTCATCTATGCAATGGAGTAGTTCTCAGATCTGAGGCAAGTATACCTGAAGGGGGGAAGTTCTGGTTGAGTTGCAGTTGGATCCATCCTTCTTTCTATGATAGCAACGCCCTATAAGCTCCACCCTATGTTTACTAGGAGAAATTATTCAAGTCTGCTAATGTGCAATTAATCCTTCATTAAAAGCCTATAACTCAAACATAAAATTTCAAGCAGAAACTGACTAGTTCGTTTGGCTTTCACTTTTCAGTTGAGAGAATCTCCAAACCTTGGACTACAGCTTTTGCCCAAACCATTTTTCAAAGGGAAAACTAAAATTCATTACGTCAACAATATGTATGAAATATTGGTCTCTTCCCACCAAAAGGCATATGTTTTGGAGTGCATAAAACTTACGTTGAGGTGTGGTTGATCAGTTTGATGTTTAGAATAGAACCTGCAGTGTGCTCTAGTGCATGTGCGTATCATTATCAACATAAAAGAGAAATCAATTTGTGAATGAACTTAAAAATGGTAAAATTATCTAAATCATATCTATGATGGTTATATGGGCGAAATTTACATTCTCTAAATAAAATCATTTTTTCCCAAAAAATGCCTTGCCACATTGAAGCAGCAAGATAGAATACCAACAAAGGAAAATGAAAACAAAATCTTCGCTACAAGGCTTAATCTTAGCATAGCAGCTAACTTTACAAATGCATCTTATTTTTGTTGTATTCCACGCTCAACAAGTCGTAACATAAGGTTATCAGCCTCCACCAACTTACCATCTAACACCAGCTTCTTGCTCACTTTCTCACACAATTTTAAATCAGGAATCAAATTCCGTCTAAACATTTGACATGCCACTTTATACGCTGATAGAGCAATCCCTTTATTCAGATAGCTTTCCATCAGAACATGGCATGTATTAGCATCAAATTTTGATGCAGTTCTCAATACCTTACCCAATAGTTTCTCGGCCTCCTCAAGGTTCCCAAAATCACAAAGCTTTTCAATAACCTGATTGTATACTGTTCTAAATGGCTGCCTAGCAAGCATTTTTTCTAATAAGTTCAACATATCATCTACTCTACCCCATTGACAGTAACGGTGGATAACTGACCTGTATGTTACAGGAGTTGGAACCAAACCTTTGCTAAGCATCTTTAAAATCAATTCAGCTGCCTCATCCAATCTACCTTTCTTCCCCAATGAGTCAAACAATGTTGTATATGTGACGGCATCAGGATGTTTGTTACTTAAGTACATGTCGTCTAGCACAGATAGAGCACCTTCCATGTCACCGATCTGACAAAAACCATGAATTACAGTAGTGAAGTTTACAACATTAATGGCACACCCCTTATTCAGACACCCCTCTAAATATTTTTTAGCTTCTACTACTTTCTGATTTTGACTGAGAGACTGTATTAGCAGGTTAATTTCAACTGGATTTGGGAAAAACCCTTTTTCAATCATTTCCCAGGTCAAATCACAGGCCTCAGAAAATTTTCCCTCCCTACGGAGCCCATGCATCACGGCACCATAAGTGATCGCATTTGGGGTCCACCAATGCTCCTCACTTACATTTATCATCTCTCTTGCCTCTAATGATTTTCCATTGTGACAGAGGCCATTCAACAAAGCTGTATATGATACAGTATTTGGCTTGCACCCATGTTTGTACATCTGCTGCAGCATCTTTTTTGCTTCATCTATCCTACCCAAGCGACAAAATCCATCGATAATAGCAGTATACGTCACAACATCAGGGTTACATCCTCTTGAGTACATATCAATGACTAAACTCTTGGCCTCACCCATCCTCCCCTCTTGACAGAATGAGTGAACTATTGCACTATACCCAACCTTATCAATGTGGAAGCCCTTGTCTTCTGCTTCCTTAAGGAAAGCAAGAGCCTCATCTGCATGTCCATACTTTGAAAGCATGTGGATAAGTGTATTATATGTAACCTGATCTGGTATCAAGCTACTATTCCGAACCATGTTCTCCATTAAACACTTCACCTGCTCAACTTTTTTCTCCTTACAGAGGAAAGCCATCACAGTATAATAACTAACTTTATCTGGAGGGCATCCCTTGGATGGCATTCCTGCAATAAGCTCCAATGCATCCTCAATTCGATTTAAATCACAGTAACCCTTGATCAAGCAATTGTAAGTTACAACATTGGGTTCAATTCCAATCACCTGCATTCGCTCCAAGAATCTCAGCGCCTTTTCCAACTTATTTCCCTTCACCAAAACATAGATAGTGGTGTTACATATAGACAAATTAGGTTCAACCCCAGCTTTCTGCATCAAGGTCAAAACCCGCAATGCATTCCTCAACTTCCCTGCGCGGCTATAAGACACCATCACATAACCAAAAGCTTCGGGTGAACACTGAATTCCGCGGCGCTTCATGAGCCGAAGAACCCTCCTTGCACCTTGGCACAATTTGGTCTTGCTAAGGACATCAAGCATTGTGTAGTAGACAACAGTGACATGCCTGTAGCGCCACTGCCTATCGGCCCAATAGAAAAAGTTCAAAGCAACACGCTCATCAACCTGAGAGCGCAAAACGGCGCAAACAAGTGGTGGCTTGAGGCTTCTCAATAAGTGCCTCAAATGTCCTTCAAAATTAGGGTTCCAAGCAGACCTAAATGTGATTAATCTACAAACCTCCCTGACCAAAGGGTGCCTAAATTCACTATCACCAATTTCAACTCTTGCAATACTATCTTTCTCCTTGTGGTTTCCATGATAGGAACTAATGAACTCAAGACTCTCATCATCACTAGACCCCTCTCCTTCTTCGCACTCCTCTTCTTCTGCCTCATCACTAACACTAGCACTAAAACTTAAGTCTTTTTGAAAACCAGAACCCGCTTTCCCCAAACCATCATTGAAACTCCCAAATTTGTTGCAGTTACCCTCACTTTGATCTCTAAGATTAGTAGTTGAATACAAAACAGAAGAAACACAATTTGTTGCAGAATAAAGACTGAAAGCGATACAAGAGAAATTGTTAGAATGGAAATGGGAAGCTAAAACTTTTCCCAATAGATAATGATTGAACCTCGGAAGTGGCATCGCTGAAATGGTGGGTGAGAAGTAAAGCTATTGAGTTGATGAAAATTGAGGAATCAATGAAATGAGAAAGGAAAATGTAAAAAAAAAAAAATGAAATCCGCAATTTGAGGAAACTACCAATCAGTAATTCACCGAACCGATCAGTATCTTTTCGAAATGGGAGAAAATGGAAGACGAAAATTGTGAGTGAATCAATAAACTCAGTGAAGACCGAAGAGTGCAACAAAGAGGGACAAGGGAGAAGACAACTCAACAAAGGAAAAGGAATTCTAAGCTCAATTTATTTGTTGTCGTTTATTCATTTATTAAAGACTTATTTATTTATTTTTCGCACCAATTTTTTTTCTTCTTTTTTCACATCACTGCTTTTATGGGAAAAATGGATACATGAATAATTGAAATAAATAAATACTTATTATATATAATTAAAATTTATAATAAACTATATATAAATAAATATTATATTTGAATATATAAATTATATTTAAAATTTATATAAATAAATATTTTTAGATATATAAATTATATTTTAAATTTATGATAAATAATTTATATTATAATATAATTTTTTATTAATAATTTATTTAAAATAGACTTAATTGATCTTTCAAATATTATAATTATATAATTTTGAACTTTTAATTCTTAAAAGATTGTAATAGTGTGATTTTAGTTTTTTAATTTTTAATTAAACAATTTTTTTTCCCTTAGTACAAAAGATTTATAAGAACACACCCTCAATCAGACGAGCTAGATACTAATTGCTTTATTTAGATTTCATATATGTAATTTCTATCCACACATACATATATATTCTCTTGGGCCGAATATTATTGTATGTAGTACTGCAGTAGTTAGACTGTTGAAGTGTTTTTCTGTTTTCTTTTTGTGTACCCTCTAGAGTGAGGAATAGGCAAGGTGATGGAGAGTAATTTTTTTATTTTTTTATTTTTAGAATCTTTCCATGTCTTAACTATTTGGTAAAACCACTTCACTTTTGAGTTGCATTTAAATGAAACCACAAGAACATTTTTATCCAAACCTTCTATATCTTGAAAACTACTTACCAGATTATTGAACCTCAAAGTTAAGCTGTTTTTAAGCAACACAGCCTAGCTCAATCCCAACCTTATAATAGCGAAAACAACTATATTGCCATATGATTCATATTTGCACTGAAGTTTAAGACCCTGCAATATATAGCCATACCCATACACAGTATTGCTTTATTAATTAATTGAAGGTCTCAGCTAGCCCCAATAGACCATGACCACGTACGTAACATATACAATTGAGTCCTATTCTGTAGAATTGATTTTGAGAAAGTAATATACAATATTTACAAGATAAGAGGGGGGGGGGGGGGGGGGGGAAACTTAGCAAAGGTGATGATTCTAAACTTCAAAACCCTCTACATTGAGAATCACCAATATGTGATATATTATTAACTCTTGCTTCTAAATTAAAAATGTAATTATGGTTTGCTACGTGGTCTCATGTAATAATTTCTCCTTTGCAGCAGTACCCTCAGTTCTGCATAACCTGCCCTTGTCTACTACTCTCTTTCCCATTTTCTAACAGCTTCTGAGCAGAAACATAGTTAAGATCAGCCACATTGTCACCACTAACATAGACTACTCGGAAAATATCATACTTCATGTCGATAGAGAAACGTTCAAGATATGGCATCATCCAATTTCTATGGTCAGAGTTGAGAATCCATGAATAACAAAAATGGAGACACTTCCACACATGAATGCACACCACTCTTGGTTTGGTTTGTCCCTTGAAGCAAAGGCCTGAGGTTATGCCTTCCATTTTGGCAAAGCGTGACCTTAGAATTGCTAGAACAGCATAGCAGAGGTCATTAAGGTCATTAGTAGTGGTGACTGCTGAGTTCAAGGATATTATGTCCCCACTAGAGATTTTTGCTGTTGAAGAGCCATCTCTTGATTCTCCACCGTATGCTTCAAGGAAACTGTGATCAGTTAAGACAGCCATGCTTGATATGTTCTTGGTTAACATTGATTTCTGTTAAGTGTGAACAACATGAATAAATAAATAATAACAATGGATTAAAGGGAAAACTGATCAGTGTATGTTTATGTTGTTGATTAAGGTAAAAGATTAAATGAATATTTGCCTCTGCCATACATGGTCTAAGACCACTATGGTCTTGACCAATCTTTACATTACATATAACTCAGTGTTATTATTTCTTTCTCATAAATTACAAATTTTAATTACGACACACCAAGATTGGTTGGGTTAAGACCAAGAATACGTGATGATTCTAAACTAACTGTGCAGACATTGAGGATACCAGTGAAGTTCACATATATTTTAACGATCCAATAAAGAAACAAACCCCATCAGCAGTCATTGTCAAACTTACAAGGGTTGAGGTTAGCTGCTCTTTTTCCTTACTGGATCGCCTCTGCCATGCTCCATACCATATGATCTGATTAGAACACAAATATTCAGCTCAAGTTAGCAAATCAAAAAACGGTATATATGATATACCCAGTGAAAAGATAAACCCAAGAAATTAGCACTAACACATAACAGTATAAGTGAAACAAGGTCAATATTGTCTTACTTACCTCAAGTGAACAAAAAAAAAAAAAACAGTTGGGTCCAAGGAAAACTTTAATCAATAAAATCAGTGTAGAAAATTAGAATCTGTGCTTCTAATTCAGAAGGAAAACTTTAATCAATAAAATCAGTGTAGAAAATTAGAATCTGTGCTTCTAATTCAGGAAATTGATTACTATTGAGAAGCCACATGGTAAAAACAAACAACTAGATAATTGAACTCAATCATAGATGTTAAGCTGTATATCTATGAATTGATAACAGATTCAACCATTACAGATGGTAGACTACCATGCAACAATGGCATCTCAAGTTGTCATTCACTGAAAGATAGAAGTTCTTCATGAACATTGATCATGAACTTGTGGGTCCTAAATCCCACGTGGAAAACAAATCTGAAAATAAGAATGATACAATATAATCAATTTAGGGTGCAATCTTTCAGTTGTGGTCTTCCCAGCCAATGGTTGGTACAATTCAAGGATAACAAATGGGTTTCATAAACTACAATCAGTAAAGTTTCAAACAAATAGAATCCACTGGGCAAAGAAAGATCATACACTTCAGGGTTTAGATAATCAAGTGAGGAGAAAACATTCAAAATGAACTTAAACATGAAAAGCTGAGAAAGCAAAAAAAAAAAAAACTTACCATATTTCCATGGATGCTCCTAAATATAGAGCTTTGAATACAACCAAGACTCTCAGTGCTTAAGGAAAACTGTTTGAGGCCATGAACGAGGTCATCTATGATTACAATAGTTGGCTTGAAAACAAAGAAACTTAGGTCCAAATTCTTGTTGTTAAAAGGTACGAAACATGCCATCATATCTCGTGCTTGTATTTTCTAAGCAACTCTTTTAAGGTATCCTCCTTCCCAACTACTAAATTATACCAATGTTTTGTTTTGTATGCGAGAGTCTTCAAATACGAGAAGCAAACCATAAGACACGCAGGCATACATGCAAAACTGAAGCTTCCATCAATTCAAAAGTTCCTTTCTAGAATGATTCCAAATGTTGACTATGGGTGTGGAGGAATCACACTCGTTGCTTCCTTCTCCCTGGTCTGGTGTTGTTTCTTTGTAAACGACCAAGTCTTGTGAATGGAACCTATACACCGTCACACGTACGTGTATTGACTAGTTCAACGCGTTCACATCTTTTGTAACATAAAAAGATAACTTACGTTTAAGAAATTTCTAGTCGATCGTTGCCATGTGCATATTATTTTTATTATAATTTCTGGAAGCGAAGATGTTAGAATTTGATCGACTTCGATCACTTAACTTTCGATATGTTTAACAGAATAAACACATTTTTTTTAATGTGAAGGAGAACCACCTCTCTTATTCCAAAATATTTTTAATCGAATTAAATAATCATATTAATTAATTTATAAAACAAAATAAGATGTACTGACTATATCATTTTTACTTATCATTAAATTTTATGAGATTAATAAATATATTATTTTATATCAAGACTTATATATTAATCCCAATTGATAAATAACAATTTAAAAATATAAAAAGAGGAGAGAAAAAAACACTTATTTCTTAAGTTCTATTCTAACAATTTTATTTAAACACAAGATAAAAAAATAAAATTAATACTTTATAAAATTATAAAGTATCTTATAAAAATGATCATTATTTCTTTCTAAAAATTATACTTTATAATAAATAACATCGAACATCAAATATAACAAAAATGAAATTATTTAAATATTACATTTTTAATAAATTATAACATGCTCAATGCATTTTTATTCATATCATTCGATATAAAAAAGAAAATGAATAAGACTCTTCTGACAATTTGCTACAATGTAGATTGTAGTTTTGTTATATTAAAATTAGTGAAAAAGAAAATTTTACTACAATGTAAATTGTAATTTTGTTATATTAAAACCAGTGAAAACGAACATACTTTGTGCCTCCATGATAACTTCTTTTGAATACACAAATCAGTGAGATAGTGTTCAATTATCAACAATTTTAAAAATAAAAATATTTCTTTATAAAAGGATTTTTTTTCTTCTATCGTACGATTTATATAATATTTATAAAAAATATATTTGTCCTAAACATCAAAATAAGAAATTGACATTTTATTTATAGATATAGATGACATTATATTATTAAATAACCCTTAAGCAACCCCATGATATTAGTAATAGAAAGAAAAGAGGTAAAGCTAATGCAAGCAGGACCCACACGTGGCGGGTAAAATATAGCCGCAACAGCAAAAAATAAGATGAAGCTGAAAGAAGATTAGTGTCAGCAAAACTAAATGTTACGTTTACCAATTATTATTCATAACGGATACCATAAAATTGAATAATAATCCATAACTTTTAGCCAGCAAATTAGCTTCATCGTGGACGTAGACGTAGAGTGACTCACATTGACTGCAAAAGAAATTTAAGATGCGTTTTTTTAAGCTCTTAAAACTCATTGATAGACAATTTGTTTTCCGGCAATAAGAAATCGATTATAAATAAAATATTCTAATACAGCTTTCACGAGTTTAATTAGAAGAATCAGAACTCCCATCAAAATAATTTGTCCTTGTCATATCCAGAAATGCCACCTCTAGCAAAAATGTGGCTTTTTGGTAGAAATTGAGGATATTCTGTAAAAAACATTAATGCTACAATCCAATCTAATTAAGATCAACACTTTGCGGTATACATTGTCACATGCTTCAACCTGCAATAACATGATAGCACATGGTAAGATTTAAGAGCATTGATATTCATTGGAAGTCAATATGGCTACTAAAATAAAGGAATAAACGTACGGGGAAGAGAAAAGACCATATGTGCTTGTTTGTCAGTATTAAATTTCTATAGCTAAGTGATTTCAAAGAGGTTTTCCACTGGACAAGCAAAATAGTGAATCATTGTTTTTCGATCTCACTAAATTTTCTACCTTCTCCTATCCATTCCCTTAAATACACCCTGAATGTCATTCATTCTACAATTTATTGATGCATCTTTTACAAAACAAAACAAAAAAGGAATGAGATCATTTAGCAGCAGGCACATCCATCTCAAGAGTGAGACATAAGACACAAATGCACGCACGCACCACTGATCATAGACGGTGAATAATTCATATCATAGTTTAGGGTTTAAGTATTCCACCAAAATTAATAATTTGCAGAATTTTGACCTATGCCCCTTCTAGAGGAGTGAATTCTCATTTAAATAATACACCCGATAGCCCATATTTAATTACAGCAATTCCCTAATTTAAAGCTCCACAAAACTGCACAATTAATGAAATAAATGCAGATAATAAATTAGGAAATATTGAGGAGTAATTATGAGAGCTGTTTTAAATATTAAAATATATTGATAGGCAGTGCTGCTAATAATCAGGCTGATTCTATCAACACCCGCTTAAACTGATGTTGATTCAATTTTTCAACTAGAAATTTATGTCGAGGTTTGCCAAGGCCTTGTAAAGATATTGACAACCTAAATATCAGTGGAGTTACGAGGAAGAAAAATAACATGGTCATTGTAGCCTTCTCATAGATATAATGAAAACTCATTTCAATATGTTTCTTAGGTTCATGAAAAATAGGATTGACAGCAATTTGAATTGCACCAGTGTTTTCAGCATAGGGAGGAGTAGATTCACTTCGAGAGAAAAGTTACCCCCAATAACCCCCACAAAGCCAAACAATCACAAAGCAAGCAAAAGACATGACTCAATACTCTGACTCAGTTGATGATTTATAACACGAAACTATTTCTTACTCTTTCATGAAATCAGAGCATTGCCAAGACATAAATACCAACTTGGAAGCGAATGGGGATCATTCACACAAACTGCCCAATCTGCATCACTTAAAGTTTTTAATTTAATAGGATTTCCACATAGGGAAATAAAGACCTTTGTTAGGAGTACTCCTTAAGTGTCATATGATTTGCTTGTGAGTAGCTAAGTGAGGAAGACGAGGAGATTGCATAAATTAACTAACTTATTGGACTGCAAAAGCAACGTTAAGTCAAGTAATAGTCAAATAATTAAGACTGTCAACCACTTGGCAAAATAAAGAAGGATTAGCCAAAGGCTCGCCCTCATTTTATGATGCTTCCCATTTCTTCCATAGATTTTGGACAGAATGTCCCTCTTTTTTTTTATTTTTTATTTTTTATTTTATTGGCAAATGTTAACAATAGCGGTAGTTTAAAATTTTAGGACCAAAAAATATTGTAGAGAACCTAAGTCCTTCATATGAAAAGAACCAGTAAGATGTTGTAGTTACTGAATTAGGACAGGATTTAAACCTGCAATAACCATGTCATCAACAGAGTATAAGTGAACAATACCATTAGTTGTCTTCCTAAAAAACAATGAAGATTCATATTGACTGAGTGAAAAGAGAAGAACACAAGGGACATCCTCCATTGGCCTAGGGAGCTGGCCTGAAACTCAAGAACTACGAAGAACACAGATGTTTAGGTTTCAGAGCATGAGCTCTGATACCATCACAGATTTTTGATCGAATGCCCCTTCTAAAGGAGTGATGTCTCATTCAAATAATACAATGAGACAGCCCCTATTTAATTACAACAATCCCTAATATAGGGCTACACAAAACTGTACAATTAATGAAATAAATACAAAGAATAAATTAGGAAATATTGAGGAGTAATTATAGGAGCTGTTTTAAATGTTAAACAATGCTATAATCAGGACAACTAACCATCAAACTGATTCTATAAACAAAAATTACCTTTCCTTACTACAAATTTATGGGGACTCTCAAACCATCGTGAGCAAGCTGCACAGGAATTCCTTCCCTAAGTACAATAATAGAAGAGTCAATTCTGTCATTTCCTAAAATTTACAACATATCATAAAGTAATACTCCCAAAATAAGTGTCATGTTAGCTTATAATACTATCAAAATATAGCAATATTCTCTGTCTCATAATAAATGTCATGTTTGAAAGAAAAATAAGTCTCAATAATTGTCATTTTTTTTCATTTATACCCATCATAATATTCTTTAGAAAGTAGATTAATTATTAGGTTAATTTTGTAAAATTATTTTTCTATTTCATCTATTTATTTATTATATTATAAATGCATTTGCAACAGTTTTTACTTCTTCAAAAAAGAACAAGGCATATTATACCTTCTGGACCACTCTGTCAAAAACTCATTGTCTTTATGGTGATCAAACTCGTGAGTCAAACCAATAAGTAGAGTTTGCTTTGGACACAACCTCTTCACAGTTTCTAGAGTCTGTAAAATTTCCAATGAATAACAATATTTCACCAAAAGGGTCAGGAAGATATGAAGTGTAAACATTATTTATTATTATTTTTTATCTCTTTGTAAACTGGAAAACAAACCTGTGGAAAACAAAGGTGAACATTGTGTGACCCAGTCTGCGATAACACAAAGAACAAAGGAAACATGTATCACCAAAAACCTAAAGAAATACCAAAACTAAAACACAGAATTGTCGTGTCTCTGAAAATTCTCACTTCCAAATGATCAATAATGCAACTTGATATTTATGTTTTCTAAGCAATGAAAGGACAGAGGGTTTTATTAATTTAAAGTTGAAGATGAAAGTGCATGAAAATTTTTAAAGGATTTAGGTCTAGCACATATGGAGTAATCATATTATCTGCCTTCTTTGATAAATTATTAAACATACAATACAACAAATACGTGATGTCGGTCTTGTATAAGAAAAATAAAATGTAAGTGAAAATTACTCCTTTGAAGAGACACTAATATTCCACAAAACAAATTAACAAAACATTGAATCAGATCAAGCAGTAAGAAACAACAGTTACAGAAAAAGCACTTTATAACAAGAATCAGACAATAATGATGCAACAGACCAGAAATCAAGCATGTCAAGTGACAAGAAATAAAAAACTTTCCTTAAAAATTCATACATAAGATACTCATGCATGTTGAGTGTGCATGCATTTATGCCGTTCGTGCATGAAGAGATCCTTGGTATATCATGCATAAATGTACATCGTTGTACAAATACAGTGGCAGAACATAACAAACATTATATATGTAGAAAATACAGCATGAACATCATATTTATATTCTAAACCCCAAAAAAGTTGAAAATGGAACTACTGACCCTATACAATGAATCCAATATGAGAAGATCCAACTGTCCAGCTCCACTTTTTGAGATGACTGTAAAAAGAAATATATTGCTAGATATAAGATGTTGAAAATCATAATTTATCTAAGAGTTTTCTCATTATGTGTAAATACTTCAAACATCAATTTTTTTTATTCTGGGGTTGATGATTTTATTGCAATCCAAAATGCTACACATGCTGTCCAAATTACAGAATGGCAGTGTGCATCAAACTGCCAAAATGAACAATCCATGACTGATCTGTCTTTCTTTTTCCAGTTAAGAGATAAAGAGAGTCAGAATATAATTTAATAAAACGGGAGGTTCTAGCAAACATTCCTTCCAATACACCCTACTAGTGATTAAAATTTATTAAAAATTACGAAATCAAGAATGAAGTTCATTAAATAAGAAGTGAGACCTAAAAAGTTGTGATTTCCAATAAATTTCAATTTATAATAGAGTGTAATACTAGTGTTTCTCATGATAAAACACAAGATATCATAGATTATTCAGATCTTAGAGCACTGGTACATAAATGTGTATGTCCAAGCAGGAAGAAACTAATTCAAAACATACCATACTCTGTACTAGGAGGAATCCGGGAAACATCAGATATATAAGCTACCCTGTTTTTCTCACCAAAAAGAAAGCCCAAACAGATGTAATCCTCTCCATGCATAACCTACATCCACAAAGTAAACAGTCAATTCCCTATAATATAAAGGAATATTGCATTATCACCATTGATGACAAAGGTTGTGGCAAGTAACTGGTAAAGGAGTGAATTTTAATCCTGATGCAAAAAAAGGTTGATTGCAGTCATCAGCAATAATGTTCCAGTCAATTTGAGCCACCCTTCGTATTTCTTCTCCTTCCTTACGCTTTTTCCGAACCAAATAAGGAAACTTCTCTGCTATACTGTTGCAAAGATTCAAAACATGGATTCAAATACTGGAGAGCATAAGACAGCCATGAAATCAAATGCAAGGGGCATAATTCTGAGACAGAAGTTGCATTGCAATCAAAACCATTTTCTAGATATCAAGCACCCAAATACAATGGTTGAGAAGTGCACCCAATGCACTGATTTCATCTCAATGACTCATGATAAAATATTTTCAGAAAGGCTAATTTTCCAAGCATTTAATTGAGTTCTTGCATGTTGAAAATCAAAGAGCCTTACTGATCAATAGAGTGCCTTTAAAGTTTTAACTGACTGACTACCACAATTAACAGTACAACTTGCTGCCTTTTTTGTTAAATAATCATAAAATACATGCAATGAGAATAGTTTGAAAAGACATGTGATAAAATGTTATGTGTTCATCCATATCTTCTTAAAGAACTATTAAGTTTATTTAGTGTGCAAGTGATATGTCAGAACTTCCTGTTTAAGCAAGTAATACAAAATATAGCAATGGTCCCATATATGGGGTGTTTTCTAAGACAATTTACCCACTATAGGCTAAATTGTTGAATTCTTGATATTCAGGGTATTTGACTTAACAATATTGCAATTGAGCCAGGAATGATGGTTCTGTTACTATTTGATGGTTAGGATTACATTGTAATGTAGTAGTGTCTCATTAAATCATAAGAGATTTTTGCATGCACTATGCAGGTTTTTTTAAATGGAGGAAAGTTAAATGTAATATCAGTTAAATCAGGTATGAAGTGTTAATATTATTAATATATAATTTAATTGAAAAACAAGGTGCAGCTACTAATTACCTATCCATTGAATGTTGACTCAAGTATATGGGTGTGGGATCAATATCATTTGTTGGACTAAAAGGCTGCACAGCACGTATATCATCCAATCCAAGGACTGCATCGGCATGTTCATGAGTTAAAATTATCTGCAATGCAAGCACAAATTAAGTTTGTATATTCAGAGAATGTAAACTTCAGGTCAATACAAATTGCACGGAAATAATATAGATAAGATACAATAAAAATATGCTAAACACATAATTGTAATCAATCCATGTTCTTGAGTTTCACACTTCAACAACAATTATCCAACTTCATGGCTTATAAATCATTTATAAATTGATTTTTCCCAAACCGACTTCCTTCCCTGTTAGAATGTAAAATTTTCTCCAAACCTCATGAATGCTGTGAGTAATTTTAAGAGGCTCTGCTCAAATTTCTGACATTCTCACAATATGTAAAATAGAAAACTTTAACCCTCACTGTTAATTAGTAATTGCATGATTCATTGTTTTGTTTGCTCACCTTACCAATTACATTAATGTTGGAAATTTCAAGTCAACTAGTGATATGACCAAAATATAATATATAAGTGAGAAACAATCCTAAACAATCAGACAGTTTTGAAAGGTGAAATTAGGTCCAAAATCACATTTATCTCTTTTTCAGGATCTCTTTATTCTAGATAGGATTGTTTATCACGTTTCTTTATTTTAGATAAGATTGTTTTCTTGTCAAGGTTGCCTCCATTAATGAAAGGAGAACAATTTGGGGTATTTGAATGAATGGAGATTTTTTGGTCTCTCGAAGCACCAACAGCACTGTAGGATCCCAGCATGTTCTATCAATATCTTTACCAGCATATATCTGAAATGGAATATCCCTTAAAAAATCAGGTGCACTGAGATAGCCAAACTCTTCTAAAGCATCTCTCTCTGATGAATAATAAATACTAATTTTCTGATAATAATAACCTATACTTTTACGAATATACTCGGCTCAATATGACCTTGATTATTATCGTGGATAGTAATAAACCTTCATCTTTTGACTTTCTGCGCTCATCTGACAGACTGAGTCAGTCTTCTAATAAGATCATGAAACCGAAGTAAAAGACCATTTTCTCTGTTCCAAATATCTACAGAAGACAAATTACAGAAAGAGGAAGCTAAAGGAAACAGAGAGATCCCGATACTCAGACTAGTATGCCATTCTATCCCTAGGTTCGGCATCTTTTAGAGAGACACCAACAGAAGCATTGTTAGAAACATCCATGACATCATTCAAGAAAGGACATTGTCTATAGCCCAAAAGCCAAACATGTATTCAATCCAAAACTAGAACCAACTTATGCATAAGTTAAAATAAGATTTTGGAGAAACTAATAAGAGAGAACTTCAACAAATTAGCTTATGCACAAGCTAATTAGCTTAAATTTTAACTTATGAAAAAATTTATTTCATTTTCCTTTTATTTTTTTCTTCCTAGAAGTGCTTCTATAGAAGTCTAACTAAGCCAAGCAAGGAATAAACACTGCCAAGACATCAAAAAGCCATGCCTTGGTATGAAATGCAATATAAACGGAAACAACAAATTGCTTTCTTTCTTTCTTTCTGCCTTTCACTTTTAGTTTCTTATGAGTATTCTGATTGGGAGAAAATGTGAGGCAAGGGTGAGCACTAATTGCAGAAACTTCCCCGGCGGGAATTCGAATCTTGGTTCGCTACGTTATGGAAAACTAGTCCTTCAATTAGACCCAAACCTCTGTTGGCAACAAATTTACTTTTCATTTTTCCAAGCCATTATTGAAAGACATTGAAATTTGAGCAGCATTTGCGCACGAGGGAAGCATCGAAACATTAAGAAGGCATCTTCACTAAAATTCACAGCGTTAAGTGAACTCACAGAATCAACTCTGGGAATCCGATGCGAAACGAACCAGCGGAGCACGGTCTCCCTGAACGTCTTGCCGACGTCGATCAATATATAGCTGCGAGCACCGGTGCTGGGTTGGCAGTAATCGATTAGGAGAGAAGTGTTGCACCTGTGGATCGAGATCTTGAAGCGAGGTTTGGAAACGAAAGGAGAAAGAAGGGGAAAGCGAAAGAGGACCTGTAATTAGGGTTGCGTTCGGGAGGGAGAGAGAGGGACTGGACGCAGACGGAGCAGGGAGGGTCGGAGGGCTGAAGGAGGCACATGATGTTGGGGACCATGCTCGAACAACCGGTGCCGAGGAAGATCAACGCCGATTCCGAAGAAGTACCTGCGCCGCCGACGAAGCCATTGGAGCTGGCCATGCCGTCCCGACGGATCCGGAGATTGCAGACGGTAAAGGAGACTTCGTGTGCCGTGCTGCGTTCTGATGCGTTCTGCGGAGACAACACTCCGACGAGGGGGTGTCCTATTTATATGTAGATTCACACCCGCCAAAATCATTTATTATTTATGATTTATTTTTCTGATTATTACTTTCGCTTCTTTCTAAATTTTTTTTTCTCTGGTGTTTGGTTTTCGTGTCCAGCTTCAACGGTTGTTATTTTCTTTTTTCATGGACAAATTTCATGTATTTTTCCAAAAATTAATTACTAAAAATTAATGTCATTTTTACACTTGTGAAAATCTAAACTGGGAACACGAGATTTATGTTGGCAGAAGAAAAAACAAATAATACTAATACTTATTGGAGTTTATTCGTACAGTGCATTTTTTTTAAAACGGTTTTTAATTGTTCTATTTTTATTTTATAATATTAATAAAGTTTAAATATTTTTATTATACATTTCACTATTTAATAAGTAGTGAAAATAATTATAAATGAAAGTGACTGTAATTAATAATATAAATAAATGATATATTAAAAATTCTATAATATTTTTTATAAAATTTGAAATATTAATTTCAAAATTATGAGTCAACACTTTTTTTCGTATAGAGCATATATTTTTTCTGTATTAAAGTTAATTATGTTTGAGTAGGATAAAATTGTTTCTTCATTAAATATTAAATATTGGACACAGATGTATATATCTAAAATTTAAAATTTAAAATATTAATTAAATTGAAATAACTTCTTGATTTATTGTAAGACTCATACTCGGGAACTCTTTTTCTTATTTTTTTTCCTTTCATTATTTTTATTCTCATTCCCTTTCTTGGCTGTTGGCATTTGATTTGGAAGGTTGAGTTGATGAGAAACAAGGAAAACAATAAGGTTATTGTTAGAGTCTTCCTCTCTAAAGCATTTTCATTCTCTTCTTCTTCTTCTTTTTCTTCATTCTCGTAGGCTCAAAGCTCAGATTTTTAATATGATACGAGTTAAGGAAAGCTAGAATCTTGGCTTGTTGATTGAATTGAAACTTATAATTTTTTGAATTTATGAAAATTTGAGCTTTGGGAGTAGATATGTAGTTGGTTGCATGTTAAAAGCTGAAACCTTGTTATTTTTTATGATCTCTTTGAAATCTTGATGCATGCATGTGGTGTTTCTTGGGGTTTCTAGGTTGTATGAACAAAATGAGTAAAGATTATGAAGGTAGATCATGTTTAAGGGTAAAAATTGATAGATTATAGGTGAAAAATGAAGGTGAAAAACCATGAAAGTGCAAAAAGCTTTGCACTCAGCGTTAGAGTGCTAAACCAATGTTATAGCTGTGAGAAAAAAATAAAGAGGTCAAGATCTAGTGCTGCAGCTCCAGGTTGGGCGTTGCAGTCCTGGGAGGAATTGATCTGGAAGAGATTTTGCATTGTAACTCTAAGAGAAAACAAAGTTGGTAGAAAGTGAAGTTGGAGTGTTGAATTGAGTGCTGCAATGCCAAGGGTAGATGAGCGAATTTGGTCTTGTGATCTTCATGAAAGTTGTAGCCTTGGATGTTAGCTTTACAATGACGTTTAAATCACCCAAAAAGGAGGTCTAGAACTTCATTTATGACCTTTTTAGTAAGAAAAGATCAAGTTGTCAGGAGTTAAACTAGTTGTTGCGGTTTTTACATTTTTTTAACAAGGTAGATGATAGAATTATGGCTTGATGTCTTCATGAGAGTTGTAGGATATCTTCTTGTCTTTCATATGAGATAATGAGAATGATAGGAGTAGTATAAATTCATATATGCTATTTTATGTGAAGATTGTCATTTCACATTAAGTGATTGGGTTAAATTGAAAGTTATTTTGGGTGCTTAGGTTGATTTGTGTTTTTTATGTGTGTAAGTTGTCATGATAGATGAGTTGTAAATATGTAGTATGAGTTGTATTATGTGATAAAAATGTTGTGTTAATATAAATGATAAAATGTTTAATAATGATGATTGTTGTAGTATGATGAGAAAACATAGTTGTGAGTTGAGAGTTGGATGTTGAATCCTAGTTGTGTAGAGGTGTAGAGATGGTATCTAAGTTGTTGAGATGACTATGATGTTTGAGTTGTGAGTTGAATGAGATGCTGAGATGATAACTGTGTTATTGTGCTATGATGATGAGTTATTAATCACTAGGACTAGGGGAGATGATTTTGAAGTCGCTCATCTCATTGGGTGGATCGAGATAATTGTGGTGCTTTGAGAGCCCAATTTGTTGAAAAACCCTTCTTTGAAAGTTGTCCCTTAGAGTGGATGATATGTTGTTCTCCTCTAGGACTTAGTTGGTCCCGTGTGTGAGCAAGGTTGAGGCACACATATATAAAGTGACCATAATATAGGGACCAAGTTGAACTATACCGTTTATAAGCGACCAATTTGAGTAAAGTACGAAGTCAGGAACTTAGTTTCTAACCGAATATCGAAAGGTTGTAATATTTAGAGGATAGTTAGTAGGCTAATCCCATAGGTGTCTTAGTTAAGCTAGCTAATGCCATGGTAGGCCTAAACCCAACTATCCTATCCTGACATAGTACTATACTTTCTTGTTTAAGTGACAAAGTCTGAGAAACCATTATCATGTTGTGGATTTTTATCTAAATTTGTTGTTTACCTAGCAAGCCCAAAAAGTTATGTGTTATCGGTTTGATAAGACCTAACCACTTAGACTATTTATCCTGTGTTGTAAGAGATTTTTGAGTTGAAATGTGTGATGACACATATGTGTTGATGAGTTGATATTGTGATGATATGAGTTGTATGTGTTGATGTGTTGTGAAGGTGTTATTGATATGTGTGTTATTTACGTGTTGTGTTTTGTATGTTGAACTAGTTGGTGATGATAGTGATGTTAAGTTGCTAGTGTTGTAAGTTGCTTTTCTATATATGTGTTATTTATTTTCATAACTTATCCCTACATGTTTCTATGTGATTTAGACTGCGATGATCATACGATATATGGAAGTATGATAGAGATAGGTTGAGAGATAACTGTTAGAGGCAACAGGAGGTGCCTGAAGTAAATGTTTCTTTTGTAGGCTACCTTATAGTAACATATTTTGTTGTATATAGTTAGATGTTTTTGTTTGTTTTCTTAGCAACTTGTATTGTAAATATTCTTATTATACTATTTTAATATATATTTCAGTAATGTGTTGTATTGTTCCGCAGTATAACGACCATGATGGGTCGTTACATTCATGAATTTGTTGGTATATGTAACAAAATAATATGAAAAAATAATTTTTTGTAATATTTTTAAATATATATAAAAATGCATTTTTTATAGTGATTAAAATAAATAAAAAAAATAACATCACATACAAGAATCAAATTTAACATTATTATAATTTTGATATATGGCAAGATCGATTCCGAAACAATTTTACATGTGGAATAAAAATCAAAATGTAAAAGTACAGCGATTAAAATAAAAAGACATAAAATATAAAGGCTAAATTAATAAATCAGTTGAGCCTATAAAATTTGGCTTTATTTTTTATTATTATTATTCTTTTTTTTACATATATATATTGGTTTAGTGACAAGGGAATGGAATAATTAATAGATCTTAGATTGAAATTTTGTTTTCAATGATATTTATGAAGGGTGGTAGGTATGTATACTTCTTTCCCATTAAAAATAGTTAATTGTTTATAAATGAAAAGTTATAAGGGATTTAATTTTATTTTAAGGATATTTTTATCTTGTAATTAAATATTTTAAAACTTGTAAATAATAATAATAAAAATATTCATTCACACAATAAATTTTTAAATATATATTTTTCTTATAGCAAGACAATTTAGCTCAAAAGAAGAGTCATCTAAAAATTATTAAGTATCGTGGAGAGTTAATAGTTGTATAAGTTGGGATTAAATGTGTCAACATATAAATAGGTTTTTTGATATTAATTTATATTCATCTAATCAATAGTACCCCTTTCCTTATTTATTTAATTTTTAAGTGTTATTGAATATAAACCTTATTTTTCATTACATTCAGATTTTTTTTTACTCTCTATCTTCATTGTTCATTAAACTTTATTTTTTATTTCATTTTTATTATTCTTTAATTCTTATTTAAAACAAAAAAAAACCTTATTTTAAATTTTTTACACGTTTCTTTAAAATAAATAATATATACAAATAATAATTTAATTTAATATTAACGACTTTCCTATACATGCCATTCGGTACATGTCAATTGATTTAATATAAAAACTTTATCTCTTCTTTATACCCTTTACATCTATTTGCATCAATTTTTTTTCTACCAAAAATAAAAATTTGTCCCTATAATTCCATTGTTCACATTAAAATTTTCGTTCCATTAAGTACTACAGAGATATTTTATTATATTATATATTTCATTTTTTGAATGTTTCCTATATTATAATATTTATTTTAACCATTACACTAATAAATATGATAAAAAGGTATGACATATGAACAAGTACATATTATTTTTTATTTCATTTCAAATAAAGTAGGAAATATTTTAAGATATAATATAAGGTTAATAGTATAATTCATAATATAATAAAATATAATAATTGAAATATATTATGAATTTATTTGAATAACTTTCTTTACAAGTATTTATAGAAGAAAAAAAATGAAATTATTAGAAGAAAAAAATGAAATTATTTTTATAAAAGTTAAATTTAACTTGTCTAATTTAAAAAAGTTCTCCTGTATTAAATTCTTCAAAATATATTATTTAACATATGGAAAAATTTTAGTTTATAAAAAAGATAATTTTTTTTTTCTAAATAGGATTGCTTATAGAAAAAAGTTTATTCAAATATAACTCTAAGTATAACATGTAGATATATATATATATATATATATATAATGTGTGAATTGGATGGGGTAAAGGCCCCCAAACCAACGATACAATTAAAAGTCACTAATAATGGATAACATGCTTCCGTAAAAGGAATCAAACCAAAGTCAAGAACATTATTAAAAATAAAGCAATCAAATTGAAGAGAAGCTTCATACTTAAAAATGTGAACATATTCGCTTCTCTCATACCGTGCTTGAACATACAAAATGACCTTTTATTTTAGGTTCACAAAGATATACAACTTTATTAGCGAACAAAATCTACACCAGATACTTTAAGATCGTTGCTATGCAATGAATGCCAAGTTCATTCCTTGCCAAGAGAGAAGATGAGCTTATTTGACAATGGCTACAAAGGTGTGTTAGATATCCATCTACTGTACATTGCAAAGCATTCTTCAGGCTTGTACTCCGGAGCTGTGTGCCCTCCTCCCTGAAATTATATATATATATATATATCAGAAATAAACAATACAATTCTCAAATCATTCTTACAGTTTTAAAAGAAAGAATTCCCTCGTTCAATCTATACTTGCCTTCACAGTTGCAAATGTCATGCGATTGGAATAAGTCCTTGTGTATCTACTTGCACAAAAACAAATATTAAGTACATGATTCAATTAGCTTTTTAGATAAATTAAGCCTAACTATCTAGCAGAATATACCCCGCAACTTGGCCATTTGTTTGCCACTGCCTCCAATCATCCACAATGGAGTAGTTTAAAGATCTTATCCATGCTTGAGTTGCCAAGAAAGGAATTTCCATGTCATGATCGCCACTGTTAGCAACATAAAAAATTTATTTGCCATGTGAAATTCAAATTAGTTAATTTGTGCTACCTTAGAGAAAGAATATTGACCTGTATATGAGTGAACGATAACCTTTTTTACTGAGATTTACGTGATAATCATAGCTGCTTGAGATATCATTCTTGAATGGTATATTAATGTTACAGCGATGCCATTTTCCTATACTTCCCTGCAACCAATCTTTATGTTATATGTAGTTGTATTGCTAACTAACTATGTGAGAAAAATACTATCGCTCGAGTCAACTATACCTTACGGATATGCAGTGCATTGCGAACATTATCATCGTTGGCCCAATAACCGCAGAGGAAGTATACATAACTCTAATGGTGAAAAGGAAATAAAAAATTAACACATATTTGGAGATTTTGGCTGCATATGCAACCAATATATGACAGGAAAGGATAGTTGGTTTAGAAATGGCATATGAAACAATAAATCCATGCAAGGTTTAATGAGATGGTCATTGCATAAAAATATGGAAAAGAAGCATTGAGTGAACGTATCAGATTGTATAAGGCATGAAGATTACCCGACAGCTTAAGAGTGGCAATTTGAGAAGAGTATTTAAGAGCTTCTTCCCGGGATATTTCTTAATTAGAGATCTCCTCCATGATGTTTCAGTATCAAGCCACTCGCATGATGGGTCTAAAATATATGCATGATTTAGTCCTGATGTTGCCTGTGGCAATAGAAAAATGATTGACTGTGAGACTAGAAAATCTACTAGTGAAAATTTGATAAGGGAATAAGGGACAGAAAAAAAGAAGATGCGTACTTTATCGAATGACTCCATATCTCTATAACATAATAGGTTTCTGGTGTCTACATTTATGTACTCCCCTTTGCAATTTTTTTGCAGTGACTGTTCATTGCAATAAGAGAGATCCGTTAGCATTTAACTCTTGTTTCTTCAATACTATCTTTTCTATTGATGAATTATTATGAAATTACCTCGTATAGTTCATCAGAAATTAGTCCCATACCATGAGCAAAGGGGATTTTATAGTTTTTTTCCTTTCTAGTTGTTGCTGCATTCCCCAGCAGGTACCCCTGAAGAAAATAACTTTTCATAATCAATCTGGAAGATGTTAAACAATACCATGCATTGCAGCTTCTCTTACTAGTGGAATACCAAACCAATGAACAAGATTTTTATATTTATTTATATAATTATTCTCTATTTTATTATTATTATTATGGATTAACATTAATTAATAAATTATATTTATATGTTAATATCAATTATATAGTACATTATTATTAATTTATGGATAATGCATATTGGACTTTTGATGAATGGTTCGTGATGGGTTGAATGTTTAGTAACCTAGTAAGGATATAAAACTGGTGTTCTATTAATCAGTTCATAAGAAAAACATTTATGTCCTATCGGAAAGAAAACAACAATCTTCTCTCAAAAAACAAAAGAGATGGATTCCTTATTTATTTCGGGTACGCAATTCTTTCTAAACCTTACTCAAACATATTATAATATTGTATCTTATGTTGTTCATTGTCTGGTAATTACTATATATTTTTTAACAAATTGGCCATTCAATGTAGGGAAGGGTTTATTTTATTTTGTTAAAGGATGTTTCTCCACAGTTATCCAAAAGATTATCATATAATTAAATGCATACAATTCCACTATTCTGAAGTCATTTGTATAAACTCTTAATTTTCTCCTTATATAAAGTCTTCTTGTTTATAGTTTTTCATTAGAAAAACAATGAAGAACCTCTTATTTTGCATCAATGCACATCTTTGACGAATGATATATCCTCCAAGGCAAGGGTAGTGTACTCATCTATTCAAATCACAGTTGGAATTAAACAATTTATACTTTTATGTTCAGTATCACAGTCAGTTTAATCAAACTAATTGAACATTTTAATATTTAATATCAACCTACTACTTTGAATATAGTCAAGTGATGAGTACTTGAGTAGTTTGCAATAGATCTTAAAGCCAAACTTTCATGGCTTTATGCTTTCATTGTACAAAACCAAAAAAATGTGTATTTGATGTTTTTAGTCCAAGACTTCCATTTTTCACATTTCTACAACACTCAAGATACGTTTTCTCCGCTAACTCTCCCCACACATACATTATAGTACTCATTAAAATAAATTTACATTTTTAACATAAGGTCCGATTGTTTAAACTTAGAAAGAAGTATTTCTAAACAATTTAAAAAAAAAAAAAAACTTTAAGAAGTAGATAGGAGTTACTTCTAAAAAAAGTAGAAAATTGTTTATTTAAAAAAAAATAGATAAAAACATTAATTTTTTTATAAAAAAAAGTGCTTATTTTTATAAGAAAAAAAAGTTTAAATAAATAGACTCATAAGAGATAAAGATTCTAACCCGGAGATTTATCCATGGTTGGACCCCTTTTTCATTTCCTGAAAACAAGCAAATTTGCCAATAATTAAACTTTCAACGCAGTTATAGCAAGTAGCAACCTATGATAATCCAATGAGGCTGGTGGGAAAATATGATGTACATATCAATCGTCATCAAACAGTCAAGTGGATATTAGCTTCTACATATGTTTGTTTCCATTTTTGCCGCACACATTGAATCATATACGAGTTTTTTTACCTTGTGAAATTTCTTGAACAATCACTGGAATAGGAATACCAGAGTATGAATCGCCACCAATGTAAACTTGATTTGACAAAAAATTTGGATGATCAATCAACCACTACAAACATTTGAGCATGATAGTCACAACATAATTGACTAACAGATTTAGCTGCAATCAAAAGGAAAAAAAGGTGATAATTGTGAAATAATAAAAACAATAAAATTTGTAGGAATACCTTCCTAAGAAATTGATGGACATGGTGAACCAGCATCCAGTCACTTCGTTGAGAAGCAGACTCTGTTGTGGCATAAGTGAAGCCCGTGGAAACAGGCAAGTCTACAAATATAATGCTACTAACCTACCAAGAATAGTTATGATATTAAATATCAGCAAGTAAATAAGCCTAACACAAAAAGGATATGATGAAATAAAAGTATATATATATATATATATATATATATATATATATATATATATATATTTGTGGCAACAAAAATGTGGATGCATACAGATACAGAGCACCTTTGTCCATGAGTGTGGTCTCAAGACCAAATTGGGCAGGCTTCCATTGTATTCCTCATATTTGAATGCTAGGGGACCTGCAACACATAGATAAAATGAACATCTAAGTATCAGCTATTGTAAGTCTTTTTCTTTTTTTAACCATTGTATTGATTTGAAATGTCTTTTTTTTTTTTTTGGTAATTTAAAATATCTATTATTGAAAATAGTAACTAATTTTTATCCGAAACTATAAATATAGGTGAAGTAAATATTTATCTTCCATCATACTTTATTCCATATCTAAAATCATAATTCATATTTTGAACTACTTATTTAAGAAAGATAAGTATTACTTATTTAAGAAAGATAAGTATTACTTATTTAAGAAACATAAGATTTACTTGTAAAGATTAGTATTAATAGCTCTTGTAGTGTAGCACGTGCATAAGTATGAAGTAAATTAGAAATTGGAAAACAAAATGTTGGTATCACCTATTTCAAAGACAAGGCCAGACAAGGCTGAGCAACCAGGACCGCCAGTGAGCCAAAGCATGAGAGGATCCTCCTTTGGATTGTTCTCTGACTCAATGAAGTAGTAGAAGGTTTGCACATCATCTGATTCTCCCACTCCCACATACCTATTCAACAAATATAATCAATGTAGCATGTTTATAAGATTCATGTAAGTGATTTTAATCCCATGAATTTAAGATACAAAACTATGGCCTTATTAGCTAAATGTAATGTAACTGACCCGGTTTCAAGAAGAAAAGGAAGGGGCCCCTCGAATCCAGGAAGGAACTTAACTATGGAACCACAGGATGCAAGTTGAAAGGAGAAAGATGATAGCAACAGAAAGGGAAGTACAAGTCCATGATAAACGAAATCAGAAGTAGCGTAAGTTGAACTAAGCTTTGCCATTTCTAGTGTTCTCTCCCTTTTCTCTGTCAGCATCTATTGCGATTGATGGTTTTCTAATACCACTACTCTCTCGGACTTTCCAAGAGACAGATCATTCCAATGATCATCCATGCTTATCAAAATAACACACGTCTCTTGTCACTTCCTACTTCATAAGGACTTTTTTTTATATATATATATATATATATATATATATATATATATATATCATTTTTCTTATTATTTAAATAACCTGAACGCATTTATATTTATGTTAATAACTCATTTAGAAATTTAGGTAAGAAATTGGTTACCGAGTAACCGATTTTTCAATGGACCTTTTTTTTTTCCTTGTTTTTTGTTTTTTGTTTTTTGTTTTTATTTTTGATTTTTGATTTTTTTCTAGATTTATTTTTTTTTTTTGTTTTTCAGTTTATAATATTTAGATTTTAAAAAAAATTATAATGAAATTTTAAAAAATGTATTTACCTTTTTTTTGTTGTTTTATTTTATTGAATTTTTTTGTGTGATTTTTTTTCTTCAGATTTTCTAATTTCTTTCTTTTTCAGTTTTTAATATTCAGATTTTTTAAAAAATTATAATGAATTTTTAAAAAATTGATTTAGTTTTTGTTTTTATTTTAGATTATAAAAATGTATTTAAAATAAATTTTAAAGAATAAAATTTAATAAAATTAATTTTAAATAGAATTTTTAAAAATGAAAATATTATGATAAATCACAACTTTAAATAAAAACAACATTAATTGAGATGAACATCTTGAAATAAAAACAAAATACAACAATAAAATAGGAGATCGAATAAAAAAGAACAACAACAAAATTACAATCCAGGAAATTACAATCCAACTTTAATGATGTCTATGCCCACCCGTTCCACACCTCGAAAGTTGTCAGTTCCTTGTTGGGTTTCGACGACCAATGCGTGGTTGTTGTGGTTCAACTTGGTCATCGTCATGTTCTATATTAACAGTATCGGTGACTGGATTTGACGAACCACTTCCACCGACCTCAGAGTGATAAGACGAAAATGAAGAGAAATTCATGCTTTGCATGTAATTATATGCACTTTGTGGCGTGTGTACGTCGATCCCAAAAAGATTGCTCATGAAGTCCCCTATTGAAGTTGTTGTTGATGGTGGGGTGTACATGAATTGTTCATGGTGCGTATGAAATGATGGATAACACTGGGGATGTTGTTCCACACTATAAGGTGGGTGATTATCTCCAGCCATTGGGAATGTTGTTGCAATTGTTGTTGGGAGTTGCGTACTAGAAATGGATGCATGAGATGAAGAATACTGGCTACAAAGAAATAATTTAGAATTAGCACGAAACCATTGTAAATACTCAGGAGTGTGTTGGAGAGGCCCCTGAAGTGGTTCCCCAAAAATAACATGTTTGCATCTGTCTTTTCAAATGGAAATCCAATCTGCATGTTGTTCAGCCTAGTTGGTGTCGCTATGTACTCTCATGTCTATTTCGTGCATTTTATCAAGATTATGAGCTTCATTGGGGATTGGGTGCCATAAGCCAAATTGCAATTGGACTCTATCAGTTTGATGCCAGACTACAACTACAAATGAAGTTAAAGTAGTACAAGCAGTCCATATTCTAGAATCCTTATAAGCACATGTTGGCAGTGAGGACTGAAATTCCCTATATGGCATCCATAAAAATTGAAAAAGAAAAAGGTTTAAGGTATGAATCAATTGAGTATAAGAGAGTATGTTTGAGAGAAGTTTACATTGTATTACCTCGTTATGGTTCATGTTGTCATATCTTAATCTGTAGCCAAGTAAGTCTCCATGGGACGTGCCTGAAAATCTTAGCCCTCTTCCTGACCACCTAAAACAGTTGTACATTGATAAAATTTTAGGTAAAATATTTTAGTTGTTCGATGTATTAAAGTGGTATAAAAATTAATCCATACCTCGATGCTAGCGGAAATGTAATATCCCATTGGACTCTTGGTTGGATGGAGGACATGCGATACCAAGCTCAAGACTGTAGAAGAAAAGAACATCCACCCATTTTCTTTGACGATGGATAGATTTCCCTACACATTTCTCTGTACAAATGTGCCAAACAAGCAGAACCCCAATTATATCGTCCTGCACGTTCCAATTCAGCCAATAATGGTAAATACATTAAGTGAATTTTGTTACCTGACTTGTCTAGCATAATGACACCACCGATCAAACCTAAGATATATGCTCTACAATGTTGGAACAATTGTTGTTCAGTGGGTTCATCTGGTAGTGCGATTGTATGTCTCTTAACCATTTTAGTTTTATGCTTGAGCCAACTAGAGCTTCACCTTTCGGAGGTACGAAGCCTAACAACTCGTAACATAATTCATCCCAGTCAAACAAAGTTGGTCTTGTGACTGGTTTGCCGTCGATCCTTAAACCCAATTGTAGTGTCACATCTTCTAAAGTGACCATGCACTCACCAACTGGGAGGTGAAAAGTATGTGTCTCAGGTCTCCACCTCTCCACCAAAGACGTTATCAAACAATCATCAATTTTAAAATGTCTTATTTTCGCAACCTCGCCAAAGCCAGCAACCTCCAACAATTTCAATTCTTGAGTCAGGTGTAGGCATGGAATGATAGTAAGATTGAATCACTTGATCACTTGTTGTCTGCGAAAATGGTAGAATTGGAATGTTAGTAATGAATAATATTAGTTGTAAACATTATGCAATATATATTAACTTACCATAAGATGAGTTTCATTTGACCTATGGAGGTGTTGTTTCCACAACATAGTTGAAGATGAAGAAGACATTCTTGAAAAACAATAAAACCGAAATTGAAGAGTGTAATAGTTGAAGAGAATTGATCTTTTGTTGTGTGTTTAGGCTTGGATCGTATGTAGTGTATATATAGTGCAAAAAATTTGAATTAGTTTGTCTCATTACTTAAGGAATCCAATGATTTTGTGCAGTGTCATCAATTGCTTTGTCCTAGAGCGTCAGAAAAATTAATGACTTTGTGCAGAGTGTCATCAATTGCTTTGTCCCAGAGCGTCAGGAATCCAATGACTTTGTGCAGTATCATCAATTACTTTGTCCTAGAGCATCAGAAAAATCAATGCTTTGTGCAGAGTGTCATTGCCTTGGTCCCAGAGCATCAGAAAAATCAATGCTTTGTGCAGAGCGTTAGGAATCCAATGACTTTGCGTTTCCACATTAGGTTGCTTTAGTTCTATATAAACCCTAAACACAGGCTAAAAAAATGCAACAGATTGAAACATCTAATCAATGGAGTCGTTAACTGTTTCAGCCACTGTTTACTATGATGGAAAAATTGTCTCCACTGAGCATGGAGATACATTTGTTAGCAACGAGGTTAAAACCCTACTGGTAAGCAACATGATGACTTATCAGCAATTTAAGCAGGTTATTAATAATAACCTTAATCTTCCTCATTATAAAGTTGTCATAGATATTCACTACCGATACCCAAATTCATGTATCGGTGGTGTATATAAATATACAGCGTGTCGTCTTAGGGATGATGAAGATGTGAAATGTATGTTTTCATTGTTCACAGAACTGCACGACCTAACAAGTCTCGAATTGTATGCTACCGTGACGTATATTGGATTATTGCATGGGATGGAAGCGATTGAAAAATACCTTAACCAAGCAATGAAGTTAGACAACTAATATTATATGATTTAGGTTTTATGTTATTTATCTATTATGTTTGAAGTTTGTTTAAATTGTGTCTTTTTTAAGTTATTTTCATTTTAATGATGTAACCACTAAAATTAGTGTACTTAATATATATTTATTATTATATTACAGTTTTTAATTTTCTATATTTAATAAATTTAATTTAAATAATAAAATTCATTTTATAATTTTAAAATTTAGTATAATAAATGAGTTTTAACATTTTATTTATTTTTAACATATTTTTAAAATATTATACAAAATTTTATAATTTTATATATAATTCTGAAAATTATAATTAACTATATTTATTTTAAAAAATTTAAAATAAAAAATATTATAATTTATAAATAAATATAATATTAATTATTATTTTTTATAAATTATTTAATTTAAATATTAAAAATATTTTATTAAAATTAATTATACTTTTTAAAAAAATCTGAAAATCAAAAAGTGAATAATTTTTTTTATTTTACAAAATCTGAAAACAAAAAAATGAAGAAAAAAAAAACCCAAGTGAGAAATTGGTTACTGGGTAATCGATTTTTCAAAGGAATTTTTAAAAAAATTTCAAAAATTCCTTTGAGAAATCGGTTACCTAGTAACCAATTTCTCACCTAAATTTTTAAATGGGTTATTTAAGTAAATATAAATGCATTCAAGTTATTTAAATAATTAAAAAAATGATATATTAAAAAAAAAGTCTCATAAGTGCTTCATCTGTCAAATAAAATTTTCGATTTTTCATATTTTTTAATAATTTTATTATAAAATAATTATTTAATTTAATATTTTATAATTTAAATATATTTTTTTTAAGTTTCAGAATATGTTTCGAAACATATTTCGAAACGTATAAATTTTTTCTTCCTACTTTTCTCCAGTACTTTTTTTTAAGGTTAAAACCCTATTTTGATCCCTTATAATCTTTTTTTGTTTCAATTTAGTCCCTCATTAATTTTTGGTCTCAATTTGGTCCCAAATTAATTAATTGGTTTCAATTTAGTCCTAAATTAATTAATTGGTTTCAATGTGAGACTTTCCGTCCAAATTGCTTTAACGGTGTTAACTTTTGGCCACGTAGACGCCACGTAGATGTATACGTGGCATTCACGTGGATGAGAATTTTTTTGAAAACACCTGGACCCAGAACGGCCCGTTCTGAAACCGGAACGGGCCATTCTGGTTGCAAAATTAAAACACCAGAACGGGCCGTTCTGCTTTCAAAACGGACCGTTCTGAAATTAGAACGGGCCGTTTTGGTTTCAGAACGGCCCGTTCCAGAACTGTGAATAAAATATTCCTTACTTAATTGTGTTTTTGATATTATAATTATGCAATTTTGATCTCTAAGGTTTTAATTGAGTAATTTCAGTCCTTAAAAGATTATAATTGTGTAATTTTAGTCTCACAATTTTTAATTGAACAATTTTAATCTCTCAAATATCATAATTGTGGAATTTTAGTCTTTCTCATTAAAAATTTAATAATTTTAAAATTTTAATATATATATATATATAATGTTTTAAAAATATATAATTGTTTATTTATTTAAATTAACGTATATTATTTTTTTTAATGTATCAAATGATATATATTTACTATTACTAAATAAATAAAATTTATATATTATTAGTATTTTAATATTACTGATAAATTAATATCAATAATATTTTTACCCTTTTTATAAATAAACTAATAATTTGATAAATATAACTTAATATATATTAATATACTTTTACAAAAATATAAATATATAAGATCAGATATATATTTCTAATAATTAATATACTTATATTTTTGTAAAAGTATATTAATATATAACAAGTTATATTTATCAAATTATTAGTTTATCTATAAATATATTAATAATATTATTGATATAATATCGAAAATTATAATATACGTTAATTTGAATAGATAAATAATTATTTAATTTTAAAACATTATATATATATATTAAAATTATTAATTTTTAATGGGAGAAACAAAAATCATATTATTATGATATTTGAGGGACTAAAATTGTTCAATTAAAAATTGAAGGACCAAAATCGCGCAATTGCAATTCTTTAAGGACTAAAATTATGCAATTAAAATCTTGGAGATCACAAAACTGCACAATTGTAATACTTGAGGGATAAAAAATGCAATTAAACCAATATTCTTAATTAATTTTATTAAAAAATATAATAATTAATAAGATAAAAGGAATATCACTTTATAATTTTTTGCAACTTATTTAAGATTAAAGGAATAAAATGATAAAAATTAATAAGATAAACATAATAAAATAAAATATAAAAAAATATTAATATATTTATTTTATTGGATATAATAACATAATTAAAATATAATTAATAATATATATTTTATAAAATTATTAATATTTTATATATAAAAAAATAAAATAAAACCGGAACGGCCCGTTCTGAAACTGGAACGGGCCGTTCTGGTGCATTTTGGGTGTGTTAATTTTGCACTTGGAACGGGCCGTTCCGGATGCAAAATTAACACACCAAAAGTGCACCCAGAACGGCCGTTCCGGTTTCAGAACGGGCCGTTCTGGGTCTAGGTGTTTTCAAAAAAATTCTCATCACGTGGATGCCACGTATGCATCTACGTGACGTCCACGTGGCCAAAAGTTAACACCGTTAAAGAAATTTGGACGGAAAGTCCCACATTGAAACCAATTAATTAATTTAGGACTAAATTGAAACCAATTAATTAATTTGAGACCAAATTGAGACCAAAAATTAATGAGGGACTAAATTGAAACAAAAAAAGATTATAAGGGACCAAAATAGGGTTTTAACCTTTTTTTTTATAAATATTTTATTTTAATTATGAATTATATTAACTATATTTTATTTAAAATATTTTTATTTAATTATTAATTCTTTTAAATAAAAAATTATATACTTAAAATTAATTAAATAAAATTTTTAATCCACAATAAATATCCACATAAATATTTCTTTTAAATATTATTTAAGTAAGAAATGATCAAATAAAAAAAATTAATTTAAGAGATATTAAAGATGATTTTATAAAAAATAATTTAAATTATAGATAAATTTAATATGTTTAATTTAATTAATTAATTAATTTTAAAAAAATATAATTTAGTTAAAATGATCTAATAACTAAAGACAATATTTTACAAGTTTTATTTGATAAGACATATTTGAATAAATGTTTATAAGAAAAATATAATTTCTATAAATAAAAGTTAATTTGTGCACTAAAAGTTATTTTTTTAAAAATTAATATAAGAATTTTATAAATAATTTATATAAAAATCAAAGGTCTTATTGACCGGTGTTAAGGAATCTATATATAATTTTTTTATTAAAAACTGTAAAAGAAAATTACGTAAAAGAACGTATAGATACAATTATTTTTAACAAAATCTTATTACTTTTAATTCATTAACCGGTATCTAGAACAATTGTTAAACTAATTTAACTTTTATAAAAAAGTTTAATGCGAATGTTGCTACTTGCGATCAGATGACCGACACATCAATAACCGTGTGAATGTCAATGTCATGACTAGGACTTAAACTCCAGCAACAGCAATGTCTTAAAATTCATCGCAATACAAATAATTTAGGAGAATACTTTACCAAAAAAGAATATTTAAAAATAAATATATTAAAAAATAAATATATTAAAAAATAAAAATGTGTATTATTTATTATACTGTCTCGGCCCATATCCGATACGATTCGTAGGAAAACAACCGAGACCCTCTTCACCTCGCCATGTGGTAGAACTCAGCAAAAGATCGACCTAATTTTGCCGCAAGGATGAACTCGATCGGAATCTGACATGAACTTCCCACGAGAGTGATCTCGTCAAAAACCCGACCTTATCTGGTCACGTGTGTGAGACCCTCGCAGCCTTCACTTCCTTTTCTCTTCTCCCTCACTTGTTTTCTCACATTCACTCTCTTTGCCTTGGGTCTCCTTGTTCATTTCTCTGGAATTCTTAATGGTTGTAGGTGCTGGTGGTGAGTGAGTGAACTGATTTCTTTCTCCCGTGTGCATTTCCTCAAGCTTGTTCTTCTCCTCCGATCAAGCTTCTTCTTCTCCTTTCTTCTTCCCGGAGCTCAGATTTCTCTTCACCGAGGTAAGGGAAGCTAGAAAACTTGAGATTTTGTTTTGCATGTTAGGTTGTTGAGTAAATAGAGGCTTGATTCTGGAAAAATTGTAAATGGGGGGATGAATCCGAAGAGATTCTTATGTTGAACATTGGGGTTTTTGGTTTCTTAATGGAAGGTTGAACATTTATGATTTTTTCTTGAGTTTTGGATGCATGCATGTTGTGATTCTTGATGTTTTTGGGTTGCATGTGGTTGGTAGTATTGCATTTAAGTTGGAGCATGGACTGCGGTTCCTTGGATTGTAGGTTCATGGAGGATTTGGGTGAAAACAAAGGTGAAATCCATGGTGTTTTAGGAGTTTCAGAAACCCACAGCTATAGCTGTGGATTCACAACCATAGCTGTGGGAGGTGAAAATCGTGAGGGCAGAGACTTGCAGTCATGGCTATGGTTTTGCATCCATAGCTGTGGAAAAAAATTATAATGGCAAAAACTTGCAGCTATGGCCATGGATTTGCAGCCATGGCTGTGGAAAGGAAATTGAACTGGCAGAGAGTTGAAGCTAAAACGCTGAATTGAACGCTGCAGAGGTGGGTCTTCATGACCGAATTTGGTCTTAAGGTCCTCATGATAGTTGTAGCCTTGAATCTTAGCTTTCCAATGGCGTTGGAATCACCCAAAAAAAAGTTCTAGAACTTTAGATATGGCTGTTTTAGTGAAGAGGGGTAAAGCTGTCAGCATTGGTTGTAGTTGTTGCGATTTTTAGAAATTTTAACAAGGTAGATGAAGGAATTAGGACTTGGTGTCTTCATGAGAGTTGTAGGAAATCTTCTTATCTTTCATATGAGATAAGGATGAGCATGGTAGGAGTAGTATAACTCCTGATACGATATTTTATGTGAAGGTTGCCATTTCACAATTAGTGATTTGGTTAAGTTGAAAGTTGTTTTAGGTGCTTAGGTTGATTGGTGTTGTTTGGGTGAGTAATTTGGAATAATAGATGAGTTGTAAACAAGATGGGTGAGTCGTATTATGTGTTGAATATGTTGTATGTTGTAAAGCTGTTGATCATGTTGTTAATAATGTTAAGCTGAGCTGTGTTGTATGTTATTTGAGCAGTTATTGCTGTTAAGTTGAGTTGTGCCGATTGTTGTTTATGCTGATTAATGCTGTTAATGCCATGTGATGAAAAGCTGAGCTGTGCTGCATGTTGTTTATGCTGTTAATGATGTAACGCTGAGCTGTGCTGTATGATGCAAATGCTGAATTTTTTTGTTGAGTCGAGCTGAATTGTATGTTGATTTAAGTTGTTGATGATGAATGCTGTTGAGCTGATTGATGATGAGTTGTGCTGTGAGATGTTCATGCTAAATTATGATGTTTAATCTGTGTTGTATAATGTTGAGCTATACTGTATGCTGTTATTGCTGCTATGTTGTGTTGTGCTGCATGCTGATATAAATTGTTATAGGTCGTAAGGCTGAGCTGTTGTAGGTCGAAAGGCTGAGCTGTTGTAGGTCGAAAGGCTGAGCTGTTGTAGGCCGTAAGGCTGAGCTGTTGTAGGCCGTAAGGCTGAGCTGTTGTAGGCTGTAAGGCTGAGCTATTGTAGGCCGTAAGGCTGAGCTGTTGTAGGAGATCTCCGAGCTGATATGCGTGATGACGCATTTTTTGTTTAATGTTGGTTTTGGTTGAATGATGTGAGCTGTATATTGCTGTGTTCTGTGCTGATCTTGCTGAATTAGATTGATGTGCTGATAAGCTGAAATTGTTTATAATTATCGTACTTATATATCTACATATGCTAATTCTTTTCACTAGCTTACCCTTTGTTGTTTCCATGTGGTTTGGACTGCAATGATCATACTATGTATGGGAGCAGAGCAGGGATAGGTTGGTGTCTTGAGGCAGGTTTGCAGCTAGTAGATGGAGTTTATTCTTTTTGTTGTTTTTAGCTACTTAGTGTAGCAATTGGGTTGTATTTTATACTCTGATTTTTAAGCCTTAGGCCAGACCTTGTGTATATATTTTAGCTGCTTATATATATGCACGCTCTTGTCTGTGTGGTGCTGTGGTGTTGTGTTGTGTGACGGCCAGACGGGTCGTTACACTTTAGTGGTATCAGAGCAGTTCGAGTCTAGTGGACACTTTGTGGGGGTGGTTCCTTTAGGCTTTTGTTGTGCTGAGCTCTGTGTTGTGTTGATTGCTGTGCTGATTTCCTTGTTGATTATTGTGAATGAGAAGAAGTATAAGGTGAACTTGATCTGTTTGCCTTTGGTGGATATTGACATAATCTTAGGGATGGATTGGTTGTCTGCCAATCGCATCCTTATAGATTGTGCTAATAGGAGGTTGATCTTTCCTCAGGTAGAGGATGAGCTGTTGATTTCAGTTGGCCAAGCTGAATCATTGTTGAGGGATGGAGCAGAGTGTTGTATTCTGCTTGCTGCTTTGAGTGTGGAGACCAAGAGGGTCATAGCTGATATTAATGTGGTGAGGGATTTTGCTGAGGTGTTCCCTGATAAGGTGCCTGGGTTGCCTCCTACTAGGGAGATGAAGTTCAGTATTGACTTGGTTCCAGGTGCGGGGCCAGTGTCAGTGGCTCCCTATAGGATGGCCCTAGTTGAGTTGGTTGAGTTGAAAGGTCAGTTGAAGGACCTGTTGGAGAAGTAGTTGGTGCGGCCGAGTGTATCGCCGTGGGGTGCTCCCGTGTTGCTGGTGAAGAAGAAAGATGGAGGTAGTCGACTGTGTGTTGATTACCGTCAGTTGAACAAGTTGACCATTAAGAACAAATATCCACTTCCCTGGATAGATGACTTAATGGATCAATTGAGGGGAGCATCGATTTTCTCAAAGATTGACTTGAGGTCAGGTTATCACCAGATCAGGATGAAGGAGGGTGACATACCTAAGATCGCTTTCAGGACTAGGTATGGTCACTACGAGTATGTTGTGATGCCGTTTGGTGTGACCAACGCCCCGACAGTGTTCATGGATTACATGAATAGGATCTTCCGGCCCTTCTTGGATAAATTTGTTGTGGTGTTCATTGATGACATCCTTATTTATTCAAGGACCTTGGAGGAGCATGGAGAGAACTTGAGGTTGGTGCTAGAGATTTTGAAGGCAAAGCAGTTGTACGCCAAGCTTTCAAAATGTGAGTTCTGGTTGGAAGAGGTGAAGTTCTTGGGACATGTTATTTCAACTGAGGGGATTGCTGTTGATCCGGCTAAGGTAGAGTCGGTGTTGCAGTGGGAGCGTCCAAGAACTGTCACGGATATTAGAAGTTTTGTGGGTCTAGCGAGTTACTATAGGAGGTTCATTGAAGGATTCTCCAAGATAGTAGCGCCTCTAACCTAGTTGACAAGAAAGGAGCAATCATTCATTTGGACTGATGCCTGTGAGCGGAGTTTTGATGAGCTAAAGAGGAGGTTGACTACTTCTCCTATGTTGGTGTTGCCCGATTCTGGTGAGCCCTTTGATGTGTATTGTGATGCTTCTCACCAGTGTCTGGGGTGTGTGCTGATGCAAAACAGGAAAGTGGTGGCATATGCTTCAAGGCAACTGAAGAACCATGAGAGAAATTATCCTACTCATGACTTGGAGTTAGCAGCGGTTGTGTTTGCCTTGAAGATATGGAGGCATTATTTATATGGTGCTCGGTTCAGCGTCTTCAGTGGTCACAAGAGTCTGAAGTACCTGTTTGATCAGAAGGAGCTGAACATGAGGCAGAGGCAGTGGATGGAGTTTCTGAAGGATTATGACTTCTAGTTAATGTATCATCCTGGGAAGGCCAATGTTGTGGTGGATGAGCTGAGTAGGAAATCCATCCACATGTCTAGTATGATGGTGAAAGAGCTGGAGCTGGTGGAGGAATTCAGAGATTTGAATCTCTATGTGGAGCTAGCTCAGGATCACATTAGTTGTGAGATGACTACCATAACTAGTGAGTTCTTGAGGCATGTTGAACTAAAGCAGCTGCAAGATGTAGAGTTGGTGAAGCTTCTTAGTTTGCTGGGTACTGAGAAGGTTGTTGGTTTTGAGCTGGGCGGAGATGGAATCTTGAGGTTTAAGGGCAGAATTTGCCTACCTCATGATTCTGAGCTGAAGAAAGCTGTGATATAGAGGAAGGCCACAAGAGTAGACTTAGCATACATCCTGGTATGACTAAGATGTACCAAGACCTCAGGAAGACTTTCTGGTGGTCTGGTATGAAGAGGGACATAGCTGAATATGTGGCAGCCTGTCTGACTTGTCAAAAGGCAAAGGTGGAGCATCAAAAGCCGGGTGGTTTGATGCAGCAGATGCCGGGTGGTTTGATGCATCAGGTAGAGCAGGAAGTCCACTCCGTGGAATTAGACCCTAGAATGAGTCATTTCGATCACCGACCCACGCCCGCTGAAGATGTTAAAGAGGTAGCGATGATGGAAGGAAGGAATGTGAAGATTGGTACATCTCTGACTCCCGAAGATGCGGAAAAGCTAATAGGGGTATTAAGAGCGAATGTGTCGGCATTTGCATGGCACTCTAAGGACATGCCTGGAGTAGACCCTGACTTTTTGTGCCACAGGCTTGCTGTGGACCCAAGTGCAAAACCGGTGATCTAGAAAAGGAGAAAGTTCGGGGAGGAGAAGCGGAAAGCCATTGCAGAAGAGACAAACAAGTTGTTGACGGCGGGACATGTACGGGAGATACAATACCCGACCTGGCTAGCAAATGTGGTAATGGTGCGTAAGATTAGTGGAAAGTGGAGAATGTGTACGGACTTTATCGATTTAAATAAAGCTTGTCCAAAGGATTCGTACCCTTTGCCCAATATAGACTGTTTGGTTGATGGCGCGTCAAGCTATTAATTGCTAAGTTTCATGGACGCGTACTCGGGGTACAATCAAATTCGAATGCACCCGGCCGATGAAGACAAAACTGCATTCATTACAGATCAAGCTAACTATTGTTACAAGGTCATGCCTTTTGGTTTAAAGAACACGGGCGCAACTTATCAACGTTTGATGGACAAGGTGTTGATAAACCAGCTGGGTAGGAACGTGGAAGCTTATGTGGATGATATGGTGGTGAAATCAATGAGTGTAGATCTGCATTTGGACGACCTGCAAGAATTGTTTGACACCATAGGCAAGTATCAACTCAAGTTGAACCCCGAAAAATGTTCTTTCGGGGTCCAAGCAGGAAAGTTTCTTGGTTTCCTACTGACTCATCATGGCATCAAAGCAAATCCAGATAAGTGCTCGCCGATCATCAATATGAGGAGCCTAGCAACGGTAAAGGAGGTCCAACAACTAGCGGGAAGAATGGCTTCTATGTCGCGTTTTCTTTCGAAGGCAGCTGATAAGGCGCTCCCGCTTTTTCAATGCCTAAGGAAGAATGATCATTTCACCTAGACGACCGAGTGTGAGGAGGCTTTCATGGAACTCAAGAGGTCGTTAGCATCGCCATCGATTCTGACGAAACCATGGCCGAATGTTCCCTTATTGGTTTACATATCAGCATTCGACCGAGCCGTCAGTGTCGTTCTAGTGCAAGATCAGGAAGCTTCTCAAGTTCCTATTTATGTCATGAGTAAGGTCTTGCAGGGAGCAGAAACGAGGTATCAAAAGATTGAAAAGTTGGCTCTGGCGATACTAGTTACCGCGCGGAAGTTGAGACACTATTTCCAGAGCTACGAGGTGGTAGTTCGAACTGACCATCTGATCCGGCAAGTCTTACAAAAGCCCGACCTGGCAGGAAGAATGATGAAGTGGTCGGTTGAGCTATCGGAGTTCTCCATCAAGTATGAGCCGAGAGGGGCAATCAAAGCTCAAGCTTTAGCCGACTTTGTGATGAAATTGACTTCTCCTGTTGAGGAGGGTAGTGTCGGAGAGACTCAATGGATTCTATTAGTGGACGGTGCTTCGAATCTTGGAGGAAGTGGAGCGGGAAGTCTTGGAAGGTCTGGGGGGCATATTGCTGGAACAATTATTACGTTTTGAATTCTGGGCAAGCAATAATCAAGCAGAGTATGAGGCTGTTGGGAGGGATGGTCTTGGCAAAGGAGATGGGGGCAACGAGCTTGTCAGCTTGAGTGACTCTTAGTTGATTACCGGACAAGTGGCTGGAACTTTCCAAGCAAAAGACCCTCAATTGGCTAAGTACTTGGAAAAAGTTAAGCTCCTATCGAAAAATTTTCGAGAATTTACACTTAACCACGTCTCGCGAGAAAAAAATTTGCGAGCCGATCTACTTTCTAAGCTAGCAAGTACCAAGAAACCAGGGGTCACTCGGTCGGTTATCCAGGAAACGTTGGCTCAACCGAGTATTAATGAGCCGCAGGGGGATGTTATTTTTGTCCAAGAAGAGCTTGACTCTTGGATGGGACCGTATATCACGTACCTGACACGGGGGCAGTTACCGGAGGAAAAAAGGGAAGCATCATTGATAGAAAGGGAGGCGGCCAGATTTGTGGTTATCTCTAAAAGGCTGTATTGAAGGGGTTTCAGCACTCCCCTTCTAAGATGTTTGATCGCATCATAAGCGCAGAGGGTGATGGAAGAAGTTCATGGTGGCATGTGTGGGAGTCATATCGGAGGACGAGCTTTAGTGTACAAAGTTACGCGCACAGGGTATTTTTGGCCAACTTTGAGAAACGACTGCGTCAATTGGGTTAGAAAGTGTGATGGATGTCAAAGACACGTGACCTTACACCATTCCCCGGCCGAACGACTTCATTCAATCTTGTCTCCTTGGCCATTCAACAAGTGGGGTATTGATATTCTCGGTACATTTCCGATCGCGGTAAGACAGCTAAAATTCTTGATAGTAGCTGTGGACTACTTCAACAAGTGGATTGAGGCAGAGCCAGTAGCAACCATTTCAACAGAGAAAGTAAGGACATTTCTATGGAAGAATGTGATATGCCGATATGGTGTTCCCTCAAGTGCTCGTATCGGACAATGGGACACAATTTGCGAGTGGAAGGCTCCGTGATTTCTATCATGAGATCGATATCCGAATGACATTCACTTCTGTTGAACATCCCCAATCTAACGGTCAAGCAGAATCGGCCAGCAAGGTTATGTTATCGGGATTGAAAAAAGCGTGTCTAGGACTCTGGCGCTTCATGGGTGGAGGAACTTCCTAGAGTGTTGTGGTCATATCACACGACTGTCCATTTGTCGACTCAGGACACCCCGTTCAACCTGGTGTATGGGACATATGTGATGATACCGATTGAGATCACTGAACCCTCTGTGCGCACAACATACTTCTCTGAGGAAGAATCCGAACAAAGAAGGCGAGTGGATTTGGACTTGATTTCTGAAACAAGAGACAGAGCCCGGATAAATCAAGTGGCAGCTCAGCAAATGGCAGCTTTTAAGTACAATTCAAAGGTCGTCTCAAGAGATTTTGTCGAAGGAGATCTCGTTTTGAAGCGCGCTTAGCTTACTCAAATGAGGAATAAACTGTCACCCAAATGGGTCGGCCCTTATAGAATTGACGAAGTGGTCGGAAAAAGAGCTTACTGTCTGAAGACGCTAGATGGCGGAATAATTCTAAGAACCTGGAATGCTGCAAACTTACGTTTTTATTATAGTTAATCTGCTTGTTTGTATTAGGTGCACTCTTTTCCTAGCTCAGTATTTTTATTCCCTATAAAAATGTGAAAGGATTTTTTGCTGAAAAGGTTTTTAACGAGACACCATTAACCAATAATTTCCCATCTCAATAAATATCATCTCCTATTATCCTTCCATGATTGACATGTGTTATTTAAAGGCACCAAACTCGTGATTGATCGGTAAAAATCTGACTGGGCGAGTATAAATAACTCGAAGACCAAACTCGTGATTGATCGGTAAAAATCCGACTAGGCGAGTATAAATAACTCGGAGACCAAACTCGTGATTGATCGGTAAAAATCCGACTGGGCGAGTATAAATAACTCAAAGACCAAACTCGTGATTGATCGGCAAACAACGAAGGTTTATCAGTTAAAATCATTTCCCTCATTTCAATGGGGTCGGTGTTTGGATGACATATTCCTCCTATTTTAGAATCTCACTTTTCAACTTAAAATCATCTCGGTCGGTGTCCGGGCGATGCATTTACGCTCAAAAATGAAATTTAACTTAGAGATTTTACCTCTTCATTCTCACAAAGGCCTGATTTTGGGCGATCACTTTGCTCAAAAAGAAATTTTAACTTATAAGTATTTTTTACTATTCGTAATTGAGATAAAGATTTAGGGCAATCACTTTGTTCCAAAGTTGAAGTAATTGGAATCAGGACAACCTGTCCCCACGAGATCGAAATTGAGGCGATGATAATGTTAATTTTTACTTACATTCCAGTACCAAATTTGTTAACACATTCAACTCTTTTCTAACTTTTGACTTATGTAATCCTCAATATAACTTCTCTTTTGTAAGTAAAGACACTTTGGTTACACATACAGGGTTATAAATAATTAATCCTCATTTTTTGTGATTTTTTGGATAGGTAATCATGTTGGAAGAGGCCATGTCAAAGAGAAGAAGCTGGATTGAACTCCAATGAAGCTAGCTGGCATTTTCAGTAGACTCGCGCTGAGCCCATAGCTCAACTCGCTCAGCGCACTGGATCAGGGAGTTGATGGAGAATTGGCACCCGTGCTGGGCGTGACCAATCATGCACCCAGCGCGCCTTCCGTCATGCGCCGGGCGCGTATCGTAGCGCACTGAGCGCGTCACTTAAAGATTTGCGTTGATGGATATAATTTCGAGCTGAGCGCGAAGAGAAAGAGTCTGAAACGAGGGACCAAAGGAGGAGCAGAGACAGGTCTGAAGGGGAGAAGCTAGGGCTCATCTCTTCACCATTGTTTCTCATTGGTTTTCTTCCATTCTTACTCTTTTGATGTATCTTGCTATTCTCATGGACATGGATTGCTAAAACCCCTTTGTTGGGGTTAGATGTAGCCAACTTGACTCTCATGTAACTTGTTGAATATATATATATATATATATATCTATCTTCTTCATTCAAATGTTAGTATCATGTTCTTGTGCTTAATGCTTGTATGGAATGATCAACTATTACATGATTTTTGATTACTTTTGGTGTGGGAATATCATTGGTAATCTTGTTTGAGAATGTGGTACCTTGTAAACTTGTGTCTAGGAATGGAACATGAGTCACTTGTTGTTTGGAGCCCTTAAACTTAATGCAAGTGGATTTATTGAAATATTCAAGGGATTGATATTTGGTAATGAAACTTAGGCTCTTTTAACCAAGGAATTGGAATTTGAGAAAATTAGTGGGCTAGCATTAATGTTTGAATGAGAAGGAATGTTGTTTATGCATGAGATTAAAGTTAGTGAAGTCTAACCCTAACATTTCATTTATATAAGTAAATCTCCAAAACCGCATTCCAAGTGTTTGATGAAAGTTCACTTTAACTCATTTGCTCTTTTTAACTTAACAATTACAATCTATCAAATATGAAATCATTTTTTAGTCTGTATTAACTTTAATTCCATATATTGACATTGTATTACTCAAGTCCTTTGGGAAGAACGACTATTACTTCTACTTACTACTTATGCGATTGGTTCACTTGCCATATCGGAAGAAATCGTTTAACAGGCGATACGATGCCTCAATCAAAAATAAAATTTTTAGAGCTCAACATGTCTCGAGGGAATCGGGATAAAGGCGATATGAATCCTTTTTTCGGAATTAGTGAGATCGGAGTGTAGGCGTTTCTATTGTTCAAAAATATTTTTTAACTTTAAATTATTTTTCGAGTTCCCCAAAGAGGTCGGACTTTGGGCGACTATGGCATTCAAGAAATCTTTTAACTTAGATTAGTTTCAGCCTCTAGGAAGGTCGGATTTTGGGCGAACCAATTATTAAACCGTAGTTTTAACTTAGCTTATTTTTTATCATTTTCACGAGGTCGGAACATGGACGATTACTTTGTTTGGAAAGAAGTTTTAACTTAGCTTATTTTTTATCATTTTCATGAGGTCGGAATATAGACGATTACTTTGTTCGAAAAGAATTTTTAACTCAGCGCTATTTCTCTCACTTTCATAAGATTGGCATTTGTATGATGGGTCATTCCGTTCACAAGCTAAGTTTTTAACCTATTAATTTTCACCTATCCTGTGATCGGAATTCAAACGATATTATTATAAATTACAAATCCAAGTTTAAATTGGTATTTTTCTCATGTGTCTATGCGATCGGAATTTGGGCGATGTGAATCCCATTCTAGCTTAGATTTATTTCTCGCACTCGCGATGAAGTCGAAACTTTGATGACATGAGTCCCTTTTTTAACTTAAAATTGTTTGTCTCATTTGTGATCAAGATTGGCGGTTGGACGATCACTCGGTTCAGAATTGGAAATTCCAATTTGGATTGTTTTTCTCAAAAACTTAGTTATTTTTCTAAAAAAACTTGGTTATTTTTCTCATTGATCCTTGAGATCGGTACTTGGGCGACTATTTAGTTAAAAAGCTTCGAATTTAAACTCAGATTATTTTTTATCATTCAAAGAGGTCGGATTTTGGGCGATCTCATTGTTCAAAAGGTTTTTAAACTTGATTATTTTTTCCATGAATTCGGCATTTGGACGATTACCTGGTTCAGAATTTGAAATTCCCACTTGGATTGTTTTTCTCGAAAAATTGGTTATTTCTTCTCATTAACTCTTGAGATCGGAATTTAGGCGACCTTGTTGTTCAACTTAGAATTTTTCTTTGTGCAAGATCGGATTTCAGACGATTACTTTTATCCGTTCAAAGACTAAGTTTTAACTTAGCATATTTTTGAATAGAAGGGCGTTAATTTGAAATAATAAAACTTGAACAATAGTCGACGACATACATTTTGCAAAACAGAGAAAACCCAAGAGTAACACATAGTTCATACAAAAAGTAAAGATACCACAACGAATAACAAACATTTCTTAATCATCTTCTGGGGGGTCCACGAGTTCACCATTCACAATTTCCTTGAAATACCCGAGGCTTCCAAGGTCGAGGTCGGCGTGGAGAAATTTTACTTGTGTGGTGGCAGCGTCGAAACCTTCAACAAACTTCTTCATGGCTTCTATTTTGGTTGCCTGAAGGTCATGAGCTTGCAACTTCTCAATATCTGCCTTTGCCAAAGCCAATTCGCTCTCAAAAACAAGGGTGACATCGGTATTCTTGTCTCTCGCAAGGCGAGTCTCTTCAAGTTCTTTTTCTATCACCGATTTCTCGGCCACCCAAGCTTTCTTATCTTCCTCAAACACACGCCGACCCTCAAGCAGCTTGTCCCTCTCGGCAGTCACCCACTTCAAGTCAGCTTTACCCTTGCTTACACTGTCCTCAAGGGTACTAATCTTTTTAATTCCTTGCAACTTGATCTCTCTCGCCATCCCGCGAATTTTGTCCCCATTGATGAGCAACAAAGCAGAAAGCTGATTGGACAGTGATTCGACTCCTTTGGCGATGCTGAAGACACTCATCTTCTCCAGGTCATCTTTATCGCCATCTAGTAAGTCGGTTTGAAGAATGTGGGAAGAATGGTTAAACTTTTGATCCCAGAAGGAGATAGCTTGACCTTGCCCGGTTCCACGATCCACAGGTTCCCAATTCTCGCCGATGCACATGCTCAAAGTCTGTTCGATGGATTGGACCTCATCATCTCTCAAAGGTGACCTTTCCCCGACTTCCGTTTCCAGATTCACCAGAGATATAGGTGCCTCGATTTCACGGCGACGTTTATGGGAGCTCTCGCCGACCACACCTTTCTGAAGCTCGATATCCCCATCTCTCGTCTTTTCGCCGACCACCTCGGCACCGACGGCTTTAGAAGCTTTCTCTTGCTTCCACAATTTCATCAACTCCCGATTGCTCATGCTTTCATTTTCTCTGCAAAAAAGAATTTCATTCAGATTCGTTCAAGGTTAACCCTACGTGAAACGACAAAAATAACTATCGGAAAAATGCCGAGTACCTATATAAATTTCCAGTTCCGTAGGCCTATTTTCTAAGTCTAGAAGTTTGCCAGTATTGAATATGGTTTTGAGGTCTTCAATTTTTTTTACATCATCCCGATCGCTCTCAGGAAGCTTCTCGGAATCTAGTCCACCAAAGACTATTGTTTTCTGATTACAATATAAAGGGAACTCCTCTAATACATTCTCATTGCCTGATACACTATGAACTCGGAAGAACGATTTTTTAAAGTCCTTGTAGGACGATTGAAATAGTGACAACACTCCCCGACCTGAAACCCCACTAACAGATACCCAACTACTTCGTTTGTTGGCCCGACTCTCAAAGAAATAGAAGAACTTGTCTACAGTCGGGGTTATCTCGAGCCCTTTGCATAAAATTTCAAAACCACGAACAAAGGCCCAACTATTTGGGTGCAGCTGAGTCGGGGCTACATTCAATGCTCGAAGTACCCCCTTTTCATAGTCGGTAAGGGGCCATCTCACCTTAAGCTTAGAAATAAGGGTAGAATAACAAAAGGTAAATTTTTCAGTAGAGGGTGAACTAATACATACAGGTTCCTTGTCCACGCAAGGCTTGCACGCAACTACATCATTCCCATCACGACAAACTACATGCTCCCTACAGAAACTGTCCATGGCCTCCCAAGAATTTATCAAAGACTCACATTTTAATACATCATCCTTAACCCATTTATACAACTCTCCGTAACTTATGGCAGCCATTGATTAAATAATCCTAAATTAACCTACAACTCAAGGGTTTGCAAGTAAAAAATACCAAAAGATTAGAGTAGATACGCGTACCTAAGGGTTCTCACACCAACTTCACCCACTCAAAACAATCACAAAGCCACCGTAGATTGTCGTAGCTTAAAACGGAGAAGGAAGAAGTCACCGAGAAGGAAACGCGCGAAATAGGAGGTACAAATGAAATGAAAAGTTTTGAAACAACTTATATTTATAGAGGTTAAGGGTCGCACGTGGGGGGGTGAGACCCAAGGGTCACAACGCGCGTGAGATGTTGTAACGCCTGACCCTAGGGGGTCCCACATTCTTAACTTTAATAACAGGCGTCGCCACGTGGCAACATCATTATTCACACCCCTGCAACGCTGGCTTTGCAATAAATGCATGTCCTTTCTTTGGTAATGTGAAGAGACGTCCCTGATCAGGTTCCGGGGAACCACGAATCGAGATGACATGCTCATGTACTATCTCAGCTTATTTCCGATATGGTCCCTAGGAGCAATTGCTTAAGCCCTTTCGCCTTATAGGCTCAAGGCTGGAAGGCAAGTGTACCGTCTCGACTTATTTCCGATATGGTCCCTAGGAGCGATTGCTTAAGCCCTTTTGCCTTATAGGCTCAGAGCTGGAAGGCAAGTGTACCGTCTTGGCTTATTTCCAATATGGTCCCTAGGAGCAATTGCTTAAGCCCTTTCCCCTTATAGGCTTAGGGCTAGAAGGCAAGTGTACCGTCTCGGCTTATTTCCGATATGGTCCCTAGGAGTAATTGCTTAAGCCCTTTCGCCTTATAGGATCAGGGCTGGAAGGCAAGTGTACCGTCTCGGCCCACATCCGATACGATTCGTAGGAAAATGACCGAGACCCTCTTCTCCTCGCCATGTGGTAGAACTCGGCAAAAGACCAACCTGATTTTACTGCAAGGATGAACCCGATCGAAATCTGACCTGACCTCCCCACGAGAGTGATCTCATTAAAAATCCGACCTTATCTGGTCACATGGGTGAGCTCGGCCTGGGTGAGATCGGCCAGGACTCGAGCGGGTCTTACCTCTTGTGCCAATCCGTGAACTAAGGATGAAAATCCTATCTTTAATAATCAAATATTCCCAATGGAAACCGTTATGGAAATCTTCGTGCTTACGAGGCCCAGAAGGCCCATGAACGGGAAAATATAAAACCTAAAATCCTAGAGTTAAGAGGGCAGATTACAATTTTGAATGCTCTAGCTCTAAGGCTTAACCTAGGAAGAAACTTTAGTTCACCCTTTAGCCAGAACATTTATTAATTAAAAAATGTATTTAACAAAATTCTTACTATAATCCTAAAATGGAAACATTTTTAATCAAATTAATGGCAAAAATGTTTTATACATTGACAGTAAAAATATAAGAAATAATAATAAACACATAAAATATCATGAAATATAATGTCAGTATATGATTTAAGTGAAATACATAAAAAGTAATATTTTCACTTTATTAGTACATGTTGTATCCCATACCGATAAATTTTATGAGTAGGAAAATATAAAATACAAGACTAGAATATGGTAAAAATAGTTTCTTAACCATTTGTCCTAACCAAAAAGTTTAGGGGAGTTGGACAAGAATGTAACAACACAAACAGATCTTGAGTCTTGGCCTCATATTTGGCACTAGTGAAAAAAAGACTTTTAAGATCGGTTATTTTTGACTTTTAAGATCGATTAAAGAACCGATCTTAAAACAGAACTTTTAAGATCGGTTACGAAATAACCGATCTTAAAAGTATTAAGTTTAATTTTTGTTTAATTTTAATAAAATTATTAATGTAACAACTCTCATATTTAGCCTCTCAAGGATGTTATTTCACGACACTTCACTTTTCAACGTGTTTCGTCCTTTCTGCACATTTTTTGGAAAACTTCCCATAAGGTCACTCATCCCTATACTACTCGAAGTCAAACACGCTTAACTGTGGAGTTCTGATGAGATAAACTATTGAAAAGCAAATGCATGTTGTCAGTATAAGTAGTATAAAGTAATTCATTTAAGTCATCCTCAACTATACAATCTCATACTTATATTATTTTTGGATCTTTCTCATTTTGGTGTATCCAGACCACTATAAAAATATAATAATTATATAATAATTATATTACCAATAATAATAATTATATTATATTTAATTAATCTTATGTATATATATACTTACTTGTATAATTAACAATCTACTTATTTATATTTAAAATTAATATTATGATACAATTTAAATTATTTATTATAAATTTAAAAGTTTAACTTTTACTAAGTATTATACCGCTCAATAACTTTATATTAAATGTGAATTTTGTAAATCCAACTGTTAGATTGAAAGTTCATATCATTTTATATGTTTATATCAAATTTTGTTAAAATTGAACAACAACTTTAAGGTAATCAAAGTGTTCATATTTTAGTATATTTTAAAATGTATATATTACGTCAATTTTGTTTTATAAGAATGAAATATCAAATCATCTTGAATTAATATAAAATTTTGTATATATGAGCTAAGAGTAAGAATTTTTAATCTAATGGTTGAATTTATAAAATTCACATTTAATATAAAGTTATTGAGCGGTGTAATACTTAGTAAAAGTTACACTAGTATTATTATAACCCTTCTATTTTAAAATATTTATTTTTATAAATTAAATTTTAACATTTTAAATAAATTATTAATTAATTTAATATATTTATTCATCTTAAAATATGACTAAGGGAGACGCATGTGAGGAAGAATGACTAAGGGAGAGCATTGCATTTTTTAAATAGTTACAGTACTTTTAAGATCGGTTATTTTATGACTGATCTTAAAAGGTTTGTTTGACACAACTTTTAAGATCGGTTACAAAAGAACCGATCTTAAAAGTACTTTTAAGATCGGTTCTTCTATGACCGATCTTAAAAGTTATGTTTGACACAACTTTTAAGATCGGTTCTTTTGTAATCGATCTTAAAAGTTGTGTCAGACATACATTTTAAGATCGGTCATAAAATAACTGATCTTAAAAGTGTTCACATTATTTACAAAATTGTCACTGCGTCACTTTTAAGATCGGTCACCTTTTAACCGATCTTAAAACCTCGATTTTAAAATTAATTTTTGCACTAGTGTGGCAAGCTAGTTGACACAAGTATTGCCCTCTCTCAACGTATGTTTGAAGTGAAGGTCCCAAGTGTAATTGAGAAAGGATTGGATGAAATTCACAATTGGAGCATTGAGGTGATGAAAAGGTGCTCCATGAGATATTAATCTGAGCGATGTTGGAGAGTCTATTTCACAAATGATGTGGGTATAACCTGCTGAGTGAGCACATTGGATATCATGATAGATGGCATGGAGTTCTGTAGTGGTGTTTGTAGTAAATCCATAAGAGCCATAAAATCCCATGATCTAGTTACCTAATGTGGTTCGAAGAAGGCCACCAAACTCGAAGGGACCAGGATTACCAAAGGAGCTACCATCAACGTTGATCTTATTAAAGGGGTCAACATAGGGGCTGACCAATGAATTAGAGTGGTTGATTAAGATCAATAATGATGGATTCCTTGTTGATAATGTTAAGGAGATACATGATCTGGTTATGTGAGAACCAGGCTGGCCATATATGGTCCTTGAATATGTGCATTGCGTGCCTTCCAAATGAACCAACATGTTATAGCAAAAAGTGTCCTTGATTACCGGTGATGTTATGGTGTAACCACGTAGCTCCATCTAACATTAAGGAGTCATCTTTGGTATTAAAGCGAAGCTGATGCCAAACCTGTGTAGCTTTTGGGTAGTCACAGAAAGTATGAATCCAACTTTCCTCAAGAGCCCTACACCTGTAGGCTGTAGCAAGAACAAATAGAGGAGATATGACGCTTAAAATGAAGAAAGTTGGTGGGGGGACTTTCATGGTATGAAAGCCAAATCAGGTGCTTAATATTTTCAAAAAGGTTGATGGACCAGATCCAAGACCAAGTTTGAGCACAAGTATGTAAATTAGTAGGTTCACGGGTAAGCCATTTATAGGAAAACTTAGCAGAGTAATCTCTAGATTGGGAAGGATTCCACACAAACATGTCTGGTACATTTTGATTTAGGAAGATGGAATTGATGTTGTACTTGACCTGTGAAGGAAGAGTAGTATGTAATTGGTTGAAATTCCAAGTACCATCCTTGAACACATTTTTCACCAATAAGAGACTATCTGCAATATGAACATCATCAACCAACTCACATAACTTACCAACAGGTGACCAAGAGTCGAACCAGAAAGACAAGTCTCTGTGACCAATTCTAAGGGAGAATCCTTCTCGAAGGTGGGAAAGGGCCTTTAGGATTGAAGTCCAAGTGTATGATGCTCCACTTCTAAGTTCCACATCCCATAAAGAAATGTTGTTAGGTATTTAGAGTAGAAAGTTTGGACCCAAAGCTTATTTGGGTTGACGATAAAAGACCAAATATGTTTACCAAAGATTGAGATGTTAGTATTTCTGGTGCATCTTAGGCTAAGGCCCCCTTGTAGGTGTGGCTTAGTCATAGATTCCCAATCGGCCTAGTGGCAGGATGGTTTACCCCAAATGAAATTACGTATAATAGAGTCAATCCTGACACATATGCCTTCAGGAAGCCATAGATTCTGCATGGAATAGGTTGGTATGGCACCAATAACCGACTGGCTAGAGTAGTCCGACCAGCACGATTTAATAAATGGCACTTCCAACTAGCTAACTTGTTGTGTATACTATCTAGGATGCAAGAAAAGTTTGAATTCTTGAATCGCCCAATTAAGAGAGGAAACCCAAGGTTTAATCCCTAAGTTTGTTGTATGCTGAAGCTCTAATATTGAAGAAATTTTAGCTAATTTTCCTCTCAGAACATTTCTTGAGGCATAGAATCTAGATTTCTGGATGTTAACCTTGACACCAAATGCAACGTAGAAGGTGCGTAGAATTTGTTTGACCAAATGAGCTTGAGAACAAGTAGCCCGAGTGAAGAGGAGACAATCATTAGTAACAAATAGGTGCGAGAACTTAGGATCTTTCTTACATAAGGAAATTGGTAACCACCTACTTAGACATGTTATCTTGGATGAGAACAACTAACTTCTCTATGCACAAAAGGAAAAGGTATGGAGAAAATTGATCCCCTTATTGTTGGCCTTTTCTTGGTGAAAAGGAAGGGAGATGTTCACCATTCCATTTTAATGTGAGAGTAGAGGAAGTACAAAACATGATTAAATCGATAATCATTGGAAGGGAAGCCAAAGTTTGAGAGGGTGAGTCTGAGGTAACTCCAATCAATCCTATCGTAGGCCTTTTTTGAGGAATAATTAACCTTTATTAACTTTCTTCATTTTATACATATGGTGGACAATCTTTTGAGCAAGTAGAACATTATCCGAAGAACCTCTACCAGGAAGGAAGCTGGTTTGAAGGGGAGCAATAAGTTTATGAAGCTAGGGCCGGATTCTATTCACAATAACTTTGGATATCAACTTTAGTAACACGTTACGCAGACTAATTGGTCGAAACTCCTTTAAGGAAGTTGGAGTTCCTGATTTTGGTATGGAAACTATCAAAGTTTCTGCCAAAAGGGGGTTAAAACTACTTGTTGTGAAAGCATCATTTACAAGTTGCAATACTGTATTACCAACAATATCCCAATATGTTCTGAAGAAGATCGGTTGGAACCCATCAAGATCAGGTGCTTTGTAAGGATTCATGAAGAAAAGGATAGTCTTTACCTTTGGAAGGTGACAAAGCTTTGGAGTTTAATGGTCCAGTTGTCCTCAAGGCATGGGAGGAATTGAAGCTGAAAGGACCAAGGGATACATCTAGTAGTAGATTGGAATAAATTTTTGAAAAAATTTTGTGCTTCCTCCTTAAGGGTAGTAGGGTTTGTGCCCCAAAGGTTGTCAATAAATGAGCTAGAAATATTATTTCTTCGTCTATGAATAGATGCCTGGGTATGAAAGAACCTGGTGTTTTTGTTACCAAACTTTACCCAGTTCTTTCTCGATTTTTGATACCAAATCATTTCTTCTTGAGCTTGAACATGATTACATTGGACTTGGAGTTGTCTTTCAAAGGCAATGAGGTTAGAGGTAGGGTGGTTGTCAAGTTGCTGATGAATCCCCTTAAGTCTAGCCTCAATCTGTCTTCTGTCACGAAAGATATTACCAAAAGTGTTTTTGTTAAAATTAATGGACTTATCTCATATGCTCAAAAGTTTGGTTATAGCATCACCAGTTGTGATACTCCTAGTGTTTTTGACAAGGTCTTCATAATTTGGGTGGGTGATCCACGAGGCCTGAAAGTGGAAGAGGAGATTTTTGACTAGCAAAATTTAAGCAGTATAGTAGTAATGTTGTATGGTCAAATTGGTGGAAGGGGAAAATCTCAACCAAGACGTGTTGGAAGAGGAGTCTCCAATTCACATTAGCCATTACATGATCAAGACGTTTCCTAATATGGGATCCAAATTTTGTAGAGTGACACCAAGTATACTTACCTCCAATGGTGTGAATGTCAAGGAACCACAACTGTGGATAACATTTGAGAAGGCTTTTGCTCAATTATGAGAGAAGGAACTGATAAAGACTTCATGGGGATAAAGGTTCTCGTTCATATCACCAAGGTTGAGCTAAGGACCTGGCATAGAGTTCCTAAGCAAAGAAAGATGATCCCAAAGGAGATCTCATGCAACAGGAGATGGAGAGGCATAGATTGATGAACAACACCATGTGGTCGAACCCTTATTAAGGGAGAAGGTGATGCATTGATTCATAGAGTGAATGAGATTGAAAGAGATATCATGACACGAGGAGAGAAACCAAATACCACCACCATGATCGGCTACTTCTTGAATATAAAGAGGTCTGTAATCAAGGCTATCCCCAAAGATCTCTACTTTGTTGAAGGCCACATGGTTTTCGTAGACCATAAACAAGAAGGGATGATGTGAGTTAACGAGATGACGAATATGTCTCTTCTTGTAGCGATGCCCCTCTGATATTCCAAGATAATATAGAAAAATCGTGGAAGGAATTCATCAAAACCAACTTTTGTACGAGAAATAGTAACCCAAGACAACTATGTGGTCATAGGGTGGGGGGAGAGGTTTGAGCAATATGCCCTGTGGTTGCATTATCAACTCCCATGTCAATAGAGTTATCCTCATTCTCCATGTAATACTGAGGGTCTTGGTTACGCTGGAGAGGCATACTGGACTTGGACCCAAACCCAAGATGAAAGTTCTGATTGAGAAGTTCCTTGAGGTGGTCGGGCATGGGAGGTGGGTGGTGAATGCTGAATATATAGTTGGTGATTTTGATGTGTTGTAGGGATCAACACATGCATGAGTAAGAGTTGATGGATCTTTAGAAGTACAGTATGCATGGCATTCTGAATAAGTTGGGCTATAGGTGTGGTAAGGTCTTTACAAGTGTGGTAATAAATTATATATATAAATAAATATTATGTTTAAATATATTTTATATTTTATATTTAAAAATTTTATAAATTAATATTTTTAATCATATAAATCATATCTTAGATTTAAGATAAATAATTTATATTATCATATAAGCTTATTTTTAATTATTGATAATTTATTTTAAAATATTAAAATTTAATTTATATATAAATATAATAAAAATAAATTAAATAAAAAATTGAAAGAATCTCTAAAATGTTCCATCGAAAAATAATTTCTCAAAATGCTATTACACAATATATAAAGATTGATAATAAAAAATATTATTATATAGTCTTTATTTTATAAATTTTTAATATATTTTTTTACACTATTATAACTAACATATGTTAATAATATTATTATCTTCTACATCAAGTCATTGATAATGAAAAATCTATTATGAGAGAAAAAAATTGATTTATACACATACTTTGTCAACATGAGTTGATTCCTATATCGTAATGTGTAATAATGAAAATAATATGAGTTGACACTCTATTATGTAATAATAAAAATATTATTTTGATGTCTAATCTCTTAACCATGTTAAAAAAGATGAATACCAACAATAATTTTAAAAAAAATAAATGAAAAAAGTAAAATGATTCAATTAAATAGGAGGCTACCTGGAACATAGAATTTGTAACAAAAATCTTATCATTTCATTTTTCTGAAATTTAATGTATTTAAATTTGGAAAATAGAGGTAGAATGAATATGAAAGTGATTCGGAGTATTTAATATGCACTACATTTGAAATAAAATGTGCATATTGCATTGTAAAAGCTAAATTATAAATGTAGTAACTAATGGAACGTAAAATGACATATTTGAGTTATGAAAATAATTGCATTTATTTATTTATATTATATATTATATATAAAATAAAAGAGGCATACATTTTAAAATAATAATAATAATTAATATATTACATTAATTATAATTCTAATATAAAATTTAAATGTAATCAATAAAAATAACTATAAATCATAAAATCATATTACAGAAATAAATATTATTAATATATTATTTTTCCATTAATAATAAGATTAATTTTAATATCTTTTTACAGTAAATTTATTTTAGTATTTAAATTATAAATATTTATATTTATTATTTAACACATTTAACTCCATTAAATATAGTGAGGTTATAATAGAATAATTTTCGGAAGCCCATAGTTTGTAATTACAACATTTTCTTGATATAAGAGTGTCTATGTATTATAATTTAAGCTTATATTTTTCTTTAAGAATTAATACTAATATACCATTTTTTTATTTAAATTTAATTATAAAAATATTATACTTTAAATGTAACTATGATAATAAGTATATATGTTTTGTACGTGGAGTTGAAGAACCGATAAATGATAACATTAACAATGAAGAAAAAATTAATTATCTTCTCACTATTCATTTATTAATATTGGTTCAAATAATTTAAATCTGTTTGTATGAAAAAATGATGATAATGAAAGGAAAAAAAATCTTTCATCTTCTTGATGATAACACAATGTAAAATAGTGGAAAAGAATTAAAGTACCTATTAATAGTGTAATTCACACAAAATAAGAGGTAATGTCTTAATTGACGTGAAGGATTATTGGTATTTTTAATTGGCATTGAAGTCTATTACTAAATTTTTTTTTATTATATGTGACTTTTTTCGTAAATTTTCATTAAAAATTCGTAAGAAATGTTATTCTTATAAATTTTTCTGTGAAGTTTTATCTCTAAGTAATATTTTCGTAGATAATATGTTTTTGTGAATTTTAAAATTCGTAAAAAAATTTCCTGTGGAAAAATTCGCAGGAAAGTTTTCTGTGAAAAAAATTCGCAAGAAAGTTTTATACAAAAATAATTCGCTGGAAAGTTTCTTGTGAAATTTTCTACAAATTTTTTTCAATAAAAAAATCAAAGAAATTACTATTTCGAGGTATTTTTTGTACAATTTCTATTAATAATTCTTTAACTTTCAAATGTTTACAATGAATTCATTTGAAGCATGTAAATTATAGGTCTAACATTCAACCATACAAACTCTACTTGTAAGGTGAGCGTTGCTCCAACTTATATACTCTTTAGTTGTTTTATTTCTAATCGACGTGGGGCTCGAAGTAAATCTTTTAATTCTTAAACTTATAAATTTATATATATGATTTTTATATTTCCTGCGAATTAAAATTGGCAGAAAAATTTGCAAGCAAAATTATCTGCAATTTTTTTTTACCATTTAGTAAACATCACTTGCAAATTTATTTTTACAAGAAAATCAGTAAGAAACAAGATAAAATTCTTACAACATTTTCTGCAAATTTTTACCATGGGAAAAAATTTCTGATCATTAAAATAGTAGCAAAATTTGCAAAAAAAATTTGTGGATTATTTTTCATAAAAAAAATTGTAAGAAATTTCTGTAAATTATTTTTCGCAAATAAATTTGAATTTTTTTTGTAAAATTATTATTGCAAGAAAATTTGCCAAAAAAATTTGTGAATATTTTTTTGTAGAAAAATTCGCAGAAAAATAACACTTTTCTTATAATGATCATTAAATTTATTAAATATTAATTAATTTTTTTTATAATCATTATAAAAGGATTGTCATATAGTGGCATGTATCTAATAGTTAGTGACACAAATGTTTATCATTAAAAAATTACTTTTACCTACATTATAGATATAATATATATTGATATATTGTAAAAAAAAAGAGGTATATGTTGTAGTGACACAAAATATGTTGAATTTCTTTCAAAATCAACATTAAAATTGTGTTTGGATATATATCAAATATATTTATATCTACATTTATTCTATCTATAATGACATTTTGTGTGTAGTAAATTAATAAAAGAAAAGTTTGAATTTTAAAAGGTTAAAAGGTTTTAGCAAAAATGTGAGTGCAGACTGCATAATTTTGGGTGATTTTTTTTAATAAAATATTCCACTTTTAATAATATATAGATATAGATATAAATATAATATAAATAATTAAAGACTTACACTCTGTTTGATAGCCTAGAAATAGGTAAGCAATGAGACGGAGAGAGTGAAAATGAGAGTAAAAATAAGTATATAGGTTTGACACGTAAGAAATGAGGGAGATGAGAAATAAAAAGGAATAAAGTCCTATATCTTTTTATTTCTTGATTGACGAGAAATGGCGAAAAAATTTGCTCTACAAAAATTGTATTTGAGTATATAACAATCTGTCATGGTTACTACACTTAACAAAATCAATAATAAACAACGAAAAATAATTATCTAAGGTTAACACATAAAATAGTTTCTAAATATGCAAGTGATAAAATATATACATACATGAGAAAAAGTTGAATCAACTACTAAAATACACACAAACACACACACACATAGTATAACCCTAGGTTTTTGGTCAAGTAACTCTACCAAAACCTATACAAGAGTAGCTTCCCGCTACACCACCATCCAACATGGCTCCTAAAACAAAAACTCCTCCTCTAGCCTATCCTTACCCCGATCTCATGCCAAGTATGATTATCATAGTTCAATCACAAGAAAATATGTAAGGGTAAACTAGTATACAATGAATTAAGAAAGTATAAAAGAATTAACTAACTATATTACAACTCAAACAACTCAACAACATGCATCAAGGTTTAACCAACTTGTAAGTTAACTACACAATACATGTTCTCAATTTTCAATATAATCATACAATCACTACCATCTCAAAATGGCACATAAACAATCAATATAAAACCTTAAACTTTTCTACAAAGCAACATAGTATATGTCTAACATCATATATAACTTGATACATGTGACATAATATAACTAAAGCAAATTAACTTAAACAACACTTCATCATAGCAATATAGATCAACATATCAAGTATAAAAGAAAATATAAATATACTACCAACCTATCCAAGTAAACCATTCAACCCAATGAATTATGGCTTACAAATATGGCAACATAATATCAACACACCTCAACATGGCATTTCACAACCTTACAAAGGTAAACAACTTAACAACATACAGTGATTTAATATTTCACCACATCAATGCCATTCAACAATAAATCACATAACATATCAACAACACTAAAATCACCACATCATATGCATAACCTCTCAACTACATGAGTTGTCACACATTCACTTACGGAGATCTTCTACAATAAAGGTTATAGTTTAAGTGGTTTGATCTTACTGAACCAACATGATATTTTTCACGTCTTTCACGCTTGCTAGATCAATAATTAAGTTTAGATACCAATCCATAATTACATGAATTCTTGGATGTTACTATTTAAATTTGGGTATGTGCTTACCACGAAATTGACATGCATTAAGCAAGTCTTCCATGGATTACAACCCAACTAACTATCCTTGTGATACCATGCACCTCTCTAAAAATTAGTTAAGGGTTGTAACCTTTGACTTCATAACTTACTCCAACATTAATTAAAGATCCAGATGAGACTTAACAATCCACTTCAAGAGATAATGCTTACTTAAAGGGGGTTTTTCAACAACTAGGATCATAGAGCACCATACAATAAGATATCCAATTTTCAAAAAAAAAAATAATAATTCCCTCTAGTCCTAAGTCAATCAACATGCCTAAATGCCTATAGCACTCTCAACATCAATACCTCAACAAGTCAACAAATCATGCTTAAATTTCTAAAACATTATCAACATCACACCTAAACAATTATCATTTATATGCATTATCCTAGGTCAATGGATATAAGATGTAACAACATTAATCAATGTACAATACAATTGCACTTTAACAGGTCCACCATATAACCATCTATATATATTATCCCAAATTAATATACATAGACCTCAATCACACCTAGCAACATACAACATGCAATAGATTCATATAACCTATCCATGTTCACAAATTAATCATATAATTAACAAGTTTTTATAAAGCAAATCGTGTCCGACGCCATACATCTAATGCCCAACACCATTGAGACAAGGAGTTCTCTGTCTCACCCATGTCTGGCTCCATTCAACCTGTGCCTGATGAGGATGAAGTAGAGAACTCCTAGGCCCTCATGCCTAGCGTGACAAAGTCCATACTCGACCCCATTTAGGCAAAAACAATTCTCTCACTTCATGTTCGATGTCATTTAAACCACGTTCAATGTGATCAAGCCAGAGACTTTCCTCTTTTCTCATGTTTGACACCACTAATCTTGGCTTGGTGCAAGTAAGACAAAGGACCCCTGATTTGAGCCACGTCCAATGCCATGAAGGCATGCTTGACGTGATGATGAGTTTTACACTTAGCAGATCATAAATTTGCTCAAATTAAACCTACTTGAAACTCAGAAAATTCACACATACAATGCAACAATATTCTTCCAAATATCATCCTAAACTCATTTCCATCAAGAAACAACACATATACAACCACAAATCATTCAATTCCATTGAATTTTCTCTTCAAAACCAAGAACAACAAAACTCCATAATCAACTTAATACTCATGGAAATTCAGTAACATAATTAGTAGTCTTCCCCAAAATCCAACCCCAAAATCAACATGCAATAACAATGAAATCATAAATCACCCAAATCTTCCCAATATGCTCAAGAGACCCAAAAATCCCACTTTGCAAGAATTCAATCTTCAAATCACCAACGCAATCAATAACTTAGATACAATTCAATAACACACAACAACCAAATCAATCAATGTTCAAGTTTTAATTTCTTCACCTCAGATTTAGAGAGAATTAGGAAAAAGGAAGAAAAAGAAACGACCTTGAAAACTCAACACACTAGCTTAGATTCTCAACTCTTCATCTTCTACCATGCTAACTAGCCAACAGAGGAAGATAAGGATTCTCTTGGTGGAATCAGATCGAAAATCGAACTCTACTAGCCCTAGAGCACCTCTCTAACTTTTTATTATTATTATAGAATTATAGAATTATGAACTTATAAATTTTTTCTTAGAATTCATTTTATATAATTTTAGTCATTTGGAGACTAATTCTCACGTACTTAAATTATATCATTTATAACTTAAAGTTTAGAATTATTACAACTTTAACTTCCACCCTACAAACACTAGTATAACAAAACAACACAAAATAAAATACTTATTTCTCTCTCTTCTATTTCTCTTCGCTCTTCGTTTTTTCTCTTGTGAGAACTAAACACAATGTTAAAGTGATATATTAAATTATTAATTAACATTCTTAGATTAGTAAATTGTAACTCACCAATGAAGACAAAAATCACTAACTTCCAAATCAATCACCGACTTCAACGCCCAAAAGAATTACTAACATTTTCACTTTACACAATTAAAGCAATATCATTAAAGTGCTATTTGCTAACACAAATGAAGAAAAAGTAGAGGAAAAATGATGATTGGTAATTTGTCCTAAAAAAAAAAAAAGAGGATTGGTAATTTCTGTAAACGATGAACTTGTTTTTTTTCCGATTCCGATTAATGATAATAGGAGAAGATAATGATAAATCATTATCTTAAAAAAATCAGGATATCCTTATAAGTCAAGAGATAAAACAATTTAAACAAAAAATATATAATTTAAATCAATATCTATATCTATATATATATATATATATATATATATATATAAAAGTTAAAATCAATATGTAATAATTAAAGCAATATCAGGATAATAGGAGAAAAGATAATGATAAATCATTATCGTAAAAAAATCAGGATAATTCATCCTTATAAGTCAAGAGATAAAATAATTTAAATCAAGAAAAAATAGAAATTTTAAATCAATATAAGTTAAAATATCTAGATAAAAAAATAAGAAAAAAAATTCCATGAAAGCATAAAGGAGAGGAACAAACTAATTGATCATTTAATATTAAATGTAAATGACTATCTATTATTTGATAGGAGAATTTTATTGATTCTCTTAACTTCTTATCTAATTTAATTTTATATGTATTTATAAATTAAATATTAATATTTTTAAAAATAAATTATCAATAAATAAAAATAATTCTATAATGTAATATAAATTGTTTATTTTAAATTTAAAATATAATTTATATATTTAAAATTATCTATTTATATAAGTTTTAAATATATATATTTCAAATATAATTTTTATTTGTATATATAAATTTTAGTTATATATAATAAGTATTTAACCTGTAAAATATACATACTAAAATACTAGTTTAAATTAAAAAAAAATAAAAGAAAGAAACATAAGTCACAAGATAAGGAAGAAGAAGAAGAAAATATTTTAAATTTTAATTTCTTTTAAGGTAAAAAATATTTGAAATGGATAGAAGTGCAATTTAACTTTGTTTGAGTCAGAAGAATTTAATTGAAATTGAGCGTTAGAAATTACACGAGAGGAGTGAAGCTTTTATAAATAATATAACTATTCTCATTCATAAACATGGGAATCGATAAAATTTATAATTTTATATTTTTATTGAATTAGAATATGATAGCAATTTGGGTCTTTACGTATCTATTCTAACTCCTTCTAACACTCACTGAGCCAATTCTAATAGTTGCACGTGAGAATTTAAAATGATAAAAATGGTTGATTGTTTTTTAAGTTATCTATATCTAAATCTTATTTCATTTATTTATTTATTTTCCAAACATTATTTTATCTTTATTTTACAAACCTTTTTCTTTGTGTAATTCATCTAACCCACTGATGAATATTTTTTTTTTAATCTTCTTGAAATTCAAATTTTATAATTAAAATCGTTGAAGTTAATTAAAAATATTTTTTTTTCCAACATCCGATAAGTCATGCATGGAGATTAGTGATCACAACCAATAATAATGTAGTTACTAAAAATATTTTTTTTGTACAACAAAAAATACATTTTCTTTAAATTTATATGTAACATTAACTAAGAAATATTATGTTAGTGTTCATATTATATATAATGACTCGTCATGGTTATTATACTAAATGATATCATTATCATTAGCACTCAAAATTAGATTACTAAGACATATATAAGATTAAAGGAAGAAACACATCATACATATATACACATAACATGAGTATAAAAGTAAAACATCTAATAAGATATAAACAATTCATATATGTGTATATTAATCTTAAATATTTCTATACCCTAGTAGCAATCAAGTACGACTATACAAACTATACACAATAGCACTGCCATCAATAAAAGAACACACCCCTACCAACAATAGCTCCTCAAGTCTAACCTTGATTTGTTTTCATACACAGTCCAAATCATCATGAAAACAGAAGGGTAAGCTAGAGTTCAAAAATATGAATTTATAGAAAATAATTATATAACATACAATGTAACACCACAACTATACATGAAAGCTACAACACTCCAAGCAAACATGTATATCATCTAAATCATGTCACACAAGACATCAACAATGCATATAAACACACCTTTACACCCATCATATACAAACTTATCAACCAATGCATCGTCATGCATTCACCTATGGAGATATCCTAACAATATGAGTAGCCTAAGTGATTCCACCATATCGAACCAACTCAATCGTTTTTGCATCCAAAGCGTCAACTCGATCATAGCAAAATGAGATATCAATCCTTTCCCTGATTTCTCGGGTCTTATCATTTACATCCAGAAAGTTTGTTTCCACACAATTTGGAGTGGTACAACTAGGTATAGGTACAAATAGGTATAAGTGTATCACAACCTTTATATCCATTACTGAGTTACATGTGAAGTTAGCCCACTATAGCCATCCTTAAGGAATTATGTAACCTTTCCAGTTACTTGGTTAAGGGTTGTAGTCCTCAACCTTTTACCTTACTCAACCATTAACAAAGGACTTAGAAGAGATTCAACACACCTCAAAAACCTACTTCGAGAGACAAACCTACTCAAGAAGGATTTTCCAACAATGACCTACCTGAGCAACACTCCAAGATACCTATGTAGGATCTTTAGTTTTCAAAATAATTTCCTCTCCTTAAATCTAAGTTAGCCAACATGTTTTAAAGCCATATTACATTCTCAACATCTACACCTCATCATACATCTACTATATACATCACATCTAATCAATACATCTAGAGATCAACAACATCAATCATGTATAACATACCAATGTTAAACACCTCAACCAATAATAGCATATATCAGTACTTAATAATTCATCCAAGTACAACATATCAATGCTCAACAATTCATTCAATAATAACATACCAATCATATATATATAACATATCAATGCTCATCACCATTTCAACAACACAAATATAGCATGTTAATGCTTATTATCATCATCTTACATCATACAACATGCAATAGACACAAGTATTCTATTCATGTTCACCAAATTCACCCATCATACAACATGTATCAAAATCAATTATCTTATAATGACAATTTTCACATAAAATAATACATAGGGGTTCTACTACTACAATCAAACTTATCTTTATCTCATATGAAAGCTAAAAATATTCTCTACTACTCTTATGAAGACTTTAAGTTCTAACTCCATCATCTATTATACTGAAAATCACAAAAATTGCAATAGTTTCCCTAAATGTTGATAGCTTGACCTTAATTTACTTACTAAAAAGGTCATAAATGAAATTTTAGACCTCATTTTTAGGTGATTCTAAAGGCATTAGAAAGGTAACACCTAAGACTACAACTTTCATGAAAATCTCAATAACTAATTTAACTCATATAGGGACTCTTAAGACACTCATGACCGTGACAACTTTGTCACACTGGTGAGAGACTTTATTCTATTACTACGCATGTTTTTCAACTTCAGGTTCCAAGGATCACGTCGTGAACTTTGATTCATGCTCATGATTGGCTCTATTCTCACTCTTATAACATTTTTCAACCTCTAACAATGCCAATTATTATCATGACTATCAATTCACTCCCGTAACAACTCCTAATGAGTTCTAAACCACCTCAAACTCATTTGTTAGCCCCAGAATCAAATCAAAACAATCAAACTAACATCCATCCCATCCAAGAATTTAAGCAACCTATACAACATGAAAACTAGTTTCGATAGAACATGCATGCCAAGAGATCAACCACCTTGGATTTTGGGTTCACCTTCCCCGAAAATCAAACTTCACAACATGGAATTCATAAAAATTCAAAACTTAGCCACATAATCACATTTTTTTATGATAATCCAAACACATGCAACTCAAAATGTAACAATAGTTCGTGTTCTAACTTCCCTTACCTTAATTTTAAGATAAACTGATAAAGAAGAAGAAAAAAAAATGAGAACTTTGAGCTTCCAAGCTCCACATTGTCTCAATCCTCTAATTCTTAGCTTAAACTTTGAATTTGACACTTCCAGCTATAAATCTCTACTAGTGGAAAAAACACTTTTAAAATCGGTCATTTTTTACTTTTAAAATCGGGTTCTGCGACCGATTTTAAAAGAGCCGATTTTAAAAAGTGGGACTTTTAAAATCGGTCGTTGACCGATGTTAAAAGTCTCACTTTTAAAATCGGTCAAGACTGATCGACTTTATCGGTTGTGCCATGACTGATGTTAAAAGTGGTTAATTTTTTTAAAATATTTGACTTATTTTAGGAGGATCCCTGAACAAAACCTGTAAATTAATAAAATACCAGACAATTCATATGTTTTTAATAGATCAAATTACATACAAATGATAAGAGTTGATAAATGTCAACCATATATGTAATCAAAGTAACTTACAAATTATTATGCATCCTAAACTACAAAATGAGTAAAACTATAAACATAACTCTTAAAACATGATAAAATGCAAACTTAAAATAAAAATTTTCAAAATTCTAAAACGTACTTCAGTCCACCAGATACTATTTATGAATCAACAATAGTATGCATTGCCTTCATTACATAGTATCCGCACTCATATCCTTACCACGCTAGAGAAACTCATAGAAAACAGGAATTGTAATAACTCAATTTGTCTCCTTACCACGCTTGAGAAACCAGAAGGTCCTGAATAACGACTCTAGAAGACAACAGTATCAAGCATCATTCCCAAAGTTTGAACGATGTTGGAAGACATCAAATTTGAGACGTGCTCTTCAAGATGCTTCTTTGCATCCTGTCTTCCCACATTTGCTATAGCAAGCTTTTTTGGAGGCAGCTCATCTTCCTCTTGAACAGCCTTGTTATATTTGATAGCTAAGTTCAGCATTTCCTGCATTATCAAATTAATTGACATTTATCATTATTTAATCTACTAAAAGATAATGAACCTTTTTCAAATCTTAAAACTAGCTTAAATAAAACAAAATATATGTAGGGATTCTATAAGTAACAGACAAGCACCAATCTACCTTGCACTTTGAATCATTAAATTACCTGTACAGTTTGTTCATTAGTTTTGGAATGTGTATCAAACCGTCGAAGTGTCAAACCATCAGTCCATTTCTTCTTGTGAAGATTAAGTAACATCTTTTCCTCAAGTTCATTCTTCCTGTAATTAATGGCTATGAAATAGTAATGTTGGTTCAACCCATGAATCAAAGCCTACAGAGGCCCAATAAAGATAAGACAGAAGAAATTAAAAAAATGTCGAATAAGTGCTTCCAAAAAAAATAAATAATATATACAAATTAAAAAAAATGCCTAAAACTTTAGTCTGGAACGGTCCCAGAACGACCCGTTCTACTTGCAGAACGAGCTGTTTTGTTTGTAGAACGGCCCATTCTGCATGCAGAACGATCCGTTCTGTTCCAGTTTCAAAATTCGCCCGGCAACAACGAAATAACAGACGTAAGAAGAGAATGTTACCTTCATATTGTATTCTTTCAAGAAAATGAGAAGCTGGAGACTTTAGATGAGAGTCCGAGAGTAAAGTAAAGATTATATGAGCCAAAGATTAGAGAATGGAGGGAAAGAAAGAATGGGACCGTAGAGTATATAGCTTAAGTGCTGACCTTTTTAACATCGGCTAACCTGGAACCGATTTTGTATGTGGTTTTTAAAATCGGCTCTCAAATAGCCAATTTTAAAAGTGCTACTTTTAAAATCAGCTATTTGAGAGCCAATTTTAAAAACTACATACAAAATCGGTTCTTAATAGCCGATTTTAAAAAAAGTAGTACTTTTAAAATCGGTTATTTAGGAGCCAATTTTAAAAGTAGCACTTTTAAAATCGGCTATTGAGGAGCCGATTTTAAAAGTAGCATCACAGACTTTTAAAATCGGTCATAAGGTAGCCGATTTTAAAAGTAATGTCATTATTTACAAAATTGTCACCGCGTCACTTTTAAAATCGGCTGCCTTATGACCGATTTTAAAAGTCTTTGTACTAGAAGAGTCTAGAAAGAACAAGGGAAGAAGAATCAGAGTTTCTCTCTTTAGATCTCTCTAAGGTTTTTCAAGAATAAGAGATTATAAATTTTATGCAAAACAAAAATTTTATATACTTTTTTCCTTAGGATCAATTGAACCTCCGGTCAGAAATCATACAACTTATCCAATGTTACACATTTTTTTTTAAAAAAAAAAAATTATCCCTTAACTAATTTGCTTAATTACTATTTTACCTATTAATTAATTTATTTAATTATCTCCATATTTTGAAGTTAAAGGAAGATTTTTTAATTTATCATTTTTATTTGACGAGCCACAATTACTTCATTTTCACTGGTATAAATTAAGAAGTTTCTCTTGTTTTTTCATTGTGGAAGAGGAAAACTCGATCAAACAAGCTCCCAAAACCTTCTCACACAACTTAAATAGAATGTTTTGGCCCAAAAACTGAAAAACCCCAACACAAAGAAATACACACTCCAGAAGATCGATAGTCAATCCTCTAGAAAGATAATACTAAAGATATATTGTGGTTTTAAAATTTTTGTGTTTCTGTTATCTTGTTCCCTACCCAACGCAACAAACCTAAGAGGATATTGTGCCATGCACCCCTAACATACACTGTCTATATATATGTATTTCATTGCTTAAAGTTTAAACATTCGTTCCTCCTAACTGAATCTTGTGATCTTCACCTTATTCTACGTACACCCTCTCATAACCACCTACACACGTACGTCTCTTATTAATTCTCTCTTCTTCTTTGCTTGCACTTCTCTTGAGGCGGCCATGGCACACAACTCAGAGGACGTGCCACCTTCACGACACCATGAACGAGACAAAGCCAACCAAAAAGTTCCCTTCTACACGCTCTTCACTTTCGCGGATCGTCGTGACGTGGCATTCATGGCCATTGGCACGATCTGCGCTATGGCTAATGGGTGGTCGCAGCCTATCATGACTCTCATTCTAGGGAAGCTCATCAACACTTTTGGCTCCGCCGATCCATCAAATACCATCAAGGAAGTTTCCAAGGTATGCATGCATGCATTTGTGTAAATCATTCATTTGTTGCACTTTTAAGCAATGAAAGGTCTTTCCTGTTTTTTCTTTTTTTTTTTAATAACCCCATGTCCATCTCCATTCAAGAAAACCATTCTTTTGTTAAACTATATTACGTTTGTATGAGTGAAAGTGTGAAACTGAGTTTTGGTCTCTTAAGTAAGATCTAGAAGAGAGTTTTACTAAAAATAGTCAGTGAAGTATTCTGTCAGGAATAAGTTATACTTCCCATCTATAACATGATTGTTTGCTCAATAAAAGTTACATTAACTCTCTTATGTATTGGTGCTGACCCTTTGAATTTCAGGTGTCCTTGTTGTTTGTTTACCTGGCTATTGGGACTGGAATTGCTTCATTCCTTCGTAAGATGGCACTTATTTAACTTTTTCTCTTTTTTTTTTTCTGCTTATTTATTCGTTAGAGACTATTATGTTGTGTTTTGGTATCAGATATATAATTGCAGCATTCTGATATACGTTAGTGCTGCAGAGGTAGCATGTTGGATGATGACAGGTGAAAGACAAGCCGCAAGGATCCGTGGCTTGTACTTGAAAACTATATTGAAGCAGGACATTGCTTTCTTTGACACTGAAACTACTACTGGTGAGGTGATTGGGAGAATGTCTGGTGACACCATTCTCATTCAAGATGCCATGGGAGAAAAGGTATTATACTCCTTCCTTTCATGAAAAAAACACCACAAGATAACATTAATTGTTATAAAGTGTCATTATCTTGAAATTATATCACGTTATCTTCTTTCCATAACAAGTGTAACTTAGATTTTGTTACAAAACAGATCGAGACTTTTAGTTTGTTTATATGACAGGTTGGAAAGTTTATGCAACTTGCTTCAACATTTTTTGGTGGCTTTTTGATTGCCTTTGTCAGAGGATGGCGTCTTGCTGTTGTTTTGCTTGCATGTATACCATGTGTTATTGTTACTGGCGGAGTATTGTCCATGTTGATGGCTAAAATGTCAAGTCGTGGGCAAGCTGCATATGCAGAAGCTGGAAATGTTGTTGAACAAACAGTTGGAGCTATTAGAACTGTAAGACACAATCACACAAATTAATTGTAAAAAAACATTGAACCATTCACATTTTTATATTTAATCGTTGTCCATGACTTCTTTCTGAAACTTAATCAGGTGGCATCTTTCACTGGCGAGAAAAAAGCAATAGAAAAGTATAATATCAAGTTAAAGGATGCTTACAAAACAATGGTTCAACAAGGGATTGCCTCGGGGTTAGGAATGGGATCACTTTTATTGATTGTCTTCTGCACCTATGCACTTGCCATGTGGTATGGTTCTAAACTGGTCGTTGAGAGAGGATACAATGGTGGAACCGTCATCACTGTAATAGTAGCTCTTATGACTGGTGGAATGTAAGTGAGGCAATGGCATGACATTGTTTAGGCATAATATATTTTTTTTAAGTTTGTACTCAACCTGATTAATCTTTCTAATGTTTTCAGGTCACTTGGTCAAACATCCCCATGCCTAAATGCATTTGCGGCAGGCCAAGCAGCAGCATATAAGATGTTTGAGACAATTAAAAGAAAGCCAAAAATTGATTCTTATGACACCAGTGGTCTTATCTTGGAAGACATAGAGGGATACATTGAACTCAAGGATGTTTACTTTAGGTACCCTGCAAGGCCAGATGTGCAGATCTTCTCTGGATTCTCATTGTGTGTTCCCAGTGGTGCAACTGCTGCTTTGGTGGGTCAAAGTGGAAGTGGGAAGTCTACAGTAATAAGTTTATTAGAAAGATTCTATGATCCTGATGCTGGAGAAGTACTCATAGATGGTGTGAATTTGAAGAGTTTTCAAGTTAGATGGATAAGGGAACAAATTGGGCTGGTTAGTCAAGAACCTATCCTGTTTGCAGCTAGTATCAAAGAGAACATAGCCTATGGAAAAGAAGGTGCAACGGATGAGGAAATAACATCAGCAATAACACTTTCTAATGCCAAAAATTTCATTGACAAGCTGCCTCAGGTGTGTAGATGTTCCAAAATCCAAACACCTTCCTCACATTACCTCACATTAACATCATTAAGTTTGATTGAAGTTAATTAATGTGTTTTATGATGTTTGCAGGGCCTTGAAACAATGGCAGGCCAGAATGGGACTCAACTTTCTGGTGGGCAAAAGCAAAGAATTGCAATTGCAAGGGCAATTTTGAAGAACCCAAGAATTCTTCTTCTTGATGAAGCAACAAGTGCATTGGATGCTGAGTCTGAACGTGTTGTTCAGGCAGCATTAGAACAAGTTATGACAAAAAGGACAACTGTAATTGTTGCACATCGCTTGACAACTATTAGAAATGCTGACACCATAGCAGTGGTTCATCAAGGCAAAATTGTAGAGGAAGGTTAGACATCAACCAACTGTTTCATTCTTTACTATATATATGTGTCTATCAAAAGCAGTTTTGATCCATTTTCTATCATATTAAGGGTGTGTTTGGAAACAAGCTTAAAAGAACTTTTGAAATTTTTTTACTAGAAAAAACTTTTTATTTTCAGTAAATAAATTCTCACAAACTCTTTTAACATTATATCCAAACAGACTCAAAGTCAATAAATATAACAATCTTTGAAAGTCCATTTTAACATTTTGGAATAAGGTATTAACTTTTGCATGCTTGCTTTTATATGCAGGAACTCATGATGAGTTAATCAAGGATGTTGATGGCGCTTATTCTCAACTTATTCGTCTGCAAGAAGGAGCTAAGGAAGCTGAATGTAGCCTTAATTCTGAAGCAGAGAAGTCAAGTAGCAGTTTTAACTTAGATAGTGACATGCCTAGATCTCCCACTCAGAAAGCATCCTTTGTGAGATCATTAAGCAGAGTTTCATCTAGTGGTCGTAGACACTCTCAGTCAGATAGCTTTGCTCTTTCTCATCAAAGTGGAGTACATGGATACCAAGAAACAGCTGATGGGGATGTTGATACTAGGAAGCCCAAACACATTTCTTTAAAACGTTTGGCCTACTTAAACAAGCCTGAACTTCCTGTCTTGGTGCTTGGATCCATTGCAGCAATAATACAAGGTGTTGTGTTCCCTATGTTTGGCTTATTGTTTTCCTCGGCAATATCTATGTTCTTTGAACCTCCAGAAAAACAGCGGAAAGATTCTAGATTCTGGTCACTTCTATATGTGGGTTTGGGTTTAGTTACTCTAGTGACTATACCAGTGCAAAATTACTTCTTTGGCATTGCTGGTGGAAAATTAATAGAAAGAATTCGTTCACTGACATTTGAAAAGGTCGTGCACCAAGAAATCAGTTGGTTTGATGATCCTGTAAATTCAAGGTATGTTAGCAAGATATTTCAATCATCATGTATTTAGTTTAGTTCCTTATAGTCATCAAACTGAAGGAAATGAATCACTTTCCAGTGGCGCAGTTGGTGCAAGATTATCTACTGATGCTTCAACAGTGAAAAGTCTAGTTGGTGACACATTGGCCCTCATTGTGCAAAATATATCAACAATCACAGCAGGTCTAGTTATATCATTCACAGCTAATTGGATTCTTGCTTTTATAATTCTGGCCGTGTCACCCTTGGTCCTTATGCAAGGAGTCATTCAGATGAAGTTTCTTAAAGGATTCAGTGCAGATGCCAAGGTTAGCCTTTCAGTTTTGTTTGAAATTTGTATTATGGACATCATGGCAATCTTTTGTGTGCTGTGCAGGAAAAGTATGAAGAAGCAAGTCAGGTGGCAAATGATGCTGTTGGTAGCATCAGAACCATTGCTTCATTTTGTGCTGAATCAAAGGTGATGGACATGTACAGGAAGAAATGTTTAGAGCCAGAAAAACAAGGTGTTCGGTTGGGGCTTGTTAGTGGTGCAGGATTTGGTTTCTCTTTTTTAGCTCTATACTGCACAAATGCTTTCTGTTTCTACATAGGATCTGTTCTTGTGCAACATGGGAAAGCAACTTTCTCAGAGGTTTTCAAGGTACAATCAGTCATTCCCTTAGGGATGCTCCATCTTAATTTGATGTTTCTTTTGATCTAGTTCTCTTCTCACCAGAAAATTTGTGCAGGTTTTCTTTTGTCTAACAATCACAGCAATAGGAATTTCCCAGACTAGTTCCTTGGCACCAGACACCAACAAAGCTAAAGATTCCACAGCTTCAATATTTGAAATTCTTGACAGTAAACCCACAATTGACTCCAGCAGCAATGAGGGTAGAACACTAGAAGCCGTTACTGGCGTTATTGAGCTTCAACATGTCAGTTTTAATTACCCAACTAGGCCTCACGTTCCAATTTTCAAAGATTTGTGTCTAAGCATTCCAGCTGGAAAGGTAATTACTTACTACTTTAATATTCTATTAATTAAGGCTGAGTTTGTTTTGACGTTGAAAAATGCTCAACCGTCCGTTTAACTCAAAGCAACTAGACATGTACTTTTCTGTTGAAGTGTCTTAAAAGTTGTGAAACCTATAAACCAAATACATATTAAGGGTATGTTCAGTTTCATGTTTGCATCTTATAACCATAGTTACCTGATCTTGAACACAATACTTACATGTTTGACAGTTTTTTTTTTCTTCTGTTTGTTAAGTGTGAATTGCAAGGAAACTTTGGTTGAATTAAAAGCAAAAAGTTTGTTGCATTTTTTTCTAATGTTAGTTTAGAAAGTTAAGTTAAACTCAACGTAACTTTCCAACTATGATCCAAACACACATTAAGCTTTTGTGCAGTGCAAATCACCTTATTCGAGAAAATGTGATGTAGTTGCATTATTGTTGATATCAATGTTTGTAGACTGTTGCCTTGGTTGGAGAAAGTGGCAGTGGAAAATCAACAGTGATCAGCCTCTTGGAGAGATTTTACAACCCTGGTTCTGGACACATACTACTAGATGGAGTAAATATTAAAGACTTGAGGCTTAGCTGGTTGAGGCAACAAATGGGGTTGGTTGGACAAGAGCCAATTCTTTTCAATGAAAGCATTCGTGCCAACATAGCTTATGGCAAAGATGGTGGTGCCACAGAGGAAGAGATAGTTGCAGCAGCTCAAGCATCCAATGCACACAATTTCATAAGCTCTCTTCCACGTGGTTATGACACCTCAGTTGGAGAAAGAGGCACACAGTTATCAGGAGGACAAAAGCAGCGTATAGCCATTGCAAGAGCCATGCTGAAAGACCCCAAAATCCTTCTGCTTGATGAGGCAACTAGTGCACTTGATGCAGAGTCAGAGCGCATAGTTCAAGAGGCTCTTGATAGAGTCAGCGTGGACAGAACCACTGTAGTGGTAGCTCATCGTCTTACAACTATTAGAGGTGCTGACATCATATCAGTGATAAAAAATGGGGTGGTTGCTGAAAAGGGAAAACATGATGCGCTGATGAAGATTACTGATGGAGTTTATGCTTCGTTGGTAGCTCTACATACGAGTGCATCGTAACTTCAAAGATTTTTCCGATGCTTTTTTATGCTTTATCTTATCATCATTATTTTCAGTTCTTGTACTAATAAAATAGTCTCAGTGTGACTATGATTAGAACATAAGTAGAACGCTTTTTTTTTTTACAAGTAGTACTGTTCTACAATGACACTGCAGAAATTCATATTCCTTGTCATACGAAAAGAAATTTGCTGCAAGTTATGGGAAGAACATGAATTAGCTAATCTGCAAATTTTTAGAAATGTAAAATCCGTTGAAATTTTTCTTCTTAATATTGTAATTTTGGGCTTCAATAAAATCAAACCCACGATTTTGTTCTGTTAATTTTAAAATTTGTAATTTTAATTTCTCAATTTTATAAAATTTGTAATTTTGATCTTTTTATTAAATATTCATTTATTAATCTTTAAAGTTATAAGATGTGACTTATTATTAGGTAAATGATAGGATGATTAATATTTAATAATGTTTAAATTAATTTTTATTTTTAATTTTTATTTTTATCATATTTTTATTTTTATTAAAATGAGAATTATTGGTGAAATTTAGTGTAATATAATTAAATATTAATTATTATTTCATTTATTTAATGTTATATCACGACTAATGTAATAATTTTTAAAAAATAGATAAATATTCGATGAGAATTAAAATTATAAATTTTATAAAATTAAAAAATAAAAATTAAGGAATTAAAAATGGAAAGAATAAAATTACAAATTTGATATTAATTTGATATTATAAGACACTAATAATGTAATTTGATTTTTTTTTATATAGTATAAATGACGTTTTTATGAACTTAAATCACTCTATGTATGATTATTATAGAAGAGGAATTTCCTCCTTCCTTTCTGTATATTTATTTCTTTTTTAGAAATTTGGAGAGAAGACTGTTGTAACAAAGAAAAAAATATTAAGATTTGAAAATAAGTAAATTATACTTGGTGGTTTTTTTTTTTGAAGGGTGAGTGATTAATTTTAAAAAATTATAAAATGTGTCCAATAATTTAGAAGTAAAAATCTCTAATAAAAAAATGAAAAAAACTACTAAAATGTATCTATAACTATCTTACAATAATGATTTTAGGAATTTTTTTAACGAAATCCTTAATAGATATTTTTCTTGGATAGGCAGATTTTAGAGATTTTTTTTGTGTTCTTATCAATTTCAATTTAGGTTTTTCATATTTATTTTCAATCAAAATTTAAATATTTTAAAAATTAATAATTAAAAATAGTCTTATATTACGATTTAGGTTATTTTTCATAAATACAAAATCCAATTTATATATTATTTATAAAAATTTTAAGTATAATATAATTTTAACTACTGATTCTTTAATTTATATTTTAATTTTAACTAATGGTTGTTTTAAAAAATATTTTTAAATTTTTATGTATCATGTTAAAATTTCTTTTCTTCACTAAATTTTAGCAACTTTACTCTAAAATTAATTTCTTTTAAAATTCTTCATTTTATATCATTTTTTTTAACCATAACCTACTAAGAATTTACAACAACTCACATGTTTTGCGTAATCAACATAGCTAGATCTCATTAACAATTTCGTAGTTTTTTTCCTTCATTACTTCACTACTATATATGTACATTAAACTGGAGTAAATTAAATTAATAGAGTGATTTTGTAATATTCTAAATTTTCAGTTGTAAACTTATACTCTTTATAAATAAAATGTTATCTAATCATGTTATGATGAGTTGATAAATTTTTTTCTTAATAATAAAATATTAGTATTTTGAATTCCTAAAATTAAATAAATAAATACAAATTTATATAAATGGTATAACATTATTTTTATTTAGAAATAGTAATATAAATATATGTGTATAATATATATATATATATATATAATATAGTAGTTTTATATAGTAAAACTAATAAAAAATAATAAAATGAAAGTGGACGAAGGAAAGAAAAAGCATGAAAACGATTCACAATTTGAATTAAATAATAAAATATAAGTTAATGAAAGTAGAAATTTGATTGCATGAGTCCATTTGTGATATATATGTTGAATTGGTATGGATTGTTTGGTAGAAAATCGAATAAAATGTGAAAGGAGTGTAATTATACCACTGTTGCCTGTTGCAGGTAATTTGCAACACAATCTCTTCGGAAGCATATATACATACATAACAAAATGATTTGTACTATGCACGCGTGAGTCACATGAAAGCTATAAATAGATAAGTGCTACGCACAATCCATATCTTTCTTCTCTTGTTTGTTCTACTTACTCAAATTGTTCTAGTCAAGAATGAAGATTTGACTTACAACAAGTTTTAAGATAGGAGAGAAAATAACAATCATGTTATTAAAAGGAAATATAACTATATATAGTTGTTTAGTGGAGTATTTTTCATCTCATCTTATTTATTTATTTTCGTTTTACCTAGTTAATATTATTATATTAGTTAACCTTTTTATTTGTTTTAAATATTTTATATATATTGTTGGTAAACCCTTTAATTCATTTTGATAAGTGAATTTTTATTTACACATATTTTATTTAAAATCTTGTTTCTAAATATTGAAAATAAAGTCAAGATCAATCATATTATTATTATATTATAATGGGTTAGTTTTTTATGCTTAATTATAGATATAATTAATTTTTCTTTCCGAGACAATATGATTATATATATATATAAATACATAGCTTAATAATAATAATAAATAAATAAATAATATAGCAATAGATGTTATTTAGTTGTTTTAAAATTCATTATGATTAGTAAGATGTTATAAAGACATTTAATTATTAATATGATGATTTACAAGAAAATAAAATTTGAATTTATTTATAGTTTGAGGTTTGATGTTAAGAATTTAAATGAGTATATATATTGACCAAGGTATAGTATTAATAAAATCATGGTGAAAACTCATTTATCTCAATTAGTCACTATAAATCTATAACTAATATCTTTTTATAGAGTATAAATAAATAAATAAATAAATAAAATACATAAGTAATATGTAGTTATATATATGTGTGCATGTGTATTTTATTTTTGTTTAAATACTTGATTTATATGGTATATTTTTTTACTTCTTTTTATTTTTATTTTAAAAAAATGTGTGTATATATATAGAGGGGGTTATAATTACACCGGTGTAACTTTTACTAAGTATTACACCGTTTAATAACTTTATATTAATTGTGAATTTTGTAAATTCAACCGTTAGATTGAAAGTTCATTCTCTTTATACGTGTATATCAAATTTTGTTAAAATTGAACAAAAACTTGAAGGTTATCAAATTGTTCATATTTTAGTGTATTTTGAAATGAATATATTACGTCAATTTTGTTTTATAAAAATAAAGTATCAAATCATTGGATTAATATAAAATTTTGTATATATGATCTAAGAGAATGAACTTTCAATCTAACGGTTGGATTTACAAAATTCACATTTAATTTAAAGTTATTGAGCGGTGTAACATTTAATAAAAGTTACACCGGTATCGTTTAAACTCTCGTGTGTATATATATATATATAATAATCTACTAATCATTTTAACCCTTTTTATAATATATAATAATATTCATGATGACTTATAATCACGTAAATAAATATAAATGAATAAACTTGTATTTCTTCACCTTCAATTATTTCGGTATTGAGGTTGCTTGATTAAAACAAAATAATAATAATACCTTATAATTATCATTTTTATTTATTTTAAATGAGTAATTAAATAAGAATTAGAAAAGGGAACAGAAAGAAAAGGGTATAACAGATTTAATCTTTTGCTTTCCTTTGAAAATCATATATTATTTTTAAAATTTTCCTTTATAAAATTTCAATTTAATTTTTAAAAGTAATTGTAAATAGTTTATAATTTGAATTACTTTATCTTTAATATATATTTTTTAGAAGAAATTTAATTAATTGTATGCAACTCTTGTAATTTTTAAATATTATATATATACATACGTTGGAAATTTTATCTAAATTTAAAATGCTAATAACATATATATTGGAAACAGTCAATGTGCACGTTTATATATGAGTTAACATTTAATTAACAAAACAGTCAAATAACACGTTTATATAATTTTTCTGAATATCGCTATCATTTATATAAATTATTAGTAGTAAACAAAAAAAGTCAATAAGCACGTTTATTTGACTAGAAAACATGTTTCGTCCATAACAAGTAGGGTTTTGTCATCCAATCGATATCGTCTGTGATAACGTAGGATGGACCTGGTCAAGACAATTTTTAAATGTTAATTTTGATTCACTAATTGTTTTTTTGCAAATACGTAACGCACTTAATACTAATACTTTGATAAATAATTTTAATTGTAAAAATTAATCTTCTACACTTAAAAATTTCATTCTTTAAAATATAGTTTAAGGAAAAGACTTAAATATATTTTTAACCTTTAAATTTAGAGTAATTTTTTTTAAAAATAATCTTTTTAGTTATATAATTTTAAAAAAAATGTTTCAATCTCTTATGTTACGAGCAACATATTAGCTAATGATAGATTAAAATAATTATGTAATATTAATTAGATTTAATGTGATGTTTTTACTATAATGATATTTGTAAATGTATTTTGTGCGAAAGAATTTTACAGATTTATTAATGAAATTTAATCATAAAAATTAAAACAATTATTTTCAAATTATAATGATTAAAAATATTTATTTTAAATTTGATAGATTAAAAATATATTTAATATTTTCTTATTTTATAAAATTATCTTATATTATGATTTGATAGTAAATAAACCATAGAGAAATTTTTTTTTTCTAAATTTGAGGACTAAAATTATATTTAACTCTTTCTTATTTTATAAAATGTATTTTATATTATGATCTTTAACATCAAATCAAGTCAATAAAAAATGGCATATGCTTTATTTGAAAAATAAATAGCCACATTACCTCATATAAAAAATCAAAGTTTTAATTTGTGATTTCGGTAAAATCAATAAACGCAATGACTAAAATACGTTAAAAAAAAAAAAAAAACCCTAAATGTAAAAGCTAAATTGAATATGAGAAACAAGACACACAATTTAACCAAAGAATTGGCCATTTGTAAGGTTATTTTTTGTTGTTGTTGAAATAGGAATGTTTTTAGAAAACTTAATAATATGATTTATACTTCATCTTCAAATTATGGATATCATACATTCATGTCCAATGATAAACTTACTATGTTATATTGTAATTTTTAATATATAAAAAATATGAAACGATTAGATTACTTATGTTATATAGATTTTTATGCAAAGGGACATCTAAATGTTTAGTAATAAGGAGTTAGTGTAGCGAATAACAATTAAAGAAGCCTATGAATTATTTTTTGATAAACTTTTATGTATTAAACACTTTGATAAGCAGTTTTGCATAATGAAAAGATTTATATAAATTCTTTGATGTGGAACATTTTTTTTTATTTTAATCTTTCGAAATTGGTTAGCTAGTGTTGTATTTTGTAAATTTGACAACCACCAAATAAATTTGTAAAATACTCATATCTAAAAAAAATTATTTTAATTTCCAACGATTTAACTAAACTTTAATAGATATTTGAGACATATAATTCATAAGACCAGCTGAATGTAAACTTTTTCACACAATTTTATTCTTTAGTAATTGATAATGAAAATATTTAATTAAAAAAAGAATAATAATAAACATACTTTTAAATTTTATTACTTTTACATTTTTATATTATATATATATATATATATTCATTATAAAAAAAATTAATTTCAAAATACTCTCGTAATAAGTTTTTATCGTATATGTCAAAATCTAGTATATATAAAAAATTAATTAAACAAAAAAATTCACAGCAGTTGCGAGTGTATTGCACGATTTCCTTCCTCGTCGTGCCACTTCCTTGCGTTCGAACAAAATTGTCCACCCACATATATACTTTATATTTAGTTGAACATCTCATTCCTTCATAATGTTTTTTATTTTTTTTATGTAATATTTATGCATTTATTTTCATATTACGATAATAATAATTATTTACTTTTATTTTTAAATAACTTGTCTACTCTGTCTCAAGGTCCTAGGTTCACTACTGGTTATAATGTATATACTTTCAATGAGTATAAAAAATTGTACATATATTATTACTATTAAATAAAAATATATATTATTAGCTGCTTTTTGAAAATCATACCGACTCAGTCAACCTGACCAGAAAATCCGTGAACTGGTCACCTGATCGGTTTAATTGAACCACAAAACTGGCTTGGCAGAAAATCGAAAAAGAAAAAAAACAACAACAACAACAACAAATTGATCAAAGATCAATTTTCAATGGGTCAACAATTTATTTTTAAAAAAAACTTATTTTAATGTTTAGGAAAAACTAAAATCAATCAAATTAAATATCTTTCCTTTTATATAAAGTTTTAACAATTTAACCATGTTAAATTAAATGTTTTTAATTCAAGTATGTAAATTGGTAAAAATTTTCTAAACTACTTGATATTCCGTTTTGTTAATTCAAATTGATAGATAATCATAAAAATATTTTGTACGTTAATTTGAATCTATATATCAAAATATTATATGATTTTTAAAATTTTTAAACTTAATCTATTCATAAAGGATTTTTAATTCAATAATTGAATCATTAAAATTTAATATAGATAATGAGTTACTAAATGAAATAAGTCTATCAAGACTTACTCTTAAAGTAAATGAATATAAATTTGTTATTATTAATAAAAATATTAATATATATTTGATTTTTTTTTGGTTCGTCCCTGGAGTATCCACCACCGACAGCAGTGACTAATCTCCTCGCTACGCTGAAGGCACCTCAAAGGGTGGGATAGCTGACCCCAAGATTTAACGCAGCTGCATACACAAGGCAGGATTCTGAAGGCACCTCAAAGGGTGGGATAACTGGCCCCAAGATTTAACGCAGCTGCATACACAAGGCAGGATTCGAACCCCTGACCTTGCTTAAGCATGGATCAACCCCTACCGCTGAACCTAAACCACACGCTTGGGGTTTATATATATTTGATTTGAACATTAAACTATTATAACCTTAAATTAATATTTTGACTCATTTAATGACTAGTTTAATTTTAAAAACTTTGATTATCAGTATTAATAATATAATGGATAAATTAATATTAATAATATTATTAATTTATTAATATTTTATGAAATATTTAATTTTAATATTTTAAAATTATATTATTATTGGTCTATTTAAGTTATATATTATAATTTTTTTATTAATTTATAAAAATACATATTATTATTGCTATCAAATAAAGATATTATTTTATTTAAATTATTAATATTTTTGATAAATTAATATTATTTATATTTTAGTATATTTATAAATATAATAATAATAATTTATAATATATTAATATACTAATAATAGTATTAGTATTAATTTATTAATTATATTATTAATGTTAGTAATATATGTATTTTTTAATTAATAGAGTAAATATATGTGAAATTTTAATTCCCATTGAAAGTTTATATATTATAAATTTTTATTTATATATTAAAGAAATTCATCGTTAATTTAGTGATCAACTGATATTATTGAAAGTAAGTGTTGAGTTATCATCTTTAATAATTTCTTTTCTCTTATTTTCAAAACATCATATAATTATAATATTTGAAAGATCAAAAATACATTTAATCTATTTTTTAACTAATAATCCTCTCTAGTGATACTTACTATTATCATTACTCCTATTTTCCTCGCTGTTAAATTGGTTGTGACTAATTTTAATTAAAAATTGAATTTAATTCATTAATTTTAATTTAAAAATTATTATTTAATTTTCTCATTTTTCATAATAAGTCATTATATATATATTAATTAAAGATTTTTCTTATAAACTAATTATTAATGTATAAAGTCGACGAATATTTACATTTGTGGCATTGAGATAAAAAAAAATTACCAATCTTTTTATTTATTGCGGGGCAAACAAATCAAAAAGAGTTCGGTGTTTGTAAAAATAACATCACTTATATAGTTAGTACTTTGTACTGCCATTGGTTAGTAAACCAAATAAAAATAACTTAACACGATATGTATTACATGGGTTAATTTTTGGTCCATATATATCTTTTTATTTTTTTACACAGCCTTTTGGCAATATCTTGAAAAGTAAAACAATGTATAGAGGGAATTAATGGGCAACCAGATAATGTTTCTTAACCTGTGGTCATGCATGAGCTAGAACTTTTGAAGTTTTTCAACATGTCAAATAAAATAAAGAAATAAAACATATGTATGACATACGACTTATTCATTAAAGATGCATGAATCCCAGTCACTTTCGTTAATAGTGACAAGCTGTCCCAAAAACTAATAATTCCAATTTAATACAATGTATGTGTGAAATTTAACCCTAGGTCAAATAATATGGTTAAACTATTTTACAATTTTAGTTATTAGCTCTAATTCATTCCTACCTTTAGATGTACATATAGTTAAATATGATATTAATTCTTTAAGTTTAAAATTAGTCTTTTTAGTATCTATAATTTCAAAAAAAATTATTTTAATTTTTATACTTAAAATTTTATTAAAAAATTTATCAAATATTATCATATAAAATTTATATATATATTGGTGTTTCTATTAGTGATAATATCACTCTAAATCTAGTTAATGATATATAATTGTTTCAGTTTGTCACTTTAAAATATATTATTGGTGACTCAAAAGATTAAAATGAATTTTTTAAAATTACAAAAATTAAAAATAAATTTATCATAAATTTGAAGGAATATATATATATATATATAAAGAGAGAGAGAGTTATAATTCTAGTCAATGAAAAATATTAACATATTTTTTCATGTCAAACCCATGGATTTATGCAAATGTTAATGACTTAGCAACAACACTTTTAAAGAAAAAAAATGAAAATCTAGAGCATAAACAAGTATGGATAACTTAATGACGAATTTAAGATAAACTTTTATACCATGTTAAATAAATACGATAAGGTAGATCAATTTACCATATCTTAACACATTTTCAATTGATTTTATCTAAACTTAGACAAATTGACTATTGATGAAAATATGTTAGAAAAAGCACATAATTCACTTCATTTAGATGTGAAATGATACGTTCACTTATCAAAAAAATAGAATGACAGGTTGACTTATTAACTAAAACTTACTAAAAAAATTACAAAAAAAGGAAAGTAGATAAACGTTATAAGAAATACCAACTCATATTAATTTATCACTTTCTTCATATATAAAAATATAAAACTGTTTAAATACACTTTAAATAAAACAGGGTAGCTAGATTAGACAAATTGATTCGTTCAACCTACCTTCAACACAACATATTGGCAAGTTAGGTCCAATAAATAGGTGAGTTGAATTGAACTACTTTATCACTTTTAATACAACATAAAATTTAAGTTTATAACAAGATAAATCAATCCCATAAAATTCAATTGCAAGATAAAGACTATTTAAAGTTTATAATAACTTATATCTTTATTTAATGTGTGATATACACATAGGAGTGAATAATTAGTTTTTACATTTTATATAAGATTCTATTTTTTTTTTACAAAAAATAAGTGGAGACAATTTTATTTAAGATAAAATCATTATGAGTAACATCTCTTTAAACATTTAATGAAATTTTATATTTAAAATTTGAACTTATTATCACTTTTAAGTTTGAAACAACCTCGTCCTCATGTAAGTTGATTTACACGTCTCGGATGATTTAGATACTTGATTTTTGAATCAATTGTGATATGTATTTTGGAAATATATTTTTATAACTTATTTTTCTTTGTCTCTTTCTCTTACATAAGCAAACATGTATTTCTCTTATTCAGGATAGATCGATGTCAATTTGTTGAGTCTGCGGTATTGCCATCACTTTGTGAGTTTAAAAAAGTTGGAGAAATGTAGAAGACAAATTACGTTAGAATTAAAAAAAAAAAATGAAGACGGAAAATTTATACTTGTAGGCAAAGGCATTCGGTGATCATCACTAATTTATTACTCCTTGTGATGTTTTTTTTATTATAAGAAATAAGTTATAATAAACTTTATACTATAATTTATTTTTATAAAAATAAAATAGATGTAATATTTATTTTTATAAAAATAAAGGAGAAAAAAACAAAATAAAAATATTAAAGATGTTTTTGATTATGTTTTTATTTTAAAATTTTTTATATAGTTATTTTAAAAATATTATTTTGACATTTTTTATTAAACATAATTATTTATTACTAGAATTCATTCTTATATTATAAATTTGAATTCTTATCATAAACAGAAAATATCTTTAAGAAATATTATTCAACAAAAATATCTTTTATTTTAATTTTTTTTCTTAATGAAAATATTTTTAAAAATTATTATCATTCTCATTAAAACTATTTATTTAATATAAATTTTTAACTATATAAAAACAAATATTTCTTATATACATTATACAAACTAAAATACTAATTATTTTTAAAAAAATTAAATCCCTAATGCATTTTTTCACCGATAGTAATTATGATAGAAGTCGTTTTTTTTTTTTTAACATATAGAAGTAGCTGTATATTAAATAAGTACGTTAACAAATAGTTAATTATACTCGACCTTCTTAAATAATATTTTGAGTTGTAGTACTGTTGGTGAAGGAAATGATAAAAAAAATATCTTACTCAAAATATATTGATATATGTAAATATTTTAAATCAATAATATAGTTATAAAAATAAATTTGTATGTACGTCATAAATATATATATATATGGTGCTTCAGCAAGCTGATTGAATGAAATTGTAAGTGTGTTAAAGTGAGATAGTTAGCATAGTGGTTAATAATTTCAAAATAACTTTTAATTTTCTCAAATAATCATCAGACGCCATCTACAGCATCAGCATGCCATCATATTGGGGGTTCCTAAATGAAGTGGTATAGCAAGAGACTTAATTATTTATGAAAAGGTACGTAAGAGTAAAAACGAAAATACATCGGATTAATATCCATGAATTAATATTATCTCCAAATTTTAAACTGCTGGGCCTATAAATTCCGAGGAGTACAATTGGTATAAGGTGTGCTTAGAATAAGAACCATGTCATCCTCTGAAGCAGTTTTGAGTGTGCAAGAGCTGATAAAGAAACCCCTCACTTCGGTTCCTCAACGCTATATCACTCAACCTTCTTCACCTTTACTTCAACATCAAACCCTCTCTCATGTAATCCCAACCATAAGCCTCAAAAAATTGATTCATGGAGAAACTCATGAACAAGAGAAATTGAACTCAGCTTGTAGGAACTGGGGTTTCTTTCAGGTTTGCTAGTGGTAGCTTTTACACTTATGTTAATCATTCTGGCCTGTTTGAGAAATTTTTTTCCGTAAACACTTGTAGAAGAGAAAAATAAAATGAAACAAAATGAAAAAAATTCTTTATAAATTATAATTAACTTATACATAAATTTATTTATAAAAATTCTATTATGTTAATTTCTTCAAAATCTTAATTTTAATTCATATATAAGTTAAGTTAGTTTTAACTTTGGGAAATTTTATTTTAATTTATTTTTCTCTTTTATAAATGATTATGAAAAAAATTATCTAAATAAACTTTCTACTCCTTTTTTGGCTTTCTCCTGAATTAATTTATATGTACTTTTTGCAGTTGGTAGAGCATGGAATCAGCCCTTTGATGCTGGAAACGCTGAAAGATGAGATTGAAGAATTCTTCAGGCTGCCCTTGGAAGAAAAGATGAAGTACAAAATAAGGGCAGGTGATGTTGAAGGCTACGGAGCAGTGATTAGATCAGAGGATCAAAAACTTGATTGGGGTGATAGGTTATATATGATAACCAACCCTCTTAGCAGAAGAAAACCACATCTTTTCCCAGAGCTCCCTTCATCACTTAGGTATGTATATATATGTATATGCTCTCTCAATTCTAACTTCTCTCATCCATTCACTTGTCAAAGATGCAACAATTACTACCAAAATAAAATTATAAAATAATTTTTCACATAAATTTCTTGTAAGCAATTACAAGAGAAAGAAAATAAAATATTTTTTCATAAATTAAAATTAACTTACGATATTGATTAAAAACTATCTTTTGAATAAATAGTATGAGGAAAAAAAATCAATAAAAAACTTTTTTTTAATACCTATAAAGAAAATTATTTAAACAAGACCTAAATGTATTACATCAGGTGTTAATAAGCTTTTTCACTAGTATGCGTTAATATTATGAGTTTATACTAATAATATAATGAATAGTTTAATTAAATTCGTTGGGAAAATTTGTTAAAAAATACTAACAGTTCCTATCGTAAGTCTGTTGTCATCGTTAGGGTCACCGCATCCGAGGTATTGTCCGTTTTGCCTCGTTAGGCTGTCACGATTTTATCCTTTAAAAGGTGCCTTGGTGGGTTAAGGAGGAAGGGTGTTTATAAACTACCCTTAGCATCGACTCCTAAGTGATGTGAGACTTTTAGGCATACCGGGAACAAGCCTCACAGTCGATGCTAAGAGGCAAGAGTGGCATGGGCCCTTCTTCTATAACGCCAATGTTTCTACCGTAAGTCCGCTGTCATCGTTAGGGTCACCGCATCCGAGGTAGGACAAAATCGTGACGGCCTAACGAGTCAAAACGAACAATACCTCGGATGCGGTGACCCTAACGATGACAGCAAACTTACAGTAAGAACACTAACTATTGTCTTTGGGGCATCAGTCAGAAAAATCTATCTCACATAATAAATATTATTTAAAGTCATTTTATTCAAATAAAAAATTATAAAAAGATAAAAAAAATTACAAAATTAATCTTATAATTAATTTTTTTCACTAAATGCAACACAAAAAATACCTTTTATATAATATTATCATGGTATAAAAACAAGTAATTAATAGAATATTAAAAAACTAATATAACACTTATTTTTTCTTATAATGCAAAACTTATTATGAAATAAAAAAAAGTATAAAAAAATTATTTAGGTTTAATTGCATTTTTAATCCCTCTAACATTACAATTGTGTGATTTTAATCCGTAAGATTCTAATTGATTAATTTTAGTCTTTCAAGTATTGTAATTGTTCAATTTTGGTTCTCCATATTTTAATTAAGTAATTTTAGTTCTCAAGTATTATAATTGTACAATTTTAATCCCTTAAGTATCACAATTATATAATTTTTTATCTATTTAAACTATATTATAATTTTCATTAGTGCATTGAAAATTGATGTATCTATTATTACTAAAATTATTAATATATAATTTAAATAAGTCAAAATTTATATAATTATAATACTTGAAAAACTAAAATCGTACATGATATATGAGAAACTAAAATTGTTTAGTTAAAAATTGAAGAACTAAAATTATATAGCTGTCATACTTGAAAGATTAAAATTATACAATTGTTATATACATTAAGAATAAAAGTACATTCAAGTTTTTTATTTTATTAATTCTGTAAGTAGTGTCTTAAGCACACTGGTTAGTGAAACCAAAACCGAATACATATAATCAACAATTCATAATTAACCGATTCCTTAATTGATTCTTAGGGCCACGATACCCAAATTTAATACATACCATCAATATAAATTGTTAACAGTGAATGGAACTCACAAGGTTTATATTTATTAATATTTAAAGACAATCCTAACACTATCTTTTTTATGTAAAGCAATAAATATCGATTACTTCAACATGCTTATGCAGAAGTATCTTGGAATTGTACATGGTGGAGTTGCAAAACCTTGCTATGACATTTGTTGGACTGTTGGGAAAAGCCCTGAAGGTGGAAAAGAGAGAGTGGGATGAGCTGTTTGAGGATGGGATGCAATCAGTGAGGATGACATACTATCCTCCATGCCCTCAACCACAGAGGGTAATGGGATTCACTGCTCATTCAGATGCAACAGGAATCACCTTTCTCAACCAAGTCAATGGAGTGCATGGCCTACAGATTAAGAAAGATGGCATTTGGATTCCAGTCAACATCAAATCAGATGCTCTTATTGTCAATATTGGGGACATTCTTGAGGTTTGTTAATCAGTACTATTCTATATTTCTTTCATATTTCGTTCTATACCCACAACAATGCATACCCGTTTCACTTTTTAACCCTTTTTTTAGGTCTAATCTTTAACTTTTTGTTTCTACAAGAAGATACATTCATTCATTGTACAAGTTTTATTACAGTAATGTTATAAGTTTTACAATAAACAACTATAAGTACAAACTTAAGTTTTACCCACACCAAATATTTATAAGTTTTATTTACACTAAATATTTATAAATAAAAGTAATTTTTTATTTTATTCATCACCATCATATATGTAAGAACAACACATTTATGGATATAAATCATTTTTGCTGTTAGTCTATATGCGTTACATGTATTTTAATGCAGAGAGATATTTGCAAAAAAATACACTTGATTATTAATATTTATCATATTTAAAAGATTAATATACCCTTCCCTTATAACTCAATCTATAATTTTCTTAAAGTTGAGGATTATCATATTTAGAAACATATCGAATGAGAATTTTTTTTACTATGATATACTATTAAATTATATATTTAACTGCTCAAATTAAAAGAAAATGTACACAATCTTTTAAAGGGATTATGTCACCGGTAACTATGTTTTGATCTTGATCATCCATATAAAATTATTTGTTATATATATTTCATAGAAACGGGGAGGATAGAAAGAAAAGATAAGGTAATACCTAGTGTCTATGATGCACTGAATAACGTATGTAATACCTAGCTTGTGTACTTACATTAATCTTTTATTTAGACATGCACAGGACATTTAAATTGCATATAAACAAAAACGAGGTTTTGACTTCCAATGTGTACGTGCAGAAAGGAAAGATATAAAGATAAATAAGATGTGTGGTGTAATAAGAAAGAACAAAGAAATAAAAAAGAGTGCAAGATAGGTGTAAAAAGTTCAATGTAAAAGAAATTAAATTGTTTGTACTCGTATAACAGAAACCCTTCTTTGTCTAGGAAATCAAATGATATTTAATTAAAAAAAAAAAAAACTATTTTACAAGCTCGGAATTTTGTTTTTTCTCACGAGTGGCAATTAATGTTAAAATTCAATGGTAGGACAATGATATGGACTTAAATCGCAAGCAAGATAGTAAATATAATGCTTCAAAACATAAGTTTAAATAATAAATTAATATTTTGATTATATGTAGAGATGGTAGTACGTGACATTTTCTCTGCTAACGTAAGAAAAATAAATCAAATGATTGAATTATATTTAAGTAATAAAAATTAATACTTAAATATGTATAATTTTTTATTATTATGTAATGATTAACTAATTTTTAATTTTAATAATTTTATGTACGTAATATGATTCAAATTTATAAAAATGAATAATCTGTTATACAAATTAAGGATTGATTAAGTTTAAAATTGAGTAAAATAATTTTAAAACTAATAATTTGATATTATTTGCATCAACATGTATTTCGTTGAGCTAAATAAGACTTAGTTTGAATCTTCCAATAAGATTTTAAATTTAAATTTTATAAATTGAGATATTAAGAAGAAACATCTCATACTAAAAATGATATATTAATCAAAATTCTTTAACAAAATTCAGTCATCCATAAAATTAGTAAACACTTCATATTTATAATATGGTGGGTTGATAGTTGATACTTATATGATCTAAAATATTATACTTATTTTATATTGGAACAATTAATTTTGTACGTCTCTAAAACCGTCACTCACAAGCACTGAATTGAATTTGGTCGTCTGATAAGAAAGATATTTTAAAATACATGTGTGGATATTATCAAAGCCTGAGAACAACAAAGAAAAAAAAATTGAGTCATTATCATATTCATAATCAATTAATGTTGTGCCTATCGGAGAAGGGTCATTATTTCACCTTAAATAGTATCTTGACTTAATTTGTGAACTAAAAAACTTGAAACATGGCTTAATTAATTACCATATATAACCGAATGTTTTAGAGTGGGTTGATACTCATTTCATTTTATTTTTTCCTTATTTTTATTCATGGGTTAAACTGTTTATGATCCAAGCTTATGCAATATTTTTTTAGAGAAACTTTTATTGGCAGTTCTAAGTGTTATTAGTATCTTGTCTTGTTGTATTAATTAGATATGTATTTTCGTTTTTATTCAGGAAAAAATATCAATAAAATAAAGTGATTAAAGTTTATTTGGTGAGTAGATATAATAGAATATAATAGGATAATTATCATGTTATAATTCGTTGTTGTTCTACTAATACATATGATAATATTATCCTATTTCTTATCTTATTTAGTTGATCTATAGGTTATTTTCTACTTTTTGAGAGAGTTTGGTTAAGAAGTAACATGATAGGATAAGGAATTTTTTCATCCTTTTTTATATACATTACTCCATATATTAAATTAAATTATTTTATGGTATACTATCTTATTAAAAATAAAAAAATATTAAATATCCAATATATAATGTATAATATTAATTTATAAAATAATATATAATATATTATATTATAATATGTTTATATATAAATATATTTTAAATAAAATATTTGAATAATAATTATAATTTTTAAAATATTGTACAATTTTAAGAGAAGTAACTACATAAGTAAAATAAATTATACAATATAGTTAAAATATATATTTATTTAAATTTTTTTAATAATTAAATTACAAATTATTTTTTAAAATTATATGTATTTTTTATAAAATAAATTTTTTTATTTCAATATAATTTTATGTTATATCTTATTAATTTATATTAAATACAAAATATACAATATAATAATATTATCTAATTTGTTATCCTGTATATATTAGATAGGATTAATTATTATGTTTTTATGAGATTCTATCCTATCCTATCCACTAAAACCGATATATATTTTGCATGCTTATTGACTTAGCAATACTATAATGCATGAATTTGCAGATTATGAGCAATGGGGTATATAAAAGTGTCGAACACCGGGCAATAGTGAATTCCACGAAGGAAAGGATTTCCATTGCGATGTTTTTTGGCCCCAAGTTTCAATCTGAAATTGGACCTGCACCTAGTTTCATTGATCAAGAAAATCCCCCTCTGTATAAAACGATGAAAATGGAAAAATATGTTAAAGGTTTTTTCTCTCGCAAGCTTGATGGAAAGTCCTACTTAGAGCATATGAAGATCACAGATGAAAATGCTACCAACGCCACTGAATAGCCATTCCAATTAATATCAGCATATACATCATTATACTGAAGGTATATATATGTTTGTGTGTTTACTCGATGTATAAAACCCTAAAGTGATAGATATATCCTACTAGCTGATACCACTGTATGCCTCGCTCTTATATGTGAAATATTTGCCAATAAATAAGAGCATGTGTATATACTTTTGATATAATTAAGTGTCTAATCTTTGTCCTTTCCTTGAACAACAACTTGAGGGTAATCAAAGTATTCATATTTTAGTATATTTTGAAATAAATATATTAAGTCAATTTTGTTTTATAAAAATGAAGTATCAAATCATCTTAAATTAATATAAAATTTTATATATATGATATAAGAGTAAAGAACTTTCAATATAACGGTTGGATTTACAAAATTCACATTTAATATAAAGTTATTGAGCGGTGTAACACTTAGTAAAAGTTACACCGGTGTCGTTTGAACCCTCCTCATATATATATATATATATAAAAGATAAAAATTACTCAAATTTCTAATATAGATTTGTGTTAAAAATTTTAAAATTTTGACATCTTATTGATAATAATATTCAATAATGTCAAAAAAAAAATTAAAAAAAAATAAATCAAGATGGAATTGTTGACTTTTTTTTTTCATTATATTTATCGAAGCATCATCAAGCCAACAGACTTTGTGGAAGGCTTTAAAATTTCTCAAGTATTATAAGATAGGTTGTTTCTCAAGTATTAAGCCTTTCAAAGTTTTTTAAATATTAAGATAGGTAGTTTTTTTAAGATAGGTAGTTTCTTAAGTATTAAGTTAGAATTTTATAATAATATTATATTATATAATTTTGCCAACAAAAGGCTTTGTAGGTACTATGGTTTGAAATGAATTTGAGTAGGAAAGCAAATAGTGAATTTCAGTTTGATCTCTTCCTCTTTCACTCTCAATTTTATTCTATTACGCAAAAGTTTATATCGTTATTCCACTGATAACATTTAGTATCAAAGCTTGAGAGTTGGGTGGTAGTATGAGTGAAAAAAACATTTGAGTAGGTGAGGAATAACAGGATTCTCACTTTGTCAGAAAAAAAAAAAAAAAAAAGATATAGAGAAGTGTTATATTTTGAGAGAGAGATATGACTAACAATTACAATATTACTTGGTTTGGTCCCAAGCTAGATGGGAAGTTAGATTTTAGCTATTGGGAGACTTTGATGGCTATACATATTTGAGAGCTCACAATATTTGGAGCTTTGTTGAACTAGGATTAGCAGAAGGAGCTGGTTATACTACTAGGAGGAGAGACCAATTAGCATTGTCACAAATTCACCAAAGAGTAGATTATTCTATTTTTGGTAAAATTACAAATGCCAAAATTGTCAAAGAAATGTGGAATATTTTGAAATTGTCATATAAGGAGTAGAGAAGGCTAAAAAATACAAGCTACAATCTCCACGAAAGGAATACAAAAGATGTGAAATGTCAAATTCTGAATCAGTGGAACAATATTTTTCACGTTATAGATCTTGTCAATAAGAAGAGAGTGCATGCAGAAGATATTCCTGATAGCAAAATGGTAGAGAAAATTCTTGGAATGATGCCAATGAAGTTTGATCATGTGGTGACTACAATAATTGAGTCCCACAATACCAACACCATGACTATAGCAAAATTGCAATGAAATATTAAAAGTCATGCAAGTAGAATCTTGGAGAAGATAGAAAAAGTAAACGAAGGAGCGTTAAAAAATCAAGTGAATATCAATAATGTAGCTAAAACTAGTCCAAACACAAAAAATAGAGGTCGTGATAATTACATCAATGAAGGAAGAGGAAATTTCAGAGAAAGAGGCCAAGGAAACTATAGAGGCAAATGACGTGGAAATTTCAATCAAGGATGAGATAATAATTTTGTATCATTCAACCAAGGAAGAGGAGGAAATACTTTTGGTGTTGCCAATCATGCAAGAGGAAGAGGTAACAATTACCAACAAATAGCAAATTTTAATTGCTTATACTATGGAAAGTTTGGACACAGGCTACAGATTGTAGATTTAAACAACAGGTGAATGTGTAGAAAATCATAAAAACATTGGTGAGAATTCTTATAATTCACAAAGTTCATTTTTGACAAGCAATACATTTTTTTAGGATGAAAATATTTGGTATTTAGATGTTGGATGTAGTAATCATATGTGTGGAAAAAAGGAGTTATTTTCATCTCTAAACGAAACAGTTGAATCTACTATGAAATTTGGAAACACAAACATTCCTATTTTGGGAAAAAGGCCAAATTGCTATCAAATTGAAAGATGGTTTGCAAAATTTTATCTCCAATGTTTTCTATGCTCTAGGTTTTCATCACAATATGTTGAGTATAGGGCAACTATCTGAGAAAGGTTACAACATGCAAATTCATCATGGATACTGCACGTTGATAAACAAAAGTGGAAGATTTATAGCTAAGGTAAAAATGACTCTCAATCATCTATTCCATTTGAAAATTTGTCATGAATGGTTTTCTTGCTTGAGTTTTGTTATTCCCAATTTTGATCGGTTGTGGCATATGTGCTTTGGGCACTCACTTTGTTGGATTAAGTTATTTGTCAAGAAAATAATATGTTTCTGGCTTGCTTGTTACAAATATTCTTAATAATGTATCCGAGACGTGTGAGATTGGAAACAAGCATAGAGAATCATTTCCAACTAAAGTATCTTGGACGGCAAAGAAGCTATTAGAGATAGTTCATTCATATATATGCACTAGTGAGACCCCAACTCATAGTGGTAGCAAGTATTTTATAACTTTCATTGATGACTTTAGCATAAAAACATGGGTATATTTCTTAAAGCAGAAATTAGAAGCATGTGATGCCTTTAAGATGTTTAAGGCATTTATAGAGAAACAAAGTGGTAGTAGGATCAAAGTATTAAAAACAGATAAAGGCCAAGAATACCTTGCTTGTACAAATTTCTTTGAATAGCATGGAATTCAACACCAACTAACAACTAGATACATGCTTCAACAAAATGCAGTTGCTAAAAGAAAGAACAAAAAAATCATGGATATGGTGAGTCTTATGTTAAAGGCCAAACAGATGCCTAGAGAGTTTTCAACAGAAGCATCTATTGTTATTATCTATATCTTGAATAGGTGTCCAACAAAGAGTATTCATGACAAGACACTAGAAGAAGCTTGGAGTGGAAGAAGACCATTAATCAGACATCTCAAAATTTTTGGATGCATAGCATATGCACATGTCCCAGATCAACTTAGGAAGAAATCGGATGACAAAGGAGAAAGGTATGTTTTCATTGGTTATAACTTAAATTCAAAGATATATAAACGTTACAATCTAGAGACAAAGAAAGTGATTATTAATAAAAATGTGACGTTTGATGAGAAAGACCTATGGCATTGGTCTCCTAAATCCCAAAAGGAGAAAATGGTGATCTCTAACAACTACGAAGAGTTTGAGGGACAACTAGATCCAGTTACTGATGAACCAAAATCTTCTAATAGACCAAGGAGGTGTTGTCAACTACCAACTAGATTGAAAGATTATGTTGTGGGTAATGATAATGACTCATCTGATGAAGAGATTATCAATTTTGCTTTATTTGCAAACTATGAGCCTATGACTTTTGAAGAAGCTTCAAGTGATGAGAGATGGAGAAAAGCAATGTCATTAAGAAGAATGAAATGTGGGAGTTAACAAATTTGCTAGTAGATAAAAGGTCCAATGGAGTAAAGTGGGTATACAAGACCAAGTATACAATCCTAATGGAGAAGTTGATCGCTTTAAAGTGTGATTTGTTGCTAAAGGGTACAAGCAAAAACCAGGTATTGATTACTTTGAAGTATTTGCACTTGTTTCAAGGTTGGATATAATTCATATGATTATTTCTCTTTCGACTCAAAATAATTAGAAGATATATCAAATGAATGTTAAATCTGCATTTCTTAATGGTATTTTATAAGAAGTATATGTTGAGCATCCTGCAAGATATGTAGCCAAAGGAGAAGAAGATAAAGTAATTAAAGAAAGTTTTGTATGTATTGAAGTAGACACCAAGAGCGTGGTACATGAAAATAGATTCTTACTTTACGCAACATAATTTTGAGAGATGTCCTTTTGAGCACACGCTATATGTTAAATTTGTTAGTACTAGAGATATTCCTATTGTGTACCTATATGTTGATGATCTAATCTTTATTGGCAACAATCCAAAGATAATTGCAGAATTTAGGAAGGATGTGATCGGATGTTTTGAGATGACAAATTTAGGCCTGATGTCCTATTTTCTTGGCATTGAAGTCATTCAACAAAAAGATGGGATTTTTATCTCTCAAAAGAAATATGTAGGTGATATTTTGAAGAAATTCAAGATAGAGAATTCAAAACTAGTTGAAGAAAAAAGTTAAAGCTAACAAAAGAAAGTGAAGGTAGAAAGGTGAATGCAACTCAATACAAAAGTTTGATTGAAAGTTTGAGATATTTGACTATAATTAGACTAGATATAGTATTTGGAATCAAGTTGTTTAGTAGATTTAGGGAGGAGACACATGCTTGTCATTTGCAAAGAGCAAAGAGAATTCTTCGTTACATTAAAGGTACTCTAACTGATGAAATTTTTTATACTAGTAATAATAATGTGAAACTTATTGAATACATAAATAATGATTGGGCAAAAAAATGTGAAAACAAGAAAAAGCACGTCAAGATATGTATATCATTTAGGTACTGGTGCAATATCACGGTCTTCAAAGAAACAGTCGATTGTTGCACTTTTTACCACCAAAGTCGAATACATTACAGCAGCCAATAGTGCTACACAAGCAATATGGCTGTTAAGAATTTTAGAAATGTTATACCAAAAGTAGATTACTCTTAATCTCCTACTAAAATATTTTGTGATAACATATTTGCAATTACGTTAAACAAAAATTTAATTTTTCATGGATGGTCTAAACATTCTGATATTCGATTTCACAATATACAGGAATTGATAACTAAAAAAGAAGTCAAGATTAATTATCGTCCAACTAAAAAGCAAGTAGCATATATTTTTATAAAGTCATTGAAAACCAAGTTATTTTATAAATTGAATATAATACTCAAAATGATAGAAACTTGATTTAAGGAAGACAATATCAAAAAAAAAAATTAAATCAAGTTAAAATTGTTAGCTATTTTTTTACTGTCGCATTTATCGAAACATCATCAAGCCAATAAACTTTGTGGAAGGCTAGTCCAAAAAGTATTAAGATAGATTATTTTTTAAGTATTAAGCCTTCCAAAGTTTCTTAAGCATTAAGAAAAGTTATTTCTTAAGTATTAAGATAGTTGTTTCTTAAGCATTAAGATAGTCTTTTATAATAATATTATATTATGTAATTTTGCCTATAAAGGACTTTGTAGGTAGAATGGTTTAAAATGAATTTTTGAGTAGGATATCAAATAATGAATTTTAGTTTGGTTATTTTCTCCTTCTCTGATCAATTTTATTCAACTGTCCAAGTGAGTGAAGTTTATATCATTATTCCACGGATAACAAGTAAGGTATAATGGTGTCTAACCATTTAAAAGAAATTGAATTAATTTAATTAGGAGAAGAGTGCTAACAAAAATCTCACTAACACCTACACTCATCTTTTAACACTTTTTATTATTACAAATTTTGTGTTTCTCAGATCTGAGTCTCTTCAAGTAATAAGATTCATTAACATTTTCGACCAATAGTAATAATAGGGAGAGTATTAAGAGGAGAGTGGTTTGAGTGTAGTGACATTTCTCTGATTAGTAACATGCATGGCCTCGAAAACCCATTCTACGTAAGGAGGCATGGATCTCTGTCTATGATGCTCTAAGATGGAGAGCTACCAATGAAGCATAGAGTCCACCATCAATCTTCATCAACTCATCATGTTCTCCTTTTTCACCAACGGCCCCATTTTTCATAACTGCTATAATATGAGCACCTTTAATTGTTGTAAGACGGTGAGCTATGACAACAGTGGTCCTATTGACACTGACTCTGTCTAGAGCCTCTTGCACAACACGCTCTGATTCTGCATCAAGTGCACTAGTTGCCTCATCCAGCAAAAGTATTCTAGGGTCTTTGAGAATGGCTCTTGCAATGGCGATGCGTTGCTTTTGTCCACCTGATAACTGTGTGCCTCTTTCCCCAACGGAAGTGTCATAACCATGTGGAAGAGAACTTATGAACTTGTGTGCATTTGCTGCTTGTGCTGCTGCAATTATCTCTTCCTCCGTTGCCCCTCCCTCTTTCCCATAAGCTATGTTGGAACGAATGCTTTCATTGAAAAGAATTGGCTCTTGTCCAACCAATCCCATTTGCTGCCTCAGCCAGCTTAGTTTTAACTTTTTGATATTCACTCCATCAAGTAGCACGTGTCCAGAATCAGGGTTGTAAAATCTCTCCAAGAGGCTTATTACTGTTGATTTTCCACTGCCACTTTCTCCAACCAAGGCAATGGTCTACAGTACACACATATATATCAATAAATAAACAATATGTTAGACTAAATTGCAACCTTTGTTTCTCATGTTTTAAGATTTTGCAAATTTTTCTATCACACTTTCAAAATTACACATTTTATCTCCTAATTTTCAAAATTTTGCACATATAATCAATTTGTAATTAACTATTTAACATCTTTAGTTAACTACTAATAGGATATATTAATTGCACATTGACGCAAAATAATTATATGATACACGAATGATGACATGTGATAATATATTATGTTAACTGTCAATGTGTCATATTAATATGTCAATTGACAATATCAATATATAAATCTTAAATCAATATCATATGGTCAACCAATACAATAGTAAATGTACAATAATAAAAGTTGAGTGATAAAATTTGTAAAATGGTGAAATATAAGTGTGAAAAGTTGCCGCTAAGCCTATATGTTGTCATGTATTATATAGTCTCAAATCAAATTAGTAGATTAATTTGTACAACCCAAAAACAAAGCGCACTAATTAATAACTAATACATTATTAGCTAACCAATGATGAATTACCTTTCCAGCCGGCATGCTTAGACAAAAATCTTTGAAAATTTGAATATCGGGCCTTGTTGGGTAACAAAAGCTGACTTGTTGAAATTCAATGTCTCCTTTTACGGTGTCTAGTGTTGTTCCCTCATCACTGCTCGAGTCAATCGTGGGTTTGCTGTCAAGAATTTCAAATATTGAAGCTGCAGAATCTTTGGCCTTGTTAGTATCTGGTGCCAAGGCACTAGTTTGGGAAACACCGACTGCTGTAACTGTTAAGGCAAAGAAAACCTGCACAAAACCAAACTTAAAGTAAGAACCAGATCGATTTCAAGAAACATCAAATAGTTAAGTTGGACCATCATAGTCCCAATGATGTATGTACCTTGAAAACCTCTCCAAAAGTTGCTTTCCCGTGTTGCACAAGAATAGCTCCTATGTAGAAAACAAAAGCATTTGTGCAATAGAGAGCCAAAAAAGAGAAACCTAGACCTCCACCACTAACAATCCCCAACCGAACACCTTGTTTTACTGGCTCTGAACATTTTTTGATGTACTTATCCATCACCTTTGGTTCAGCACAAAATGATGCAACAGTTCTAATGCTACCAACAGCATCATTTACCACCTGACTTGCCTCTTCATACTTCACCTGTAAAAGACAGGATTAGATCTTGTTGATATGATATACACTCACTTTCTATTGATGGAAACAACAAAAATGAATTTAGACTAATTAATTAACCTTTGCATCTGCACTGAATCCTTTTAAAAACTTGGTTTGAAAGTATCCTTGCATGAGCAACAAGGGTGACACAGCCAAAACCACAAAAGCCAGAATCCAGTTAGCAGTGAATGCTATGATTAGACCAGATGCGACTGTTGCAATGTTTTGCATAATAAGGGCCAAGCTGTCACCCACAAGACTCCTTATAGTTGAAGCATCAGCAGCTAACCTTGCACTAACAGCACCACTGCAAGGAAATTCATTTCTTTGAGTTAACAAGAGTAGTACTGAAGTCACATTCAATGCTTGCATCTTTATTTTCCATTTCATCATTGGAACTGGAAGTAAATATCTGTTCAACATACCTTGAATTGGAAGGGCGATCAAACCAACTGATTTCTTGGTGCACAACCTTTTTAAATGTCAATGAACGAATTCTTTCTACAAGTTTTCCTCCAGCTACCCCAAATGAGTAGTTTTGTAATGGTATAGCTACCACAGCGACAAGCCCCAGAACAACAAATAGCATTGACCAAAACTCGGAATCCTTCTTAAGTTGATATGGAGGTTCATAGAATGTGTTAATAGCTGATGAAAGCAAGAGGCCAAATACAGGGAGAGTGACACCATTCACTGCTGCAGCAATAGATCCTAGTAGTAAGATAGGAATCTCTGGCTTGTTCAACTTGGCCAAACGTTGAATAGAAACATTTTGGTGCTTCACATTCTCAACTTCACTCCTTTCAACATCCCTATTTGCTCCTTCTTCAGACTCACGTATAGAAAGTTGATAAGGAAGAGGAGAGGTAAGTGAGAAAGAGTGACTGCCTGATGAGCCTTGACTTGATGATCTCGCAAAGGATGTCCCCTGAGTGGAAGATCTAGCCATATGACTATCTAAGTTGACATTGTTGTTATTTGACTTATCTGATTCTCTATTTCCTTCTTGCAAACGAATAAGCTGTGAATAAGCACCATCATCATCCTTGATTAACTCGTCATGAGTTCCTACACATAAAGGAAAAATGCTAGAGCGAGTACTATGTTATGAAAGGATGACAGTTTTTCATAGATAACAGTATTGTTGTAGTGACTAAGCATGATACCAAACCTATTGTTGATAAAAGAACTAAAACATTTGGTTCAATTTTATTTTACCCTTTTCTACAATCTTGCCCTGATGAACCACTGCTATGATGTCAGCATATCTAATAGTCGTCAAACGATGTGCAACAACTACAGTTGTCCTGTGTGACATAACTTTCTGTAATGCTTCTTGAACAATGTGTTCAGACTCGGCATCCAAAGCACTAGTAGCTTCATCAAGAAGAAGGATTTTTGGGTTCTTCAAAATTGCCCTTGCAATTGCAATTCTTTGCTTTTGTCCACCAGAAAGTGCAGTTCCTTGCCCTCCCATCACTGTGTCAATGCCCTATAAACAAAATAATACAATTTTGTTAGCTTTAAATAATCTTAAGAAGAAAGAATCATAAGACTGGATTCACTTATGTAAGACTATGTATTTGTGTTTATATCTTTAAAGAATTCGTTATACCTCAGGCAGCTTATCAATGAACTTTTTGGCATTGGCAAGTGTTATTGCTGTTGTTATCTCCTCATCTGTTGCATCTTCTTTACCGTATGCTATGTTCTCTTTGATACTACCAGTGAACAGGACAGGTTCTTGACCAACAAGCCCAATTTGTCCTCTAATCCATCTAACTTGAAAACTCTTCAAATTAATGCCATCTATAAGTACCTCTCCAGCATCAGGATCATAAAATCTTTCTAACAAACTAATTATAGTTGACTTGCCACTTCCACTTTGACCCACTAAAGCAGCAGTTTTACCATTGGGAATATTGAATGAGAATCCGGAAAATATTTGAATATCTGGCCTTGCAGGGTATCTAAAGTGAACATCCTTGAGTTCAATATCTCCCTTCATGTCTTCCAAAACAACACCATTGGTGTCAGAAGCATCAATTTTCGGTTTTCTCTTAATTGTCTCAAACATCTTATATGCTGCTGCTTGGCCTGATGCAAATGCACTTATGCATGGGGCCGCCTGACCAAGTGACCTAGTTTAACAAAATAATAATAGGGGATGTAGGTTAAGCAAATAAGATTGTGATATGACTCACAATCAGATCATGATGAACATCAAACTAAAAGAAGCTTTATAGAGTAAAAGAATATTCATGTCTCACTTACATTGAACCAGTATTGATGGATATGATTATATTGAAAACGCTTCCACCATTATAGCCTCGCTCAAGGATCATTTTGGAACCATACCACATGGCAAGTGCATAGGTGCAAAATACAATCAACAACAGTACTCCCATTCCAAACCCTGAGGCAAACCCTTGCTGAACAGTTGCAAAGTAAGATGTTCTTAACTTGTCATTATAATTTTCTATTGCTTTTTTCTCGCCGGTAAAAGAGGCAACCTGGTTAAACATCAAGAAGTCAAGGAATATGTTTAAAGTTAAATACAAAAGGCAATGCATGGTAAATTATCTATTATTGATTTATGTTTCTTACTGTTTTAATTGCCCCAACTGTTTGTTGTACAACGTTTCCGGCTTCTGTATAAGCAACTTGCCCACGAATTGAAACTTTCGCCACCATGATGGACATAATTCCACCAGCAATAACCATACAAGGAATGCATGCAATCAAAACTAGACAGAGTTGCCAGCCTTTTGTAAAGGCAATCACAAAGCCACCAAAAAAGGTTGTAACAAGTTGTATAAACTTCCCAACCTACCATAGTACCATTATTAAGCTCATGTCATTTCTTTTGCTTTTTGTTGTATAATATAGGAGAGAAATGCTAGTCACTCTCTTGATAAAACTCTCTCTTATGTGTTGAAAATCACAAAAACTTGGTGAGTCATGATATTAAATAAGGAGAGATTTGTTAAATGATATGTGAGGCTCACAAAATTTATAATATCCAATAACTTTCACGTAATAAAAAAGAGTGTTAGAGAAAGTGTGAATATATAGTATAATTCGATATACATTAATTACTCGAGTGTTTTCATAGACAAGAAAAGCATACCTTTTCTCCCATGGCATCTTGAATGAGAATGGTGTCACCAGATATCCTCCCAATTACCTCACCAGTTGTTGTTTCAGTGTCAAAGAAGCTAATGTCCTGCTTCAATATAGTCTTTAAGTACAAAGCACGGATTCTTGAGGCTTGTCTTTCTCCTGTCACCATCCAACATGATACCTCTGCAGCATTCAATAGAAAAACCCTCTATCACATACAATATAGTAGTAGTCTATAAGAAATAAATAAGCAGAAATGAGAGTAAGGAAAAGAAAAAAAAAGTGACATCTTACGTAGAAACGAGGCAACTCCAGCCCCAACAGCCAAGTAAACAAAAAATATTACAACCTGAAATTTGAGGTGTCAGCATCATCCAAACATATAAATAAGAATGCAAATCTATGTTAATGGGATATATTAATTACCAAATGGACATGGCATGCAATGTAATGCAAGGCTGCAGAAGAAACAAGAAGGACCTTTCATTCAAGAAACCTCCAGCATATAAATGAATGCATGTTAAGTGTTAACTATATATATACCTTGGAAACTTCATTGACTATGAGGGATGGATCGGTGCTTCCAAAAGCGTTGATGACCTTCCCAAAAATGAGGGTCATGAGAGGTTGTGCCAACCCATTAGCCATGGCGGAAATGCAGCCAACAATCATCAAAGTCACATCAAGGCCATCTGCAAAGGCAAAAAGCTTGTAAAATGGGACTTTTTCATCATTCACATTGGCCTTTTGTTCTTTACATTGTTCCTCTTCTTGCTCCATGCCTAGGAGGGGCACAACCTTCACGTAAAAACAAATGGAGGCTAGAATCTGGTGAGAGGACGCGTCATATTTATATGCATGCATGCACTAATTTGGGCAAAGTAGGTATACGAATGGTAAAATGAAATGTTGCGCTATTTCTAGAAAACTCTTATACAACTGTAAAATGAAATGTTGCGATATCAATACTAATAAATAAGGTGAATAGTTATTTTCATAACCATTTTTCGTTTTCCAGATGATTATATCTTTAAATTTTAAAAATAAATAAATATTTTTAATAATTATCATTAACTAATTTTAAATAACTGTTCATATTATTATATTTTTAAAAATATTTAAAAGTACGAAGTCTCTTATTTCTTATTTCTAGAAAACTTACAGAACGATATTGACAATAATATGTCAAATCATTTCTGTTGAGAAAGCATATGAACACTACTTTTTAAAATAAATAAAAAAAAACATCATCAACACTACTATTATTTTTTTAAAAAAATATGTTTCGTTTTCGGATTACAGCAAAGATTTTGTTAAATACACTTATTTTTTAAATACTCATTAATTTTTAGAAAAATATTTTTTTTAAAAAAAATATATTTTCTGAAAATATTTTTGGTAAGGCAAAAATAGGTTTTTCTGAAAAGTATGTTCTAAATCTGTGAAGTATTTTTTTAAGTATATTTTATTGCATTTAGAAAGTACTTTTCAAAAAAGAACTTTTTTGATTACTCTTTAAAAAAGTTTTTTTTTGAATGTATCTTTTTTAAGCTTCTTAACAAAAATATGTTTAAAAAATAACATTTCATAAGAGAAATATTTTAATCTTTCTAAAAAATATTTGTTTAGAGTATATTTTAAGAATTAGAAAAACATGATTTCAAAATGATTAAAAAAATGTATTTTTCTAATTAATAATTCATTGTAAAATTAATAGGTCATATATTTAAAAATTACACATTTATAAAATTTACAACCTTGTATAGTAAAGATAGAGTAAAAAATTAGAATTTTAAAAATCTTGAAAATAAGAGCACAAAAAGAAATAGGATTTTAAAATAATATAGCTTAAAACGGGTGTGGGAAAAAATCAAGAAATAAAAAATAAAAAAAAGAGCGGCAGGTGAGAGAGATATAGTAGAGAATATGTGAAAATGAGTAAAGTATGAAGGGATGAATGGAAAATATAACTTTCAGAAATAAAATTTATTTTAAAAATAAATTAAATTAAAGAGAATTTAATAAATTTTTGGAAAAAAAAAAAAAAGAAAGAAGAACGTATCTATTAGTAAGAAGATGTGTATATAACATTTGTTTTATTGTAATCTTAAAATTTGATTTTTTTTTTTTAAAGTGTATTATAAAGGAGTAAAAGACAGAAGCTTAAATATATTTTAATTCTTGGAAAATGTGCAAGTTTTAATTTTTATCTCTATTAAATTTTTTATTATTTTTTATCCACTAATAAAACTTATAAATGTTTTTAATTTTTATTACTATGTAATTATTTTTTAACTATTTTTCTTTATTAAAAATTTATGTTACTTATGATTGTTAATGATGTTAATAGAATCGTTAAAGTGGGTCAAAATCTGTTAAACTAACTCAGTTCATCACAAATTTGAACTGAATTGAACTAAAAAAATTAACACATTTTAATTATAAGAAAAATTTGATCCAACTTACTTATAATACGACTCGTCACAAGCCAACCTGTAGTGGGTTGTAATGTGTCGAGTTGACTCATTTAATATATATTTTTTATTTTTTAGGTTCTCAAATGTTAATTGATATGATTATACATTTATATCATTGACTAATTTTGTAAATATTAGTTGTGAATTATGATAATTAGTATCGATTAGATATTATTTGTCAATATTTTATATAACAACTTTGATATTATTTGATATTATAAGTTGGTTGTGATTGATGACTATTTTGTTTTACATTTTTTGTGTGTCATATTGTTACATATTTGTAATTTTAAAATATAAGATTATAATATATATTATTTATAAAGTTTAATATTTTTTTTATTTATTTATGTAAGTCAATTCGTTTAACCCACTAACCTGTAGTGGGTCAAATTGTATTAGCTTTTTTTAAAGCTCACCAAACAAAAGGTGAGTCAAATTGAATTGACTCACTTATTACTTAATCTGTGATACGTTAAACCCAACTACTTGTTTTGACAACTCTAAATATTAGTGTGAGACACTTCCAAACTTTTTTATAAGTTTTAAAATTAAATTTTATTTATTTATCTTAAACTTATTGTTATGGATAAAAAATGATGCTTTTAAAATTTAAAGGGATGAGAATAAAAAAATTATTTTACAAGGATCAAAACTAAAATTTATTCATTTATGAGGGCTAAAAATATTTTAGAAGTATCAAAAACTGTTTCCAATTTTTTTAAAGATGAAAAACAAAAAAAAAATACAAGAACCAAAATCATAATCTACTCATTTTATAATAGTACAAACATATTTAAATCAAAAATAAAATTAGGATAAAACATATGTTCAAATGAAAATATAACAACAGATATTCCAAGGGTAGAAATTGGAATAGTTTGTACAGATTATGTTATATATTACACTTTACATTTATTTATTATGCGCGATCACAATTATTCAATTTTGTTTAACACCTTTTATTTAACTTATTGATGCCTATTGTTATGATGAGAAAAAAATATATATAAAAAGTGGTTATTTTTATGAACAAAATAAAAAAAAAATGTATATTTAAAATGAAGTTACTACATAATTACGTTAGTTATTGTCATGCAGTGACAATGGATCCTACAACTTCACGGAGAATGGCATGCAGATGGGTTGTAATTTGACTTAACTATATGTTGTTAACTAGTTCTCACATGTGATGAACCTTACTGTCATAGAAAAATCAAAGATATGGATGATTAGAATAAAAGGGAGGATGAAATGAGCACAATCAAAAATAGGGCAAACTTTATTATCATACACGCACTTGCCCCATTCACCGTGGCATATTGATACTGTCTAAATACATACATATATATTAATAATATCAAGCTAACCATATAATTAAGTATATTACATGAGCTAATTAAATAAAAGCCTTGGTAACTTTTTCATGTGTGATTTTCATATGTTCCAAGTAGGACTTTCCATCTAACTTATGGGCGAAGTAATCTTTGACATATTTCTCGACTCCAATCCTTTTGAACAGCGGGGGATTTTCTAGGTTTGTGAGGCTAATTGCAGGTCCAATCTCTGATTGAAACCTTGGCAGAAAGAACATTGCAATGGAAATTCTTTCCTTTTCTGAATTCACTATTGCCCTGTGCTCAACACTTTTGTATGCCCCATTGCTCATAATCTGCAAATTCCAACATTCTTTAATCTATTCCAAATCAAATCACATGCACAACCTCAAAAAAAAATAAAAATCAAAACAATCATTTTTTTGAATTCTAAGACAATTGTATTTTCAAAACATGAATTCTAGCATTATATCAGTCTCTTGTCAATTGATCTTCTTTAGTTGTAAAAACTGTCATTTAATAATTATCTTTTTAGTTGAAGTAAGTTTTTAGACTCTACAAAAAATTATATATATAAATGGTCCTCTTAATTTTTTGTATATATAATTTTTTGTGTCCCTATTATTATTTTATTATTTTATTTTTCACTTTTATATTTTTTCTCTATAAATTTATAAATGTTTAATATAAATTGCTCATACATTTTGATTTTTTTTTTCATTTTAATCTGTTATTTAATTTAGCCAACATTAAGCATATATTTGTTAAAATGTCATCACTTAACGTTAGAAACTGAAAAATAAAAAGTTTATAAGGGTCACATATAAAACAATAAGAAGACCAAAACGAAAATAAACATATATATATTGTAGAGATCAAAACTTATTTAAACCTTATCTTTTTTATATATCAATGGATTAAATCCAAAATCATATGGTGTATAGCTCTCATTATTAATTAGCAAAAACATAAATTAACAACACATCATCTTTAATTTGCAATATTTTTTTTTTAGACTTTAATCTATCTAATAATAGTACCTTTTTTTTTACTTCATTCAATGATATATGTATCTTCTTAGACATTGACATAGGTGTAAATTCCTTTTCTGAATTATGGTGTGTTAACTTTGCATGTTTAGTTTTGGATTTGAAAAACTCATATTATTATTTAGAAAAAAAGTTTCTCTGTTATTACAACTTATTTTCGAATTTATTTTGATATAACAAATAAAAACCAAACATATTGTTACTAATTAAAGACAAACTTTTTTTTACCTTAAGTACATGGAGATCCTAAAAATTTAGGATTGAGATCTTTAAGATTATTATTTTACTATATTATACGGTATAAAACTAAATTAAACATATATATACTTAAAATTCTTAATAAATTCATTTAGAATGTGAGTTTTTTAGTCTAATTATTAAATCATAATTATATACCATTTGATTGTTTGAGTCAAATTTTATAAAAATTAATCAATAACAAAAAAATGTATAAGTAAATAACTCTTATACTTATATACTTCAAAAATATATATTGCATTATTTTAAAATAAGGTACTAAATACTTTAATACTAATTAAAAATTTATTATTATGATTTATATAATAAGAAGTTTTAGTAGAATAATGTTAAGTTTATTATCCATATAAAATCACGCAATAAGAATATTATTAAATGGTGTATGAGTATTGGTCGATAAAAAAAAATGGTTTGCAGTAGGTTTCACTTATACCAATGTAAAGCAATTTATTATTGTCGTTGATTTTCACATTATTGTTGAATTTACTTAACTTCACAATTTCTTATTATTTAAATATCCAGATTTTGTTTCTCTAAAAGTGAATAAAGGTAAAGTAAATAATTCGTCATTGACGAATAATCAACAACTTAACCCATCTATGATTTGCATGTCACATGATATTGACTTGGATTTTCTTATTAATTACTGAAATTATTTATTTTATCATTTAAAGTGAGTTGTTCACTTTATGGAAGTTAAATCAAAATATTCAAACAATTTTTTATTGAATACTTGAATTTTAAATAAATTATAATAACTTAAAATTAAATATTTATAATAGGGGAACAGAATGATTCGTTTTAAAGTTAGCTTTAATAAGAGAAATTTAATTTTGCTACTTGTTTTAATTAATATAATTATGAAGTAAAAAGATTAATATATATATATATATATATATATATATATATATATAAAGATATAAAATGGTGAAAATAACTTTTATCATAAAAATCTAAGACGACATGCATGTTCAATAAAAATAACTTTAATATCTAAGAAAATTATATATAAATATAAATTAATTTATTTTAATCTATACCTATATATAAAAGTGATTTCTTATTTTATGTAGATAATTTTGAATTGTTTTATTTTTTAATTTTTAAATAATAAAAATAATATTAAAAATTAATTATTTTTATAAATTCAAAATTTGAATCCAAAATTTGAGAATTAATTGTATAACATCAATTAATTTAATGATATTAATAATTTTTAAATACTTTAAATAATATAAAAATAGGAAATATCTCAATTTCATCCATTATAAATAAATATAATCAAAATCAATTTATGATCCATGGAAGTTGCTAACTACCCCCCATCCTCCACATGGAAGTGCGGATTTTATCAGTAATCCAGTAATCCGCTGTGTAACTTGTAAGCAAGGTTAATGAACTAAATAATAAATTTGCTAGTATATACAAATGTTAAAATTGAACCATTTTACCAAAATTTACTAGTAGAAATAGTTTGATATTTATACTTTTTAATTCAAAATTAACATTTAATCTCTTATTTAAATATAGAATCGTCTACTTTATCTAAAGATCCACCCTATGAAAATAAATTTTTATCATGATTTAATAATTTGGGTTTTAAAATTAGAGGTAAAAAAATTGAGTCAAATAAATCTATAAACTTTAAGTCAAAAAGCTATCAAACCTTTTTTTTCTTAAAAAATCATATAAATTTAAATTAAAATAAATAGATCAATTTAGTCTAATTCGATTAACAAATGATTAAGTTGAGCAAATAAAAATGCATTTCATATGAATATTAGGTTTACCTAACTCACTTTCCACACATTAAGTTATCGGCATAATGTTAACTAACAACTCTAATAACCTAAATAAATGAATTAAAAATAAAAATAAAAATAGAGATGAGAAAATAAGTATGTGCATGCAAAATAAAGAAATTTTATGTTATTTTCTAATTATAAATTACTATATATGCATATATAAAATTTGTTAATTTTTATAATAAAATATCTTAATTAAAAATTATACCTACCATAATTTCTAATTTTTTTAAAAACTATAAAAACTTCTACAGATATTATAAAATAAAATCCTTAAAAATATGACCCACAAATTTTGGAGAATAAAGGGCTTTCATATATATATATTTGACTTTAGCTCCAATTAATCTCTCCCAAAATCCACCATTTAATATATAAATATAAGATGTGATAAAAAGTTATGTCACAGATTAATATACAAAAGGTGAAAAATAATATTAAAAAATTATATTTTACGTTATTTAATATTTTTCGTACTATGAAGAGAGATATAATAATAAATGTGATTATAAAATTATAAAAAGTATTAGTATAAAGAATATAATAAATTATAGGTATATACAGCTAGCTATAATAAGGAGGGAGAGATGATTGAAACCTCTAGAATATCTCCGATGTTAACAACAAAGGCTTCTGAGATAACGTTGACTGGAATCCAAATCCCATCTTTCTTAACCTGCAGTCCATTCACTCCATTCATTTGATTCAGTATGGTGATTCCTGCTGCATCAGAATGTGCAGTGAGACCCATAACTAACTCTGGTTCTGGGCATGGAGGGTAGTATGTCATCCTCACATTCTGTATCCCATCCTCAAACACCTCCCACTCTCTCTTCTCCATCTTTATTGCTTTCCCCACCAACCCCACAAGCATCATCCCAAGACTTTGCAATTCCTCAATGTACAATTCTAAGATACTCCTGCACACACAAGTACTCAACTCATCAATTAAAATTATTGTTTTATCCCGATAATATATATTAAATTAAATTCAATAGAATCAATTGTTATGTATGTTAATAAAGGGAAATTCCAATCCTAATTAAAAAACGAAACAAAATAAAATTATGATTCAGCATGTAAGTTTTGTCCCGCTATTAATTGATATCAAATATGAATAAATCAAGTTTATGAAAATGTTTTTTTAACTTTTTGTGTGTTTATACTATTTGATAGTTTTTTATAAGATGAGTTAATATGATACATTGACAAAATAGTTTTACAGTTAATCAGATATCCCTCATATTTACCTGAGTGATGAGGGGAGTTGTGGGAGAAGATATGGTTTTCTCATGTCAAGAGGGTTGATTTTCATGAATAACCTATCGCCCCAGTCAAGTTTTTGATCCTCTGATCTAATCACAGTTCCGTAGCCTTCAACATCACCTGGCCTCACTTTGTATTTCATCTTTTCTTCCAAGGGCAGCCTGAAGAATCCTTCAACTTCTTCTTTAAGCGTTTCCAGCACTAGTGGGCTTATTCCATGCTCCACCAACTGCAAATATATAAATTGAACTACATATAAATTCAGAATGATAAAAGAAGAAATCAAAGATATATGATCACAGTATGGAGAAAAAAAAAGAAGAAAAAAATCTTCAAAAAATGCTATCGAAAGTTAATCTTTAGACCAGTGAAGTAGAAATATTTATGCATGGCGGGTCAAATATATACATAATACATACATATATAGAAAATGAATAACATGAAGTGTTAAAAGGCATGCACTTTGTTAACCTGGAAGAAACCCCAATCTTTACAAGCTGAGTTCAACTTCTCTAGCTCGAGTTCTTTATCTTCTCCGTGGATCAAATTTTTCATGTTGATGGTAGGAAGTGCATGGCCAGAGGTTGCATCTGAGAAAGGTGTAGGTTGGTGTTGACGTTGCTGAATGTAGCGTTGAGGAACTGAAGTTAACGGTTCCTTTATGAGCTCCTGAATACTCCACACTCCTTCCAACGTCTCATCACGTGACACCATTGTTCTTCTAAGCACATGCACCTTACAGCTGCCACTATATGCTTGAGAATTTATACAACCAAGGGATAAGGGCTAACTATATATAGTCATATATGAGGCAGAAAAAGTAATCTATATATAACAATAAAAAATGTCATCAGCAGTAATGCCTAATGCGCATGATAAAAAGAAATTTTAAAAAAATATATAAGACACTCTAAAGTTAGAAACGTGAAAGAACTAAAGTTGTTTAAAAAGTGAAAATTCGTGCAACTCATGAAAATTGTATTATTTAATGCCTAAATTGTGGTCGGTGCGTGAAATAACGAAACTGTTGTCGACGACGGAAGAACTAAATTTCTAATAAGTGTGAATGATCTGCGCCCTTGACCATCAATGGGTCCTACTATACAGTGAGGGTGTGCACATGCACTTATAATTTTAATTAAATTATCGGTATATATTTAAAAATACTATATTTTACATTTTTTTAATTTTGAACATTGAATTTACTAATAATTATTTTTTATATTTATTTTGCTCTTTTATATGTGATAATAATTATTATTAAATATTTATTTAAAAAATTGCCCTCACTTTTAAATTCCAATTAACTATTGAAACAACTATGAAAAATGCTACAAGTTAAAAGGGAATATGCCAATACAAAATTTGCCGTTGCAGACTCGGAATCAAATAGCATATTACGTAACAAGTGATAAAATAAAAAAAAAAAAAAAAAAACTAAGGTATCTTCTAATGTAAAATATCAAAATTAGTTTTCCTTTCTTATGCTAGTCAAGACACGATATATATATATGAATAAGTACTAAACTTTCACATATGCAGAAATTAGAATTATCATTAGGTGTTCTTCAATGATCTGACCATTCCTCGTACTGTGAGTCTCCAAGGGAGAAATAAGAGTCAAGAAGTAAGAGAAAAATATATTCTTCTTAATTACTACATGGAGGTACCATGCATAATTGTATATTCTGTTGTCGCAATATATAATTTTCTGGCGTAGGGGGTTCCTACATTATGGGTTACAGGATCAGGATGTACGTGCATTGTCAGTTATTGGTCCTGGGGTTCGTTTACAATTATAGCATTAAATACCGAATAGATGCAGCTTAATTTTTTTTTAATTAATTGAAATTACAATAACAATTTCAAAGTTGGAACTTAAAACTCTAATGCTTTACCTTAATTAATGAAAAATGCAGCAGATGCAATGTTTTAATATTACATGGATACGGTTTTTCTTCAAAAACGTTTATTATATGATTATTTTTTACAGACTGAACTTGCGTAGTAAATTTCCCTGTTTTTTCTTCTTGTCAAATTTGGTGCCAATTTAATTCCACAGGAAAAAAATTTAATATTAATATAAACGCACTGTAGGAAATATCGAAAGTTATTTTATCGGCTAATTTTTCAACAAATTTTTCTGCAAATTTAAATCCAGTGGAAATGTTTATTAAAAAAACGACTATTTTCTTAAAACATGTCAAAATAAAAAGGCATTTACCTACTCACTCATATGCTTTTAACTCTATTATAAAATAAAGAAAAATATTCTAAAGGCATTATATGGTTAATAAATTAAATATATAAGTATGAAATATCTTATTGATGCATTTCACTATGATTTTTAGTGTATCACCAATGTAATATTCAGTAAAAAAATTACATTGCTGATACATTTAAAATTAAGTATATTAATAATTAAGACATTAATATTTATTAAATATAACATGGATGATGCATTTAAACTTATGGTGAAATATGTTAATATTATATTTTAATGAAAATATTTGTTAATTTCTTAAATAATTTTTTTTAGGTATTAATTAACATCTATAATTCTTTATTTTATAAAAGAGGAAAATTCATATGGGAGTGAATTAGTAACGATTATTTATTTGGATATGTTTCATATAAGTAGGTGTTCCCGTGTTAGGAAACACACTTCAATTGTCCTTGTTGTAACGGGTCGGGTCTTAGGTCTCGGTCTTCTCGCTCCTATCCGGGTAGTCCGATGTGAAGGGAGGGTATGCCTGCAAAGACACTCCAACGCTCAAGTAAGTGCTCAGCGTAATAAATGCGGTAGTTGAAAGTTGGTTACGTACCTTAAGAGGGAGTCTATTTATAGTGTTTGTTGTTGGGCCGTGATTAGGGATTGGGCCCCGGAAAATTAGGGGACTAACCTGGCGTATTATGCAAATTAACCCTTCCGTAATCATACTGGTGAATGTCGTCAGTTCGGCCGAGCACAACGAGATGTTCCATTTCGTGAATGGTCGGTGTGATCGGGTACACGGACTATTCGGTTATAAATTAGAGTGCTCGGCCGGGTCGGTTCCATACAATTGTTCGGTCAGGTCGGCCCATACGGTATACAACCCCCACAGCGTCGAGGATGTGAACGACGAAGATGGTTGAAAATTGTTCTCTCGAACGCCACAGTTGTGTAGTGCCGTAATGCATCGGACTATATTAGTCGAGAACGTGATCTTTATTTGAGTGGCAGTAATGATGAATCTGGCCAAGATGTTGGCCGAGACCTCGGATGAATGGTTATTATGCTTAGGCCGTTGATGGGGTGAACCCGAGCTGAGACCTCTACTGGACAGTGATGAGGCCGAGGTCTAGGCTAATTGAGGCTAAACCGATGCCTCAAGTGGACGAAACCTACGCTGGGTCTTGTTACTGCTCACGCGCGATCTCGGTTGGACGGACTTTGTGCCGAAGTATAGTTACAGAACTCAAGCCGAGACCTTTACTGGACAGTGCTTAGGCCGAGGTCTAGGCTAGATGGGGCTAAACCGATGCCTCAGATGGACGAAACCTACGCCGGGGTTTGAAACGATTGGAGTTTACATCTAGGCCTCGGTGGATACGGCCTGCCACGTTGGCCCTAGCGATTACGGGCCCAACGGTTACAAAATCTGGACCGTTGGATGGCTTGGATCGAACGGCTGGGGTGTCGGGACGTCTTTTCACCTCCCCATTCACCTTGCCTATAAATAGGGGGAGGGCTGCTGGTGAATTTACCTGCTGTAAATTTGTCGAGCGCTCTCGACTCTCCAGGACTAACCGAAAAAAACCGACCAAAGGTAAATTTTGTATTCTTTTTTCTTGGTAATAAATGGATAAGGGTTACTCCTCGGGTAGGACTTGTACATCCTCGGAGGCGTCGGGTGCTTCGTCGGATCGGGAGGGGTCGGATTCAAGTGAAGTATCGAGGCTGCCTCCCCTGCAATGCGAAGTCGTCTTTCCTTCTGATTTTGCTGAGCAGGACGACAGTGGAGACGAAGTGGTCGAAGTATCACCCCCCAAGACTTTGGCCGTGGCCTTGGCGCAAACAACCGAGGTGGATATGCTAGGGGTTTCGGACGGGTTGGCAATCAAAGTGTTCGTGCCGCGAGGCAGGCGTCGCCGAGGCGGATGAAGACGCTTTGGCAGTGGTTGACGCTGGTCGGAGTAAAGTCGTGGCCGTTTCGAGGGTTCAGCCGAAGGCGAAGATTGATTACGGTACGGTGGAGATGCCCGAGTATGAATGGGTGGACGGTGAGGTCGGTATATATTTTCAAAGTTATCCGACCAAGAACTGTTAGACACGTTCGTGTCTCTAGAGAAATGTTTCGGGAAAGGGGAGGACGAGATCTCGCTACTTGCCGAGGCATGTGAGGACGATGGGCCGAACACTGATTTCGTGTTCTTGGAATCGGGGTCCGATGAGGACGACTTTTTCTACGCCTACATGTGTTGGTTTGAGGATCTCGGGGTGACATTGCCCTTTGATGATTTTCAGATGGGCGTCCTCCGTGCTTTAAATGTGGCGCCGACCCAGTTACACCCTAATGCCTAGGCGGCCATGCAGGCATTCCGGAATCTATGCCTTTGTCTCGGCCTAACACCTCGACCCCTTGCTTTCCTCTATTATTATATTTGTCGACCGAGCAAGCCTGTAAAGTGGGTGTCGCTAGCCCGAGTGCCGAAACGTGGATTTCTCTGAACATTCACCTCCTCTTATAAGGGATTTAAGAGTGGGTTTTTTAAGGTTCGTTGGGGTTCGTATTTAAGAAATTGCTTTTATGACCGGGAGGGCAGCCCACTATTCCCCTTCTATTGGACGAGGCGGCCGACGCGGTTCGAGGCGATGCCTTTTTCAAAGCTCCCTGTCGAGGATAAAGAAATTGTGGAGCTTCTTGACAAGTTGCCGAAGGGCTTGCCTGTCCGAGACCTCTTGGACGTATTTGAAACGTCTCACTTCGAGATGGCTTTGCTAGGTATGTGTGTTAGGCTTCGGTAGTGTAGCAGTGTTTTAAATTGATGTTAAGACTTTTTGTGTTGCAGGACTGATGGCCGGAGGGGACCTTGACGTGACCGCCATGCTTGCCAAGCGAGCGAAAGATGCAAAGGCTAGCAGGCAGGTGCCGCCAGCAAGGTCGGCATTGAAGATTCCGAGGGATAAGCCCTCGTCCGTAATAATTCCGGTGGCCGACCAGAGAAAGAGAACAGGGACATCTCGGACACGTCAGACTGATTAGACCGTGGAATCCGAGCAAACGGGCCCTTCCAAACGTCAAAAACAAATCACGCTGGAACAGTCCGGATGCGGGGCGTTTGCTGTCCCGGCTGTTGTTGCTGGGTCAAATTTTTTGGCCCCGGCCGTCCAGTCCGAGAACCTGGTTAGCCTGGACCTCACTACCGGAGGTGGGCTTCAATACTTGGAGGGTATGTCTACGGAGGCCAAGTATAAGCTCTTCTGCGAGCTCGATGTGCGGACCTCATTGGTGGCCAAGCACATGATGATGAGATCGGCCGTCTCAGCTGAGCGACTTCAAGCCCGGTTAAAGGAGGCCGAGGCCACAATGAAAGAGGCCTTGACTGCCAATGCAAAGGCTAACGAGTCGGCCGAAGAACTGAAGAAAGCAGCCGACGGTTACAGGAGGGAGGCCGACGACTTGAAGTTGTCGGTGCAGAAGATGAAAGTCGAGGCCGCGGCTGCTGCGACCGAGATTGCTAGGCTAAACGAGGCACATGCCAAATTGAAAGCCGAGGCCACCGATAAGATCCTCGATCAGCACGATGCGGGATTTCGGCAAGAAGTCCGACAAGCTCAATACTTCTGCGAGATCCCGACTGATTTTAACTTTGATGTCAGTCGGGATTTTTATGGGGGAAAGTACATCAGCTATGCCGAGTTCCCTAAAGGGGCTAGCCCTGATGACGAGGCTCCCCGCCGAGGCATCTCCACACAAGCACCGGAACCACCACCCACGGAAGAGGATGACCCAATCATAGACGTGGTTGGTGACGGGAATTCGGGGGGCTTGGCCGATAAGTAGGGGTCGGCTTTGATGGTAGAGTAGGTTGTTTTTGTAACCGGGCCGTTAGTGCCTTTTTGTAGTTTGGCCATTGACGCCGGTGGATAGTTGATGATTTTTTTTTGTAAGTAGCCGTTATGATCGGATATATTTGTTTTAAATATACCGCATTCCAACTTTCTGCGTTTATACATTTAAACTTTGTATGTGTGGCCGAGAGGCCTAACCTTTCAATTTATGATTGTGATCAACGCGTGATGTTTGTTTATACGAGAGTGTTCGGTACCCGTGAGCGTTAGGTTAGCGACGCCTCGTTCCAAGTTTACTCGTTGCGCTAGCGTGTAGTACTCTGCCTGTGTCTAGTCGAGAAGGGTTCGTTTTCGAGTGCTCGACCAAGGATCGTTCGGTTATGGCGCATATTGCATGTGATGCTCGGCCTAGGTGCCTTAGCCGAGGACCAAAACCTGCATAGCATAGTGGTCGACCTAGGTGCATTCTTAGCCGAGGGGGGTCTTCTGGAGGGAGACTCGTAAGGCGCGAGTACATTTTCGAGCGAACGGCCGAGGCTTGTTCGGTGCCGACGCGTTCTAGCGTAGTGCTCGGCCCAGGTGCATCCTTAGCCGAGGAGGGTACTCGGGAGGGAAACCTGTCAGACGAGTACGTTTTCGTGTGGTTTGCCGAGGATAGCTCGATGCCGACGCGTTCGTGCGTAGTACTCGGCCCAGGTGCGTCCTTAGCCGAGGAGGTTACTCGGGAGGGAAACCTGTCAGGCGCGAGTACGTTTTCGAGTGGCCGGCCGAGGATTGCTCGATACCTCTGCGTTCGTGCGTAGTACTCGGCCCAGGTGCATCCTTAGCCGAGGAGGTTACTCGGGAGGGAAACCTGTCGCGCGAGTACGTTTCGTGTGGTCTGCCGAGGATAGCTCGGTGCCGACGCGTTCGTGTGTTCCGAAGGAGGACCTGCATGAGGATGATTTGAACGTGTTCGTATATGCAAATAGTAAAAAAGACGATCAATATTTCAAAAATGTGTTGCATTAATGGAGTGCCTCGTTAAAAACCTTGCCGACCCAAAACCCTCCTTAGGGAAAAAAAAGGTCGGTCAAGGAAAAGAGTGCACTGTTACATCAGCTGTAATACACTTTTAAATGTGAGGAGTTCCAAGTTCTCGGAATTGGCTCCCCTGACAAGTACTCAAGCTTGTATGCCCCGTTGTTTAGGTTGTGTCGTATTCGGAAGGGTCCGTCCCAATTTGGGGCGAGCTTTCCTTGTCTCGGATCTTTTCTCGCATCGCCGGTGGCTCTCCACACAAGGTCTCCTTGTCGAAATTCTCTGGGCTTCACCTTGCTGTCAAACCTTCGCTTGTAGCGTTGCTTGGTAGCTTCGGCCATAATTAATGCTCGGTCTCGAATTTCCTCAACTACGTCTAGGCTCGTTCGGAGCTCGGCCTCATTATTTGCTTCATTAAAGTGGTCTCGGCGGAACGATAGTTCTCCGATTTCGACCGGGATCATCGCGTCGGATCCATATACTAGGCGGAACGGGGTTTCCTGTGTGGTCGACTGAGGTGTGCACCTATAAGCCCATAGCACCTCGGGCAATTGCTCGGCCCAGGCTCCTTTTGCTTCTCCTAGCCGTTTCTTTAACTCCTTCAAAATAACCTTGTTGGCGGACTCGGCTTGACCGTTTGTTTGTGGGTGCTCGACCGAAGTTGTCTTATGCTGTATCCCTAGGCCGGTGAGGAACTCATTAAGTTTTCGGTCGGTGAATTGAAGACCGTTGTCGGTCACCAGGCCGAACCTTGTTATGATGTTTCTCCATAAGAATTTTTGGACTTGATGAGCTGAGATGCATGCCAAAGGCTCGGCTTCGATCCATTTGGAAAACAGATCTACGGCGACGATGAGGAATTTGCACTGTCCCTTAGCGACTGGAAAGGGCCCGAGTATGTCGGCCCCCCAAGTAGTGAATGGCCATGCTGAGGGTATGCTGTGCAGCTGCTCGGCCGGTTGGTGGATTAAGTCGCCGTGTTTCTGGCATGGTTGACACTTCTTTATGAACATTGCGCAGTCCGTATTCATGGTCGACCAATAGTATCCGGCTCGTAACAGTTTGGAAACTGTTGTTCTCACGCCCGAGTGCATACCGCAAATGCCCTCGTGTACTTCTCTCATCACGTAATTGGCCTCGACGGGGTCTAGGCATTTTAATAGCGGGGTGGAGTAGCCACGCTTATACAACTGATCGGCGATGACGACATATCTACTGGCTTGCATCCTCAATCGCCTGGCATCAGTCGGATCAGCTGGTATGACACCGTTAATGATAAATGTCCTGATTTCGTCTCGCCAGTCAGGCGTGTTGATTTGTCCGGTGTGGTCGGTATCCACGCTTGCTACCATGTCCGCTTCGACACTAGGGTGGTTGATTTCTTGTTGAATGTTGTTCTCAGTTGTCCTGGCTTCTTGGTTGCGGCCAACCTCGCCAATTGGTCGGCTTGAGTGTTGTCCTCGCGTGGGATGTGCTCGACCAGCACCTCTTCAAAGTTTGACTTCAACTTCTGATAAGCATGGTAATACTTCAACATGTTGTGGTCTCTTACTTCGAAGCCCCCATGTCTTCGGCTAGCCTCAGTCCGGCCAATAGCGCTTCGTATTCGGCTTGGTTATTCGAGGCCTTGAATCAGAAACGGAGGGACTGTTCTAGAATTATCCCTTTGGGTCCTTCCAGAATTACCCATGCTCCGCTCCCCTGGCAATTTGAGGAGCCGTCCACATGGAGAGTCCACCAATGTTCTTCGAACTGGCCATGTGGATGGAGCTCATTTATGAAGTCGGCCAGACATTGAGCCTTGATCGGCCCTCTCGGCTTGAAGGTGATATCAAACTGCGAAAGTTCCACTGACCAAGCCATCATCCTTCCTGCGAGTTCCGGCTTGCCTAAGACCTTCGAGATTGGGCAGTCGGTGTGAACCACTACTCGATGGCTCTGGAAGTAATGTCGTAGGCGTCGGGAGGTGTGCACTAAACCAAGCGCCACCTTCTCTATCAACTGGTATCGGGTTTCGGGATCTTGTAGAAGCCGACTGATGAAATAGATGGGGACTTGGGTGCTTTCTCTTTCCTGCACCAAAACCGAGCTGATCGCCTCCTCGGAAACAGCCAAATACACAAGTAGTGGGCTTAGGGGATCAGGTCTCGTGAGTATCGGTGGTGTCGCCAGAGTTGTTTTCAATGTTGCAAAGGCCTCTTCACATGGCTCGTCCCACGTGAAGGCCGAAGCCTTCCTCAGAAGCTTCGTCATTGGGCTTATTTTGTCGGCCAGACGGGGAAGGAATCGGGACAAGGCGACTAGTCTTCCTGAAAGTCGTTGCAATTCCTTCAGGTTGTTCGGGCTTCTCATATCCAACACTGCCTGACATTTGTCTCGGTTTGCTTCTATCCCCCTGGCTGATAACATAAATCCTAGAAACTTTCCTCCTTTAACTCCGAAAGTGCATTTCTCGGGATTGAGCCTCATGTTGTGTTTGCGTAGTTCATTGAAGATTTCGGCTAGGTCGGCCACGTGATCGGCCAAGGAATTGGACTTGACCACCATGTCGTCCACGTAAATCTCGATGTTTCGCCCGATTTGGCCCTGGAACACCTTATCCTATAACCTCTGGTAGGTCGCCCCGACATTCTTCAATCCAAATGGCATGACTTTATAACAAAAATTGGCGTTGTCGGTGATGAACGCCGTCTTTTCTTTATCGGCAGGATGCATCTTTATCTGGTTGTAGCCAGAGTACGCGTCGAGGAAGCTGAATACCGAGTGGCCGGCTGCCCCATTGACGAGTCGGTCAATGCAAGGGAGAGGATAGGCGTCTTTTGGGCAAGCTTTATTAAGGTCGGTGTAGTCAGTGCACATTCTCCACTTCCCATTCGCCTTTTTGACCAACACCACATTGGCCAGCCAGGTGGTGTAAGTGACTTCTCTGATAAATTGTGCCCGTAATAATTTCTGGACCTCGGCATTGGCGGCCTTCCTCTTCTCGTCTCCCATTTTTCTCTTCTTTTGGGCCATTGGTCGAGCGTCTCGGCACACAGCCAATCGATGGCATACGAAATTGGGGTCGATCCCTGGCATGTCTGAGGTCGTCCAAGCAAATAGGTCCCTATTTTCTCAGACTGCTCGTTGCACCCGGTCCGAATCTGCTTTGCTTAGTAGGGATCCCAAGTATGTGACCTGTTCGGATGCTCGGCCAAGCTGAAAAGGGATAAGGTCCTCTGTGGGCTCAATTCGTTCCTCTTCGCCTAATCGCGGATCAAGATCGATACCTTCTGCCACCTCCTGTCTGACCGCATTCACACCTCTTGCTGCTGTTATGGGGTCGGCAAGAGGTTGTACCTTCAAGCTAGAAAGGTAACACTCCCTTGCTGTCTTTTGATCGCCATGGACGGTTATTACCTGTCCATCTTTCGACGAAAATTTCATGCACAGATGAGGGGTCGAGACAATGGCTCTTAGTGCGTTGATGGATGGTCGGCCTAGCAAGATATTGTAGGACGTGTTTGCATGCACCACGATGTAGCGGATCTTTATCTCTCGAGATAACTTTTGGTCGAAACCAAAACGCGTGTATAGGTCGATGCACCCTCTCGTCATCACTCTTTCGCCTGAAAATCCCACTAGCGGTTCGTTGTAAGATTCTAGGCTTTGTTCCGGAATCCCCAGCTGTACAAACGTGTTCCAATATAAGATGTCGGCCGAGCTCCCCTGATCGACTAACGTTTTCTTCACAATGCAGTTATGCATTTCGACCGAAATTACCATGGGGTCGTCTTGTACAGGGTCGGCGCCACGAAAATCTCGGTCAGTAAAAGTGATGGATGGCATCTTTGGCATTCTTGGCTGGTTCACATTATTCACTGATCGGATAGCTCGGAGGTGTCACTTTCGTGCTGAGGAGGAGGAGCCGCCTCCGGCGAAGCCACCGGCTATTGTATTGATCACCTTCCGTGTTCGGTCATTGTCCTCCCTGGGATGCTGTGATCGGTCTCGGCGTTCAGCCGAACGGGACCGGCGGCGTCGGTCCCTCGGTGGACGAGCTTCACGAAAATGCTCTCTTTCCCTTGACCTGTGGTCTTGGGAGGTGGTAAAGCTTTTGAGGTGACCCTGTTTGATGAGGTCCTCGATCTTGTCTTTCAATGCCGAACACTCTTCGGTGGAGTGCCCCCGGTTTCGGTGAAATCTGAATCAATCCAAACCAATTAAATTTAATTGGTTTGGATTGAATTTTTACTTAAATCTGTATTAACGAACCCATGAACACTCCTATAAAGTAATATAAAAGAACATATTTAATTAATTATTGTAAAAAACACATTTAGTTATTTAATTAAAATTAAAAAAATAAAATAAATTAATGAAGATCAAAATGAACAAAAATAAATAGTGTCTTATAAGTTAATTTATGTATAATTTTGAAGTAACTTGTGAAAAAAAAAATTATTAAAATAATTTCATCTATTAAACAAGTTTTTACTTTTTAAGTTCTTCTAGTGTCTTATACCAAGTTTAACATGTTTTAAGAAGATAATTGTGGCTTTTAGTATTGTACTGGTAAGTTGTGAAGGCAATTTAGAGTCGCAATATTATATTTATAAACAATATTACTTTTTAATACAGTCAAATTGGGATGTTTATGGCGAATAAAAAAAATATGTATTTAAAGCTAAAGGAAAAGTTGCAGAAATATTTACAACAAATTATTTGTGATATTTCCTAAGTTTATTAAAATAATTATTTTTTTTTCTCGCAGGATTGAATCCACCCAAAAAAATTACTCCGAGGAATCCCCAGATAAAGGAGTAAAGATTTTTTTATTTTTTTTTTGGCTCTCCATTTCTTCTATTACTAAAATTTAAAAGTATAAATGTCACTTTTTTTAAAGTATGTATCAACTTCATGAATTTTATTTTATTAATTTTTAAAAAAAGTTTAGTAATAGAAGAGCATTTATTTTTCCAAAAGAGAGGCTTTAACATATTGTTTGACATTTGGTATGCGCTTGGGGATAAATTTATAATGTATTTGAGAGGAGAGAATGAATCGGAAGGTAGTATAGAAAAAAAAGAAAAATAAACCTACATAACAATAAACGTAAATAAAAACAGAAAAATAAAATAATAATTATATATATTATTTATTTTTATATAAAAAATAAACTACATAAAATATAATTTTAAAATACTAATTTGCATGTGACAATAATTTTCTTGTAAAAAGTTGTGAGGACATGAAATAGAAAAATCTATCTTTGTTACAACTCTTGTACGATCAGAAAGCGTACATTCAACAACAACGTTTATTTTTCTTTAATAATTTTGAATAATATCTTGACAGAAAGAGTACCCCGATACGTAACCGTTGTAGCGTTGCTTTGTGTGGCTTATATCTAGTGTGACGGACGATGTTGGCCTATGTACTTTTTCCTTAATTATTATCTTCATCCACGTGTTTATCCTCATGTATACCATGTGCACTTATTTTTGTAAATTTGGAGAAAATATATATAACATAACATCAAATTAAATAGGGTTAACGACTAAACATTTTTAAAAGAAAAAAATACTATTTATAATGATTTGTCTCGATTCGACTTTAATTAATTATAGAACATTTTATAGATTCCATTTCCGAACGAAATCTGAAATATCATCTGAATTATTAAAAAATTATTATTTTTTAATAAATTTATTATAAAATAATAATTTTTTAATAATTCGGAGGATATTTCAGATTTCGCTTTCAGAATACAGCATTTTCTTAATTATATATCGTTTGAAGATCGATCCACTAACCATTTATCATTTCGTTACCTGTCAATTCAAGTATCGCATGACATCAAATTAGGAGTCTAAAAGTTTGAAATTATTTGTTAACATTTCCAACTCATTTCTCTGTCTGTCTGATGAATGGCATGTAATTGAAAATTAATATTCTCTCTCCTATTTGTTAATTTTCTTTATTGATATCTCATTTTTCTATTGAGAAACGAAAAATATATAAAAACACGAAAGAGATATATGATTTTTTTTGGGGGGTAAGTGGGTAACTAAAGAGATAGATGATTTAGATTACAGATTAGGTGTTAATTAACACGTTATTTAAAATATATATTTGAATTTAAAATTAGTATATAACCGTAGTTAACATTAATTTAATAATGCAATAGCATGTATTCCTCTTTATTTTTAAGATGACAAATTTTTCGGTAAAAAAAAAGAAGATAAATATTGTAGAGAAAACTAAATTAAAACTTCTAAAACTAACTTATAACTTGAAATTGAAAGAATATATTTATAATATATTTAAAGAAAATGACTATTTATTATAATTAAATATCCATATTATAAAGAGTTAGAGTGTATTGTGTATTATATCAATAATTAATACTTTTTTATAGATAAATAGGGTATTGTTAAAAAAAAATAATATTATCTTTGTTTTCTAAAATAACAAAATAAAAGGAAACGCTCAAAGTAGCAAATAATTTGAAATATGTGCTTGAAAAAGTAATGTCAAAATTAACTTCATGCTTTATTTTCACAAGAGTATTAACAAGTTCAAGAGTAATAGTGAAAAAGATTTTGATGCACTCTATTATTTTCAATTATATTAAAAATATGCATTAAAATAGTTTTATATATTAAATAAAATTTATATTTTACTACAAAATAGTTTTATGAAAACAAATATTTTCTTATTCAGATTGTTTAAAGATACTTGCTAGTATAGTATCTGTGTTTTCGTAAAATTATTATTTTGGTCCTACCCACGATCGACATACGTTTTCATGTGTAGTTGGTATCAATTGTTTGACATAATAAATATGACACATGTATATTTAATTTTCCAACTTGCTTGCTACAGTATGTTCTAAGGATCAATGAAGTGCATTTTTCTCTGCCGACATGTGTGCTAAGGATGAAATGTATTTTTCTCGTGCAAAACGTGCTTATTGACTATTAAATACTAATCAATACAGTTATGTCAGAACCGAAGAAAAACATTACTTTAAATATTTAAATTTGACAAAGGTGTTCATTTCAACAATCTTAAAATTTCTTGACAACAACACGTTTGGATTGTCCGACGTAAAATACAAGTGCAAAAACATATACAATTTTATAATAAGATTATATAAGTCGCAAACTGTTTCTTTATGTTCTTATTTTAAAATACTTAATTAATTCGTTACGGTGATTGATTTTATTAAACTTATAGAATTAAATTATAATATATTAATTTTATCCTTCTTAATTATCATTAAATTTTTAGAGGAGAGGTGAAGATATTATTTTATTTCAAAACTTATGCAACAATATCAATAAAATTGATAAATAACAATTAGAGAGTTTAAAAGGTAAAGAAAAATATTTATTTCTCAAATTCTTTTCTCATTTTTTTATCTATGAAAAATATAATAAAAGTGCGACGAAGATTAAACATATATCCTCTCGCTTTTAGCTATCTTAATTTCATCCCTCCAACCACTAGGTTTAAATTATTTTCTCATTATCCAACATAATAAACACATATTCTCAAAAAAATTTAAAAAGGGGACAAGATGAAAAATAGAATTAATGTTTTATAAAAATTGTAAAGTATCTTATAAAAAGGGTCACCTTCATTTTGTAAATTGTCTTATAATAAAGATTGAGAGAGCATGAAGAAAAATACAATGACACATTTGTAAAAGAAGTAACAATTCTACGTCAGTTTGAGTCTTAGGGGGTTGTATTGGATTAGGATTTTAAAGGACTTTTTTAGTTAAAAAAAATCCTGCGGATTTTAAAAGACTTTGCAGGATTTTTATGACTTTTAAGATTTTGCAAGATTTTACAAGACTTAAAATCAGGATTTTAATGGATTCTGCAAGACTTTTAAATCAGAATTTTAATGGATTCTGTGGGATTTTGTGAAGTTTTGACATTTGATAAGATTTATAAAAAAAAATCATACATTCAAATTTAAAAAGAGTCAAAGACAAAAATAATATAAAAAAAACAATAATGTCTAGATAAATAATAATAATAATTCTCCATAATATCCTATCCTCTTTTTATAATATCCACTATCAATTGTAACAATTCATCAGAATCCTCCTTGGTCCAAGTTTCATAGTTTTCTTTCTCTTTTCCTTTTTCTTTATTATTTCCTTCTGAATCTCCCATTTGAATTACTAAAATAATATATGTTGAAAAATAGTTATATAAATAATTATGGATAAGAGACAAAATCAATAAAATTATATTATTATTTTTAGAAGCACATCAATCATACAAGATCGAATATATCTTGGCTATCCAAATGGATCAAATACCTCAGTCATTATAAAAAAAATGTTAAAACGAAAATATAGAAATATAAGATAATTTTTATATAAAAAAATCAGTATATTCGATACTAAAAAAATATTTAGATATATAATTTTTTTTATATAAACGAAAGTATTTAGATATAGAGAATATATATATATATATATATATATATATATATATATGTATATATATATGTATACTATTTTAGTTATATATTATATGATAATTTTTAACGATATTTATAAATGTAAATTATTATAACAAATATTTTAACAATATTTTCTTTTTAAAAAAAATAAGCTAATGAAGGCATAAATCCTAAATCCTAAAAAATTAGATACTGCAATGTCTTATGTTAATTTTCTTTTTTTTAAATATAAAAAATCTTAATTTCACAATATAAAAATAAAAAAGAAAAATTCATAGTAAATAAAATAAAATAATTGTTGAGTCATAAAAGGAGGAGGGATAAGAGTAACAAATTAAAGGAAAGGAGAGAGTTCGCAATTTTTATGCTGAGAGAGTTCTTCTCTCAATTAAGATCCATTTTTATCTCATTCTACTCACAAAAATCCTAACAAATTCATCTTTTATATATATATATATATATATATATACACTGTAGAGATTATCATATCAATTTCATCTTTCACCTTTTTCTTTTCTTGACGTGTGTTATAAAAAAAATTTCCACTTAAAAATTGAAATTTCAAGCATTTTTTTGTGTTATATAAAGGAACAAATTCAACTTCATAGAATAAAATAAAGCAAGTCAATTAAAGAGAACGAACAGAAAAATAGAACAAGTCAATGACACTATCATTTACATATTAGAGTTTCACAAAATAGGGGAATGGGATGAAAAGAGTACTACAATATTATATATGAGCAATGAACAATAGTGTAGTATTATTAGTAGAGAAAAAATGGAGAAGACACGAGCATAGAAAAAAAAAAGATGAAAAACTCACTTGAAAATTCTTGAAACACTTGAAAAATCACTTCAAACAATCCTTCAAAATCCGATGGGTTTGGATGGGATTGTTTTATGAATCTGGTATTTATAGATAACACTAGAAAGTCCTTCAAAATCCCTCTCACACAACAATCCTTTAAAATCCTTATATTTTTTAATACCAATGGATTGTTTTTAAGTTGTAAAAAATCTCAAATGAATACCAGTGGATTTTAATGGACTCTTTAAAAAATCTTGAAAATCCAGATTGAATACCACTGGATTGTTTTTAAGTGACATAAAATCCTAATTGAATACCAATGGACTTTTTTACTCAAAAAAAGTCTTTTAAAATCCTACGAAATCCTAAACCAATACATCCCTCTTAATTGACATAGAAAGATCTTTTTATATTAGTTAAAACAACTATTAGTGTTTTATAACATCCACCTCAAATTTTTCGTTTACGAGTTCTTTGTGTTAAAGATCTCACATCAATTAAAGATATGATCATAATAGTGTATGTAAGTGGGAATTAACCCTCACCTTACAAGTTAAATTTATAAGACTGAGTTTGACTCTAAACCACTTTAATTTCTTAAAATGTATAAAAGTTTATCTAAATGATTATTTATTCTTATTGGACTTATCAGACCACCTACTATTGAATCACTATCGGATCACTTATAAATATCTCGTTTTGCAAACTTCACACATGAAATGTTTGGTGATAGGTGTGAGAAGTGTGTGTTGAAAATCTCTCATTAACTAGAGATTTAAGCATACTAATATATATAAGTGGGAGGCAACCTCCGACTTACAAACTAGTTTTATAAGGTTTAAGATTTACAATTTTATAAGATTGAGTTAGACATCAAATCATTTTCTTAAGACTTTGTGCACATATGCTTTAGGTACACCATCGATGAGCTCTTTGGATGGTTGTTTATGTTTAAGTTATTTTATTTGGCTACTCATTTGTTGATTTAGCTATTTGGAGTTTAGGTATAATTTGTTGATTTTTCTAATATGCATGTTAGATGTGTGATGAAATATCACAATTCACATTTTAATGGTTTTTTCTTAATTTTTTATTTTTTACCTGACTTTGCCTCTATGTATTGATGTGTGTGATTAAGTTAATTTGTATAGTTTAGATTGTTTATATGTATTAATTTGATATCCTTGAACAAATCATTATATTTATTATATGTGTTGAGTTAACTTGTTAGGTATTGAGAAACTCTTGAATTATGAGATTCCTTGTGAGTTTCTAGTTGTTTAGGAGTATCCTTGAGCAAAGGTCAAGTTGGACTTGTAAGAGAAAGGTATTTAAAGTCTTTCTTCATAATTGAGCTTCATAAGTTCTAATCTTTAGAAACTTAAAAATAGAAATTTTATAGAGAATGACTATAGTTTGTGAGCTTCCTTTCTTTCTAAATCTTATCCAATTCTTACTTTAATCTCATATGTGTTGTATTGTTGTTGATTCAGGTTAGAAAAGTTGTAAATCAAGAGTGTAAAGGTGGTTTGAAAAACATTTTTGTGGTTTGCTCATAATTCTCTTCTCTTTCTCGATTCTGAGGTGAGGGAAGCTAGATCTTTGGTTTTGATTCAGTAGTTAAGTTGTGTAGCGTAGTATAAGGTATGAGTTCCTTAGAGATTCAAGGCTATGTTGATCAAATCGGAGTGGGTTACAAATGGGAGTTGGGGTTTTTTTTGTTCTTGATGAAAAATTAAGAATTTGACAATCTACTTGGTGTGTTATTGTTGCATGTCTCTTTTTCTTCAATTTTTGAGTTGCATGTTGTTATAATTGGAAGATTCTAAGGTTGCATGCATGTATTATTGCATAAGTTGAGCAGATTTTTTTGGAGATTAAGTGATGTTCATAGATGTTGGATTGTTCTTCAACTGGGTAAGAGTCTCTGGGTTTGTGAGGCTAAGCATGAGTTTCATACTTAGCATGAGAACTTGGATTTGCCTTTAGAAGGTTTAAGCTAAGTGTGAATTTCATGTTCAACATGGAAAATTGCAAATTTCTTACATGACTCTCTGGAAGCCTGAGGCTTAACATGAAATCCCACACTCGGTGTGAGAATTTAGTCAAATAATTTTCTTCTCTAATTGAGTTGGTTGCTTACATAATGAATGAGTTGTATGATGAACATTTGTTGTTTGAGTTGTTTTATAGCCAAATGATGATAAATGAGTTGTATGGATGATGTTGTATGATAATGAAATCTATATGTTGAAAGATGATATGTCGTATGTTGATGATTATGTTGTGAGTTGTTAGCTGAAAGTTGAGTTGAGTTGTAGGTCATGTGATTGTGTAGTTGTGTTGAATCTATTATATGCATGACATTGTTGTGTTGTTAAAATGATAAATATTGATAATGTTTTAGGCATTGATGTTGTTAAGTTGTGATGACCAACTTAGGACAAAAGAAGATATTGTTTTAAAGTTACATATCCCATTATGTGAATATTATTTTGTGGTACTCTAATTAAGAGCTCAATTTGTTGAAAATAAGACAATCAAGTCTCTTCTAAAACCTTAGTTGGTATCGTGTATGGACAAGGTCAAGACACATATGTATAAAGCAACCGCAATATAAGAGCAAGGTTTATTTATACTGATTACAAGTGACAAACTAAGTAAAGTACAAAGTTGATAACTTAATTTCTAACTGAGTATTTAAAGGGTGTAATATTTGGAGGGTAATTAGTAGACTAATCTCATATATGGCTTAGTTAAGGTAGTTAATGTCATGGTAGACTTATACCCAATTGTTTTATCCTAATAGTGGTACTAGACTTCTTTGTTTAAGTGGTGATATTCAAGAAATCAAGTTGTTGTGTTGTGGATTAATATTCAATATGTTGTTGATCTAATAAGCCCCAAAAGGTCATCATGTGTTGTTAGTTCAATAGGGTCAAGTCACTTAAATTACTCATCTTGTGTTGTAGGATATCTCATAGTTGAAATACATGACAACGCATGTAATTGTTGTGTTGTATATATTGTGTTATTGTGATGAATAATTTAAGTTGTTGATGTAGTGATGTTCAACTTGATATTGTGTTATAGTAGATTGAGTTGTTCATGCATATATATATATTGGTTGTGTTGTAATGTTGTATGTTGATAGTGTTGAAGATGCAGTGAAGATGTGATGATATTTTAATGTTGTGGATACTTTGTGTTGTATATATGTTGTTTATTTAGACTCTAGCTTACCCTTACATGTTTCCATGTAAATGGACTGTGATAATCATATTTGATATGGAAGTAGAATAATGATAGCTTTTCTATGGGAACTATTTTGGAGGTCACGTTGAGATTGACAGTGTTGTTATTTTGAACTACCTTGGAGTAGCTAGTTAACAATATGAGTTGTTTGATAGATAACTTAGGTTGTATAGTTTACTTTTATTAGATTATTGTATTTATATCATTATGTTTGTACAATTGTTTCACTTTCATATGAATGATATAATACATATTCAAATATTAGTAAACATATAATTCTAAGTTATTAATCATCTTCTACTATGTTAATCATTAAACCGTCAAGTATAAAAATCATGACAGATCATTACAAATAACATAATTTTTTAAAAAATTTATAACAACTATATCTATAAAGAGTGTACAATTAGCATAGAATATCAAATTTAACTAACATAAAAATAATATTTTCTTTATTAAATGTTTGACTCAAGAATTAATGATACATAGTGGTCTAATTCTTTGGATTAGAAAAGTTTTTGTTTTGAATAAGACTTATAATTTGTTTAATTTTTTTTAAATTAATTATATTATTTTATTTATTAAAAAAAAGATTTAATGTGACTTTTTTTTAAGTTTGATATAATCTATTGGCAGATGTTTTTTTTGGTTCGTCCCTAGAGTATCCACCGTCGATAGTAGTGATTAATCTCTTCGTTACGTTGGAGGTACCTCAAAGGGTGGGATAGTTGGCCCCAAGATTTAACGCGGCTGCATACACAAGGCATGATTCGACTCCCTGACCTTACTTAAGCGTGGATCAACCCCTATTGGTAGATGTTTAGTATTATATTAAAATATATGTACATAAATAAAAATATTATTTTTATAATATATAATATTATATAAAATATATTTATATTAAAATTATGAAAGATAATTAGTTATATTTTTTATTGGTCATATTTGTTTTAAAATATATTTGTTTCTTAAAATTTAATATGATACGCTCTTTTTTTTCTCCAAGTGATAACAGAGATGTTCTATCTGTATGAAATATATAAATCTAAAATGAATGTAAATATAATAAATATGAATATATATATATATATATATAATTATTTAAATTTGAGTGTTTATTTATATATTTTTATGTGTTTATAATTAATAAATTTTCAATGTATTTATTGTAAAAATGAAAATTTATTTTAAATTTGTTGAAGTGATGCAAATTTATTAGTTAAATATAGTTAATCATTTTAAAATCACATTTTTTTTATAATTTTAAAGATATTAATTTTGATTATGTGATATTATCGAAGTTTTGAGATAGTTAATCCTAGTCAAACATAAACATAATGCTCTCGGTAAGTGTAATGAGTTTTTTTTAATTATTATTATTTATTCTTTAATTTTAATTTCTTCAATTTTAGTCTCATTTAATTTTTAACCAGGAAGTTTTGATCATCATATTTTTAATTATATCAATTAAAAATAAACTATAATTTTGGTTTAACCATCAAATTTTGTATATATTAGCTATTTTGACTCCAAAAAGTTGTTCACATTGAAAGTGAAAATTCAGCAGCATTTTATGTTATAGTATTGCATGCATGTTTTATAACTACTATTACATTGAAAATTATATCAGTCCTCTAAGCATGTGTAGATTTGATGATTGAATTAAAATTGTAAAAATTTTAAATTTAAGAGAGTAAAATTGTATAATAAAAAAAGAGATTAAAATTACATATTAAGAATTAAATAAAGACTAAAAATATAATTTAATAAAAAAATTGATAAAAATGAAACAAATGATCCATAATTTCACTGAAAATCTTAAAAAAAAATTAGTGATTAATTCTAACCTTGTATAGAATAATATCTCATTCTAATTAAATTTTCATAAAATAAATAAATAAATACTTATCGCAAAACAAATTTATGAAACAAGTTTTCTCATATCATGAAATCCAAAATTGCACCATTAGTCGTGATTATTATCATTATATCAATTCTTCATATTAGAGCTCATTTATGAACTAAATTTCTTCTCAAGAAATGGATCAACAACAAATTCTGTTATCCACGTAACTTAGAAAAAGAGAGCGTCATTAGCATAACTATAATACTCTTTATTATAAGCTGATATTTATGGATATAACAAATTTTAAATTAATAATAGAAAAAAATATTAGAGAAGGTGTTCGAAATACCTTAGAATCCTTCCAAGTTCCAATCACAATAGTCGATTCTTTCCAAAATTTTACTAAAAGATATATGGGCTCTTCTGTTAACGGGGCAGGGACTGGGCCTGGCCTAATGGGAAAATCCAGATTTGCTGTCCCCCAACAGCAACATGACCGAATTGGATTATGATTGTCCTCAAATATTATAAACTGTAGATGATAAGAACTGCAAGATAGCTTCATTGACTTGTAATGTATAATACAGTGATTGATTATACTTTATTAGCAGAAGAAAAAGTTTTTTTAATTCTTATATCTTTTTCTCGAATATGATTAAAATTATTGTTTTTTTTTTTATGTTGATGAATATAGTCCTCGGATTAAAAAAGAAATATACGGAAAAAAAATTAAGATAAGATAAAATTTTAGTGGAGTAAAAGGTTTGGAAATTTTTTCTTTCCAAATGGCTAATTAAGTATGAGGAGAAAATTTTCTTGAAATGGGAATGTAGTGGTCGACCGAAGCTCTTGAAATATTGAAAAAGATGAACTACTTAAGTTACTATCTCACCACCTCTAAAAAAAAAAGTTACTATCTCACCATGTATGTATTAATCATTTAATCCACCAAGTAACTAATTTTGTTTATCTATTTATTTACCTAAATATCTATTTTAATTATAAAGAAGATGTCTATTCATTCCCTGCCCACCATGGCTATGTGTGGGTTAAGTTTTTTTTTAATTTATTATTATTATTATTATTATTATTATTTATCAACTACTAATGTGTTTAGGTACATTACTACTAATGGGTGACAAAAACTAAGTACACATTTTATTGATATTTTTATTATTAATTTGCTTAAGTATTTATTAGAAGAAGAAATTAAAAAAATAGCTTCTCCAATCCACACATGTTTCGGCTATATGTTTCAGAATCGATGCATCAAATTTTATTTTCACTTTATAATAAAGATATAGAACTTAAAACATCATATAAAGTGTAATCAATTTTTTTGTCATCAGAACAATCTAATAATAGTTGTAGACTTGTAGTAGTACTACTATGAGCTGCTAAATATCAATAAGTTATAATAATAAAATAAACACGTTATCATAAGTATAACAATATATATATATATAGATATAGATATTAAATTTTATTAAAAGTGACAAATTTAAGTGTTTTGCATATTGTTACTATTTTAGTATGTATAGTGGACAGATATTTATTATATATAACAAAAATTTATAATAAATTATATATAAATAAATAATAAATTTAAATATATAAATTATATTTAAATTTTATAAAAATAGATACTTTTAAATATATAAACTATACTTTAATTTTATAATAAAAAATTAATATTATAACACAAAATTATTTTTAATTATTAATAATTTAATTTAAAATTAATAAAATTTAATTTATAAATAATTATGATAAATAAAAAAAATTATACTAAATAAAAATTTTAAAAATTTTCTAAAACAAATTTATGTCAAATTTATTTTGAAAGTATTAAAAATTAATTTTTTAACAAATGAAAAATAATTTAAATAAAATGTTTAAAAGAATTTCTAAAATCAACTTTGTTAAAAAAAATTAAAAAAACACTATCGAATAAGATAAGAGTTTGTATTTTTTTTATAAAAAAAAATAGGAGTTCATATTTAAGATATAAGTGTTGATTTAATGAATTTAATTTATAATTTTTATTAATTTTAATTAAATAAAAATATATTACAAATATAACGTGATTAATAAGGTTCCCGATCTCTGCTTAAAGAAAGAAAAAAAAAAGTTCAACATCAGTAAATAGCTGAATTTATTGGTAATCTATATGCCCAAAAAGAAATGAATCACTATAGATTAGAAGATGTTTTTAATTTTGCAGGAAAAAGAAAATACACTTGTCAACAGATAAAATGGCTAACGCACCGGGTAACAGTGTGTCGTTTAGATCAGGAAACAGTGTGTCGTTTTACAGTTGCGTGTTAGTGCGTTAAACCAAATCGCAGAGAAAAGAATCGACGATTTTGATTTTGCGTTGCGAGTGAAGAAGTGAAGATGGCGTGCTTGCATGACCACAGTTGTGAAGACCATGACTGTTCCTCTGACTGGTCTCTCTACAAGCACATCGACCTCTCCAAGGTTCTCTCTCTCTCCTCATTTCACATCATTTCATATATGCACATGCAGATGCAAATCGCACTGTGTTTCGATATGCTTCTGTAGCTTTATTTCCATTGCTTTGTGATTGAATTTTAACATGCCTCTCCGAGATTGATCGTCAAATACAGTTTCTCTATTCTATATAATTTTTGTTAAAAAATAATAATGAGATCATAATTGGATAATTTGGTTAGGTATCTGCTTTGAATGAGGCAAATCCAGGCAGTGTTAAGTCAGTTTTCAAAGCTTGGGAAGAGCGTCTCAATTCTTCCGGGGTAATGGCATTCGGCAATTACCAGCTTCAGTTTTAAAATTCACTGTTTCTGCACTCTGCTCTTTAATCTGTAATAATGGCTTCAACAGGAACACTTGGAAAGCAATGAGGGTGATCCCGAGTTACTTGTCTTCATTCCGTAAGTTGCTATGTCTTACTCAATTTTTTTCCCCCTCTAGTTTTAATCGGATATATTGAATGTGTTTGTTATCTATTTTTAATCGGATATTTTCCTTTGTTGCTGTGTTAGTATGTGTGCTGATTCTTGACATGTAAAATACAGCGAGTAAATTGTCCATTTTGTGTTTGTTATGTCTTTAATTTTCATTTTTCAGATACTTTCATACTTCCATTTTAATGCCCTAGAATGCCAAGAAATTTTTCAACCCCGGAATTGGCAACCCGTATGTTTGACTTATTTAGGAGAAAAGCTTTGTATCTTTTTTTCAAAAACATAGGTAGATTAAAGAAAATCTTGTTATATAATGAAATCATTGAAATGTTTTACTTTTGAAATGTGAGTATAATGTAGTTGTTTATCCTTGATGCGTGCAGTGTAAGAGTCAGTCTATCTTTAATGTGTATAAATTAAATTTCGTATGAGACAGTTCAATGCCTGTATCCTACCTGCCTCTAAGATATTGAAATATTCAGTAGATAGGCACATAGGAGGGCAAAGTTATTTAAAACAGTTTATTTCTGGTTTATTGGTTAAAAATAGTCAGATGGAATATTGATGTTGCCCCACCCATTTTGTGAATAAATAAAGTATTCTTTAAAATTGGACTGAATTACATAATACGCTTCTAGCAACATATGCTTTTGATGTTAAAAAGGAAAAGAAGAAAATACTTTCTTGATAACAGTATGCTCTGTTTTATGATCCCAACCCCTCCCCCCATACACACATGTTCCATGAATCCGAGAGACCATTTGACATTAACTGTATAAAGTTTTCTGTTAATATTATGCAATTTTTAAATAAGAAGAAACATATACGTGTTTTTGTGTTTAAATATGTCTTGAATCGTGCTTCCTTTCATTGAAAAGCTTTTCCTTTATATGATCAACTGTCTGCTAAAAACAGTAATCGCAACAACTTAGCTGTAACATCTTCCATTATGCTTCTGTGCAAGACAGATTTACTTCAGATGTCAAGATTAAGAGCATATCCATAGTTGGTGGAGCTGATGGAACAAGTCCTTCAAAGATGAGAGTGTAAGTTTTATGGTTTTGATTTTTGAAGCAGCTACATTGTATAATTTGTATTTGATTAACTTTTTTCATGTGTAGTTTTTGGTAATGATTCCTGAAAATAGTTCTATTTTAGGATAAGAAAAATGTACCAGCCCCTGCAACTGTAGCTTTTGGTTTGTCTTTGGCTTTCACAACAACTGAGCTTAAAATTAATATTGTTGCTTTACCATTTAATATTCCTTCCGTGTCATTTATTATCTTTGATTGTTTCACGATTGTCATACTATCTTTTTCGTCAAGTCAAGGCTGTCCAGCCTGTTAAATGTATTTGTATCATTCATTATTTATGTGGCAACGTCTATTTAAGATTCCATCTTCTCTGTTATCCTTTCCCTTGTCTTGTATCTATTTTAGATACCATCTTCTCTTTATCCTTTCCCCCATCTTCTACGCTGTTTGATTTTTGTGTCTTTTTGTTTGCCTGCATAGTGGTATCCTCAGTTACTACTTGTATGGTTGAATTGTTTATATTCTCAGTTGGATATCAGGGCAACCAGTATGAATATCTTAGTAAATGCTCATACTGAATGAACTTTCTCGTGCATTTTATCATGAGCAAACCTTTTTTTGTTCAATTTAATCTCAGGAGGAAAAGTTGTAAGACGAAAGATGAAACTGGCAGTATATATTTGCTGGCCTCTTTACTTTTACTTACTTTTGCATAGTATTTGGATCCACAGGGCTTTTAAAATCTGTCTTCCAAGTATCTCCTTTACAGTCAACAGACTCCGTACCACCACTATATGACATTTTGTACTTTGGAATATAAACAATAATATTCAATTACAATAATATTTTCTTGTTGTAAATACTCTCGTACACAAAATGACTGAACACTTCAACTTTAATTAGGTTCATCAATCGAGAAGGCATTGACTTTTCAGATGCACAAAGCATGCAAGCCCTTCAGGTATAGTTTTTTTTTAAGGTTTGCAAGGGATTATTTGACGAATACACACACAACCTTATGAAACATTTTTTTTCCTCTTTAAAGGAATGGGATTTGGTTGAGAATATGCAAGGAGTATTGGAATACCAGACAAGGTAATTTACATACTTATTTTAGTAATTCCATCACTTAGGCCTTTTCTGCAAACACTAATGCCAGAAAACATTGTGAAAATTCAATAAGGCAATAATACATGTATGCAATGCATTTCCTATGTTGTATTAATGGTATTAATGTAGTATATCCCCATACTATAACTAATTAGGAGCAGTAATGCTTTGTGGAATTGGAATTTTCTTCTGGCATCATGGTTTTTTAATGTATTGATCCTTTTGACTAGATATTCTAAATTTCAAAGTGTGGCAAATATTACGTTGCACTTTCCTGAGAATTTTGGAGGTGACACAACTAAAATACACTATATTGGCTTTAAAGGCCAAGCCACTCAGGTACTTTAACTGCTAAATTCATGGTTACTGATTGTTTATAGTCTAGTCAGCTTATTAACTTTTTTGTTTAATGTGCAGTTAAAAAGGGATGTTGTTGCCACTATTGTCTATGAGCTTATGCCAAATCCTTCTGACCACAAGTAAGTATTGAACTCTTGGTATTATTATATTGTTAATTTATTTTTTATATATCTTTCCATTTTGTTTACATTGAGGAGGTTAGCAACTAGCAAGTCTAATTTCATTTCATTGAAAGTTGGTGGGGACTGGGGACACAACAATGATATTGGATTCTCCAAATTAGTTATTAGGCATTTTTATTTTATCCCAATATTTGCTTAACTGCAACATATCTTGTCCTATTAGCTAATCACTGCTCTCTAGAAATTTTCTTCTGCAAAGTTCATAATCTTAGTTTGTATATAGCTTCTGCAATTTAGTTGCTTTTAATCCTCTGAATGTGTCCAACTGCTAGAACCCGTTAAAGATTTACAGCTCACCATGTAAGTTTAGAAAGGCACTTAGGCACCAAATCAAGATTTATATGCATTTGTTGGTTTTAGTCTTAGGATAAAGATAAGCAATAGTGCAAGGAAACAATGTAACTTTGTTTTTCAATGCAAAACGTACCTTATTTTGTTGAATATGACTTATATTTAAATATATTGAAATAACTGAATAAAAATCATATTCCATGATTTTAAGAGTTTTTAATAATGACTAAAGAATAAAATCTGAAATTAACTGATCTACTAACAATACAATAACATATTTTTATCAACTAGCTATTTGATTTATTCAAACTAAAAATCAAAACTACTTTGACAGCATCTAAAGACACATTCCCAACATTTCTTGGTTGTAATTCAAACTAAAAATCAAAACTACTTTGACAACATATGAAGGCACATTCCCAACAACATTTGTTGGTTGTAATGATGCATGTTGTTTGCTTACATAATCGTCTTGATGCCCTTGTGAAGCATAGTTGCCCATGCATGTGAGTCCCAGGTCAACTCTCACCCATCCCCCTTTACTTTTGTGTGTGTGTGTGTGCACGCGCGTGTGCATGCCTGCAGTATCCATAAATTGCATACTTTGTACATTGCAATGGTTGAAAGCCTAGGATTCATGAGGTTCACTTAGCTATAATTGTGTTTTTTTCATAATTCCTAACACTAATTATATTGTAGGACACGTGCTGAAAGTGGCGGGGGTCTTTCTCATATCGAATGAAGTACAAGTACTGATGTTATTTTGTTACTTGTTAACCCTCACAACCCAACCTTCTTCCCCTTGCTTTACCCACTTAAGGCGAAAAGGTGGTGCTGAACCTGGATATTTGGATAATACAATCCCGTGCAATGAAATATTTAGTCCTGGAGTCTATGTAAATTACGTATGTAATTCCGTGGCTACATACTGTTTATCTGGATGATGAATATGACAATCTTAATTACTTTATAGAATTAGAACACATAAAAGACTAATCAGTATCAACTGTTTTTCTCTGTCATTGGAAGAATATATCCTTTTGGCAAAAAGCAATCAGTATCCTTTTCGGCTACGTTTTTTAGTGGTATGATATTGATGCAGATTGCTAATGGTTGAGATTCAATGACTTTTGTTAAAGAAGCGAATCTAATACGGTTCTACTTCTAGCTGAGGATTGCTGCAAGGAAAAACTTGTAGAATTATTCTCAATCGAGATAAACCATGTTTGTCCAAGGCATCCAGTTAGTGATTTGTTTTTCTAAACAGAGTTCCAACGAAAGCTATGTCTCATGCAAGTTACCTCGTGGATATTCCGGATCAAGGAATATAGGACGGATGATGACGTGTTTTTAATATTTTTAAACTTGTAAGTTCAAAAGAACGATAATTAATAGTAATACACTGTTATTTGAATAGAAAATGGTTGTTTATATAAATATTTATATAGCTATTTATCATGAAACAGTGTTGTGATAATTGGGGGAAAAAAAATGCTAAGTATAATACATTTGTCTGCTTTTAATCCTGACTTCTAATTTAAATTAAAATTTCACTTTAATAACTAATACGACTTTTAATGTTAATCTTCACAATAGTTACTAAAATAAAGCTTTAATATCAATGTGAACTTATGTTAATTGCATGAATAAATAATAATGAATTGATTCATAATTTAGAACTAGTATGTAAGTATATTAGTATATGTAATGCGTAGATTAAATGTTTATTATATAATTAAAATTTATAATGTTATGTTTAAATATATGAATTATATTTAAAATTTATATAAATAGATATTATATATATATATAAATTATATTTTAGATTTATGATAGATATTTTATGTCGTAGCATATGATTATTTATATTTATTTATAATTTATTTTAAAAATATTAAAAATTAATTGATAAATAATTATGATAAATAAAATTTGAATTAAATAATAAATTAATTTTTTTAAAAAAATATTTCATCAAAATTTTATTTTTAAAAAAATACTCTTAATTAATAGTCTTTTGTATTTAATATATAATGATTAATAAGTGACAAGTTGTTTCAATGTTTGTTTTATACAATTTAGTCTTCCAATAATTTAATGATACTCATTTTTAGTCCATCAGATAGAATAAAAAGTGAGTAAATTCAAAATTTTGAGAACTTAAATTGTAAAAGCCAAAGGTTAACAACTTATCACTTCCAAGGGTGAAATTGTATATTGAATCGGATGGAATCATTTAATGACATGAATATATAGCACTAATTATTATTTTATTTATGAAACTAAAATTCAATAATTTGTTTTTAGAGAAATTTAGCTTTTTACTATATGGATCACCAAGTATAGATAAAAATAAAAATATTTTTAAAAAGCTTAAAACTTAACTTTTTAAACTTTATTTAAAAGCTTAAATTGGTTTATTTAGTAATTAGTAAATAAATTTGGGTCGAGGAAAATATACAGTGAGCGAACCAAAAACTCACTCATGCGTGATCTAACATATATTTTCACCCTAATTTTATTGTATATAAGACAAAATTTAGGTATAATATTATAAGTATGTTGATATTGTTTTTCAATTCAAATTATAATTTTATTTTTGATAACTTCTACAATTATATCAATATAGATCATTAGAGTAAAAAAATCGATTTTAATTAAATAATAACATTATATATATATATAACTTCAAAAATAATTTTTTATAAAGTTATTTCATTTAATAACTCACTTTTATTAAATTTTAATGATTTAATCGTTAAATTAAAAATATTTATTAAATAAATTAAGTTTGTAATTTTTTATAAAATTTAAAAATTATTTGATATTTTATTATATTAATTCAAGTTGATTTATATTTATAATGGTATATGATATGTATATTAACAGTGATAGAGATCATTAAAAAAAAAAACTTTGTATGAATAAAAGAAAATAAAAGAATATTAAAAGATTAAAAGTTTGAGATATTTACAAGAAGACACGTTTTATCCTCTAATTAATTTAATTATTGCATTAATAAATTTTATAGGTTAAAACCCTATTTTGGTCCCTTATAATCTTTTTTGTTTCAATTTAGTCTCTCATTAATTTTTGGTCTCAATTTGGTCCCAAATTAATTAATTGGTTTCAATTTAGTCCTAAATTAATTAATTGGTTTCAATGTGGGACTTTCCGTCCAAATTGCTTTAACGGTGTTAACTTTTGGCCACGTGGACGCCACGTAGATGCATACGTGGCATCCACGTGGATGAGAATTTTTTTGAAAATACCTGGACCCAGAACTTCCCGTTCTAAAACCGGAACGGGCCGTTCTGGGTGCACTTTTGGTGTGTTAATTTTGCATCCGGAACGGCCCGTTCCAAGTGCAAAATTAACACACTCAAAATGCACCAGAACGGCCTGTTCCAGTTTCAGAACGGGTCGTTCCGGTTTTATTTTATATTTTTATATATAAAATATTAATAATTTTATAAAATATATATTATTAATTATATTTTAATTATGTTATTATATCCAATAAAATAAATATATTAATATTTTTTTATATTTTATTTTATTATGTTTATCTTATTAATTTTTATTATTTTATTCCTTTAATCTTAAATAAGTTGCAAAAATTATAAAGTGATATTCCTTTTATCTTATTAATTATTATATTTTTTAATAAAATTAATTAAGAATATTGGTTTAATTGCATTTTTTATCCCTCGAGTATTACAATTGTGCAGTTTTGTGATCTCTAAGATTTTAATTGCATAATTTTAGTTCTTAAAGAATTGCAATTGCGCGATTTTGGTCCTTCAATTTTTAATTGAACAATTTTAGTCCCTCAAATATCATAATAGTATGATTTTTGTTTCTCCCATTAAAAATTAATAATTTTAATATATATATATATATATAATGTCTTAAAATTAAATAATTATTTATCTATTCAAATTAACGTATATTATAATTTTTGATATTATATCAATAATATTATTAATATATTTATAGATAAACTAATAATTTGATAAATATAACTTGTTATATATTAATATACTTTTACAAAAATATAAGTATATTAATTAGAAATATATATCTGATCTGATATATTTATATTTTTGTAAAAGTATATTAATATATATTAAGTTATATTTATCATATTATTAGTTTATTTATAAAAAGGGTAAAAATATTATTGATATTAATTTATCAGTAATATTAAAATACTAATAATATATAAATTTTATTTATTTAGTAATAGTAAATATATATCATTTGATACATTAAAAAAAATATATGTTAATTTAAATAAACAAACAATTATATAGTTTTAAAACATTATATATATATATATATATATATATTAAAATTTTAAAATTATTAAATTTTTAATGAGAAAGACTAAAATTCCACAATTATGATATTTGAGAGATTAAAATCGTTCAATTAAAAATTGTGAGACTAAAATTACACAATTATAATCTTTTAAGGACTGAAATTACTCAATTAAAACCTTAGAGATCAAAATTGCATAATTATAATATCAAAAACATAATTAAGTAAAGAATATTTTATTCACAGTTCTGGAACAGGCCGTTCTGAAATCAGAACGGACGGCCCGTTTTGAAAGCAGAACGGCCCGTTCTGATTTCAGAACGTCCCGTTCTGCTTCACTGGTGGTGTTTTAATTTTGCAACCAGAACGGCTCGTTCCAGTTTCAAAACGGGCCGTTCTGGGTCCAGGTGTTTTAAAAAAAATTCTCATCCACGTGGATGCCACGTATGCATCTACGTGGCGTCCACGTGGCCAAAAGTTAACACCGTTAAAGCAATTTGGACGGAAAGTCCCACATTGAAACCAATTAATTAATTTAGGACTAAATTGAAACCAATTAATTAATTTGAGACCAAATTGAGACAAAAAATTAATAAGGGACTAAATTGAAACAAAAAAAGATTATAAGAGACCAAAATAGGGTTTTAACCAATTTTATATAAATCTTATTGTATTTTTTTTTGGGTAAAAGACTCTTATTGTATATTAGAGACAACAGATAAGTTTTATTTAATTGTAATTTACACAGTTGGCTAATATGTGTAAGCTTAATCTACATAACAATATTTATCCACAAAAACACTACGAACAAAACAAACTTAACGTCACATCAGCTTTGTTTAGAAGAATTGAAACCGCGACGTGGAAAGATAATTGTTGTAACCTATATTCCTTTAATTTTTATTAATAAATGAAACCAATTTGTCCTTCATCGGTTCCATTGGTTAGACAAACAAAAGAAGGTAGTGAAAGTTGCTTTTAGGACCAAGTCAGATGATGTTATCTAAGATTAAGATATCTTTAAGATTAATTTATTTTGTTAACAAAATATAAAATATACTTGTTATTAGTATATGAAACCAGTTAGTTCAAGACAAATCCTTTTTCATCAGTTCCATTGGATATACAAGCAAAAACGCAATAAGAGTTAATCTTGACTTTGTTATATTATGTGATTTGCCATGTTTAATTCAAGTGAAACTATTTTAATTATTTGTGACCATAGTATGAATAAAAAAAAACTTATTATTTTCATGTTTTTATTTAATATACTTGCTCATACATATGACATATCCATACATTTGGAAATGAGTTATACCTCATCAAATAAGAAAAAAAAAGAAGCGAAATAGTGACTCTAAATATGATTAAAATTTTATTAATTAAAATACTATATAACTAAAGTATGAATATAAATTATCGATATACTAGCATAAAAAAGACTTTTTCTTCCTCTGTGTATTAAAATAAATAAATAATTAATAATAAGTTTTTGAATAAATGTAATTATATGGATAGTTTTTGAAAAATAGTGGAGAGAGAAAAAATAGATTGAGAAGGAATTATAGAAATAAAATTGTCAAAAAAAAATTATGTACACTAAGTAAGATACTTTTCGTTATTAATAATATAAATATTGGTTAAATAACTATTCTTATAATGATTTTTACGATAAATAGATGTCTATAAAAAAATAAAATAAAAGTTCACCTATTTAACAGTTCAGAAGGGCCACGAACGTCAATTAATATTTATTATGAGATAACATGTAGTATTCAAATGAAAAATATATTCTTGCGAATTGGAATTGTACCGTTTGCATGAATGATAGGTTAACCTAATAAATCAATTCTATCAATTAATTAATAGTGATTTGTTATCTAATATATTAACCTTCATGAAAGAGTTCTACGCAATAATATATTTTTTTAATTTAATATGTCTATATAGTATCACATGATAGTATTAAATATTTAGACTCAATTATCTTAAATAATATTTTAAATTCAAGTGGAATGAAAAAAAAAACTTAATTCTGAGAATAGACTTCAATACATGTGTTAATTAATTAAGAAATTTTTCGGTCTATTAATATAGGCTAAAAACATAATTTGACCCCTTATAATATTTTAAAGTTTCAATTTAATCTCACTTTTTTTGGTTTCAATTTGATCACTAATAATTTAAATTACTACAATGTCAGACTTCCGTCCAAATTTCACAAACGGTGTTAAATGTGGATGACGTGGATGTCACGTAGATGCATAGATGGCAATGTTTCCTCCTCCTTCTTTAATGCATTTGAAACGGCCCGTTCTGTTTGCACTCGTCGTGTGTTAATTTTGCATCTGGAACAATCCGTTCTTAAACCATCTGGAACGCTCCGTTCTAGATGCACAATTAACACACAACAAGTGCAAGTAGAACGGACTGTTTTAGTTTGAGAACGGGTCATTCCAGATGTAAAATTAACACATAACATACGTATGAGACCATTAAAGAAAAAGAAGAAAACCTTGCCAAGTGGAAAATTATCATTTTTATTTCTTTTCCATGTGAAAAATGCCAAAACAATGTTAAAAAAATTTGGACGGAAGTCTGACATTGCAATAATTTAAATTATTGGGGATCAAATTGAAACAAAAAATAAAGTGAGACCAAATTAAATTTTTTAATTATTATATGAGGGACCAAATTAGACATTTAACCATTAATATATATATATAGATCACCTCATATACAATATGTATTTTTTTAGTTTATAAATTATTATCATAACTATTTTTGTTTATTAAGATATGGGCCGATTATTTAGAATATACTAAATTAAATATAGAAAATATTTAAAATATTTTTTTTATATGACTACACTAATATACGTGATTACACATAAATGATTTTTTTCTCTTTTTAAAATATTACATTATATATATTTAAAAATTTATTTTTAATAATATCAAATAAACTATATTGTATCATATAAATTAAAAAATATTTCATAATATATTTAAAAATAAATTTATTAATTTATTAAAATTAAATTTATTAACTTAATTAATATTATCTATACTATACTAATATATAAAGATATTCTTTTTAGTAAACCACTAAGATCTTTATATTTTGTTGACTATTATACCCTTTTATTTTAAAAAATTAGAAAAAATAATATTTTTATCAAAATTAAAACTTTAAAATTAATTAATTAATTATAACATTAGATCAACATATATTTATTAATTAATTTTTATTTTTATTTTATTTTTAATAGAGATATAAAGTACTTCAATCTTATTAGTATAAATAAGTATGATAAATAAAAAATAAATTAAATGTAAAATTAGTTTTTTTTAAAAATTCTCACGTAAAAAAGTTTAAAAACACTCATGAGCAAGTTTGTGATTTATATATGGGTTGGTTTATTTATTTAATGATATTCTAATTTATTTAACAATCATTATAATTGACATTAAATTGTATATAAAATATAAAATATAAAATATTAAATATTAAATATAAACAATAAGAAATAAGAAAGAACCCTAGTTTGAAGTTTGAAGTTTGAAAAGCTTCAACTGAGAATCAAACACCGATCGCACCCGACAGTTTATCTGAGTTGATTATATACACGCGTTCACACCGTCACGTCCATTATTTGTTTCCAATCGCTCACTCTGTTCTTCTTCAACACCCTCCCAGGTTCTCTCTCTGGATTATGATGCTTATTGCCATTTTGCCCTTCTTTTTCACTGCTTCTACAATCCCCTTTTGGATTCTCGCTCATTCCATTCCAACTCTTTTGTGATTTTGAAGTTTCTTGACTGTCCCACTAACATTCGTAACAATTTTTTTATGGGTTTTCGTAAAAAAATGTTTCTTTACTAACACTTGTGTGTGTGGCTACTTTCCAATTCCATCAGTGTTTTTCTCACACTGTTCTGAGTTCTAGTCCGGGGAAAGAAAACGGGGAGGGAAAAAGTTTGAATTTTTCAGTTATATATTTAATTATTTTTGGCTCTGAGGAACTTTTCTCTTGTCTGGGTAAAGGGAAAAGTAGAAGAGGGACCGGGGGGAATTGTGATTTGTAAATTTAGTGTTTCCATTTTGATTTGTGAAAACAGGGGGAGGGTGGGTTGAATTTGTCAATTATTATATAATAATGACTTTTTTCTTTGAGGAATTCTGTTTGGGGGGTGGGGTAGGAAAAAGTAGAAGAGGGAAGGGGTAGGGGAGAATTGTTATTTGTGAATGTAAGATTTCAATTGTTATTTGTGAAAACAAGGGGAGAAAAAAGTTTGAATTTTTCAATTATATAATTAATTTTTTCCTTTGAGGAATTTTTTCTTGTTTGGGTGAAGGGAGAGACTTGCACTTTTTGGGATTTTCTTCTGAACATTTTTATGACAGTTGGAATTTACAAAGAACAATTTGTTTTGAGGATTTGAGATTGATGGGATTTTAGGAAATTAAATTGATCCTTGCTTGTGTGAACCAAATCCTGTGCATGTGAGCCAGGGTCCTTTTAGTTTTTCAATTTATATTCATTTAAATTCAACTGCACAGTTCTCCTATATTGGCACTTTTTTTTTTCCCGCATTTGAAGTTGTAAAATTGATCAACAGATTAAGTGCACTTATAAAAACTTAAAAACAAGTGAGATTAGTTGTTCATTTAAATTATTTATATTGTAACACCAAGATTAAGACAGCATAGAAGAAATAACTCATTATGGATCTCAATTGCGAAAAAGAGTTGGCACTCTTATAGGATTGTTAGGAATCTTGTTTAGATGTTCATGTTTGTAATTGGTTTTATTTTTATTTGTAAATTTCACTTTGCAGTTTCTTGTTTAACATAAAAAGAATATAAACAAACAGTTGTACTTAAGAAGTGTAAAATTCACCTTTAAATAAGAAAAGATTATTCAAATCTATAATCTATAATCTATAATCTATAATCTTCTATATATAATATATAATAACTATTATAAAGGGGATATAGGAAATGTAACCGCTTTTTGGCCTCTATTTTTTAATGGACCATTATATCCCAGATATAAAAAAAATCTTAAATTTTCTTTAAATAATTATACACAACTTTCTAAATTTTCATTAGAGAATAACTATTAGAGACACGAAGTGCCTCTACCCTTCTAGTGACTATAAAGTAGGTTAAATGTTTAATAAATGAGCAAAAATTATATTTAAAAAGTATATATATAAAATTTGAATAAATTATATTTAAAATTTATATAAATAAATATTTTTAACATATAAAATATATTTGAAATTTATGATAAATAATTTATAATCTATACTAATTTATTGATACTATTTTTTTTTATATAAAGAGGATACCTTTTTTTTTTATATAAAAAGGATACCTTTTTCAGTAATCACCTGGTCTCCATTTTTTCTTCTCATTATACTCTTTTATTTTAAAATTATTTTTTAATCAAATTTAAGAACTTAAAACTAATAGGTTAATCATAATACCAATTAGATCAATATATTTTTATTATTTAATTTTTATTTTATTTTTAATAGAGGCACTTCGTAAAATAGGTTTAATAGACTGGATTCAAAAAGTCGGATCAAATTCATATTAAAAAAATTTAGAATTGATAATAATTCAAATTTTAATTTTATAAAATAAACATTAACCTAGCCTATCCTTGTCCCTCTAGCAATAGGTTATAAAAAAGATTCCATCTCATCCGTAAAAACTGTCTTTCTTTCTCGTGTCTCAATTCTTAATCTTCTGTTGTTTGAAATTCTTGTTCCTAAAATTAAAAGCTTTGAATTTCTTAAAACCCTAATTGCCCTCAGCCACCGTGTAGTAGTTCCGCCTCTCACTCTACCTGATTGGTTTTGATTTCAGCTTTATTTGGTACCGTGCCAATTTCTGTTCAATCCACTTTCAACAAAACATCTCTATCCATGTTTTGATGTGTTATCTCAATTACTTTTTCACTGTAACTTTTATAGCATCTAACAAGCTGTCACTTTTATTTTTATATGAAAGAGATAAGTTCGGAAGAGAAAGATGCAAACTTACACAATGATGGGTTCTTTGCAACAATCTGTTTGGACCAAAGGGATGGATTTCCCTCCAAAAGGGTGTGGAAATAACGGGTTTTTACCTCAAGTGAAGTTCTGTAACATGAAGTCATGCAAAGCATCTCATGTTGAAGGAAGTTTGGTCACTGGGAAGCCATCATCTCTGTCTTTCTCTGTGCCTAAAATTGGAGGTAACTGTAATCTACCATCTGTTTGAAATTTGTCTTGTGCTAAACGCTAGTGTTTTTCCCCCTTTCGAAAGATTAAGGGTGCTACCCTACTGGATAGATCCCTTTTGTTTGTTTGTTTGTTTGTTTGTTTTTTATTTTTATTTTTATCTTTGAGTGTTTGAATTTCTATATTTTCTGTTATTGCTTCTGTGTTTATTGTGGATATGTGACAGTGTTTTAAAAATGATACGCAGTTTGATGTGAAAAACATCAAGTAATATATGCATGACAATGCTTATGCCAACAACTGTGTATGTATTTGACTTATGTATAGTTTAGCAAATCTCTTTTCCAATAGTAAAGTAGCTTTGGAGTTTGGAATGTTTGTTTCTATATTATTTTCTCCATTTTGGTTGTCAGTATCCTTACTCAGTTTCAGTATATAGTTATTTGAGTTTATGACTAAGGATGATCTTTTCTGTACGTGGAATCACATGCAATTGCAAATACTAGGTGATGGGAGTAGCTTCCTGGACTATGGCTTGAGTGAAGCTGATCCTGAGGTTCGTTCAATTGTTGACAAGGAAAAAGACCGACAGTTTAAAAGTCTTGAGCTTATTGCTTCTGAGAATTTTACATCTAGAGCAGTGATGGAAGCTGTTGGTTCATGCCTCACAAACAAGTATTCTGAAGGATTACCGGGTAAAAGGTATGGGCCTATTTGGGTTAAGAAAATGTTTTCTATTTCCATTTTCAAGAGATTGTTTTCATTTTCATATTTTCAAGATTTAGAAAATCTTTGTTCTGATATTTTAATTTTGTTTTTGGAAAATGAGAATATTGAAAATGTGTTTGATTTATTCATTTTCAAAGAATTAAAATTTCATAAAACAGTTTATATGAAGTTTAAAATGAATATTGAATACTAAGAATATATTTAAAGTTTTTATTAGTGAAAACTAATAATTATTTTTTTAGTAATTTTTTTGTCATATCCATATCATGTAGGAATCCGTACTTTCTTAAATATTATCAATGTTTAATGCTGTTAAGGGAAACCTGGAACGGGCACTATACAATAATGATCATGGTATTGCTAACTATAACTTGTAAATTACACTGGGTTTCAAAAGTAAAGCCCTTCACAAGCTACAAAGCATAATATTAGAAAAAAAGGTATGAAGAAAATAAACAGCATCTAAAATTTTCTCTTTTTTTACATAAAAGTAAATGAGAATTTTACTGAATGCATCTTTCCTTTCCACCTCTGCAAGGTACTATGGTGGCAATGAGTTCATTGATGAGCTTGAAACCCTATGTCAACAAAGGGCACTGGCTGCATTTCATGTAGATGCAAATAAGTGGGGCGTTAATGTTCAACCATTATCTGGTTCCCCGGCTAATTTTGCAGTATACACAGCAATTCTTAAACCACATGATCGAATAATGGTAAACTATTTTCCGACAGTTGATTTTGACTATTCTAGTTGGCAGCATATTAGCAATTGTTGTAATGTGTAATGGTATGCTACCAGGGTTTGGACTTGCCTCATGGAGGACATTTGTCTCATGGCTTCATGACACCTAAAAGACGTGTATCAGCCACGTCAATTTATTTTGAATCTATGCCTTATCGGCTTGATGAATCAACAGGTGCTTTTGTTTTCTCATTAAAATTGTTGCAATTATGTTGGCTCCTTTATTGGATTACTTATTTTTTAACCCACGTTGGAATCACAACAGGTCTTATTGATTATGATATGCTGGAGAGAACTGCTAATCTCTTCCGACCAAAACTCATTATTGCTGGTGCTAGTGCTTATCCTCGGGACATTGACTACCCTCGCATGAGAAAAGTATGTTTTTCACTCGTGTGTTTTCTGGACATATATATTGCTCATGATTGCCTCTACATTATATGATTTTCTTCTTTGCAAAAACCTAATTACATCTTATATGCACGGGAAGATTGCAGATGAAGTAGGTGCTTTTCTTATGATGGATATGGCTCATATAAGTGGGCTTGTTGCTGCATCTGTACTCGCTAATCCCTTTGAGTATTGTGATATTGTGACAACCACTACCCACAAGGTTTGACTTTATATTTATTCCGCCACACTTTGTACTTCTGCATTTGAAATGAAAGAGAAAAGAATTGGCATTTATTTTTGTACTTAGTGCTATGTTTACTTGAAAGTTGAAACTCTGAAGTAAATACTTCTTTGTTATACTTGACACACCTGTGACTTAATTGTTAGATATTTTCTTCCAGTCTTTAAGAGGTCCAAGAGGTGGCATGATATTCTTCAAGAAAGATTCTGTGCATGGGGTTGATTTGGAGTCTGCCATTAACAATGCTGTTTTTCCCGGTCTACAGGTAAATTAGGAATGTCCTCTTATTAATTCTCCTGTAACTGTTCAAATTGAGGTGTATGTGTGCAGTTGATATGCATTTGTCTTCTTTACATTCCTTGTTTGCGATTTTGATAGTGTTAGAATTATTCAGGGGGGTCCTCATAACCACACAATTGGAGGACTAGCAGTTTGCTTGAAGTATGCCCAGTCTCCAGAATTTAAAAATTACCAAAATCAGGTACGCAAATATCCCTTTTCATCATTGGTTAGAGTTGGGCATAATGCACTTACTAACACTTAAAACTACCATCCTGTAGGTAGTTGCTAACTGCAGAGCTCTTGCTAAGCGGTTAATTGAGCATGGACATAAACTGGTTTCTGGTGGTAGTGACAATCATCTTGTTCTTGTTGATCTAAGGCCATCTGTAAGCTTCTTGCTCTATTTTTTTCTCGAGTATGCTTGTCACATTAAAATACTCAGTTCCCTTCCGTCTTTTTTTCCCCTCCCCTGTCTATTGTAGAAATAGTGTATTTCTCATAATCTTTCATTGCAATGTTATTCAATGTGAAAAGGCATGATTTTGCATGTTGATGTATGATCCTTTTTTAGTACCTTGGCTTTGTTTGATATTAATTATCATCACATTCTTTAGGGTATTGATGGTGCTCGGGTGGAGAAAATTCTTGACATGGCTTCCATTACACTCAACAAAAATTCAGTGCCTGGTGAGACTCTCGTATTGCTTTGGTGCTTGTATCAGTTTGACATTTATGCATATTCTCCGTCATATTTATGTCCTATTATTACTCACATGTGCTTATTATAAAAGGTGACAAGAGTGCCCTAGTTCCTGGAGGCATTCGCATTGGAGCACCTGCAATGACAACCAGAGGACTTGGTGAAAAAGATTTTACATTAATTGCAGACTTAATTCATGAGGGGGTGCAAATAAGTCTTGAAGCCAAAAGTTTGGTCTCGGGAACGAAGCTCCAAGATTTTTTGAAGTTTGTAGCATCTCCTGAATTTCCTTTGGGAGAAAAGGTTTCAGAGTTGCGTAGGAAAGTTGAAGCTCTTACTACTCAGTATCCAATACCCGGAGTCTAAGTGTACTTTAATCAAGCTCTTAAAACTAAGACGCAGTTGAAAAATTTTGTATAATAATCATCTTTGGATGCATTTTACTAATAATATTTGCTGTATGTTACATTTTCTGGCAAAATGTGCCTCCTGCTGCAGCAGCAGCTTTATGGTTATCCATTTATAATCGGATGTAAACCAAGCGTCATTTTAAGGTGTGGAAGTTTTAAACTTTTTACAGATGGAAACTTTGACTTTTCAGGTCAGTTGAGGCTGGGTCAGGTTATTATACCCACCCCAGAAAATTTGAAAATTACAAACTGATAAAGTAACTGTACTTCCAAAAAAATAACACAGGCAGGGGATGGATCTAGCAGAGAAAAAAGGTTTGGAAAGCCTATCATTGTATAATCAACTAATATTAACAAACAATTCAATTTTTATTTTTTATTGTAAAGCTTGACCTATATTGTACCGATAATAACTAGTAAGTAAAATCTCTTGAAAGCTTCAACACTTATTTCATGTGTTGATGTCACTGTGATTGCAGAATTATTTTTAGCCAAATGTGATGATTGTTTCTGATTGGTTGTAGTATAACCATGAAGTCTGTTTTGCTTATGTTTATCTTGAAAGTAGATGCAAAATGAAGCATGATTATCCCTGTAAAATAACTTTCAAATGACTAAAACGATTAAACCATCGATTCCAACTTTAAGTAATGAAATTATATAAGTAGCCCTAAAGTATTAGAAATCGTGTTATAGTCCTTTTAGAGTATAGAAAAATTCTTCACTCTAGACTACTTAAAATTGGTTAATTGATGAATTTTCAGTATTTTAAAGATTATTTATATAATTTCATTATTTAAAAAATTATTTAGGATAAAAAATAATAGTTGAGAGATGGTTCAGTCTTAAAAGAATCATATTATAATTAGTTAATAAGGTGTCTCACAATTTATTTCTTCAGTGTCTGTATATGATATATCTTTTGAATGAGAGTCAATGATTAATCTTTCAAAAAATAAGATCTATTTAAAAAAATTAATTTTTTCTAACAAATGTTCTTTCATGTATGCAAACTTAAAAAATAGACACTTTTAAAAATCACGTGTAGATATGAATATGTTGCCTCCATAACACACTAGATTTACTAAGGTGTCACCCAATTGATAACCGACATAGATGGGCCCTGAAACCCAAGACTTGTTCCAGCCCAGCCCATGAGTGCCTGACCCGACTCTTCTTCTTTGCGATTAAAAACTCGAAATCAGTGAAAATGAGTAAATCCCCCAACGCATCTCACAGAACGGAGAACGAACGAAAGAAAGAGAAAAAGTGTGCGGAAGAGAGAGATAAAAATGGTCGTCGAAGAAACCCAAAAACCAACCCAAACAGAGGAGCAAAACCCTAGCAGGGTGGCCAACGACGACGACGACGATCTCGAGGAGGGAGAGATCCTCGACGGTGACGACGACGGCGCCGCCGCCAATTCGAAGCCTCCGTCCGCCCTCCTCCGCAACCCCCACCCTCTGGAGAATTCGTGGACCTTCTGGTTCGACAACCCTTCCGCCAAGTCCAAACAAGCCGCATGGGGAAGCTCCATGCGACCCATCTACACTTTCGCATCCGTCGAGGAGTTTTGGAGGTCAAGCTTCGATCTTTCCTCTTCCCTTGACTTTTCCCCCAATTTTCCCCTTTCTGGGTCCCACCCTAATTGCTTCTTTCTCGGTTCTTGGAAACTCTTCACTGAATTTGCCGTTGTTTTTGTTTTCAAATTTTCAGCATTTATAATAACATTCACCACCCTAGTAAGTTGGGTGGGGGTGCGGACTTCCATTGCTTCAAGCATAAGATTGAGCCAAAGTGGGAGGACCCTATTTGTGCTAATGGTGGCAAATGGACTATGACCTTCCAAAGGGGGAAATCTGACACCAGTTGGTTGTATACGGTATCGTTTTAAATTAGCTTCTCATGATGCAATACTTGTCATTTCTTTTTGGGGTTTAATTTATGAATTTTGTTAGAATGCAATGAAATTGTCACTAATTGTCATGTATGATTAGTTTGTTACTTTTTGTAACAAGTACTTTAAATGTCTGAGTGGGATGATATAGAAGGATTTCTGATTGCTTGATATTGTAAAAATGTTTACGAGTTTCTGACGTTGCATGATAGTTAAAATCTATTGCTGAACATGAATGATGTGAGAAAATGGTCAAACTCTGTCACGGATGTTTCTGTGAAAGAAAATTTTACACTAGGTGTGCATGAGTTAGATTCTTTATTCATTATCAGACAAGTAATGGTGGTGATGTTTTTGTTTTTGTTGCTTCAAGTTGTTGGCGATGATTGGAGAACAGTTTGATCACGGAGATGAAATTTGCGGAGCCGTTGTGAATGTCAGAAATAGGCAGGATAAAATTGCTCTTTGGACTAAGAATGCTTCCAATGAAGCTGCTCAGGTTACATTCTTTTTCATTTATTTATGTAGTTTTTTGCAGTTTCTCTATTAGAAAAAGGTCTTTATTTTCAATAGAGAAACTTTTAAAAGCACTTCTAACTTGTATCCAACTCAGACTCTATGTTCTGTCATGAATATTGAGGAATGTGTACTAGCCATACCTCATCTAATTTGCTCTGGAATTTTCCGAACTTTCTGTAGTTGCACTGAATGATGAAAATAATACAAAACTCCGTGATATGTTATACAAAGGGTCTTTGGTGCCTGAGACTGTATCTTTGGTGTACTTTTGCCCTGAAGACATGTTTGGGAGATGAACTTAATTATTTATTAGACAAGCTCTTATCAAATGAAAACTTGTTAACAAGTTTGAATGTGAAACTTTCTGAAAATAAAATATTTTGATAAGTTTTTCCATGAAAGCTTTTTAAAAAGAGCTTGTAAGCTTTCCAAAAGTCCCCTAAATCATGTCTCTCAAATTCTTCTAGCAAATTGATGGATGTCTAAATTATTCTTCTGGCAGGTGAGCATTGGAAAACAGTGGAAGGAGTTTCTTGATTACAATGATTCAATTGGCTTTATATTTCATGTGAGTAGAACCATCTGTGTGTTTATGCTTTTTGTGTGATACTTCATCTCCAGTTGGGCTAACTTTGTTTCCTTTTTGATATCTTCAGGAGGATGCAAAGAAGCTTGACAGAGCTGCTAAAAGTAAATACGTCATATGAAGTGTAAATGAAGGATGCGTCGCATGAAGTGGCATTTAGATGCCTAGTTTTTCCTCCTACATGCAGCTGGGCTGAATTCTAAGCCTTTTGGTCTCTCATATTTGTAGTACTTTCGTATTTGTTGTGTACGGAGAATATTTCATACTAAAAAGGTGTTTCATCAATAATAGTGATTTAGCTTATTGACCGCTACCAAATGATTGAGATTTCTACAATATCCTTTTCACCATTAAATCCAGCAATGACTGGAAGTGAATGTAAGCACCATGCAGAACGCAACCAGCATGTATACTCGGATTCCCCCCCCCCCCCCCCCCCCCCCCCCCCGTCCTTTCGTACTTAACGTAATCCAAATGATGAAACAATTTTAAAATTAGATTTTTAAATTTTTCCCCTTGTATAATCGCCCATCGTTATGTTTTTGTGTATGAAAAGGAGGGCGAAAGCACGGACGGAACTACAAAAGAATGAACTAGCAACGAGGCACAATCTAAAGGATACATGCCTAAGCTTAACCGGTGTCTGAGCAAAGTTAGCTGACAAATCAGTAGCTATAACATAGTTATAATCGTAACAAAATCAGTAGCTAATAATTGGGAAACTCTAACATCTCACTCCTTACAAAACTAAGAACGAACTGTCCACCATGATGGGAATAACAACACCTTTAATACATTTTATCCAATGTGTCTTTGATGTAGTACTTAACCTCATTTAAATATTACTAGTATGTAAAATTTAATTTCGTTGGATAATATTTACATAATCATAATTATATGTCAAACTTTTATGATTCAAATATTTATCCCTATAGTTTATAAATTAACATTTCATTTCCAATTTTATTTTTTATTCAACATACAAACATGTCTGTCAAGTGGAAGTACCCTTCATTTTAGGTCATTTTGTTCGAACCCACTATGGATTGTAAAACTAACTAATACTGCACTTTAAAAAAAATCATTTTTTACTTTGGGATGCATGTATAATCTTTTTTTTTTAATTAATTCATCAATTCATGATATAAAATTTGTCCTTTTAAAACTACACAATAAAAATTAAACTCAACTATTAAAATTACACAATTACAATAAAACTCAACTAATGATCAATCCAAGAGTTATAAACACAGTATAAGTGTGTTTAAATAAAAATTGAGTTTAACTCAACTTACTTTTACTTCAAAACAATAATTTTGTTATTTTTAAATTTGATGCATTGAGAAATAAAAATACATATTTCAATGTTTTGAAACAGATAACTAAACACACCCTATATCGTTCAAAGTGAGCCTCACAAACAATCAGCCTCACGAACAATCAAAACATCAGAAATTCCAACATCAGACTCGAATATTGCACGATTTCTTTCATGTTTAAATGTCAATTGAGTCTTAGTATATCCATGTAAACAAGTCTACTATGTCAAGTTTCGAAGATTAAAAACCACATCTTAAACTATAAAATAATTACTACTTAAAAAGGCCCAAATATTAAAGATAAAGGACTAAAATAAATATTTTAAAAAATAAACTAAAACAACTTTAATAAGATTAAGATTAAATATATATTTTAGCCTAAAATTTATTACATATGTGAAGTAATAAACAATGCACAGTAGATAAAGAAATACAACTATAGTACACGGCACCAACCACACCATTCACAATACCAGAAGCAGTCGCATCAACTTATTCAAGTGACACTAAAACGAGGCGTATAAAAATATTTTTTGCAAATAATTAAAAAAATTCCCTTTTTTGTGGCCATCTTTATCTTGACCTATTTACATCAAAGACACCACGTCTAATACTATATAGGAACGCATCAAGATTGTCAAACAAAATTGCAAGCGTGTAGTTACCTAATTCCCAAAGTGGACATAAAAGCAGATATAATCCAACAGTATGTGCACTTATAATGATTCTGTTACCCTTTCTAAAGGGACGTATATAAACACCTAGAGGTGGCCGAAATACATGAAGGTGTATCAGTTAAAAATTTCCCCTTCTTCCCAGCCTCCGTTCAATAACTCCTCATCTTCATCTGCGGTATACTCTTCCTTGATAAATAAACCAAGCCGCTCCAATGGGCTCTCAAATTTGGGTTTATCCAATGTATCCAACGCAACTTTGTAGCCATTTCTTCCTCCCACAGCCTTATAAGACAGCGTGCATCCACTCAACCTTTCAAGTTCTCTAATAATCTCCATATTATGTTCAATATCAACAGTTCTTTTCATCTGCAAAGGAGATCAAAATTAAATACTCCTTTTGAAAACTATAAAAAATTCAAGTTGCAGAAAACGCATAAATCATGAATAAAACCTTTTCTATTGCAGCTCGTGCAGCCTCTCTTTCCTTTTCTATGCGTTGCCTCAACTCTTCCTCAGCCTTCATTCTTGCGGCAGCTTCAGCAGTTTTAATTTGAGCTTCGATCCTAGCTCTTTCTGTTTAGCAGACAGAATATATCATGAATAAGGGCTAATCAATAAATTCAACTATTGTTCTCATTGACCCAGCAAGAAATGTCACTTCAAATAATCTCCTCATAATTAAAGTATGGTAATCCATAAATGCGATTGCAATATACACTAATTATTTAACGGTACAACATGCAAAGGGAAATGCCAGTAGTTGGTACCACTGAAAAATTATGACATCACAGTTTGACCATATATTTATACAAGCTAAAAGGAAAAACTGAATCTTGATGACTTTATTGTCTTGATCGTAATATTAAATTAAACACCAATTTCTTCATTAATTGACAGTAGATAGTCCCCCAGTTAATATAATCATCAGTTCACGTTATCTTATTGACAACCAACCCAGAAACGTAATACCTGAAATATATTTATATCCCCATATTAATTATTAATTTAATCTTGTATTCTTAAAAAGCCTATTCTATATGCATATTACAATTGTAACTTTTAAACCGCATAACAGATATGAACTACATGAAGCGCCTTCCTGTATAGAAATATTAAGTACAATGGAAAAACATAACAGAGGCAAATGATGTTACTGACAAGCATTCAAAATTCAAAACAAGTATACAGGATATGTTTCTAACAAAAAAGTTTCTAGAGTCTCAAGTAATGGATACAATATTCACCTTCACGCTGAATCCTTTCCAATCTCTCCTTTTCCAGCTTCATTTTTTGATGATTACCTTTATCACCCTAATTAAAAGTGCAATGACAATTAAGAAACCATACAGTATTCAAAAACGCTTTACAGAAGAAATACGACAAAGTACTGCAATCAAGACATCCTTCACATAAGCCTTACTTGCTGAAGAAGGGTCTTTTGTTGTGCTTTCAAAATGGTATCTGCAAAGCGACTTTTAAGCATAGCAGCACGAAGAGCCTTTTTAGGAGACAGCTGTAGAGGCAAAATAGGAGTGCTCCATACTAAAACCAAAAAAAAAACATGGTCATTAGCATTATACCAACTCACATACAACAGGTTGCTAACAGCACTTAACTGACTAAAACATATTAGACAGGGAAGCTCACCTTCCCCTGAAGTGGCGTCAGTAGTAGTTACACCCTGAGAACTTGGACAAACATGTTCGCTGTCCAAAGAACTTGCAGTCCCTTCGCATAATATCAACATGAAATACACCAAATCAGCATGAAAGAGAAAGGTAGAAGATAACTTCCCAAGTTTTAAATTCTTCTCACCATCAGAATCAGGATCTGATTTCTTCTCCATAGGAGATGTACATTTAGTCAGGCAGTCCTGGACATGGACAAGATTTTTCTTAGATTTGCAAGCAAAATAAATTTCTAAAAGCTACAACTAATTTGGCTAGTGATATTGATAATACTATCATTAATACTTGTCTCAGAGAATCGGCGCCACTTGCAATTAGGTCCCTTCCTTCATATCCTTCGGATGATATATCTAAATCAGTGCACAAATACAAGTCAATTATGCAACAAATGACACATCAGAGAAGCAACCAGAAGATTTTCAAACTACCTGATTGCACTCGAGTTGAATTGCTAGGAATCACACAATGGCATGTGGTATCGCCACAAATGCTACACTTGCATGTGACAAGACGCAATGAAGAACAGGCCTTTCGTGTGCCAGGAGGCTGTTCCCCATCATGGTTACCTTTGCTGCCTATAGAATACACAGCTATTAGCTCCTTTACAGAGCCAAAAACCTGCACACTACTCTTAATGCATCATACCTTTGCACAAGTCTTTCTCAATCAACTTGCAAGGAATCTGTGACAATTTTGCTGCCTCCACCTACAAACGAAACAACGCCAATATATTGACATTTTTAAAACAATTAAACCACATAAACAAAAGAAATATGCAGCCATACAAAGGAAACCATAAAGAACAAAGTTGGCAGATATCAATTTTATTTCTACAATTCCAGTAAATATATTGTATCCTTGCATATTACAGTAAGGCTCTTCCCCCTCACAGAAAACAATACTTACTCTAGCATCTTTCGCACCCAATGACCTAATCTTATGAATCCCTTTGTGTTCAGATACTTGTGTCTTTCTGGGCAACAATTCTTTATGCTGGAGATGCACCCCATCTAGACTTTGTCTCCCAGTTTCCTTAGTTGTTCCAGTCAAACTTTTACCGTCTTCATCTTCACACTTCCATTTCTTACCAAAGTCTTTCCATTTTCTGTCAAATATTTTTCTGAGTTCATTCGCCATCAAATAAACATCATTGCCAGGAGGATTATATGTCATGGCATTTGAGAAGGTCAGTCTCACATCAGCTGCAACCTCCTCAATGTCAGAATAAAGATTTTTCTCCAGCTTAGATTTAATTGTGCCCAAATCCATTGGATGTGATATGATTGTAAAATAATCTGGAATATTCAACGCTACAGGATCAACAGGTTTACTAAACACCCAACCGTACGAATGAGATATTAAACTCTTCACTAATGTAACACACTGCATTGACCCTTTTCGATCAATCCTCTGCCTTTTCACCTTTTGGCCATCAATACTTGGTGGTGGTCTCCTCTTGTTGGAATTCGACACAGAGGACTTTCCATTTGAATTGAAGCACCTGTTATCATCAATGTGAGACACTTCCTGCCCATACTCACATTTTGCCCCAGAATCAACCTCTATCCTTTTAGTTGAGAACTTGATCTTCAATTTTGTACTCGGTACTATAGTTTCTGTGGCAATCATTGTGATGAAAAAATACAGGCGGTGCAGGGACACCCTCCAAATCTCCAAGCCCGGACAAAACCACAAAATTCCAACTCCTTTGGGACAAAGGAATCAGTCAAGCAAGCAATGCTTCCATCTGAAGAATAATCACCTGCCCACCCCCAAATAGTCACATTAAAAAAATAAAGGAGGTTGCTAACAATCACACGAATAACTTGCGTATTTCACTACCATAAGGAGAGAGGAAAAAATAAATAAAAGCTAACCACCATGCACAAATACAAGACAAAAATCCACTACCAATGGAAATAAAGTGGATTTTTCCAAAAATTGATAAATTACGAATTACAAATAGATCATGTACTGCTAGATATGAAAGGGGGAAATCTTCCACAGCAATTAATAATTTTCCCCCAAACCTGAATTTTTTGAAAGAATTTAATACAGACTAAGAGTAATTGGATTCGATTAAAGGACGTGCATACGTCTCTATTTTCCCCGCCCCACCAATTTCAGTAAAGACGTGGAAGCTATACAAGGCAGCTTCTAATATGACGTGAATAATTGCGTCAGCGAATTCAATCCAAACATGAAAGTAATTCACCAAAAAGAAAAGAAAAATTCAGGAAAGCAATTGGAGAAGGAATAATAACAGCCCACACAATTAACACCGAACAGTGATACACGAAACATATCATGAAGCTCGTCAAATCAACAAAGAGAAGCAAAACTGAGGTGAATAAGGAAATAAAAAAGAAAAGAGGAAGAAAGCGAATTAGAATTATGGAAAGGAGAATACCTGAATTGCATGAGAGAGGGCTGGGAAGCCCCTCTCGCAGATCGACGCGAAGGAAGAAGAAGAAAGAGTGGCGCTGCAAAAGACACAGTGTGTGCGTATCAGTGTGGTTTCTAGGGTTTTTACTTATCTACGCCTTGACTTTTCCTTTTCCTTTTCCTTTTATTATTTTTGGATTCGCCTTTTTTGTTTTATTTCTTGCCCTTTACTCCACCTTTTTTTTTTCTTTTATAATTTACTGTATTCAATTTAATATCTATTATCTATTTGGGTGCCAATAAAAAAGGAAGCAAAATATTGCAATTGTATTTGTTCCGATTTGATTTGAGAATTGAGAGCATGGAAATATCTAGAGAGGAGACGATACAAAGGCAAACCTTTGATAATGACATGAACGCTTTCAGATTTGGGCTTCCTCGCCAGCCTGGAAACTCAATGTTATTGTATACCGGTTATGGAATTAATAGCGTAAAGACACCGATTGGATATTTAACCAATATTTTATTTCTTTCTACACCAAATATTTAATCTTGTTTAAGCCATAGTAAATATATATCAAAATATTTAGTTCTTTCTAAAAGTGAGTAGGATAACAGAAGAATAAGTTACTAATAATGAAAAATATATATACAGATCTCTCTCTAAAACCTCAGAATTTATGAAAAAAAAAATTATTTCTCAATATTATTTAAGGTCAAGTAACAAATCAAGAAGATAAGTAACAACTTTTAAATGACTAAGTTAAAAAGATAAGATAATATTTGGTCTAAAATACCAAGTTAACAAGAAAAAATTTAATTCAAAATAATTTTAATAAGCCACTAAAATATTTTTTTAAATTACAATCAAATAAAAAACATTAATATTTTTGAAATTCACTCAAATATACAATAATATTCCACATATTTCAAAAAGATTAAAGAAAAAGTTTTGAGAAATCTAAAGAATTTTCTCGTTTTTCATCCTCTTAGATGTAATACATTAGGGGTGTGCAAAAAATCCAAATTGATCCGAACCGATCCATAACCGAACCGATCCATATTGAAAAATCTGATCCATTTTGAAAAAAAATCCGAACCGAACCACTTTATAAAACCGGTTCAGTTATCCGATCCATTTTTACAAAGTGGATCGGTTCGGTTCGGTTTGGTTTTCTAAAAAAAACCGATCCATATGTGAGTAAAAAAGTGGATAACTGCACCGCACCGAACCGATCCAATTTAAAAAAAACCGATCCATATTTTAGAAAAACCAAACCGATCCACTTTATAAAAAATGGATCAGTTAACCGATCCACTTTTATAAAACGGTTCGGTTCGGTTTGGATCGGTTTTTTCAAAAAACCGATCCATGAACACCCCTATAATACATTGAACCTAATGTAACAAACTATATGAACCAAATCTAAACCAATAAGAATTAACACAATGCAATTGATATAGTAAGTTATATGAACCAAAGACACTTGACATATGTTAGAGGTCTATCAATCACACTACACCCTCATAATCATTATTGTGTGTTTGATAAGTTATGTGCGTGCTCAATATTCATACGTGCCATAGAGATATTGTCAAAATCTCATGTAAGTAACCCCACCCGACATTCATATAAATGATTTTATGAAGTGTATGTCGCAAATCATACGTCATTTATAAGGGATGTTAAACTATTAAAAGTTTTATAAGTTGTCAAGCTTTCTCATAACCTTATAAAGCTTTATTATAAACTTTTTATCCTCGCATTAATGGAGTTCTAACACTTTTTTCACATCACATGAAGAGACTAAAAATATTAAAATTGATTAAAATCAATTTAGTGTTAGTAGAACTAACAAGTAATTTGTTCTTACTCATATGAACCTTATTCATAATATTTTTAATCACAAAAGTTAGGTAACCACCACTTGTTTGTTTTCAAGTAACCTAATAAATTATTGTTCGCCTTGATTTTTAATATAACAATATATTCCTTGAGAGTTTAAGTCAAATGATCGATCAAATTCATTATTGACTTCACATGATTAATAGATTTTAATCTTTCTAATTAAGCAATTGTTTTAACACGTTATTTTCAATGTTATATTCTCAATAGAATATTTACTAAGATTTTTCAACCACTCAAACTCATAATCAACCATCTCATGAATAATAAACTTTGACTCAATAATTATTTATTTGGTTGATCTCAAAATAATTACATTACAACTAACTTTAGTGACATAACTACTATTGAATTCTGTCTCATTTTGATCAATAATTTAATTAATCATCATTATATTTCCAATACAATGGAAAATTCGTCGTGTTGAATACCATTAATTTATGGTATCTCTATAACATTTCATGATATGTAAAAATTTATAATACGAAGAATTTCACATTAACACTATAGTCAAATAAAAAAGAAAATTTTTACTTAGTTCAATATTTCATGTTATAAATGATAAATGCTTTCAAAAGTTAAATTGGAGAACTTACATTTCAAAAAGTCGACAAAAGTTTTGCCTCATAATACTAACTAAAAATTACAAGTTATAGATACTATTATCAAGTCTTTCAAATCTTTTAACATTGTTCTTTTCAAAAATCATTGTCACAAACAAAAATATACACCAAAATTCTTAAACTATGATAAGATACATTTAATGTCTCAACTTTTAAAACTTGGCATTTTTTATATCATATCATATCTCAATTTCAAAGGCTCACAAAAATTGAAAGTTTAGTTCAGTCTAAGAATTATGTATCAAAATCAAATTTAAACTTGACATTCGCTTTATTAAAAAATCTTAAAACTTCCATTCCTTTTTAAAAAAAAATATCAACATAAATCTTACCAAAGTCTTCCCATTTTCTTTCAGATATTTTCTGAGTATATATATCAGCCATCAAATAAACATCATGCTTAGGATGATTATATGTCATGGCATTTGAGAAGGTCCCTCTCACATCAGCTGAAAACTTCTCAATGTCAGAATAAACATTGTTCTCCAATTTAGATTTAATTGTGCCCACTATACACAGATAACATATACGTATTTCACAACCATAGGAAAAAATAAAAATAAAAGAAGAAGAAGAAGAAGAATGAAACCACTGTACGCATATACAAGACAAAAATTCACTACCAATGGAAATAAAGTGTTTTGCAAAAATTGATAAATTTCGAATTACAAATAGACATTGCACTGTAAGATATCGACAACAATTTTGTAAGAATTGCATCCAGATTAATGTCTAGCGTGATGTGCATGTCCTTATTTTCACGCCAATTTCAGCAAAGGCGTTGATAATATGCAAGGCTGCGTAAGTGAATTCAATCCAAACATGCACGTAATTTGAAAAGAAAAAAAAAATTAAGAAAGGAATTTTAACGTCTCACACCATTCACACCAAACAATTATTAACGAAACATGTTTTCAGGCACAGAGAGAGAACCAAAACTCGGCTGAAAAGGAAATAAAAGGAAAAGAAGAAAACGCGAAATTAAACGGATCGAGTTCAGCATTAAAATAGAATTAGGGTTTGGAGGAGAATACCTGAATTGCATGAGAGGGCTGGAAAAATAGTGCGTGTGACGAGGGGTTGGAAGCATACTCACTACAACATAGTCGATCTATTTCAATAATTTTATACCCAATACTAAAATTTTGAAACATGAATAAATTAGTTATGAGATACAAATCTGGTATTTATGTCAATCAATATTATACACCGTGTGATTTTCTTTTAGTGAGTGTTTGGTATGCAAAATGTTTTTACTTTCTTTGAAAACCTTACATCAAAAATATCTATTTCTTTAGTAGCTACTAGCAGAAAAAATACACTCCGTGCCTCCATTGTATTAAAAGAAAAAAATAAAAAAATAAAAAATAAAAAATTACTCATAAAAAAAGTAATTATTGAAAAATAAATAAAGGATAACATGGTTCATGTAAAAATAAAAATCAAAAGTAGTTATTAAAAGTGGTATTCCCTTTATATATTAGTATAGATTCATTAGTTTCAAGTTCTTAAATTTGATTAAATAATATTTTTTTCTAATTTTTTAAAATAAAAGGGTATAATGGTTAAAAAAAAGTAGAGACTAAGATAGTTACCAAAAAGGGTATCCCCTTTATATATTAGTATAGATTTAAAAAAAATCAATAATATAATTTTTTATAACCATTTTTATCCCATTTTTAAAAACAAAATCTTATGAAATTGAGAATCCAACTTAGCTAAGGAAAAATTTTAATACATATAAAAAGATAACAATATCTTTTTTAAAAAGAGAAAATCTCTCTCTCACTCTCACTTTTCTTCTCTCCCTTTTTCTCACTCTTATTCAAATTCTCTCTTTGTCTCTCTCACTCTCACTCCCCCTCTCCCTTTCTCTCCCTCTCATACCTTTATTTCTCTTTTTTTCTTGTATATTATTAATTATTGACATTGTCAATTTTAATAATGTTATTAAATTCTATTTTGTTTATACAGTTTAATAATACTTGTAAAAAGTATTTTGGAAAATACTTTCTAAAAGTATGTTAAAAACACAATTTACAAAAATATTTTTCAAAACACTAATTTTATTATTCCAAAAAGTATTTTCTTGAATGCTAAAATTATTTAAAATATTGAAATGTTGTACTTTTTAGATGTGTAAAAAAGGGAAAGTGCTTGAAAAAAAAACAGATATTTGGCTTAACACTTTTGAATTGTTGACAAAGCCACATGCTTATAATATTGTAGGATACTAGTTCTACATCTCATATGCGTGTGAAAATTAAAAGAAGGAAGGAATAGGGTTGAAAACTAAAAAAGAAGGAATAAGAGAATAATGTAAAAATCAAAAGAATTAAAACTACTAAATAGAGAAAAGAAGAGAAAGTACATGTAAAAATTGAAAGAAAAGGAAAGGAAATGTGTGAAATTTTTTTTTTAAAAAAATACCAAATTAAACGTTAAAGGAGTGAAATTAAAAAATATTTATTAAAAAAAAACAAACGAAGTGTACTCATTAAAAAAAAAAAGTTGTATATATCATCAACTATTTATTTAAACAGTGGACAATGTCTTGCAGTCGTGCTTTCAGATTTGGGCTTCTTCGGCCCTTTTCAAATTCTTTGTACCCAGCATGGCAAATTAGCAACTCCTTAAGATATGGGCCATTTTTTCATTTATGGTCATGTTATATATATATATATATATTACGAAATTGGAGACGTTAGGGGATGAATCATGTAAAGATATTAATTGGATTTTTTAATATAAAATATCAAACAACTTTATTGATAATTAATTTTTGTAAAAAAGTTTAATTAATCATCAACTCTTTTTTTTCATACATAATTAGATATTTAATCCTATTTAAATGGTATGAAATTTTTTTATACATTAGGTATTTAGAATCTTTAATCATTTTAAAAATATTTAAAAACTTTAAACATTACACCAAAATTTACTATAATGATTATTATTTAATAACAATAAATAATTACCTCTATTTTATTATCTAATAAAAGTACTAATGGCTAATAAATAATAGTTTTTAACAGTGATTATTAAAAATAACTGATAAAAAATAAGAGTAATTTTTAATTCATTTTATTAGAAAAAATTTAAGTCTCACATCAACTAAAGATAAGATAATTAAAGTGTATATAAATAAAGGATAATTCTCACTTTATAAATTAGTTTTGTAGAATTGAGTTAATCTTATACCTCATTATTCTAAGATGGTATAATCATCCATCATTTTATTCATGAACTCAATATAAGTAGAGAACAATCTTCACCTTACAAATAATTAAAGAGAATATAAACTAAAATTTATTTCTTAAACCTTTAGTAATAATAATAATAAAATATATATAAAATGTCAGTAATTCTGCGGCTATTTTATTATCACTAAAAAAATATTAAATACTATTAAAACTCTATTGTATTGTAATGAAAGTATGAAACAAAACATTATGTATTATTGACTATACAAAAATAGAAAAATAAAAAAAAAACATTTAATCTTATTTAAACGATATGTAATTTCAATATACAACAAATATTTCATACAATATTTTATCATTTTAATAATATTTAAAAAATTTAATCATAATATTAAGTAGTTGACTGTAAATCTGTAGTTACATAAGGTAAGATCAGTTATAAACCCATAAAAAGAATAATGCACCAAAAAATAATTTATCTTTTACTCTCTTTATTTGATAAGATAAGATTAGTTTAGCGGTTGAACTTTTTATATAATTTATATATATAAAAATAATTTATCTTTATGTTTTAGTTCAGAAAAACATATTTTATCTTTTAGTTAAGATAAGATTATTAGATTGTGGGTACACATGTTATAAGTCAAAAAAACTTAATAATACGTATATATTATATACAAATTTATCATGATATTCAAGTATTTGGTTCATTTTTTCATACAAGATTTTGGGTAGAGCTGTCAAAATGGGCCAGTCTGGCTCATGTGGCTGGCTTACCTTGACCCACTTTAAAAATGAGCCAACCTAACTTGGCTTACTTTTGATTTTCTAAAAAAAAATTGGTCCGGCCCGGCCCACCATGGGTTGGTGGGTTATACGGGCCACCCCACCAGCCCACCAAAATTTTTTTAAAAAAATTATCAACAAAATTCAAAATTTTAAATTAATTATAAATTAACATAATAGTCATAAAATTAGCATCATTAATAGTCATAAGTCATAATTCATCATACAAAATTAAATATAAATCATGATAAAAGTCCAAAATAAAAATTTTCAATATCCCATCATACAAAATTAACTACAAATTATACTTAAATTTTTATTACAAAAAAAATTGGTGGGTTGGTGGGCTACCCGGCCCACCACGGGTTCAACTCGAGTGAGCCGGGTCAAAGTAGGCCGCGTTGAGATATACCCACCTACTATAAAATTTTAATTTTTTTGGCCCGGCCCGGCCCATTTTCAAGGTGGACCGGGTTGGCCCACGGGCCCCAACCCACTTTGACAGCTCTAGTTTTGGGTTTCAACTTCTATGAGTATTTGCCCATCACCCTATTTTTGTCCCTTGTCCGATGATCATAACGCCACCATTTGTATTAGATATCAATCGACCCTCTTTAGTTTTGAAACCTACAACTGAATTATAGGAAGACACGATAAGAGTGTAAGCCAGTCGAGTTGCTAAGGTTGGATTTTAAAAAAAATATTACACAAATCTATTTTAATCTAATTTATTAAATCTTGATCAAATTGAGTAATCAATTCAACCTAATCAAGAATGAGTTTAATTAAATTGGACTAATCGGATCAACATGATTATTAAATTTCTTTATTTTTATAAAAATTTAAATATTTCATAATCATTTAATATCTAATTGCAAATACAATATTATCAAATCCATAAAGCAAATAATATTACAAACTAAATTTTAAAATAAATTTGTTGATTTGTTATATTATTATTAACTCAAATAAGCAACATTAATATAAAATAAATTTAAGTAAATATGTTATATTGTTATAATGTTATCAGTTCAAAAACACAAATTCATTATTGAGCGAAAGTAACAAAAAGTATTATCTTGAGTAAGTGGTAATCCAAACACTAAATTATTATTATTAAATATGACAAGTCGGGTCACAAGTCAAAAATAAAAAATTTGCGACTTAACTCATACAATGTCAGATTATGATTGGGTCTGATGCAAGCACTTAACAGATCCAATGTGAACTCATTGAATCGATTTTTATGTTAGTTTGAATTTGCAAATTACTCATACCCAGTTATAATCCTAATAATTGTAATGACCTGACTTAGTTCATACATTGTACAACACAGCTACTAGGAGTGGAAAATGTCTAATTTAAGACTATGAATATACAAATACGAGAACATGTATTATGTTGCATGCATATAAAGGTAAACAACTCCCTAAATATGTGCACTATAAATACAGTAATCCGATAAATGTAAATTATACATCATAAATTGTTAGTTAAGCAACCACTATTATCTACACAAGTTTACCATCAATTGATAGTCAACAAAATACCCTCCAGCTCGTGTGCCACTGGTTGGCCTCTACAACAACACTGCAGTCCTATCCCTACCATGTTCCCATACCATGTATGATCATCGCAATCCACACCGTATGAAAACACGTAAGGGTAAACTAGAGTAAAAAGAAACAACACACACATACATATACATACATACACAACAGAAGAACACCACATCATCATCTCATCTTTAACACCACAACAACAAGACATCACAATATACAATACAAATCAACGCAACAACTTAAGTTCAACACAATAACAAATTTTAACACAGATTAACACAACACATGAACAACACAATCAACTCAACATATCATATGCTCAATACAACAATTATATGCGTCATCACACATTTTAACTAGGAGATATTTTGCATCACAGGATAAATAATTTAAGTGGCTTGACCCTATCGAACTAACAACACAAGATGATCTTTTTGGGATTGCTAGATCAACAACAAATTAGATTTAAACAACAACTCAATTTTTCATATGTCGCCACTTAAACAAGAAAGCCTAGTAGAATTGTCAAGGTAAAACAATTGGGTTTTGGGCCTATCATGACATTAGCTAGCTTAACCAAATCACCTATGAAATTAGTCCACAAATTATCCTCCAAGTATTATGCCCTTTCGATACTCAATTAGGAACTGAGTTTCCAACTTTGTACTTTACTCAATTGGTCGCTTTATACACACGTGTCTCGACCTTGCCCACAAATAATATCAACAAAGTCTTAAAGGAGACTCAACACAGCTATATGCTTCAATGGTTAAGTTTCCAATAATGGTTTTTTAACAAATTAGATTCTTAGAGCACAACACAATATCCACACGATGAGGTATGTAACTTTCGAAAATCTCTCCTCTAGTCCTAAGTGGTCATCATAGCTCAATAATACAACAACTTTTTACATAACACAACAACGAAATCAACATACAACTCTATATCTTAGAACTCAATCATCACTACTCATATTCAACTTCTTAGTCATCATACACCTCAACAACACATCAACATTATGCATATAAATCTCAACATAACTACAAAACTACAACATACTATTCAACTCAAATTTCAACTAGCAACTCAAAATATAATCACCAACATACAACTTATCAATATTCAACATGTAAATCTCCTTACCATACAACAACATCCGTACAACTTATTTATCATCATTTAACCATAAAACAACTCAAACAACAAGCTTTTAACATACAAGTCATTCATCAAGCAAACAACCAAATCAATTAGAAAAGAAATTTATTTGACTAAGTTCCTACATTCAACACAAAATCTCATGCTAAGTCTCAGCCTTTTAGAGGTACATCTCAACTTTCACACTTAGTGTGAAACTCACGCTCTTAACCTCCATCACACTCAGCATAAAATCTCTCATGCTAAGCCTCAACTTTCCAGAGACACTTCCTAATTCTCACGTTCAATGTGAAACTCACGGTCAATCCCAGAACTCAAATTCTTCAGCATCAATGAAGAGCATCCTAAATCTCCAATTTCTCTCAACTTATGTAATAACCCATACCTGCAACCTCAAACATTCCAATTTTCGCAACATATATCTCATAAATCAAAGGAAAAGCAATATGCATCAACCATAACTTAAGGAAATCATTAACTTTTTAACTTTTCATCAAGAACATCAAAATCTCAATTTTAACATGCAACCTACTTTGAATCCATCTCCACAACTACGAATTTCATAAATTCTATCAACATTATGTTCTTAATTCATTCAACAACCCAACATTTCAACTAAAACCCAAGATTCTAACTTTTCTTACCTCTGATCGAGGTAAAATTAGGGAAGAACTTCGAGCTACTCCAAGGTAGAAGGAAAAAGGAAATGGGCTCTAAGCTCCAACAACTAGAGTTTCACACCTACTGCATAGGATTCTCAACTCCAAATTGCTTTAAATCACCACCAATTACAAAGTCCCAAAGAAAAAGAAAACAGAGTCTTCGAACATGATTCTTCCCTTAAAAATCTTAGAAGAAGAAAGAGAAGTGTTTAGGTCCTCAAAGTTTCTCTCCCCTCTAAGTCATATGTTACAATAACAATCCAATCCAATCATATCATATTTTGACTACCTTATGAGCCCTAAACTTTCACATACTCACGAGTACATATCTTCCATTATTGATGAATCTACATGCCTAATTCACACACAATTGTCTCAACACCGTTTTGTAAATTAAAATGTAACTTATATGGTCAAAGAAATTTATTTATTAAAAATTCAACTATCACTACAAAAAAATTAGGATTTAACGAGGGTTATTTAGCTGGGGTTATCATAACCTCTAGAAATGTATGAAATTATCAAGGGTTTTATTAACCTTAGTTAAGTTTCAGTGGTTTATACTAAAATCCCAAGTAAATAGATGGATTTATTATGAACCCCCGTAACATTTAGATATTTTTTATTTAATTTAATTTATTCATTAAAAATTATGATTCCCACCTTTTTGTTTTTAATTATTTTTCATTTCCCCCCTTTTTTATTATCAATTCAATCATTTTTCCTAGCCCCTTCAAATCGCGCGTAACCCTATTTTTCCCTTTCTCCCTTTCGTTCTCTTCTCCACTTTCGTTCTCTTCTCCTTCCCTCTCCTCAGCTTCGGCACCGGCACCGCCGCCCGCCTCCTCCTCAATCTCCACCCCATCGCCGTCCTCCACGTCTGGGAGCTCGACCCCGTCGTCCTCCAGGTCGCTCGCAAGTATTTCAACCGTCGCTGTCCATAAGGAGCGTCTCTTCATCTACGTCGAGAACGCGCTCGACGCCGCTGTTCTCCCAAGCCCATTGTTCAGGCTGCACGACGCTCTACTGTTCAGGACAACTGCTTGCACAACCTTTTGCTGTTCCAAGAACGTTCTACTATTTGTGTAAGATCCTCTCATTTTTTTATTCTTATAAGATTTTTATATATAGCAATTATCATCATGTATATTCCATCTTAGGGAAATTTTATTTGGTCGTGCAACTGAGAGATTTGTGCGGAAGGGAAAATAGGGGGTTTTGTGGGGTTAGGTAATGATTCCCCTGTTCTTTGTTTGAACACTGAATTCTTGCTTTGTTATGGGATGATTAATAGTGTTGGCATTATGATGAGCATGGAGATCTCTATCGCAAGGTATTAGTAACTATCATTATGATGAGCATAGAAACTTAAAAGAGCTTTTTAGAGTGTCTTTATTAAAAATAAAGAGGTTTTTCCATTATAGAAACTATTAAAAACTCTTTTAAATTAGTATCCGAATAGACTGTTAGTGTGTTTAGTTCGACATGTTGAAACATTTGATTTATGTCATACCAAAAGCTATTCTGTTACTTCAGTGTTTTTATTTGATTTGACCAGAAAAATTGAGTGTGCATAGGTTAAAAACACTAGTCCAAACACCCTATAAGCAAATATGATAAACTCTTAATTATGCTATGCAAACATTCCACCCCAAGAGATTGTTTCAAATAATTGCTGCATAATTTTAACCAAGCAATCATTTTACATCAATCTCTTCAATTCACTACATTAGCATGATCGTGTTTAAATGAAAAGAACGATTAGGAGATTAAATTTGGCAATTTGTGTTTTGTAGTGAACTAATATAAATTTGTGTTACTTTTATATTTTATATTTTGCATCTTTATTACTTGATTTATTTTATATAATTATATAAAAAAAAGGTTATTATGTAATACTTATCTTGTATAATATTATATGTGCAAGTATAAGAAAATATTCTTTTAAAAATATGTATTATCGAAAAGTATAAGCTAGGAAAAATTTAAATTGTATTAATAGGGGTTGTATAACTCCCAACACATTCCTGGGGTTATAACCCCTGCTAACTTACAGGGGTTACACATGTTATTTAATGAGGGTTATAAACACACATTCACTACTACAAGATACATATTTTACATCGGTTCTCTAAAGGCATTTACATCGGTTCTAAAACCGATGTAGAATAGAGCGACGTAAAAAATATACACATTTTTACATCGGTTCTGAAAAACCGATGTAGATTTAAGCATAAATCTACATCGGTTCTCTGGAGAACCGATGTAGATTTATTCTTAAATCTACATCGGTTTTCTTGAGAACCGATGTAGATTGCATTTTTTTTTTAAAAAAAAATTATGCTTATTTTTGCACCAATAGAGCCACAACAGAGCCACACAAAAAAATTATGCTTATTTATGCAATTTACCACACCACAACAAACATAATAATAACTTTTATAAACATCAATCTTCAGCTAGATGAGATCTAAGCAAACATAACTAAATTAAATAATTACAATAAAGAAAATTTTCCATGCTACCATCTACAAAATACAAAACATAAGGTGCAGAACTTTTTCTCATGCAAGCTTTTCAATTTTATCAGATCTCTTTAGTGCCTGAGATTCCGCAGTTCCTGGGGGCTTTGTCAAAAAAATGATTACACAATAAGAGACCAGTACATAAAAGACCACGAAACAGAGAGAGAACAAAAATGTTGGAATAATAAAGAGGAGGATCTGAAACAACATCTATCACACCACCTGGACTGCTGTTGACATCTCCACAATCTTTTTTCCCAAAAGTAAATTGAACAAATTTAAAAGTTGGCTTCTAAACATTTGTTATGCTCAAGGAAAAATAGGTGATAATAGATATTGAAGAGTTGAAAGTAAGACAATTATTTGGTGTAATTTACCATTTAAGATAATAATTATGGTGCGCACCTGTTTAGAAATGGATGTCACAACTCAATGGTTCTCACTAAACTCAGGATTATAGATGAGAAAAAGTGGAAATCAAAAATAAGGAATCCTCTTTAAAATCATAGTATAACTATTCAGATAGAAGAAATCACCAAAATCACCAAACTTTGATAGAAGGGCTTGAATATCCATTCCCATGCCCCTATCATCATCATCCCAGTCCCAGTAAGACCCAATTGGTTCGTTTCCTACTCCTGTGAATTGTTCACCTCCATGAAACCAAAATCAGACATGTAAGCATCTTGCACTGGAATGTTTGTAGTTGTACTTAACAATTTTGTCACTCCAGTTCGAGGCCGCTTAGAGCCCTGCAGAGAGACAAAGAGACTTGAATCTAAGTTGAACAGAAAAGTTTTAAGCAAAACTAGTTGATTAGCTTACAACTGGTTTCTACTTATTCTGCTATAACCAAATCTAGATCTGACTAACTTGAATGGGTAGCTATTGCAATATGAAACTAAAAAGTATGGGAGTGTCATATGGGGAGGTTACTGGAATTTTTTCCCTAATAAAAGTTAACAGATCTAACAAAAGTAACAATGATTCATAATAAAAGGGCAAGCATGAATTAATAATATTAAAGTAGACAACTATACTATAAAAAAAATAAAAATAAAAATAAGAGTCTGTCATTTGGTCGTATAAAAGAGAAAATTACATTTTCTATGAACAAGAGAAAAATACAATATTCTCGTAGCCTTTATTTGTTGAAATAGATGAATCAACAAAGGAAACAAAAAGATAAAACATATTTTTTAATATTAGCATATCTTATTTATAGGATTAAAATAATACATGGTTTTTATAAGAATTATATTTTGTTTAAAATGTTTTTAAGTTATATATTTTTAATTTTACGCTACAAAACTTATCTAAAAAAAATATGATTATGATCTGAAAAAAAAAAAAAAAAAAAATATATATATATATATATATATATATATATATATATATATATATAGAAAATCTAACAATGAGCAATATGCTGTGAAAATATTTAGCCCTTATAAGTTTGTAGCTAATTAAATGCATAAAAATGGGATGTGGAGTAGTTTTTGGTCATCTTTGGGCTTCGCTGTCATTTCAACAAATCATTGGGTAATGAAATGCAATTTACTCTTAAAAGAATTATATTCAGCCTTCCCAATGATTTATTTATATATCAGCATCTGAGCATAATACAACCATTATTCACTGCAAGGAGGAAGAAACATTTACTGAAAAAATGTATACTTGTTGTACATGGACAAATGACAAACATCGGGTTTTTTTTTATCAATAAATTCTAATTATATAGGTAATGAGAATCAAAATGAAATAAAAGTTGAACAAATTTTAGTGAAACAGTCCAAATTTCAGACTGATTTGATCTGAAATCTATACAATACATAATCCTTAAATTTAGAGCAAGGTGCAAGAGGATGTATGTTCTACTAACTTGATGAATTTGGTCCTCACATTTATGATAATTGGTGAAATTAGTCTTTCATCCTAACTCTATTAACTTTATTTACTTGTCTGTCACATGTCTGCCACGTTAAGATGTGACAAACAACTAATCATCACATAGCATTTAGCATTAGGAATTAGTTTCACACATTATGTTAGAGATGTGAGAAAAAAATTTATTGCTTTTAAAGTATAGAAACCAATTAAGATCAAGTTTAGTCAAATTCTCAAGGCTTAAAAACAAATTATACCTTAGGTTATTTAATAGTATTATTACCTTTGAGATAAGCAATTATTGCTGTTAACTATAAAACTGGTAACATCTTGTTTTTGCCCTTATGTAACTTAACTGTACCGTGGAACAACACGTGATTTACCTGAAAATGAAATAAAGGTGATAAAATGAAAAAAAGAAAAGAAAAAAGAATGTACACTGTCCAAGAGAGAAGCATAAAGCGAAGAAAGTGAGTGTAAATCTATTAACTAACCTTCAAATTATTAGAACATATCATCCAACCTCTGCCTGTAAAGAGCCAAACGCTGTGGCCGGGTAATAACATTGTTAGTAAATTTAAATAATAGCTGTGAATAATGAATACATTTTGAAGTGTATTCTTTCTATCTGTTTCTTATGGCTGCAAGTGCCATTTCATCTTTCCAAAGCAACAAACATCAATTCTTATATCAAAACTTCTACAATGCTAAAAGAATCAGCATCTTATCAAAATGGAATGAAATATAAAAGGGGATATGGATGCATACCCTAGTGTAGGCATAAACTCCAGCTTCAGTTGGTCCTATTGGACTCCCCCTTCTAATGAATCTTCCTTCTTTGAAAATATAAAGCATTGGAATTCCAGTTGACAATTCTAAACTAATCACCTGTCAAAAGATGACACAAAAAGAATCATGACTATTATGTCATGTGAACATAGAAGTTGCCATAATTATGAATACTTAAATCACCTCTTGGGAAGTTAGTTTGTCAAGATACATAATAATGGATCTCAGGGAATTTCCATGGGCTGCAATCATAATATTCTTTCCGGATAAAAGTTGAGGTTCAATCTGCAGTATAATGTCAATGGAATCAGTTCCCGTATAAATGCAATAATGACAAATTTTAACACACATAACACTGATTAATTTTTTTGATGATAGAACTTATATGGTCTTTCTAAATTTTCATAAAAAGGAACCTTGATACAAAAGACTAAACCACCTACTTGGTCTCTAAAATAGGCAACTGCTCTTTCAGCACACATTTCCAAACTTTCACCATTTGGGGGAGGTGTGTCATAACTTCTACGCCACTCATGTACTTGTTCTTTCCCATATTTGTCTGTTGTTTCTTGCTTATTGAGACCCTGTAGTTCCCCGTACCTGAAATCATTACAAGTATAGCTTATAGATTATATGCTGTACACAAGGTTGTAAAGCAGTAATAACAAACGATGAAAGTAGGAAACAGATTACTACATTCTTTCATTCAATTGCCAAGCTACTATGACTGGAATCGATTGCTTTTTTGTATCTTCACTAAAAACTTGACTCCATTCCCTTGCTTGTTCACTCTCATTGCGCATTATGATAGGCACCCACAGAAAGTTTGATAAGTAATAGTTTAGGAAAAGGCATTTGAATACTATATTGTAGAAAATGAAAACAAATAGAGTTAAATTCCCCTGCCTTCATAGTTAAGCGCTAGCCGTTTGATATTCCAAATCCAAATGTCACTTTCAAGAGGAGTATCATACATAAAAGAGTTACAACATATTTTTCCCCTATTCCATCAGTTATTATCGCTTATCACACAATTCTCTTTTCTTTAATATAGAAATAATTTAATGAAATATAATTTCTCTATGAAAGATAAATCATAGAGGTTCACCTTCTCGATCTAGAGAAGCTTATTTAAGAAGCACTCCAACTAACTAATCATTTGCTTTCTCAGAATATAACTACATATTGAAAGATTTATAATGGTAGAACAAAAAGACTTAGTTGCTCTGCAACAGATTAATATAGCAACAAAGGTATGGAGAGTACCTCTATTATCCGCAAAATTGGAGTGATAGTGCAAGCGCGTAGCCTCAAGCAACTTGGAAACAACATGAGCACTCTCGGAAGCCTTGAGAAAATGATCATTGAGATTAGCAAATATCTGCTGCAGATTGACGGAATGCTTCATAGAACTCGGCATCTGTTGCTTGATCTTGGTGCCCTTGGGCGGAGGGGTCTCCATCATTTCCTCAAGCACAGGAACAGGCTCGGGCTCAGGCTCGGGCTTGGGCTCAGGCTCAGGCTCAGGCTCAGGAACACGAAGATCCTTCTGAGGCGTGATAACCTGGTCCTCGTGAACAACCCTGGCGGGCTTTTCATGGAAGACCTTGGCCTGAACCTTGGAGAGGGCATCTTCTTCGGCGACATTGAGGGTGGGGCCAGCGATGTTCTCGATGGAGGGGAAGAAGTACTCCCAAGCGCCACTCTGGGGATCCTGCGGCATGGATTGGGGCCAGGGGGTTTGGAGGGAGAAGGGGGCATGCGAGGGGGAGCCTAGACCATTCCTACTTCGCTTAAAACCCTAAATATAAGCATATTTACATCGGTTCTTGCTAAAACCGATGTAGAATACTTCATTTTTACATCGGTTTTAGCAAGAACCGATGTAAATTTGCTTATATTTTTTACTTAATTACAACTTTGCCACCGCATATATCTTTTACATCGTTTCTTGGACAATCGATGTAAATATAGCGACGTAAAATAGTATTTTTGTAGTAGTGATTACTTAACAGAGGTTCGTAATCCTGGTTAATTACTAAGGGTTAAAAATCGCAATTATATAGTTGGAGTTACAAACCCTTGTTACTTCTTGGGGTTTCGAAACCGCAACTACATAGTCAGGGCTACAAACCTTTGTTAATTACTGGGGGTTAAAAACCTCAACTAATTAGTTGGGGTTTAAAACCGCCAGGAAATTTGCAATTTCCAGGGGTTTCTAAAAACCGCCGTTAAGATGTTCCTAGGGGTTAAAAACCTCAACTAATTAGTTGGGGTTTAAAACCGCCAAGAAATTTGCAATTTCCAGGGGTTTCTAAAAACCGCCGTTAAGACATTCCCTACGGATGATTTACCGGGAGTTTGTGCAACCCCTGAAAATGTGTTTAGCGGGGGTTATAACCCCGGTTAAATTCAAAATTAACCCCCATTAAATCTTATTTTTTTTGTAGTGTATAATATTACTATCATATATAAAAGTATTTATTTAATATAACTTTTTGTTATATACAATATGAATTTATGATGTGCATTACACAAAATAAAATATTAGTTCTACACAAATTTCTATAGATGTAAGAGACAAAATTTTGTTTAAATAAATTTCTCTATAAATATTAAAGAATAGAAAAATAATAAAGTAAAATAAATTAAATTTTTATATAAAGGGTAAAGTATGTTATTGAACCCTCAATATTTTTTTTTTGTTATTTTAGTTCCTATAAAAATTTAATATATTTTTAGTTCTTACATTTATTAAAAGTGGTGTAGTTTCGATCCTTCATTAGAGACTAAAATGTGTTTAGGAATAAATGTAATGAATAAAAATGTATTAATTTTTTTAGGACTAAAACTAACATTTAAAATATTTTTAAAAATAAAAAGTATATTTTATCCTTATATAAACTAAAATTGACTTACCGAGGACTAAACTTTTGTAAATCCCTTTTAATTTAATTTAAAAAAAAATAATTTTAACTTAATAAAAAATCATAATAAAATTTATTTTTAAATTTTCTTCTTCTATAACTATTTATATAAAAAAGAAATTATTCTAACAAGACCTAATTGCGTAAACTTCACTTTTTATTGTCTTTAATTTCCAACAAGTTCAGGAAGACAAGACTTCTTAATAAGTGATTTATTCTTTTGTTTGAGATTTTTTTTTTCTCGGAGAAGCTGGTAAATTTGCATTCAATCCTTTAACTAAGACTAACTTAGGACTATAACAAATAGTACATACAACATTAGACATGATTTGTTATGAATATCATTATAACTAAAAATGATGAGCTAAAGGTTGGGTCAAGTTAATTAAGTACCATTTACCAATATTTATTTAGAGTAACTTTTTTTCTGAGGCAAAATTAATCCCAAGTTTGTAGTTATATTTTCTAATGATCTAGTTATAAGATAGTGAATTTTAATGTATTACAATATCAAAAAATACATAATGTATACATATCCTTTACATATGCAAATGCTTGAGCTCAACATAAATAAAAAAAAAAAAATAAAAAATAAAAATAAAAAAAAAACTAACGTGTCTAATATGCAATGTAAGAAATAACTAGAGTCGCCCCTAACCCTACACGAGACAAATAGAAAGGCTCCAAGTATGACAAAATGAAAGAACTAGGTGGAGAATCACGGACCATGAAATCCCAATGTAAAAGGACCGAAAGCGAAACCTCTCTTGTTTATACTCTAATGACCTTATACGTGTCATAATCATTTCCCTAACTTTCCAAATAATACCAAGTAGCCCAAGCCATTAGTACACTTTTCCCCACACGAAACTTCCTCTCTAATATCTATCTATACGTGTTTTAGTTTGCTGCTATCGTGTGAAGAGAGAAGGAATTGTCGAAATGGATAATGCCACCGAATTATTCCTATGCTTTTTACACGTTTGTTGATGGATCTCTTCTGGACTTTCTTTATCAGAGATTCAAAAAATTATTGTAAACTGTGGAAAATATTTAACTTGTCTTTTAACGGACGGATAATGATATGATAGCATATTCTTAATCAATCCAGAGGAGAAAAAAAAGTGCAATTTCTATTTTCCACGTACAGAAAGCATTTACATTTATTTTATTCCAAATGATGAGCTAGCTAAAGAGTTCCAACATATGAGCTTTCAATACAATACTCTCTCTTGCCCCCATTCAACCAATTTTTTTATCCAACAAATACTTTATCAATCAAACATACTTTTGTTGTATCAACTTAATAATCATCAACACTTAAATAAAACAGCTGAAAACTGCTACGGGAACAACATTGTCTTGGTTTTAATATTGGCTACCTAATTATTATGTGGCTAAATATTGCTTGAACGTGACCCACATCTTCGTCTTCGTGTCAATCTCTGGATTTATATGTCTATCATGTTTTTAGCAAAAGAAAATATAAATGGGAGAAAAAGTCTGAGGCACATTTATTTCAATGACAAAGAAATGTATAAAAGTATTGTGTATGTAGTCGCGTTAAATTGGTCAACTATTCTGTTTTTTGAAGTATCTTCAACGTAGCAAAGAGATTAGTCATCATTATCGATTGTGAATACTTTAGAGATAAATAAAAAAAAATGAATGAATAACCGCGGTTTTACAACATATGCCAATTAATATCCATATATATTATATTTATGAATGGACTACTCATTCTTTTTTACAATTATATATCATATATATTTCATTTAAGATATATAATTTATATTAAAAAAAATATTTTTAATTATTAATAACTTATTTTTACATATTAAATTTTAATTCAAAAATAAATGATAAATTAAAATTGAATTAAATAATAAGTGATTTTAAAGTCTGTCTTTGAGTTACAGAGGATTGACCTCGTGCTCATAGGTTTGATTTTTTTTTTACTCCAACCGACCAAGCCCCTACCTCAATGCATTCATTTATGATAGGTTATGTTAACTTGTGGTATATCCAAAACCATAAAAATAAATAAATAAATAAAAATCATACTTACTTTTTTATATATATAAAAAACAACGGGATTTTCATTTTTTAAAAATTAAATATTATTTTCTTTAAAAAAAATTATTTTTATGTATCATTACTATAGTTAACCGCATATTTTAATGTGCAGGATAATTGAGTTCAAATGTTCAATTGATAAAACAAATGAAATTAAGGACAATCATAATTAATGATAATAATCATTTAAATGACATTATTTTGAATGAGAATGAAGATAATAAACTACGGTGTATATGTAATGAAACCTTAATTATGTTATTATGAGCATGGTGTGTGTTCTATATTTTTTTTTATTGGATCTAATACTGTTGTGATACGATGCCTTTTTATATATGATTTTCCAGTAACCTTCAAAATTTTGTTTTGTTATGTGAAGTAAATTAACTTAAATATGTGTGTAAATATATTTTAAACTTTGGCGAATATTTTTGTGTATCATTTTATTTTTTAATAAATATAATTCTTTTAATTATTACTACCACAACTTCCACAATTTTTTTTTGGTAAAATTTACATTTTTCTCGTTTATCTCTTTCATTATTTCTCACCTACTAAACAAATTTTCTTTTCTTGTCTGTTTATTCTCCATTCTTTGTTTTCCTACCATTTTTATGCAATCAACCGAATCAGTAGTTTACATTATTTTGTAATCTTGTATTAATAACTGCAACCGTTTGTCATGGCAATCGAGTCCATCAGTATCATTCATACATAATCATACATTGAATGATGAAACTCCAATAAAGTTCAACATAATGTGATACGAATCTACAAAAGTATGTGCTTTGCAATCAGAAAACAACTGGTTTAGTAGTCGTAATAATGGTTAATACAAATTAATTAAGTAATAAAAATTCAGTTGTTAGGTGCAATCCACACTTGATAAATATTTTAAATTAGTCATGTTTTTACTTTTAATATAATATTAATACTTTTAAAGATATTTTTGATATATTTTTCAACTAACATAATTAAAAATAAAGTATTTATTGAAATAATTGAGTTATTTTTATAAAATTATATTCAAAAGAAATATATTTATTATTATTTTTATTTTATATATATATATATATATATAAATCACAAACCTTTTGAGATGGAAAAAGTACTATCAATAATTAAATAATTAGTCTCTCTTTTCTTCTAATCTTATTTGAAATTTAAAATTTTGGTTCAAAAATTATAATTAATATTATAAGTTTATAATAATTATGATATTAAATATTATTTATCTTTTATATTAATCAAATTATTTGTCTCTCATATACGCATACACGTATATACACACATGCATACACACAAACACATAATATTTAATGATATAATAAGGATATATTTAGTTTTATTATTATTTAAAAATAATTAAGATTAAATGAGAGGTTTTTCTTTTAATAAAACACCAAATAAAATGAAATGAAAAAACAAGTAATATCACACGTCTTAACGAATTTAATTTTAGACATTCAGTCAAACCGGCAAAAATCCTTTATCCTTAATTTCTGAATCTATATACTTTATATACTCCTCTTACGGTCCTACTGTATTATAATAAGTGAAGCTACATACTTTATATACTCCTCCTATATATTATAATAAGTATTATATAATTTTTAAAAATTAGTATATTTTAATTTTTAAATATAATATTTTTATTTATAGTTCTAGTAGTATTTTTATAAATTATTATTTTATTATATTATTTTTAATAGAAGTATTATTAAAATTTTAATTTTATAATTTTGTATTATCTATATAAAATAATTTACAACGTTTATTATGAATAAAATGTATTTTTAAGTATCATGATGTTTTAAAATAACAATGAATTCTTTTTCTAGAGATAAGACTCGTGGAACGCACTAATAATATAAATAAAATGATTTTTTTAATCTGTAAATAAATAAATAAATAAATAGTAATAATAATAATAACATGAACTTATTATCGAATAAAAAAAACAAAAATTATATTCTTTTAATAATATGAGTATTAATTCTATATTTGTAAAAGCTAAAATAAAATTAAAAGTGAACTATAAATGGTTAAGAAACAATAAAGTTGACATTGTATCTGGACGTGGTTTGCACATTAATACGTTCTCCACTCAATTTGAAATGTTTATTCCTCTTCATTGTCTTCAAGTGGAATGAGTACATATATATATATATATATATTTTTTGTTATTTTAACTAAAGTTGTTTGGACAATTTCCAAGAGTCCTAAAAATATTATTTTATTTTTATAACGATTAAGCGATGAAAAAAAGTATACCTCTATAAAAAAATCACAATTTCATTTAATTATATATTTTGGTGTATAATAAGATTATTAAATAATAACATATTTTTTTAAGAAAAAAAAATAGTCTATTAATTAAGAAGATAAAAGATTTTTTATGAGTTTATATAATTATTAATATTGGCCTTGTGGTTTGAAAAGATAAAAACTTTGTTCAATTTTTATTATAATAGTCATAATTTTTTTATTAATAAAAAAATAAAGATTTTTTATTATGACAAAAGACCCATCATAGATAGCAAACAAATAATTAATTGTTAAGGATGTGTTTGGAGAGCCAAATTCAGTTCTCAAATTTTTTCTTTTGTCCTCACGTTATTATTTTATCAAGACTTTAATATTGTTGTCATAGAGGAAAAAGCGACAACTAATTATTTATGTCGATCCTTTTCCTTCCTATCAAATCATAATTAAAACTCATGTTATCACATTGTACTATAAATTAACATCACTCCTTTTTTATTTTTGATGCTGACCTACTCATAATTAAAATTCGTGTTACGAAAGTGAATTTTAACCATATTTCAGTGACAGAACCCATAAAAACAAAAACAAGTCATGAAGTTCATTAGGATGAAATTATTATAAACAAACATCTCCTTCATCTTTTTTAATCTTTTTTCAGCAGCCTTCTCAAATTGTTCAAAGATTTCATTAAAATGACCAACCATTTAACGTATGCAGACCTTGACCATTGAAGTTTGAACTTGAAAAATGAAAACTTTCCTTGAATTTATCTTTTCACGAGTAAAAAAAAAAAAAAAAAAAAAGTAGGTGCAGTTCCCACACCATTAAACATAACATCGCACGCAGAAGCAATAAATCAATAAATCAACCAAGCGAACAAGCCTTCTAATAGATAATTTCCACAACCAAAATTAAATCACAAGAAAGCGTGTATGAAAATCAATAAATCAAATAAATTTATTTCATTTCTAATCTCCAAATTAAAATGTTCCTTGTTACAACCACCGAGTCTCCAAAAAAAGTCCTCAAATTCTTTCAGAATATGAGGTAATCACAATTAACTATAACTAATTAATCAATTAATTAATAATAATTCTTGGTTTCAATCCCCTTCAACGGGAAAGAATGAAATAAAGTGTGGTCAAGCTTCCAGAAAACCAGTCAACCTGAGGATCGAATTCCTGACCTGACTCAAATCTCGCCCCTTCAATGTCCGCCCATTTCCAGTGCACACGGAGAACGCCATTTTTCCAGCCACGCGCCGCCGCACGATCTCGTGCGGTGGCGTCATCTCCTCTTCCTCCGCATCTTCCTCACCGGAATTCCACCGCTGCGCCTTCTCCGGTATACTAACTGGCCGCGAACTTGCCGCCCTCTTCTCCTTCCGAGGTGGTGCGGCCTGGCGAATGACTACAGCGTGGTGCTGGTCAGGGAAGACAACCTCGGACTCCGTGAACTCTTGGGCCATTTGGTTTTGTTTTGAATATTGTTGTGTTTGTTTGGGTTTGGGAACGAAACAGTGGAAGTTTGGGGGGTTTTTATAAGAACAGGAAAGGGATCGCGAGGCGTAGGTAGTACACTTGGATTGGTTTGTGTTGTCAGATGGCGTCATTCTTCATTTAATATTTACTGCACTCCCTCTTTTCCTTTCTTTACTTTCTTTTCTTTTTCCCAAAATAAATAACCTCCTAAGGACTCCACTTTTGCCTTTTTATATGATTTTAAGTATATGTTATTGGCGCAAATTTTCCACAACTTTGTTTAATAATTAATACATGACATTAATATTATTCATAAAAAAACTAATACATGTCATGTTAAAAGATTTTGTTAATCATTTTTAAGAAATTCTCTTATCTTAATCAAGTTGTTTTTATTTTACTATAAATATTTTTGGTCCATTGATAAATACTATACACTCATGCTATTAGTTTGTTATTGATTTTTTTTACATGATGGGTATTGAAATTAGATTTTTCGTTAAATATATTATTCTCATAATATGTAAACTATTTTTTAATGTAAAATAAAATAAAGACTTACATGTTTAAAATATAATTATTGACTTATTTAAAAATTAAATTTATTAACATATTTTAATGCAAAATAGATTAATAATAAATCTTATCAAATTTTTAAAAATATCCGATGATATTTTTATAATAAATAATAATTTTAATTTTATAAAATAGATTTAACATGTATATTCAAACTTTAATTTCTCATAATCTATTCTTATTCCTATTAATAAGTCATTAAATATGACTTGGATCATATTCTAAAGAAATGCTTTTTATCAGATCCAAATAGATTAGATGGTTGGATTGAAACAAGAAAAGTCATTTAATTGTAGTTATTGCGAAGCTGATATTGTTCCTGTATTAGGATACACACTCCAATTATCCTTGTTGTAGTAGGTCTGGTCTTGGGTCTCGGTCTTCTCGTTCAATCCGGGCGGTCCGAAGCGAGAGGGGGGGGTGCCTGCAAAGACACTCCAACGCTCAAGTAAGTACTCGGCGTAATAAATGCGGTAGGTCAAAAGTAGTTACGTACCTCTCAGGAGTTCTATTTATAGGTGTTCGTGTTGGGCCGTGATTATGGGTTGGGCCCCGGGAAATTAGGGGACTGATCCGAAGTTTATGCTAATTAATTTATCCGTAATTAAGCCGGTAATGACGTTGACCTTGGCCGACCGTACCGATAAGTTCCGTACGTTCGTGTGGGGTCGGTGGTGTCGGGTACTCGGCGTGTTCGGGTACACAAAGCGTTCGGATTGCTCGGCCTAGTCGGCACCATACGGTATACAACCCCCTCAGCGTCGAGAATAGAAAAGACGAAGACGATAAAGAAAACTTAGCCATTGAACGCCTGGCGTTCGGGTAGCTCAGCCTTATTTCTCGCGAGGCCTGAATTCGGGGGGGGGTTTAATCTCCTGAAGTAACGCTGCACCGAGCTCTCAGTGTCGATGAGCCGAACCCTCCTTGGATTACGCGTTGTGAAATCGACGTGTGGACTCCGGTGGAGGGTTCCTAGAGTTGACAAGGTGGCCTGGAAATCATGCCGAGATTTCTGATAGAAGTGACCTGAAAATGCTCAAATTTGAGGTAGTGTCGTGGCCTTTTTAGATGTTGGGGGCCGATACCGAGACCGCCGAGATGAGTGGGCCTCAAATGTTGGAATTAATTGTTGTGCCGAGGTCTTTTTAGATGTTGGGGGCCGATACCGAGACCGCCGAGATGAGTGGGCCTCAAATGTTGGAATTATTTGTTGTGCCGAGACCTCATTGTGTGTTGAAGGTCATGTCGAGGTTGAAACGAGTGTGACTTGCCACGTGGGCCTTGGCGGTTACAGGCCCAACGGTTATTTAATCTGGACCGTTGGATGTTCTAGATCGAACGGTCCCGGTCTTGCTGAGGCTTTTCACCTTCCCCGTTTACCTCACCTATAAATAGGGGGGGTGTGAGAATTTACTTGCTGTAAATTCTCCGAGCTCTCTCGCAATCAGATTCGACCGAGCTAACCGAGTAAGGTAAATTTTGTATTCGTTATTTTTTAGCAATAAATGGATAGGGGATATTCCTTGGCAAGGAGTTGGACGTCCTCGGAGAGTTCGGACACTAATTCAAGTAGAGGGGGGTCGGGGTCAAGTGATATATCTAGGCTGCCGCCTCTGCAGTGCGAGGTAGTGTTTCCTTCCGACCGCCCCGAGCCAGAAGATAGTGGGGATGAGGTGGTTGAGATCTCGGCACCGCCAAATCTAGGTATAGCCCTGGCGCGAGCTGTCGAAGTTGACAAGAGGGGGGTGAGTTTGGTCGGGGTAGAGCCTGCCGACGTGGAGATTCAGGGGGGTGTAAGGGAAGTGATCGGTGGTGGTCGAGGTAAACGTAAGGTCACCTCGAGACCTAAGCCGAGAGCGAGGATTGATTATGACTCTCTGGAGATGTCGGGGTATGAATGGGTAGACGGAGAGGTCGGCATATATTTCTCCAAGTGGTCTGACCAAGCCATGCTAGACACCTTTGTTTCTTTGGAGAAGTGTTTTGGCAGTGGAGACGGAGAATTTCCTTTGCTTGCCGAGGCGTGCGAGGACGATGGGCCGAACACTGATTTCGTCTTTCTGGAACCAAGTGACGACGAGGCCGACTACTTCTACGCCTACATGTGCTGGTTCGAAGATCTCGGGGTCCAATTGCCATTTGATGATTTCCAGATGGGTGTGCTCCGAGTGCTAAATGTTGCGCCGACCCAATTACATCCGAATGCCTGGGCGGCAATGCAGGCATTCCGAAACCTCTATCTATGCTTAGGACTCACGCCTCGGCCGTTGGCGTTTCTATATTTTTATACGTGTCGGCCGAGTAAACCGGTGAAGTGGGTATCGTTGTCTCGGGTGCCGAAGCGTGGGTTTCTTCAAGCCTTCACCTCGTCCTACAAAGGGTTTAAGAGTGGGTTTTTTAAGGTTCGTTGGGGGTCGGACATGAGAGATTGTTTCTATGATCGCGAAAACACTCCCCTATTCCCCCTTTACTGGACGAGGCGTCCGACTCGTTACGAGGCTATATCAAAATCAAAACTCCCTGCCGAGGACATAGAGATTGTAGAACTCCTCGACCAACTGCCGAAGGAACTACCCGTCCGAAGCCTCCTGGATATTTTCGAGACGTCTCATTTTGAGATGGTCTTGCTAGGTATGTACCTTAGGCTTCGGTAATGTAGCACCGTTTTTAATTGATGTTAAAATTTGCTTTGTTGTAGGATTGATGGCCGGAGGCAAACTTGACGTGGTCGCGATGCTCGCCAAGAGGGCGAAGGAAGCAAAGGAGAGCGGAAAGGTGCCGCCGGCAAGATCGGCCCTCAAGGCACAACGAGACAAGCCTCCTCACGTCCTGATTCCGGTGTCCGATCCCAAAAAGAAAGGGGGGTCGTCTAGGGTTCGGGCGGCCGAACACAACCTTGAGACGGAACGACCGAGCACTTCCTCCAAGCGGCCGAAGCAGCTATCACTGGATCAAACAGGGTGTGGGGCCTTCGCCATTCCTGCTGTTGTTGCGGGGTCCAACTTCCTGGCTTCGGACGTGTAGGTCGAGAACTTGGTCAGTCTCGACGTTACTACCGGGGGAGGACTTCAATACTTGGAGGGGATGTCAACGGAGGCCGAGTACAAGCTATTCTGTGAGCTTGATGCTCGGACTTCCCTCGTGGCCAAGCATGTGATGATGAGGTCGGCTGTCTCGGCCGAGAGGCTCCAAAGCCGTTTGAAAGATGCTGAGGCGACGGTGAAAGATGCCTTGAGTGCTAATGCCAAGGCCACTAAATCGGCTGAGGAATTGAAGAAAGCCGCCGATGCGTATCGCAGAGAGGCCGATGACTTGAAGCTGACCGTGCAAAAGATGAAGGTCGACGTCGCCGCTGCTGCAAACGAGATCGCCCGGCTTAAGGAGTCGGCTGCGCAGTTCGAGGCCGAGGCCACCGAGCAAATTCTCTCCCAACGTGACGCCGGCTTCCATCATGCTGTTCGGCAGGCTTATCACTTTTGCGACGTCCCGGCTGACTTTCAGTTTGATGTTAGTCGGGACTTCTTGGGTGGCAAGTTTATGAGCTACGCCGAGTTCCCCCAAGGAGCCGAGCCAGATGCCGAGGCCCCGCGCCAGAATATGTCCAGTCGGGCCCCGATGCAATCAACTGGGGAGGATGACCAAATAATTGATGTTGTCGGAGACGGGACCCCGGTGGAGCCGGCAGTTGAATAGGATCGGCTTGTATAGCCTGCTAGGTTTAGGGATTACTTGTAATTTGGCCGGTAGCGCCTTTTGTTAGCTCGGCCTTAGGTGTCGGGGGTGTAGGCTGATTTAATTTTTTGTAAGTAGCCATTTTGATCGGCACTGATTAAATAGAAATTTTTATTTCAAATTAAGATGAACCGAACGCGCCTCAACCGAGGGTTTTTTCACAATGCGATAGAAACGAAACCTGTGCGAGCGACCGGCTCAATCTGCCATTATTAATAATGAGACTGCATTTGAATGCTAAGTTAAAATGAATCGGCCTCGGGTTAACCGAGGGTTTTCTTTTGTGAGAGGTCGGTTAGATCGGCCATAAGTGATGACACCGCCATGTATGGTACGTAGCGGGTTCTTGTTCTACTTACGCGAGTAGGAGGTAGCTTGGCCAAAGCGTGATGGGCCCGACCCATTGGGAGTCGGGGCGTTGTGTTGGGTTTAAATGCTGGTGGTATGCTACTCGGCCTAGATGCGTTCTTAACCGAGGGGGTACTCGGCAAGGAAACCTGTCGGGCTCAGTAGAACGCCGAGGTGGTCGGCCGAGGGTTGCTTGGTCGGGCTCGGTGGAACGTCGAAGTGGTCGACCGAGGGTTGCTCGGCGTTGGTGCGTGAGTAACGTTCGACCTAGGTGCATCCTTAGCCGAGGAGGGTACTCGGCAGGGAAACCTGTCAGGCTCGGTAGAACGTCGAAGTGGTAGACCGAGGATTGCTCGGCGTTGGTACGTGAGTAACGTTCGGCCTAGGTGCATCCTTAACCGAGGAGGGTACTCGGCAGGGAAACCTGTCGGGCTCGGTAGAACGTCGAAGTGGTCGGCCGAGGATTGCTCGGCGTTGATACGTGAGTAACGTTCGGCCTAGGTACATCCTTAACCGAGGAGGGTACTCGGCAGGGAAACCTGTCGGGCTCGGTAGAACGTCGAAGTGGTCGGCCGAGGATTGCTCGGCGTTGGTACGTGTCGATCGAGATCGAATTCTACATCATTATGGTCTACACATGCATAATATTGGATGAGGAAAGATAATGAAATAAGTTTTTTATTAATTAAGTGCCTCGTTAAAAACCTTGCCGACCCAAAACCCTCCTTACGGACAAAAGAGTCGGTCAAGGAAAAGAGTGCACTAGTACATCAATTGTAATACATCTTTAGGTGAGTTGAGTTCCAAGTTCTAGGGATAGGCTTTCCGGACAGGTGCTCCAGCTTGAATGCTCCGTTATTCAGGTTGTGTCGGACTCGGAAGGGCCCATCCCAGTTTGGGGCGAGCTTCCCTTGCTTCGGATCTCTCCTCGCTTCGCCCGTGGCTCTCCAAACGAGATCTCCTTATCGGAATGCTCGAGGCTTCACCTTGCTGTCGAACCTTCTCTTGTATCGTTGTTTGGTGGCCTCGGCCACAACCAGCGCTCGGTCTCGAACCTCTTCTATCGCGTCTAGGTTTGTCCGGAGTTCGGCTTCGTTGTTTGCCTCATCAAAGTGGGTTCGGCGGAATGACGGTTCCCCGATTTCCACTGGATCATCGCATCGGACCCATAAGCCATGCGAAAAGGGGTCTACTGCGTAGTCGATTGGGGGGTACATCGGTATGCCCAGAGCACCTCGGGTAGTTGCTCGGCCCATGCTCCCTTTGCCTCCCCTAGCCGTTTCTTTAATTCTGCCAGGATGACCTTGTTGGCCGACTCGGCCTGCCCATTTGTTTGTGGGTGTTCCACCGAGCTAAACTTGTGTTGTACTCCTAGGCCAGCCAGGAACTCGTTGAGTTTTCGATCGGTGAATTGAAGGCTGTTGTCGGTCACTAGTGTGTGAGGGACGCCGAAGCGGGTGATGATGTTTTTCCATAGGAATTTTTGAACCTGGAGGGCGGAGATGCATGCCAGGGGTTCGGCCTCAATCCACTTGGTAAACAAATCCACGGCTACGATGAGGAACTTGCATTGCCCCTTGGCGATCGGAAATGGTCCTAGTATGTCGGCTCCCCAGGTAGCGAATGGCCATGCGGGGGGGATGCAATGTAGTTGCTCGGCCGGCTGGTGGATTAGGTTCCCATGCTTCTGACACGGTAGACACTTCTTCACAAACGTTGCACAGTCGGTGCTCATGGTCGGCCAGTAGTATCCGGCCCGTAAGAGCTTGGAGACAGTTGTCCTTGCTCCTGAGTGCAGGCCGCAGATTCCCTCGTGCACCTCTCTCGTCACATAATCGGCTTCATGGAGGTCGAGACATTTTAGCAACGGGGTAGAGAAACCACGTTTGTACAGTTACCCGGCAATGATAGTATATCTACTGGCTTGGGTTCGCAAACGTTTGGCCTCGGCCGGATCGTCTGGTGTGACCCCGTCAATGATGAAAGCTTTGATTTCGGCTCGCCAGTCTGGGGGATCTTTTGGTGCGGTGTGGTCGGCATCGACATTTGCTATCAATTCCGTGTCAACACTGGGGTGGTCGATCTCCTGTTGGATGATGGTTCTCAAGTGACCTGGTTTTTTGGTTGTGGCTAGCCTAGCCAACCGGTCGGCTCGAGTGTTGTTCTCTCGTGGGATGTGCTCGACCGACACCTCCTGGAAGTTTGACTTCAGCCCTTGATAAGTGTGGTAGTATTTCATCATCACGTGGTCCTTGACCTGGAAATTACCACCTACTTGTTCGGCCACAACCTTAGAATCGGTCAGACATTTGATTCTCGTCGCGCCCATGTCTTCGGCTAGTCTGAGCCCGGCTATCAGGGCTTCGTACTCGGCCTGATTGTTGGAGGCTTTGAATCGAAAACGCAGGGATTGCTCCAATGTAATGCCCTTCGGCCCCTCTAAGATTACACCTGCTCCGCTCCCCTGGCTGTTTGAGGAGCCGTCCACGTGGAGGGTCCACCATTGTTCTTCGAAGTGGCCATGGGGGTGTAACTCGTTCACGAAGTCGGCCAGGCATTGCGCTTTGATCGGCCCTCTCGGCCAGTACGCAATGTCAAATTGCGAGAGTTCGACAGCCCATGCCATCATTCTCCCAGCGAGTTCGGGTTTTCCTAGGACTTTGGAGACCGGGCAATCGGTGTGCACGACCATTCGGTGGCTCTGAAAGTAGTGTCTCAAACGTCGGGAGGTATGTACCAATCCGAGAGCGACTTTTTCAATAAGTTGGTATCGGGTCTCGGAATCCTGAAGAAGTCGGCTAACGAAATAGACGGGAACCTGAGAGCCTCCCTTTTCTTGTACCAGAACCGAGCTGATTGCTTCGTCTGATACGACTAAGTATACCAGCAGCGGATTCGAACGGTCCGGTCTCGTCAGGGTCGGAGGGGTCGCCAAAGCTGTTTTCAATGCCGCGAAGGCCTCTTCGCATGATTCGTTCCAGGCGAAAGTCGACGCCTTTTTCAAGAGCTTCGTCATCGGGCTGATTTTGTCGCCTAGCCGAGGGAGGAATCGGGACAGGGCAACCAGTCTTCTAGAGAGGCGCTGCAATTCCTTCAGGCTGCTCGGGCTCCGCATATCTATTACAGCTTGACATTTGTCTCGATTAGCTTCTATGCCTCTCGATGATAGCATAAAGCCGAGAAATTTACCTCCCTTAACCCCGAAAGTGCACTTCTCGGGGTTGAGTCGCATGTTATGTTTACGCAATGCTCCGAATGCTTCGGCGAGGTCGGCCGCGTGATCTTCCATGGAGTTAGATTTCACCACCATATCGTCCACATAAATCTCGATGTTGCGGCCGATTTGATCTCGGAATACCTTGTCCATCAACCTCTGATAGGTTGCCCCAGCGTTCTTCAACCCGAACGGCAATACCTTGTAACAAAAATTGGCGCTTTCGGTAATGAACGCCGTTTTTTCCTCGTCGGCCGGGTGCATTTTTATTTGGTTATAACCTGAATATGCATCCAAGAAGCTGAAGATTGCGTGCCCTGACGCACCGTCTACAAGCCGATCAATACAAGGGAGCGGGTATGCATCCTTCGGGCAGGCTTTATTGAGGTCGGTGTAGTCGGTACACATTCTCCATTTGCCATTTGACTTCTTGACCAGAACTACATTTGCCAGCCACGTGGTGTAGGTAACTTCTCGGATGAACTTTGCTTGCAATAGTTTTTGCACCTCAACATTTGCAGCCCTTCGTTTCTCGTCTCTCATTTTCCTTTTCTTTTGGGCTATTGGTCGGGCGTCTCGGCACACTGCTAATCGGTGACACAAGAAACCAGGGTCTATCCCAGGCATGTCTGACGCCGTCCAAGCAAACAAGTCTTTGTTGTCTCGGGCAGTTTGTCTGACTCGGTTTGCATCAGTTTCGCTCAACTGGGATCCTATTTGGGTGATCTGTTCGGGTGATCGGACGAGCTGGAAAGGGACGAGGTCTTCGGCGGCCTCAATTCGTTCCACTTCCCCTAAACGAGGATCGAGGTCGATGCTCTCGGCTGTCTCCTGTCTAACCACGTTTACCCCTCTTGCTGTCGCGGGTGGGTCGGCCAGAGGCTGCACCTTCAGGCTAGAGAGGTAACACTCCCTTGCAGTTTTTTGGTCGGCATGCACGGTGATCACCTCCTGCTTATCCCTCGATGGAAATTTCATGCACAGGTGGGGGGTCGAAACAATGGCCCCCAACGTGTTGATCGAGGGTCGGCCTAGTAGAACATTGTACGACGTGTTGGCGTGGACCACGATGTATCGGATCTTGATCTCTCGGGAAGTCTTTTGGTCGAACCCGAAACGGGTATACAGGTCGATGCACCCTCTCGTCATCACTCTTTCGCCAGAAAAACCGACCAGGGGTTCGTGATATGGCTCTAAGCTCTCCTCGGGAATCCCTAGCTGCACAAAAGTATTCCAGTACAAGATGTCGGCGGAGCTCCCTTGGTCGACCAGGGTTTTCTTCACGATGCAGTTGTGCATCTCAACTGAAATCACCATAGGGTCGTCTTGGATGGGGTCGACACCACGAAAGCCTCGGTCCGAGAATGTGATGGTCGGCATCCTCGGTGCTTTCTGTTGGTTCACGGTATTTACATCTCGGACTGCCCGGAGGTGCCGCTTTCTTGCCGAAGAGGTGGAGCCTCCTCCGGCGAAACCCCCGGCGATCGTGTTTATTATCTTTCTCGGCCGAGTGTTGTCTTCTCTTGAATTTCGTGAATGGTCTTTCCTTTCGGCCGAACGGGACCTGTGACGTCGATCCCTTGGTGGTGACGTTCGTCGACTGTATTCTTCGTCTCTCCCTCTTGGCCGGTAGTCTTGCGGTGAGACAAAGTTCTTCAGGTGACCTTGCTTGATAAGGTCCTCAAGCTTGTCCTTTAGCGCCGAGCATTCTTCCGTCGAGTGCCCCCGGTTTCGGTGGAATCGGCACGCTTTCGCCTTGTCCGCTCTTGGGGGCGTGTTCGCTCTTTTTGGAATTATCAAGATTTCCGACGAGAGGGCTTGCTCCAATACCTTAGCCCTGCTAGCGTTGAGGGGAGTGTACGTTGTGTATCGTGGTCCTCTCGGGGGGCGGGAATTTGAGGGGTCGGCATTGATCTTTTTTGTTGGTTCCCGGCTAGGTTCCTTCCGGTTGTAACTCTCCTCGGCTCTAGCTTGATTTCTTGTTTCGGCCAACTACTCCATTTGCATGTATTTTTCAGCTCGGCGTCGGAGATCATTCATGTCCACAGGTGGCTTTTTGCATAAGCTATTGACGAACGGTCCCGGCCTGAGGGCAGTGCTCAACCGGTCCAGCGCCACGGCTGGGTTGAGATCACCGATCTCCATGGCAATCCTGTTGAACCGGTCCATGAAACATCTCAGACTCTCTTTCTTCTCCTGACGCACTCCCGCCAAAGCCAGCGAGGTCGTCCTGTACGGCTTGCTCGTCGCAAATTGCAAAGTGAACTGGGATGACAACTCGCCAAAAGAGTCGATGGAAGAGTTCGGCAACCTGGTGAACCAGTTTAGAGCTCTTCCTTTCAGTGAGGTGGGAAATATTCGGCACAGGGCCGAGTCGTCTTGGGTGGAGAGAGTTGCCTGCGTCAGGAAAACATTTAGGTGTTCATCGGGGTCGGAAGTTCCGTCATATTTCTCAATTGGGAGGTTTTTCCAATGATCCATGAGGGTTGTTTCCATTATTCTCCGTGAAAAGGGACGTCTTAGGGAATGGACGGTGGTTTCGGCCCTGTTGGCTATCAATGAGGTGCTCGGCATTCGAGTTACCGGCTCAGTCGGGGCGTGATAGGCAGATTCTTCCACGGCTGTGGGGGTGGACGGCACACAAGTTTGGTTCAGGTTCCGGAGTTCGGCATTCTGCCGCCGTAACTCGGCTAGCTCCCGGGCGTCGGCTTCTCTTTGCCTGCGTATGGTGGCCATTTCTTCCCGCAACGCGCGGAGGTCGTCTTGTAAATTTGGTTGGGTTTGATCAGTATTCGGCTGGACCTGCTGTATCACGGGTTCCGGTTGAGTTTGGGGCATTCCGTATGGGTAACGCTCTTGGTTAGTCATGGCGGGATTGGCTTCGGTATTAACGTTGTGAGTCGGTTGGGTCGTTGTTGATTGTCCTTTGCGGGTCACTACCATATCTCGGTCTCAGTCGTAGAGTTAAGAAAGGGGCTGAAAACGTCTCTTCGGCCCCACGGTGGGCGCCAAATGTTCCTGTGTTAGGATACACACTCCAATTATCGTTGTTGTAGTAGGTCTGGTCTTGGGTCTCGGTCTTCTCATTCAATCCGGGCGGTCCGAAGCGAGAGGGGGGGTGCCTGCAAAGACACTCCAACGCTCAAGTAAGTACTCGGCGTAATAAATGCGGTAGGTCAAAAGTAGTTACGTACCTCTCAGGAGTTCTATTTATAGGTGTTCGTGTTGGGCCGTGATTATGGGTTGGGCCCCGGGAAATTAGGGGACTGATCCGAAGTTTATGCTAATTAATTTATCCGTAATTAAGCCGGTAATGACGTTGACCTTGGCCGACCGTACCGATAAGTTCCGTACGTTCGTGTGGGGTCGGTGGTGTCGGGTACTCGGCGTGTTCGGGTACACAAAGCGTTCGGATTGCTCGGCCTAGTCGGTACCATACGGTATAGATATAAAAAAATCATTTAATTGATAGTTAAAATTAACCTTTTATAAATATAAAAATCATTAAAATAATTTTTTATTTATTTTATTTTTTTATACATACTATTTTTTTAATAGGTCAGATTGTTTAAAATACTAAATATATTAGATTTTATTGATTTGATATGTGTTTCGCTTATCCAATGAAAATGAGATGTTGATTGTTTTTCTTATTCTTAATATTACACTTCCTTTTTCTTGTAATTAACATGTAGCTTCTCTCTCTAGTTAACCGCAATTTAAAATTGAAACCACTGGCGTTATCTTACAGATGGCTTGCTTGCGGCTTGAATTCGAGTTTCGTGTCTCTACGTCTTCTATTTTAGTTAATTATTTTTATCCTATTCTTTAACCATTTACATTATTGAGGTTCAATGTTTATCCAAAAATAATTAAAGACGGTTAAGACTTGTAATTGGTCAACTAATTAACTTTTCTTAATTAAGTCAAAAATTTAGCGTTATTTAAATGTTAAGCACATGATTTTAATGATTGAATAAAAGTTATGAATGAGGACGTTTTACTTTTCGATAATGAATTATATTTTCTTTTACTATTATAATTATTATTATGGATAGATGTTAAGAATAGTACTTGCACTTTTTTTTTTTAGAAGAAAAGAATGAAGGAGAATAGATAAAAATTAATTTGATATAAAATAAATAAAAAATAGTATAAATTTTATAATTATTAATAAAGTAAATTTAAATGAAAAATCTTTTTTTTGATATTTTAAAAATATTTTACATAATTAGAATTTTATATAAAAATATATTATTTAAATGATCATATTATTATTTTTCATTAATTAATTATTTATATTTTTTTTACACAAATTTACTCTTAAAAATTTCACATAAATTTTATTATAATTTTCTCACAAATTCATTTAAATCATCTTTCTTAAATATATATTTTTTAATTTCTTAATAATCTTTTTTTTTATTTTCTACTAAATTATCTATTCAAATATCGTTCATAATTATAAATGAATTAATTAATGAAGATGAAGCAGATGAATAATTTACTCACGTAAGTGTGATACCAGTACTCTTCGTCCTTATCTAAACGGCAGGCTCTAGATTTTTAACATTGGGGTCAAACAATAATAAGTCCAAGGTACTGTACAATAAATTGTTCAAACAATCATCATAATAATAATTATTATAACTATTATTATTAAATAAATTATATCTCACATTGTACCACTCTATATTCAGGTGGAATTAAATTTTTTGTACTAAATTAAGAAATATTTCAAATCTTTTAAGTTAAGGTTAAAATATTTTATTTTTATTTTTATAATTTTATTTATTTTACCTTTTAATATGTATCATTTAATATTTTTAGTTCTTACACTTATTTTTCAATCTTTCTTAGTTCTTATAATTTAAGATAGATTTTTTAGTCCCTATATTTATAATTTTATAATATTTTTAGTTCTCATTGTTAAAAAAAAATTTAACGACAGTATTGAGTAAAGGACGATGCCTTAAGCAGGTCATTTGTAAAACGTTAATTAGACGAAACATTTTACTTTTCATTTTATTAACTTTATTTCCTTAATTACTAAGAATATAATACTTATTAGTAAATTTCGTTAAATGGTTTTAAAGATAACATTTTTTAAAAATATAATAATACTCGTGGAGCAAAGATGTTGTATAATTTTTTTTAACGGGCATACAATTAAATATTTAAAAATAATTTATATATAATTTTTAAAGTAATTACTATATATGTACAAACAATATATATATATATATATATATATATATATATAACTATTACAAAAATTATTTATTTTTAATTCTATACTATTCATTGTTACATGAAACTATGAAAAATTTTAATATTGTCATACATTCCAATTAAACTTTTATGTTCAATAAGTTTAAATTTAAGAATTAAGTGTTTTAACTATTAAATTTTTGTACATTATTGCACAATGAGAAGGATAAATATTATGAATAAATATAAATCTTTTAATATATATTCCAATCATAATTCCTCTTAAATACTAAATGAAAATGTGCTATTTAAATTTTTAAAATAATAAGTGCATTTATTTTCATTCATAATTTTATTTGCAAAATATTGAGAAGATTCATTGAAACTTACTCTAGGAAGATAAAACATAACTCAACTATTATTTTCCCCTTCTGTAAAAAAAATATATATTTTGTCCTCAATTAATCATATAACTTTTTCCAATCATTTTGCAAGTTTTTCAATTAATTGATTGAATAACTTATTTGATCAAAATATAAGGTTTTTTTTGTTGTTGTTGTTGTACTTTAAAAAAAAAAATAGATGAACTTATCTGAATAGCCCTTTAGGATCTAGACATGCATCTCAATTTCAGCTGAAATGTTGCTCACCTATAACACTTGAAAATTTTGATTGTAAATGGTCCATATCCATTAATTAGAAATACAGTATATATGTGGTCCCTGATATTCATTAATTGAATTATTTCAATCCTCTTTTATTTTATAAAATTTGTCAATCACATATTCCCTTTGTAGATTGAATAACATAAACATCAGCATTCATGTTTTGCATGCGCTTTCATTTACGTTTTAGGAGTAAATTAAAATGAGTTCATAGTTCTAAGGTCATTATTTTTTCTTCCCTATTTAAATTTTCATAAATCTTTTAGTAGTAATTATTTCCCTCAATTCCTGGGTGTCGTCAGGATGTGTAATTATGTCGTGCTTCAGAAATGGTTTATGTAAGTAAAATGGTGTCATTTTTGTTTGGGTTGATTGACTTTGTATTTGTTTTGACTTAACGAAATCATGTCACTTATTGGTATCAGAAAATAGTAGTAGTGTCTTCATAATGTAGATTATAGAATAGTCTAAAACTTTGTGTGTGTATATATAAAGTATACACACGTGTACACGAGCACACCTTATACACGAGTCTACGTTGAGATCGACACAAGCCTATGGCAGTGACACACTTGTAGTGAAGAAAGTACGAATCAAGCCGTAAATAAAATAGAAATACTTAACGTCTTTACGATGACAATTTGAAAATTATGATACGGCGGATAAGATCAAGAGGGATAAAATTTATGATTTAATTTTGATACACGTTGAATGTAAAATTTTATAATCATTGAATTTAGTATTATTAAATATTAAAAAAATTAAAAACATTAACCAGTAAAAGTAAGAGAAAAAAAATATTTATCCTCCTTAAACTTAAACCACGGGAATCAATTTAGTGATAATAATAAATGTTGAAATAGTATTTACATAACTCTTAAATTTGATCTTTGTTACCGGTCATTGTACACGTGAGTCTTATATGTAAACCATACTTTGAAATTTAATTGTATTATAATTAATTTTTAAAATTTATATGTTTCATATAAATAATTATTTTTATTAAATTATAATTAAATATTAATAATTATTTTATTTTTTTACAATCAAATTATTCGTGTATTGAAATATATAATAAAAAATAGTTTATAAAAAAAATGAAAATCAAATGAAAAGTGTTTATTTAGTTTTTTAATTATAAATTTTATTATGTCTCGTTGTTTTCAAAAAATATTTTTAAATATCGTTAATATTTAAAATAAATAAATGTTTGTGATTTTTTTCTCTTAATAAATAACATAATTCTTAACTTAAACTCTCATCTAACTTGTATGTCGAACTATCTTTGTAGGTACTTTCTACTATCGTGGGTATTGGAATAGTAAGAATATCATCTCGTTATCGGAGCACTTATTGTATAATTTTAGTAAGAACATTTGACATCCATGGACCAAAGTGAAACTAGTCTTTGGCCACACAAGGTTTTCATCTGAAAAAAGTAAAAATATATATACAATATATAAAAAGGTAGATTAGGGTGTTTGCATTTGAATAATGAATTTGGCATAACGCATAGGCATAGGTGGCGCCGTGGAGCCGCTAACGCTAGTGAAGTTTTGGGGAAGCGCAAACAATGATTGATTTGATTCGCTAAAAAGCGTGCTTATAAAGCCACCACCTGTCTCTCTTACAGCTCAGCTCGGCGCATCTCAAGGCGCCATTTCCCGAGGCATGGGTCCCACACCTCTCATCACCCACTAATCACCTCACACGTGTCCACATTTCCACGTGCCCACCGGGGAGGGATGATTATCCTTCTTTGCAGCTACGTTCTTTGTTTTCGTGCAAGTCTCCCTCCCTAGTCCCTAGTATCTTTCTTTCTCTTTTATGGAATATGCTCACTTTTTCAAGCAATCTTATTCTTATGTCAAGGCTCTTGCTTTTACAATTTGTTTTACTTGATCCTCATTTTCTTCAACTTTCGTAAACCCAAATCTTGATTAGCCAACATCTCTGAATGTCAAACTATTAATTATTAAGTATTTATAATTTTATATTTCCAATGTGAGCTGGAGAGCTGAGTTTTGGATGTTGCTTTCGATTCAGATGTCCTTGCCTTAATTACAAATTCTAAACTTCTACACATTATTCTATTTTGTACGTATTCATATATCTTCAACATATTCTATGGGAATTAATTAATACTACAAAATTAAGTCTCACAGAATATGTGTAAGTTATTCAAGGATTATGACCCTTCAAATTGATAAATCATTTTTAGATAAACAAGTATCTCAAGATAACTTCATTATACCACATAAATTTTCCCACATTTTAAAACAAGAATGCACGCATTAATATACACTATAAAAGCTCATATATAAGAAAAACCTCATGCAAGCTCAAAAACGAAAAAGAGACTTATCATTAAAAAAGGTCCAAAATAAAAATAAAAATAAAAAATAAAGAAAAAGGTCTCGCTAAACTAATTAAGAGGCTCAAGAGAAAGTGAAAAATACCCAAGCTTAGTTATAAGAAACTAAAACCAAGTCACTTGAATTAGTTAATTAAACTGTAGAAACCAAGTCCAACATTGGTAGGTCACAAGAGGATTAAAAGAATTGATTCAATACAATTGATAAATAATTAAATTTTTAAGTTTGACAATAGGATTCAATTCTTGTGCATGAAAAAAAAACTTATTTTGATAATTTTTATACTTTATAAATAATTAGTCTTAAACTATCGATTGAAAGATATTTTTGATACGAATAATTTTTTTAAAAGGATATAAGTAAGAGAGTTATACATTTGAATTTTCAATGTATTTTAAATAAACAAGTTAATTATTCAAGTTATAACTCCCTAGCACACCTTTGAAATTGTCATAATTTGATTTTTATTTATCAATGTGATGAATGTAGTTCTCAAGTCACTTTATAAAAAAGTTAGTCATTACTTACTTTGACATTTTTTTTACAGCTGGAATGAATAAATATAAAAGGCAAAGTTGCAAAGAATTAATGAAAAAAGTTATATTCAGAAAATTAAAAACAAGCCAAAAATTAGCTAGTTGAGGAGAGAGTGAATCAAAGAATAGGTGTAGCTTAATCTCCGTGTATATATATATATTGGTGAGTGAACTAAGGATGTTCTTCGATCGATACTAGTTTTCTTTTAACATAGAGACCGATCAATTTTCTTTCTATTCAAACAAAGTCTTTTTTATTAGAGAATTGAATATATGTCTACACACTTTAAAAAAAAAAAAAACTAATTATATGTACCAATTATGCTAGAATTATTGGTTTGGGTATTGAAGTTTTATCTCTGAGAAAGCAGCCAGAAGAGGGTGCTTGGAGTACATGTACTCCATATCGGTGAGAACGACAACACCAGTGATTTAATCAATGTTTCAACTATTCTACATTTTATCCTTTATTCTTTGTGGATATTATTTCCTCAATTAACACTGTGTGACAATGAAAAGATCCGAATTGAAATTGTTTATCCTTGATTATCATTTTCCTGGTTGTTTAATTTACAAGGAACGGACCTATCGTTTTTTTTTAATTAGGCAAACATCTTCATAAAACAGAAGAAACTAAATATAATCCGCATGTGATGCTAAATTCAGGCCAACAGATAGCTAAATTGTAAAGTTGAAGTTCTTTCATTTTTAGCATATAAAAAAATCATTCTTAGCGTTGTGGGAACTGGGAATCGAGACAGGAAAATATAACTGTAACAGAAAGATTTGCACGCTATTGTTGTCAATAATTAGTGAGTGCCGAAGACTTGATCTCTGGGGGTATCTGATCGATATATATATATGCATGATTGTCGTAAAAGGCTATCTGATTGTGCTTTGTGCATGTGATGGATATGTATTGAAACTCTGCATGTCTATCAGTTCAACAATAATTGGAAACAGTGAACATGTGACAGTACGTGATGAATGAAAATATGAAATTGATTAATTCTCTCTATCTCTTGGTTAATTTTTTTATTTTTTATTTTTTTTCTCGGATTAGTTTCTTAATTTTATATAAAGTAAATGATGGCACCAGAGTGTATACTAATTATTTTCTCTGCATTATAATTTGTGGTCAGATGAGAATATATTTCTTTATACTACCAATATATTTATTAAATATTTAATTTTTTAAGATTTAATTTTTTTTATTTATCAAAATTATGATGATCGTATCCATGTTCGAATTTAAGATCCGGATATACTATTTCAATACCTCACATCTAGACTAGCACAAATGGTTCTTAATTAATACTAATATTAAGTAATATTTTGAATATAATGTGTTAGGTTTGAACCAAACATATGATTATTAAGTAATAAAAAAATTTCATATCTCTTTTTCTATTAATAAAGATGAAAATAATTTATCCTTAAAATTTTTTGATAAAACAATTTTTAATGAAATTATGATATTATTACAACATTAGTTTTATAATTATATTATTACCTTTAGATTTAAAGTAAATTTTTTTTATGAAAGTTCATTACCTTTAAAAATTGAGTAATTCACACTATTTTTTCATTAGATATACGAATAATACATTATCCTTGTATCTTATGTTCTTTGACAAATTCTAATTTATGACACTTTATAACTTTTTTTTATAAATTTTTTTTGTTAAATTTTCATTAACTTTCCTTATAAAAAGAAGTATTAATAAAATATATTTTATATTAATATTTTTATCAGAGATGTAAATATTAAACTATCCTCTCTTTCTGTGTTAAAATAAACACTTATTTCTGTTAATAAATACAAATAGGTTATACTTTCAAAATCTATCTCATGGTTTTTACATACTCAATTATTGTTTTTAAAATTATTATGAATTTTGTTAAAATTATTTACATATTTAAAAATATATATTTATTTATCATTTCCACAAAATATTTTCAAAGTTATAATATATAATTTGTATATATATATATATATATATATATAAGTATAATAAAATTAAAAAAAAAGAAGATAGTATTTAATCAATGTAGTTATGTAGTTAAGACAATACTTTTATAAATATTTAAATAAAATAATTTTTTTATATATAATATTAATTATATTTATTAAATATAATATATGTATTGAGATATTATTTAATTGATGTTATTAATAAAATATTTTAGTAAATATATAAATAAATCGATAATTTTGGATAAAGTATTATTTACATATTTCATTTACATGTTTCATATATATAATATTAAAATATGTATATGAAATATAGAATGTTAAATGAATATATTTATTTTAAAAATTTATTATTAAATAAAATATAAGTATTACAAAATGTAATAATTATATAGTATGAACTCAATATATTTTAATAAAAAATATATTTTTTAATCCTATAATAAATATTTCTTAATGATATTAATTTAAATATTATAAATTAATTTTAATATGATATGAGAGTGATAGTATAATAGTCATATCTTTAAGGGATAAATATATAATTTATTTTATATTTTAAAATATAAATGAAAGGTAATGTAATACTTACATCTTACATGAGAAGAAAGTGTTATTTATGCTAACAATATTAAATTAAGTAGACTAAATTATATTTTAAGATAAGAGAGAAAAGTAGTGTAATAATATCTCTATAGAGAAACAAAATTTACTCTTTTATTTAGGAGAGGGGGAAGAACTGAAGAGAACGAAGTAGAATAAATGAGAATTAATTTGATAGAAAATACAATAAAATTTGTAGTTGTTTAGTAGAGTAAAATTAGGTAAAAAAAATATAAAGAAATTAGTAATTTAAAATTATATTTTTATTATATCCAACCATCATTTAATAGAATCAGACAAAAAAAAAAAAACTAATGTATATTATTTTGTCTTTTTCTTAAATTCTTAGCAACTTTCCTCTCTTTAAGAGGTATTTTTTTTTTCTTCTTTTTTGAACTTATCTCTATTTATCCTCAAATCTTTATAAATCACTTCCCCTAGATAACTTAACTTTTTCCGATTCTCTACTAATCATTTATTTTCTCTTTTAATCCACTTTAAACCATATACCCAAACATACCAAAAAAAATATTAAATGTAGCTTTCATTATGGCTTTCATGTAATATATTATGCAATCAAATCTAGGAGGGTTGAATACCTGCTTGATCCAATATGCCAACTCAATTTGAAGTTAATTAGGTTGAGTTTGTTAAGAGTTGATATAATTTTAGGTTGAGTGCAAATTATGTTTTAGGTTGGCCCAATAGCTAACTGTATAATGCATAACATATTAAAATTCATTTTTCCTTAAAGAACAATAATAATGCTCTCTAACTCTCTTCGTATCAGATCTCTAATCTTTTTAACTTTTTTAAAAATAATTATTTTAAAATTTCAAATTTTAATCAGTATTTTTCCCTAATTATACTACTATTTACTAAACGTTTTCTCCCATCAACTGTTCACTCATTTAAAAAAAAAAACTTATACCAATCTCTTTGCACGTGTCGTTTTGTTAATGCACCTGTCATTTTTTTTATTTTAAAAAATATTCTTACTTCAACAACATTTTTTTTTGTAACACTCAATCCGAATGTGTTATTATCTTTCCGAAATACATATTTTAGAGGTATTTTTATCTTTTCGAAATAGATATCTTGCATTATTAGATGTTTACCTGATTTTACAAGTTTGGATTATATAATTCGATTTTTTTTTAATATTTCGGATGGATTGTTCTAGACAGTGAATATGGGTGAATTATAAATTTGTATTTCTCTCGAATACCTAATCTGAATCATAGCTTATATGGAATAATCAATTCAACATGATGTTGATCTAGAAAGGGTGTTAAAGAAAAGCACACTTTCAAATTAAGTGTTTGGATGAATAATTTTTTGAATAAGGTATTCTGGATTGTGTGATAAAATTTCATATTGGATGTTTTATAAAAAGGACTAGTGCTTGACTAAAAAAGAATGGGTGCATGAAGTAATTGTCCAACACACACTGAATAGCCCATGTAATCTTTTTTATTTTCCGGGTCAACTACGAAATATGGCCAGAACAAACTGAGCCCAAAAGCCCAAGACCAAGTCCAGACATGCACAGCATTTTTATTTTTATCTAACATGCAGAATTGCTAGAGAGGGAGAGGGAGAAGCACGAAAATAACAGAACAGTTGAGTGTGCATGAGTTCAGAGCGTATGCAAATTTTGCCTCGTCTTTGGCGCGTAGGAAAATCGACCCAGAGGAGACATTTCTTTTTATGATTTATTTTATTGAGTAAGCGTTCGTCGTAATATTATTCTGCAATCAATTGCGTCCAATTGTTTCCCCTTTTACTATGTTTTTGTTTTCTGCATATTCAAATTCTGCTCTTTCTGTTTTTACTGAGTCATTAGAAGTTGTTCTAAGACAGGTTTCTAGAATTCGTCTAAATCATTTATTTTGGAATAAGTAAGTGTGGATTTTCTTGTGCCTATCAACTGTTCAAAGGAATGCATAAACGAAATTGAAGGCCGGTTTCTCTTTTATTACTTTGATTGTTGAATGCAGACAGTTTAAGTTGTTGAGCAAGCTTCTTTGCGGTTTTTAATTAGTTTAGCACCAAAGAATGAGTTTAGGGAGTGCTGTTGTGATATAGAATTGCTTACATCATGTCGTTAAACTCAAGTGATACTGATAAACGGCATGGCAAAGTTTTTACGGTAGATCTTCTGTTCAATGAAAAGGAATGACTGAGGTTTGTTGACGTACAGTTTTGATAACACTAGAAGGTACATATCCCCTCTACTCTGTCAAAAAGGCAGACACATATCCGCAATTGAAAAGCATGATGCCCATGACTTGTGAAAGTTCAATTGTTTTCCTGTCACAAATATGTCAGGTAATGCTTTATTTATTTATTTATTTCTTTTTTCACTTGAAAAAGAAGACATGGTATTGTTGTAACTTGTAACTGTATTCTTCTCTTGACTCAGGCTAAGATGAACACAACAAGAGCCCTTCCGTCAGGGAATGAATTATCAACAAACACAATAACTATCTCACCAAAGGTAACAACAACTCCATAAAATAGCATAATAATTGTATTTCTTGTATTTGTCTTTGAAATTTTGAAATGTTCTGCTTTTGATTGCAGACAAGTTGTATGCGATGCATGATTTTCCGATCCGAATATAGCCCAAAAGCTGTTAGTCCCGTGGAGAAGAAGTAGGTTATTGATTATTTTTTCATCATCTTCTAATGCACTCTTGGTTATTTGAATGATTTGTTTTTCCTGGAATGCAGAAAAGGGAAGAAGACAACAGGAAAGAAAGAGCACCACTTGTGGAAAAGTAGAGATTCAGCTCAGTCTGGCCAAAAGGCACTCACTCTTGTTAGAAATGTATGTTTCCCTACCCATTGATATCCTTTTGATTCAGAATCTTAGATTTGGGGTATTACTGGATTCTCCACATTCATCAGCACTGCCGTGATCTGATACTTTATAACCATTTTTAGTCAGCTACAAGTTTGTTTGGATTAATGAGAGTCGGTATTTTTGCTAGACTGTAACTTACATATATATATATAAGTAGTATACTTATCAGCTAATAGACTGAGCGCATTGATTTTCGCTCCAATACAAAGAGTGATTTATCTCCTTTCTCTTATCTTTCTTCTGGTTTTTGGAGTTTTCTCAAGCTTTCCCTCAATTCCTCTACTGATTTTTGATAATGAACCATTGATTTATTAAATAATACGAATTGATTAAAAAAGTACCAAGAAAATAATTTAATGAACATACGGGGGGTTCTTTCATTCTTGTAGTCTCATGTTGATTATGATTTAGTGCATTGTGAATCTTGAAATGACAGGTTTGTAAACTCCCTAATGAGAAAGAGGCTGTTTATGGGGCATTAGACAAATGGACAGCTTGGGAAATAGAGTTCCCATTGATTGCAGTGGCTAAGGCTTTAAAAATCTTAAGGAAAAGGCGTCAGTGGGTTCGTGTAATTCAAGTATGATCACAACTATTTCAAAGAATTTTTGTTGCATATCTTACCAAGTGACTTGTTTGCTTTTTTGATTTTTTTAAAAAATATTTGATCACTAATAATATGCAGTTTGCGTGACGACTGATGAATTGTGTTTCTGTAACATGCTCTAGAGCTGATGTCCCTTTGTTTAAAGTTTTCCGGGCTTTAAAATTGTTGTATCCTCATGAAATGAATGATGTGCGATGGTTTATAATTAAAACTTTTGACAAATGAATTTGAGTTTTAACTAATGCTGAAATTGCTCAGTTGTCCTTTAAGTTAGCATGTGATTTGAGGTTGTACATTGAATGGTCTTTTATCTCATCAAAATGTTCCCTCAGCTGTTGAAGTAACAGTACGTATTCAAGTTACAGATAAACATGAATCTTGAATAATATTTTATATACTCCATATATGCATGTGCTTCCATTTTCCCTCTTTTCTTCTTAATAGTGTTTCATCCATCAATATTGACATTGTTTAATCCTTCTTGAGAATGCCATCCAGGTTGTTTAGTTTTGATAAATGTGCGCAAGTTTTAACTTCATTTATCCGATGTCTCAGAATTGGCAAATTATGCACGTATATTATATATAACTATATAAGAGTTAAATGAACTTATGGTGCTCTGTAAATGATAGCTCTTTTCCTTCTAGAGGTGATGATCTCATGTTTGGTTGTTTAAGAGGAATGGAGAAGAATCTTGCTGATTATCAGTCCACGGTAATTCTCAGGTAGCAAAGTGGATGTTAAGCAAAGGTCAAGGAGCAACGATGGGAACATATGACACCCTTCTTCTAGCATTTGACATGGACCAGAGGGTAGATGAGGCAGAATCATTGTGGAACATGATCATACATGCCCACATGCGCTCTGTCTCAAAGAGATTGTTTTCTAGGATGATATCGTTATATGATCATCATAATATGCCAGATAAGATTGTAGAGGTATCTTTGTTTATACCATTAATCTCACTACATAATATGCCAGATAATATTATAGAGGTATCTGTGTTTATACCATTAATCTCACTACACCTTTACATGACTTTATTTTGCAATTCTGAATTTAACTCTTCTATGGCTTAACACAATGCTTTCTTATCTGTAAGTTCAGGTATTTGCAGACATGGAGGAACTGCGGGTAAAACCTGATGAAGACACGGTCAGGAGAGTGGCAAGAGCCTTTAGAGAACTAGGCGAAGAAAAGAAGCGGAAATTGGTTATAAAACGATATGGGCTTAAATGGAAGTACATTCACTTTAATGGTGAACGGGTGAGAGTTAGAACACAAGCATGGGAAGTTAATGAATCTACCAAAAATGGGTAGGTACAGTATATGTCAATGAGGTCACCACTAAATCCTAATTTGGGATCTGCCGTTTCAGAGCAATTTTCTAGTTTCGTTCTGCTTCTGCTGCATCAGTTTGGTTCATTGTTGTATATCCAGGACCAATATAGCAGCTACTGATCATTCAGGGTTTGTACTACATTGAGGGATGGATGGGGGAACTACACCCTAAATTGAAAAATGACAATGTTGTAATGTAGATAGACATGTATTTACAGCAGAACTTGTTGATATGATATATAAGATAGATTGGATGACGAATCTGACATTGTATTTTTTCTCTACACAATCGGGTCCAACACACACATGTATAAAGAGACAAGAGATCTATTTACTTTAAAAGTTAGTCTTAGGGGGGTGTATTGGATTAAGATTTTAAAAGACTTTTTTAGTTAAAAAAAATCTTGCGGATTTTAAAAGACTTTGCAAGATTTTCATGACTTTTAAGATTTTGCAGGATTTTACAAGACTTAAAATCAGGATTTTAATGGATTTTGCAAGACTTTTAAATCAGAATTTTAATGGATTCTATGAGATTTTGTAAAATTTTCGTGGATTTTTGACATTTGATAAGATTTCAAAAAAAATTTCATACATTCAAATTTAAAAAGAGTCAAAGACAAAAATAATAAAAATTAATAATGTCTAGATAAATAATAATAATAATAATTTTCCATAATATCTTATCCTCTTAAATAACATTCACCCACATATTCATAGCTATACTAGTCCTCCAAGTATTAGCGTCTTTTCACTCTTGCTCCTGGGTTTGAATAATAGGTTCAAAAGTATGATCTTCATTAATTGGTAACATTGAAGATGAAGGTTCATCTACCGCTTCAATTGAAAATTCATCAGAACGACATTCTTTACATAAAAAGTTATGTAGTGTTGCACATACTAATACAAGTTCTACTTGTGTTTTAAATAAAAATAATACCAAATATTTTCTCGATCACATTTCTTAATGACACATGACGAAGATTGAACAATTCTTTCTCATTTTCAGGGTCATTACCTTGACCTGCAAAATCTTGTAAATGATATCTTACACCTTGAAATGGAGCTAAAAATTGACGTCGATTAGGAAATCCACAATCCACCAAAAAAATATTTGCCTAATTACATATGCAATATATATAATATTAGTATAATAATAATAATTATTATTGTAATTATTATTATTATTTAAAGAATAAACATTTAGATATATAGAATATATATATATATATATATATATATATATATATATATATATATATATTATTTTAGTTATATATTATATGATAATTTTTAACGATATTTATAAATGTAAATTATTCTAACAAATATTTTAACAATATTTCCTCTTTTAAAAAATAAGCTAATGAAGACATAAATCTTAAACCCTAAAAAATTAGATACTGCAATGTCTTATGTTAATTTTCTTTTTTTAAAATATAAAAAAGTCCTAATTTCACAATATAAAAATAAAAAGAAAAATTCATAGTAAAAAAAATAAAATAATTGTTGAGTCGTAAAAGGAGGGGGATAAGAGTAACAAACTTAAGGGAATGAGAGAAATCGCAATTTTTATGCTGAGAGGGTTCTTCCCCCAACTAAGATCTATTTTCATCTCATTCTACTCACAAAAACCCTAACAAATTCATCTTATATATATATATATATATATATATATATATATATATATATATTGTAGAGATTAAGGGGGGTGTATTGGATTAGGATTTTAAAGGACTTTTTTAGTTAAAAAAAATCCTGCGGATTTTAAAAGACTTTGCAGGATTTTCATGACTTTTAAGATTTTGCAAGATTCTACAAGACTTAAAATCAGGATTTTAATGGATTCTGCAAGACTTTTAAATTAGGATTTTAATGGATTCTGTGGGATTTTGTGGAGTTTTGAGATTTGATAAGATTTAAAAAAAATTATACATTCAAATTTAAAAAGAGTCAAAGATAAAAAAAATAAATAAAAAAAATAATGTCTAGATAAATAATAATAATAATTCTCTATAATATTCTATCCTCTTTTTATAGCATTCACTATCAATTGTAACAATTCATCGGAATCATCCTTAATCCAAGCTTCATAGTTTTCTTTCTCTTTTCATTTTTCTTTATTATTTCCTTGTGAATCTCCCATTTGAATTACTAAAACAATATATGTTAAAAAATAGTTATATAAATAATTACGGATAATAGACAAAATCAATAAAATTATATTATTATTTTTAGAAGCACACCATCATACAAGATCGAATATATTTTTGCTATCCAAATGGATCAAATACCTCAGTTATTATAAAAAAAATGTAAAAACGAAAATATAGAAACATAAGATAATTTTTTATATAAAAAAATTAGTATATTCGATACTGAAAAAATATTTAGATATATAATTTTTTTTTATATAAACAGAAGTATTTAGATATAGAGAATATATATATATATATATATATATGATAATTTTTAACGATATTTATAAATATAAATTATTCTAACAAATATTTTAACAATATTTTCTTTTTTAAAAAATAAGTTAATGAAGGCATAAATCCTAAACCCTAAAAAATTAGATATTGCAATGTCTTATGTTAATTTTCTTTTTTTAAAATATAAAAAATCTTAATTTCATAATATAAAAATAAAAAAGAAAAATTCATAGTAAAAAAAATAAAATAATTGTTGAGTCATAAAAGGAGGAGGGATAAGAGTAACAAATTCAAGGGAAAGAGAGAATTCGCAATTTTTATGCTAAGAGGGTTCTTCCCCCTACTAAGATCCATTTTTATCTCATTCTACTCACAAAAACCCTAACAAATTCATCTTTTATATATATATATATATATATATATATATATTGTTGAGATTATGATATCAATTTCATCTTTCACCTTTTTCTTTTCTTAACGTGTGTCATAAAAAAAATTACCACTTAAAAGTTAAAATTTCAAGTATTTTTTTGTGTTATATAAAGGAACAAATTCAACTACATAGAATAAAATAAAGTAAGTCAATTAAAGAGAACGAACAGAAAAATAAAACAAGTCAATGACACTATCATTTACATATTAGAGTTTCACAAAATAGGAGAATGGTATGAGAATAGTATTATATATGAGCAATGAACAATAGTGTAGTATTATTAGTAGAGAAAAAATGGAGAAGACAGGAGCATAGAAAAAAAAGATGAAAAACTCACTTGAAAATTCTTAAAACACTTGAAAAATCATTTCAAACAATCCTTCAAAATCCGATGGGTTTGGATGGGATTGTTTTATGAATCTGGTATTTATAGATAACACTAGAAAGTCTTTCAAAATCCCTCTCACACAACAATCCTTTAAAATCCTTAAATTTTTGAATACCAATGGATTGTTTTTAAGTTGTAAAAAATCTCAAATGAATACCAGTGGATTTTAATGGACTCTTTAAAAAATCCTAAAAATCCAGATTGAATACCACTGGATTGTTTTTAAGTGACATAAAATCCTGATTGAATACCAATGGACTTTTTTACTCAAAAAAAGTCTTTTAAAATCCTACGAAATCCTAAACCAATACACCCCCCTAAGATATCAATTATCTTTCACCTTTTTCTTTTCTTGACGTGTGTTATAAAAAAAATTACCACTTAAAAGTTGAGATTTCAAGCATTTTTTTGTGTTATATAAATGAACAAATTTAACTACATAAAATAAAATAAAGCAAGTCAATTAAGGAGAACGAACAGAAAAATAGAGCAAATCAATGACACTATCATTTACACATCGAAGTTTCACAAAATAGGGGAATGAGATGAGAACAGTACTACAATATTATATATGAGCAATGAACAATAGTGCAGTATTATTAGCAGAGAAAAAATGGAGAAGATAGGAGCATAGAAAAAAAAAGATGAAAAACTCACTTGAAATTCTTGAAAAGTCACTTCAAACAATCCTTCAAAATCCGATGAGTTTGGATGGGATTGTTTTATGAATTTGGTATTTATAAATAACACTAGAAAGTCCTTCAAAATCCTTCTCACACAACAATCCTTTAAAATCCTTATATTTTTGAATACTAATAGATTGTTTTTAAGTTGTAAAAAATCTCAAATGAATACCAATGGATTTTAATGAACTCTTTAAAAAATCTTGAAAATCCAGATTGAATACCACTAGATTGTTTTTAAGTGACATAAAATCCTGATTGAATACTAATGAATTTTTTTACTTAAAAAGAGTCTTTTAAAATCCTACAAAATCCTAAACCAATACACCCCCCTTAATATGGCGATTCCTTGCGTGCCCTTTGTGAGTAGAGGGTTTTGGTGCCCTCTGTACGGACAGCGAATCAGGTGATGCCACGTGTTCCTTTACTCCATGCCATCCAGCGTGTTGAAAGTTTGACCAGAAATTGGGTAATTGGATCTGATCTGCCCCTGCACCATGATCCAACAAACCAACCCGGGTCCCAAAATTTTTCCATTTATAAGGACATGACATTTTCCTTGTCGGAATTGATCCCCTAGAATCCAAATTTTCAAAATGATTCTAGGGACCACATTGACCACCATGAACTGGTTGTGGTAGTACCCATCGAATCTCTCCTGCTCCCTAATGTCCTGCAGCGTCACGTACCCCAGCTCCATCCACGGCCTCAGCACCTCCAGCACCTCCGCGTGGACCCCACCCGCGTCGTGTATCACGAAGTGCGACTTAACCCCGAAGAACCGCACGTGGTACGCTATCCACTCCCTCACGCGCTGCGGGTTCAGGTCCCCGAACAGCGACGACCCGCAGTATAAGTAATCGTATTTTGGTTCCGACACGAATAACGAGGCGTTTAAGGTTCCCTGTTTTTTGTGGAGGACCTCAATCGTGTCGGTGGTGTTGAGGCTGGCGTCGCCGCCGCCGGAGGTGGAGGCGCGGAGGATGAGGCTGCCGCCGGCGTTGTCGGCGTTGAGGGTGGTGTGCTTTGATACCCATTCTCCCAATTCAATTTATAAGGACATGACATTTTCCTCGTCGGAATTGATCCCCTAGAATCCAAATTTTCAAAATGATTCTAGGGACCCAGGTTGGTTTGTTGGATCATGGTGTAGGGGCGGATCAGATCCAATTACCCAATTTCTGGTCAAAATTTCAACACGCTGGATGACATGGAGTAAAGGAACACGTGGCATCACCTGATTCGCTGTCCGTACAGAGGGCACCAAAACCATCTACTCACAAAGGGCACGCAAGGAATCGCCCCCTTAATATACTTATTTCACTCAATAATTCATTTTTTATATCAAATTTTAATAATCCAATTATTGAATTAAATTTTTTTAATATATAGATCAAGTATACAATTTTTAAAAAAATTTAAAAATTATTTGATACTTTGTTTCATTAATTCAAATTGACGAATAATCATAAAAATACTTTATACGTTGATTTGAATTTATATAACAAAGTATTATATAATTTTTACATTTTGCAAGACTTTGTAAATTTGATTTATATATTAAGAAATTTTAATTTAAGATTAAATTATTAAAATTTGATGTAAAATATGAGTTATTGAATGAAGTGAGTTTATTAAGATTTATTTTTTTGAGGATATGAATCCCTCTTCTCATATATATATATATATATATTGAGAATTGCATATGTACGTAAATGGATTTTTAAATTCTAGGTCTTTTATTAACTTTTTTATGCTAGATTTGTATTTCTTTTATGAGATCTTATTATTATTATTTTCATATTTTTAATCAAGATTATAAAAATACACATAATGTTGAATTTGATTACCAATTGAATCAATTCATTCTGTTAGATTGATTTGATTCAGATTCATGAATTTTTGTCTAGATTCTTTTCAAGTAGAATTAATTTTTTTTAGTTTAGATATTTTCTTAATCTGAAATGAAACCGATTGATGATGTACACCGTTAGATATATTCGTCAATATTGTATTATAGATGATAGGACATATTTGCAAACCACAGATGGCCGCATCCCTAATACCTTGGACTTTGTATTTGTTCGTCTGATCAACTAATTCAGTAGCATGTGAATAGTAGAATTGGATAAATTAAAATTCTGCTGAATCGAGATGGGCCTGGATTAGTATTATAATTTGCATGCTGTTGGATCCTATTGCACACAGTCATTCTTCGTGCTTTTAAAGCACATCATGACATCTGGTACCAGTATAAATGGATTGCTCAAGGGTTTTCGAGTAAGATATTCCTGCATTTCGTTAATATGTTTCTAATTCTTTTGGTAATTTAACACGCTCTTTTGGTACTTTTCCAAATCTATTTATTAAGATTGAGCGAATGTGACGTAGTCAGCTCAGATATCTACAAGTTAAAAAATTCTTTTATATCAATCTTTTTGTTTGTGTAACATACTCTTTTCATTTCATAATTTACTATTTCTTCTTCATGGCATAGATTACTGATGCTTTCACTTAGTACGTCAATCTTCTGTTAATATGAATAATTACAATGACGATATTGTTCAAAAGGTAATTTTCCTGTGGCCGTAACCAACATTGCTACTTTCACTTAGTACGTCAATCTTCTGTTTTGCAGCACCATTATACTTCTATCTCCTCAATTTATTACATTTTCAAAATTTCTCTGAAAGGCACAAATAGATTTGGCAACAAAGTGCATGGAAACTTTCTCAATTCTCTAATTTGTGGTCCATCTACTAGTTCGTCGACAACCAACTAGGAAGGTAGTTCAAGTTCTGCGATAATTTATCTTTGTCGGCTCACATTCGATTATTTGAGGGTAAATCCAATACTATTTCATTATGATCAATACTGTGCAGATTAGTTGATATTCCTTTATTTGGGCTCTACAGATAAGGTGTGTATAGTGAAGCTTACATGTCCAATTAGGTAATGTTCTACCTTTTGTTAAGAGATGCAAAATTTACCAGTGCAAGTCAATGCCTCAATGGTGTTTCCCCCCCCCCCCCCCCCCCCCGTTTTTCCTTTGTAATGGTGGACTGTTATGCCTTGAGAAACTGGATTATACCAAGCTAATTCATTCTTTACGAGTTTTATTAGACCATATTGTCTTTCTCATTCAACAGTGGATTCGATTGTTGAATTCCTTCTTAGCTGACACTCAACAGTTGAAGGCAATTTTCCAAAGAGCATCTAAACAATGGGATTTATGATTATGAGAATTTATGCTGTGCTTGGTCTATGCATTCCTCTTGCCGTCTTGGATCAAGCAATATCTACCGAAACTGTTCACGTTTGCTACACCGATTCTAACATTGTATCTCTTGCATTATTTAGTGTGTGTTTTTTTGGACAACATACATGGACTATCTATCTGTTTTTCTTGCTACAATTCTATCCATCTGTTTAATTCAATTATTTATTTGTGACCATATATTGCCGGAAGATAAGAGGAAAAAAAGATCGACAGAGAGGTGTTAACAATTATAATATATATATATATATATATGTGTGTGTTACTCTTTTTTTACTACAGTACAGAAAGAAATATCATGAAATTAAACATACAAGAGCAACAAATAACATCTAACAAGCTGTGTACACCCCAGTCTTTACTAAGAAAATACTGATAATTGTATACAAATATATCAAAAGGACGGGAAGTCAAGAATCACGTAAAGGACTTTATTTTAAAACAAGTTCAATTCAACTCAATATACCTTTACACCTCAACATATTTTACCATTTGTCTTTTAGAAAGGGGCATGATATAAACTTTGAGGCGTGCCCGTAGTCTACATCTAATTTTAATTTACAAATGAACATTTTGATTCTAGAAATTATTTGTCAGGATTTTTATTGTGTTATCTTGCATATACATAACTTGTATCAGTAGCTGTGTATTTTAACGCTATTATTTAGCATATGCAGCATCCTGGATTGACTTGTTGACCTTTTCAGAGATGGTCCATATCAGATACAGCTTCACCATATTTTGTTTGTCAATATAAAAAACATATTTAATGCTAATGCATTAAGAAGAAATAAAGAAAGGCATAAAGAAAGATAGCACCATGAAATTTCCCAGCCTGTTTGTTCTCTCTCTATATATACACACATATATACATACTGATCAAGAGGTTGGAACATATTAATTTGAAACCCTTTATCTGACATCCTCTGTGGGAAGGATGGCAGGCATAAAACTTTTCTCTGAATATCTTGTTATTCCTTTCCTCTTTCTTTTTTTATCAACTCTCTTTGTAGTTACGAGCCTTAATGTTAGCACTCTTTGCATTAAGGAAGAGAGATTGACCCTCCTTAAAATAAAAAAAAACCTCAAAGATGCTTCCAATTGTCTTTCTTCATGGGTTGGGGAAGATTGTTGTTATTGGAAAGGTATAGAGTGCGACAACCAAACCGGTCACGTTCTAAAGCTTCACCTCCGGTACTCCCAAATCTGCTCCACTACAAATAAATTACCCTTAGGCGGTAAGATAAGTCCTTCATTGACAGACTTGAAACATCTGAGTCACTTGGACCTAAGTGACAATGACTTCGAAGGAATCACTATTCCAAAATTTATAGGTTCTCTCAATATGTTGCGTTATCTTGACCTATCCAATGCTAATTTTGCTGGAATGGTCCCTACTCATCTAGGCAACTTGTCAAATTTGCTTTATCTTGATATCTCTATAGCATTTTCATCACTTTGGATAATAGATGTAAGCTGGCTCTCTGCTTTGTCTTCACTTCAGTATCTTCACATGGGTTCTGTTAATATTTCTAGTGCATCCTATGAATTTTTTCGAGCATTGAGTATGATGCCATCATTGGTAGAATTACAGTTGCCTAATTGCAAGCTTGTTACTCTCCCTCCATCTCTTCCATTTGAAAATTTTACATCACTTTCTGTGCTTGATCTATCGGGGAATTATTTTAATTCCTCAACACCGTCATGGTTGTTCAATATGAGTAATCTCATAGATATTGATCTCACTTTTTCATCTCTTAGAGGTCCCCTTCCTGTGCTTGGCAGAGGGAATCTCTGTAAGCTTCAGAGACTACTCTTGTCTAATAATGATCTCATCGGTGATATAACTCAAATGTTGGAGACCTTGTCATCATGTAGCAACCAAAGTCTGAAGCTTTTAGAATTAAATTCAAATCACTTGACAGGGAAATTGCTCCATTCAGTAGGTCTATTCAACAGTTTGCATGATCTTGAATTGTCAGGCAACTCACTCTCAGGTCCTATACCAGCATCAATAGGAAACTTATCAAACCTTGTTTATCTGGATTTGGAAGGCAACATGATGAACGGGAAAATTCCAAAAAGTATTGGTCAACTAACCAAGTTGCAACTCCTAAATCTACTCGAGAACAATTGGGAAGGTACAATGACAAACATTCATTTCCATAATCTCACAAACATTGTCGGTTTCTCTGTATCATCTAAAACGAACTCATTCATCTTTAATGTGACACAAGATTGGATTCCACCTTTTAAGAGTTTGCATTATGTTGAAATTCGTGATTGTCAAGTTGGCCCTACATTTCCTAATTGGCTCAACAACCAAGTGTTCTTGCTGAAGATAATCCTAAGAAATGCTAAAATTTCTGGGGAGATACCTCGTTGGCTTTACAGCATGTCCTCTCAGATTCGTCAGCTAGATCTTTCTCACAACAAAATAAGTGGTTACCTTCCGATTGAACTGAACTTCTGTTCGACCCTGTCATCAATCGTCAACCTTGCTTTCAACCAGTTGAAGGGCTCAATCCCACTTTGGTCTGGTCTCACTGTTCTCAATCTAAGGAACAACTTACTGTCTGGAATTGTGCCAGTCAATATTGGCCAGGAGATGTCAGGTTTGAGGTTCTTGGATCTCTCAAATAAGCACCTGAATGGGAGCATTCCACTATCCATAAATAAGATTCAAAAATTGGTTTATGTTGATCTCTCCAACAATTATTTGAGAGGGGAAATCCCCGTGTTTTGGACGGGTTTGCAGAATTTACAAACCATTGATCTATCCAACAATAATTTTTCAGGTGGAATTCCAGCTTCAATATGTTCTCTACCTTCACTTTTTATCCTAGAATTGAGCAAAAATAATCTCTCTGTAGATTTGTCTTTTGTCTTTCAAAATTGTACTACTCTGAGAACTCTTTCACTAGGAAACAATAGGTTTTTTGGGTCTCTGCCAAATGAGATAACCAAAAACCTTCCTTCACTTTCAGAGTTACTTTTTAGAGGCAACAGACTCAGTGGAAGCATTCCCGAAGAGCTATGTCGTCTACCTTTCCTCCATTTATTGGATCTGGCAGAAAACAACATATCAGGGTCTTTACCAACGTGTTTGGGTGATGTGCACGGTTTCAAATTGCCACAAACGAACTTTGCGTATCTTCCCCATCCAACAATCTTTTATGACTCGTTAACCTACAGAAGGCATATAGAATTGACGCTGAAAGGAAGAATAATTGATTATTTGAGCCGAATGCTCGTGTATTCCGCCATTGATCTTTCTAACAATCACCTTTCTGGAGAGATCCCAGTGGAGTTAGCTGAGCTAATTCACTTGGGTGCCATGAATTTGTCCTGGAATAAGCTAACTGGGCACATACCCGACAACATTGGATCATTAAAAGATTTAGAAAGTCTTGACCTTTCGCACAACCGTCTTTTGGGTCCAATACCTCCAAGCATGGCTTCCATGACTTTCCTGAGCTATTTGAACTTGTCATACAACAATCTGTCTGGACAAATTCCGATTGCTAATCAGTTTGGGACCTTTAATGATCCATCGGTTTATGCAGGCAACCCTTACCTTTGTGGGGATCCTTTACCTATTGACTGCTCATCATTGTTGCATGGAAATGGAGAGGAAGAAAAAGATGGTGCTGATGAAGATGATGAAAAGATTGAACGATTGGGGTTATATGCAAGCATAGCTGTGGGGTACATTACGGCCTTCTGGTTAGTGTTTGGTAGTTTGTTGTTGAAGAGATCTTGGAGAAATGCACAATTCAAGTTTGTGTTTGACATGAGAGACAAGCTTTTAGTTCTGATTGCAGTTAATTTGGCGCGTGCAAAACGGAGGTTTGGATTGGAAAGAATCTGAGAATGCATGTGACGACCGTGACAACAACAATGATATATATCAGTCATATACTCATGTCCCACTGTCTTTGTAAGGTGTATTAGTTACAATTGTCATATGTAAGTTTCTCGCGTATGTTGCTTGAATCCGTTCCTGTTGTCCATAGGTAAATAAGGAAATGGAATCAGTGCTGCTTTTTTTCATTAGGACTTTTACTTGATAACATACATTTATGTGATATATTCATATGATTTGTAAAATTTTAGTAATATATTTGGAATCATGCTATCTTTTGAACGATCGTTGTAACCTCAGCTACCGTGGCTGCATTAGGATTTGCACCCAAATTCATGTCGAGTTTTTTGTACATGTTAGGAGTCAGCCACGTCTCCTTTGACTTATTCTCTTGACAGATGCCCACAACCACAATGGGAGAAACCTTTTAAGCCACACTCTTCCAAGTTCCAATGACACCTTGGATTTGCCCCAGATTAGGGAAACACAAGCCATCAAAAACAAAATCAACAATTATCACCACCTTAGGCTTCATATCAAATAAAAATTGTTTTTATTATTATATTTATTTATTATTGTTATTTCGAAACACAAGCCCCCCTTGTTTTAAAATAATATATATATATATATATATATATATATATATTTCAATATTTTTTTTATAAAAATGTAAATTGAATCAATTCAAATGATGTATTTGATAATTTTACTAATTAGATCAAGTATATAAATTGTATATAATTATAAATTATTTGGTAGTTCATCTTATCATTTTATTTCAATGTATAAAATAATATTTAAAATACATGTAAATATCTATTGTTAGATTACATATTTAGAAGAGTCCAAATAATTTGAAAATTTATATGCATGATTATGAGTCTAAAATCATCAAATATAATAGTTGGATTAGTTAAATTTGCATTTTATAAAAAATTATTGAAGGTGTCATTTCATTAACTTGACATCATTGTGTTAATAAATCTTGACCATATTACACTACTCAATAACTTTATATTAGATATGAATTTTATCGATTAATCCATTGAATTATTTAATATTATCTTGTATATTTATGTCAAATTTTGTAGAAATTGAAAAACTATTTGAAGGTAATCAAATTGTTTTTATTTTTAGTATATTTTGCAATGTATATATTACATGAATTTTGATCTATGTGAATGATGTATTAAATCATCTTATATTAATATAAATCTTTTGTATAAATGATATAGGAGTAAGGAACTTATATTCTAACGGTAATTTTTGAAAAATTCACATCTAATATAAAGTTTAAACAATGTAATAGTTAATAAAAGTTACATCGATATTATTTGATTCCTCCCATATATATATATTATACATTTATTTGAATTAATAAATTAAAATATCAAATAATTTTCAAATTTTTTAAAACTTTACAAGCTTGATCTATGCATTAAGAACTTTTAATTTAACTGTTAGATCATTGAAATTTAATGTAGAACATGAGTTATAGAACAAAATAAGTTTACCAAGATTTACTTTAGGAGTAAGTGGACCCTTCCTCTGTTTTATATATATATATATATATATATATATATATATATATATATATATATATATATATATATATATTGGGGAATGCTAATATACTCCCACCTATTTTTTAGTTGGAGTATGTTAGCAACCTACACCAAAATTTTAAGATAAAAAGTCACTCATTTCTTTTGATTTGGTTAATTTATACAAATGATATTATAGTAATTTAATTTAATTTTAAATAAAAATAAAACATTTTCTCTCTCTTATTAACTTCATTCTCCAGTTCATTTATTTATTTTGATTAATTAATTTTTTATTTGTTCAGAGAGAAAGAGGAGACATCATAAGAGATGAAAGAGAAATGAGTTAAAGAATGAATTTAATAGGAAAGAGATAAATAAGTTAGAGAAAGAATTTAATAAGAAAAAGAAATGGATTGGAGAAAATTTAATAGGAGAGAGAAATGATTTAGAGAATGAAGTTAATAAGAGAGAGAAAATATTTTATTTTTATTTAAAATTAAATTAAATTACTATAATATCCTTTGTATAAATTAATCAAATCAAAAGAAATGAGTAGTTTTTTTGTCCTAAAATTTTAGTGTAGGTTGCTAACATACTTCAACTAAAAAATAAGTGGGAGTATATTAGCATTCCCCATATATATATATTACTAAAAGTTACACCGGTGTCGTTTGAACCCTCCTCATATATATAAAGAGAGAGAGGATGATTCAAGCAATACTGGTGTAACTTTTACCAACTATTATACCTCTCAATAACTTTTAATTAAATATGAATTTTGTGAAACTAATTGTTGAATTATAACTTCATATTATCTTGTATATGTATATCAAATTTTGTAAAAATTGAACAATAGTTTGAATATAATCAAAGAGTTCATATTTTAATATATTTTGAAATATATATATATATATATATATATATATATATCACGTTAATTTTGTTATATAAGAATGAGATATCAAATTATTTTAGATTAATATAAATTTTTTGTATATATGATATAGGAGTAAAAAACTTTTTATCTAATGGTAAGTTTTAAAAAATTTATATTTAATTAAAAGTTATTAAGTATTTTGTAATAATAGGTAAAAATTATACTAGTATCATTTAAACCCTCTTTATATATATATATATATATATATATATATATATATATATATATATATATATATATATATATATATATATATATATATATATATATATATATATATATATATATATATATATAAACATAACTAGATGACATGAACAACCACCAAGAGAAGCTAGGAAGATGCACCAGTGGTAATTGCCAAATATGTCATATCTTTTACTCAATTTAAGAAATTTTCAGGAATATCTTATGCTTTGGAGTTTAGTTTCTATCAAAAAGAATAAGTATTTTGAATTGGTTTTGTTAATTAATAGCCTTTTAAGTTTTTTTAGGTGTTTTTAATACTTCTTTTTGTTAATTTTTGAGACATAAGAAAGAAATAGAAGGAGCAATGGTCAATAAGGTCCTTGAGAAAGTTAATTGTGTCAAGCTCTAAACGAGCCAGTTTGATCTTAAACGAGATAAGATCGAGAGTATTATAGCATTGGGAGTTCTCACTTAGAGCGAGAGTTAAACAATCTCTAAGCGATCCTATGCTCACTTACGCGAGTGACTTTAACTGCTTAAGCATGCAAGAACAGAAGCACCACTTGGAGCATTTATGAAGGACTTGTTCAAGTGAGCCAACTTGTCTCTTTGAGCTAATGGATGCTGCAATCACCTTTCTATCAATCACCTTTCTGGAGAGATACCAGAGAAGTTTACAGAGGGTGCCCTGAATTTGTCTTGGAATAAGCTAACTGGGCACATACCCAAGAACATTGGATCATTAACAAATTTAGAAAGTCTAGACCTTTCGCACAACCGTCTTTTGGGTCCAATCCCTCCAAGCATGGCTTCCATGACTTTCTTGAGCTATTTGAACTTGTCATACAACAATTTGTCTGGACAAACTCCGGTTGCTAATCAGTTCGGGACCTTTAATGATCCATCGATTAATGTAAGCAACCCTTACCTTTACCTTTGTGGAGATCCGCTACCAACTGATTGCTCATCATTGTTGCATAGAAATGGAGAGGAAGTAAAAGATGGTGAAGATGGTGCTAGGGAAGATGATGAGAAGATTGAAAGGTTGGGGTTATATGCAAGCATAGCTGTGGGGTACATTACGGGCTTCTGGTTTGTGTGTGGCAGTTTGGTGTTGAAGAGGTCTTGGAGACATGCATATTTCGGGTTTGTGTTTGACATGAGAGACAAGCTTTTGGTTTTGATTGCAGTTAATTTGGCATGTGCAAAACACAGGTTTGTACACGGAAAGAAACTGAGAATGCAGGTGAATGGTGATGACCATGGTAACCACAAGGATATATAGTCATATCCCACTATGTATGGTAGATTAGTTACAATTTTCATATTAGTTTCTTGTGTATGTTTCTTGAATCTGTTGCTGTTGTTCGTACGTTGATAAAGAACTGAATCACTGCTGCTTTTTTCTTTCGGAGTTTTACTTGATAACTTACATTTATGTGATATATGCATATGTTAGGTTTGTAAAATTTTAACAATATATCAAGTCTAAATATTCAAAAGCATTTGAAAGATCCTCACAAATATCTGCGCCTGTTGGCTGTTGGAGAGTGCTTAATGTAAGGCTAAACCGTGATATCAACTCGCTATAGGAAGATTTGCCAATATATTTTAGTATTCAAAGAAAATATGCAGAATAATTTTGATTTATGATATATAAAGATCTATTTTATGCTAAAATCACACATGATAATTAATAAGATATCTATGAAAGTAAATAAAGTTTACCTGGTTAAAGTCTAAATTTTAAAATTTTTTCTTCAAAACTATGAAGGTTCCACGTGTATTCACACCAAGACTAATCTTTGCTTGTCAATCTCTTCATCGAACAATTTTTCAGCAGAGAATATAAGAGAGAAAAGAACTAATTTTCTTATGTTTTTTTCTGTTTATTTTTTATCCACAGTAGAACTGTATATTTATAAATATGTAAACATATATATTCTATCAGCAACAACATCCATATCCTATCTTCTAAAAAATATGAATTATCAAATATCCAAAAAATAGTTTTTATCTTTTCTTATCAAAACTACTTTTGACTAGATCAAAATTCAAATTGAATCTTTCAATTTGAAATTTAAAAATTGACGTGTTTTTCTATCTTAATAGAAATAAATATTATTTATATTTTGATGCCAGTCAAAAATAAATAAACAATATTTTATTTTCTTGAGCAAAGATTAGAACACTTGTTAGTGTGACTCTGTAGGTTCAAAACTAAATCGATAGTAAATTAATTACATTAATTTACTAATCAAGGTTGGCGTCTAGCAACACTCTTTAATGTCCGGATAGTATGAAATAATATTTTCAATAACCTTTAGAAGATTAACATAAAATTTCCTTCCATCATTTTACAACTATAAATTAACTTTAGAATATGGTTTAATTGCCAAATTCTAATAAGTTAACGTATAATAAAAAATACAAGAAAAATCCATTTTTCTTTATTATTTCAATTGCCTTGGCCAAGGTCCTTATTTTCATTATAAAGCTTAAACTCATTACCAAGAGTCGATGAATTCCTTATTGATTAATCATTTAATTCTACATGTACAAGAATTTAATTACACTCAATAATCATTCAACTAACACCTTTAAGTATTAGGTGTTCGAAATCAAAATATAATAAATATCTTGTTAATTATTATGATAATCTCAAGTATAAGGAAATTATATATTTCTTCTTAAGAATTTTCTATTGACGAAATTTTAAAATAATATATAACTATTAGAAATTCTTCTTTATAAAATATGTTCAATAGTCATATTCCTATATGCACTATTTATGAGTAATTTAATAAATAAGATCTATTAATCTCTATCCAATAAAAATTATTACACATATATTGATCTATGTGGATTAATAATGTCATATCCTTACTAATCTTACGATCAAGAATAATTTAGATAAAATTAAAAGAGACTTGTTTTTCTCATTATTATAATCTCTTATAAAAAAAGAAGTCTTTAATTTTAATGAAGACTTTATCATATTAATTATTTCTCATAATCAATAAATATAATAATAAAGTACAATCTTATTAATACATATAAGATAGATTAGACCTTGGGCATACATCTTATTCCCAACAATCTTGGGCATACATCTTATTCCCAACGATCTAAGTATGTGTGAGGGAGGGAACAAAAGAAAAGAAGCAGCAGGAAGAAACAACTATGTCATTAGTGTTGATGTTGTATGAGAACACTAATTCAATCCTCTAATAATCTGTATCCTATCTGTTTCGTTTCCTGTTTCTCCAAGATTCTCAAATTATTTGGCCTTTGGCCTTTTGGAAAGCACAAGAAAAATCTCAGAAGGAAAAAACACTTCAATAAGTTAATGAAAGTAAGATAGAATGTTATTTTATGGAAAAGACACTGCCACTGGGCTTCTTACAACGTGTTGTTCGCGAGTCCATGCATACCATCCAAAATAGTAGTTATCTGGCTCATGCTTGGTTAGTATCTGACCCCAGTTTGCTGTCACTGTGATGACGAAGTTCATTTTTTGCCCAACATGATTAAATTTCAGAATGTTTGGAGTAGCTGTGATGGAGTATTCCTTTGGTGACACAGCACTAAACATGTAAACACTCCTTCTCCTACCAACATTGGTGACTGTCCTCTTAATAGTCTTGGTGTAATTGAGCCTATGGATTTGTATGGATGGATAGTTAAGCTCAAACGGTTCAGGAAATGACTTTGGACAGTTATATGTAATGTTAAAGTTTTGAGTCACTCCAAGGCTACAAGTGTAAAGAAGGTAGTCCATGTAGGAGGCATCATAAACCAGACCAGGATCTGCTGCTCTTTTGGGGTGGAAGTGGCCAGACCCCATTGCGAAAGGCGTTGCAGGATTTCCAGTTTCATCAGTCAATGGATTGCCAGTGTTGTCTGTTGCCATGGCTGCAAGAGAACAGGATTCAGTTCAGGAAAATTGAAATACATGGCATGGAATTTCAGTGCGTTGAGGATAATGTTTGCAGTATACACACTAGTTACCGTGATCAAGCTAAATTTTGAATTGTTTGTTATATAATTGCAAAGTATTAAAAATTTAATCAGGAAAGTGTAATGGTTTTTTTTTTTTGGATTGTCATTCAATTATAAATTGACATATTATTAGAATACAAACAAAATTTAATATCGATAAAATAAAAAAAAATTATAAAATACATATATATTTTAATAATTAAAAAACTTTTTGATAGTAATCAAAAAATAAAATAAAATTATGTATAAAATAAATTTATAAAAATAATAAAATTATAATTTTTATAAAATATTCTCTCGTATAAATATCAGTATGATATGATTGTTGATTTTTATAATAGATGACCAATTGAATAGTATTACTTTATTTGCTGGTTTTTCAAATTAGATTGGTCTATATATATATATGATCAGGTGTAGCAGCAAAACATGTTTATTACTGCCTCTATATGGCCATTTGGTGCGAAGAACTAGGTGGATCATCTCATGAGTGGATTTTGATCTTGAAGTTACCTGTAGTGATGAGAGCAGATCTTATAGCAGCAGTGCTCCAAGTAGGGTGAATGGCTTTGAGAAGAACTGCCGCAGCAGCCACGTGAGGGCATGACATTGAAGTTCCAGAGAAAATGTTGTATTTAACTACTCGATTGTCGTAAAATGTCATTCGTGTGGGGCCATCTTCAGCGGTCCATGCTGCCAATATGTCTACTCCTGGAGCTGTAATGTCAGGCTGAAAGTCCAAGATGATTAAAGAAATTTTAGACATATGTACAAGAGATAAATCAATTGCATGATGAGGTACACAAGATTCCAACCGTTATGTTTAGTAAAGTATTATGAGAACAGTGACATGCCTTCTCAAAAAGCAAAGGACATTTGAGACAGACTAATTATCTAAATATTTTTATAAAGATAATAAAAATAGTGATCATGATTCATGTATATAAAAAATACCTTCAGAATATTGGGGTAAACTATATTTGGACCCCTGCTAGAAAAGGAGGCCATGGAGGGTGCTGGTTTGGTATTTAACACTGTTGTTCCTGGTAGAATTTGTGCCATTGGATTTGGAGTAGAATTGACATAGTGAATTAGTTTTAAGGCATTCTCATAGGACACACCAGCGGCTGGAATAAAATGAGGATCAGAGGGTACATCGTTCCCATTTATTTTATTGTTGCCAAGGATAAAACCAACCCCACCAGCCCTTTGAACTTCTAAGCCTTTTTTTAGCCTTTCCCCTTGCCCTCTAAGGCAGAGAACTATCTTCCCTCTTACCTTGTTGGGTTGAAGGGTATTGTCCAGGCAATACCTGCAAGATTAATTAAATAATCTTATTCAATTTATTATTAGTCAAATAATCAGAATACATGAAGAGGTAGAAAAAACTAGTGTTGAAAAAGCACCCAGAATTTGTACTAGGCAAGCCTGGATGCTCAACATCTCCAGCTAGAACCAATGGGTAGAGGCTATTTCCCATGTGGACTGGAGTAATTGATCGACCCTGATATTAACAAAGACAAAAATTATAATTCAAATGAGTTCCAATTTTTAAGTTAAAGTTGATCATGTAGGCATCCAATATGTAATGCATATTGTATTTTAGAAGAAATGAGTTTCAATTTTCAATAAGTTGAATGACCTGAATGCGTGTGCCATTGGTAAGCTTAACTGTAGCAAGAAAGGAACGATCAACAGTGTTAGCAGCGACAGTGATGATCCAGGGTGCAGGGTTGGACAAAGTGTGAGGTGAAGGGCCAGAGTTGCCAGCACTACACACCACCACTACGTTCTTCCTCACACCATGCAATGCCCCCCTGGCGATCACATCCTCCTCATATGAGATCAGTGCACTGTACCCAATGGAAATGCTTATGACGTCAACGCCGTCACCAATGGCGTCATCTATGGCCTTGAGAATGTCAATGTTTGTGCACACGTTGCCATCGCTCTTTGACTGCCCCTTAATGGGCCAACACGCTTTGTATATGGCCAGCCGGCCCAGTGGGGCACCCCCTTGGGCCGTCCCCTTCGCAAAGCCCCCCATGGCTGATGCGTTCGCAACTGCACGCCCTCCCACTATTGAAGCTGTGTGGCTTCCGTGTCCATCTTTGTCACGTGCTGACTTGTAATCTTCCTTTTCGTTTAGAGGGCCATATATACTTTCATACCCATGCAAGTAGTAACGAGCTCCAATGATCTTTCTGCATTAACATATAATACATTTTAAGAAATAGATAAGACGGGTGATATAATGAAAAAAATAAATATATAAAAGTGTTATATAAATATATATAATAATACGTCTCTTTCAAATACCCAAGATTGAGAGATTCAAAAGTATCACGAGTAACCAAAGCAAGACTTGTCAGAGCTACATAATTTTCATCAGTCTATCGTTTGAATACATACAGATGAAAACGTTGTCTTGTAGTTTACATGTCATTTTTTTTCTTCTTCTGTCTCTCTCTCTCTCTCTCGTGCTTATGTTTTGGTGTTTTGGCATGCACTGACCATTTCCGCATAGAGCTCTTCAATAATTGGGCATTTTTCTTTTCTTTTCCTTCAATCATCTATATCTAGACTATGGGAGAATGGTATATGTATATATAGTCACACACCACAAGCCAAGAGAAAAGACATTGACAGAACCAAAAATGAAAAAAGAAGAAGAATGCACTCTTGAGTCTTGACTAATAAAACAAGACTCTGTGGAATAGAGAGGCTCACAAGATGAAAAATAAAAGAAGCCAAAAAACAATTAAGTCAAAAGGACAAAAGCTAGAAATCATATAAATACGAACAAGCTCTATAGATATTGTATTTAGAATTTAACCCCACGCATCGCAAAAGCTGGATTTGAAAATGCCTTTTTGACCTTATCATTGTGTCTCGGAAAATTAATCAAGGACCATCTAGAGAAAACCTCATTGATAAAAATGATATCACAGTACATTCTCCCTTAAAAATATATTCTTCCTTAGCTTGCAAGCTATTGGATACCTCTATGCACATTTTCCATAATTTGATTATCTTTAAAATAAATATATGAATATTTGTATACCATGACAATGACATGATGATCGTTTATGCAACAGATAAGAATTGAACTTTTACTTTCGTAATATTTAAGCCACTCGTTCAAGATTAAATAAAAGAAAAAAAGAAACTACAAATATTGGCTAATTTATAAAAGGAAACCTATTCAAAGGTTCCAAAGTTCATTGAAGAACTTTCATGTCAAAAAGACAATTGTCTTGTCATCATTATAATACATTCAACGATAATAATAATAATAATAATAAACTAGAATATTGAAGCTTGACAAAGAAATCACAAGTTTATAGAAACTGCTATGAGTCCTTGAAGAAAAGAAATAAAATCAAACTGCTCAAGTATTTCTTTCTATGAAATATAACTCCAACCTTAAATATATATGTCTTGCAAGTTACAAGTTCACTATTAATTAGCAAAAGGCAAATTCCTTATTAGCCGTTTCAGTAAAAATTTACAAAATATTCATACATAAGAACTAATTAAAAATGATTGACATTCATGAATAATATTGAATGTCCTCCAAATTAATTAAAGAGAGAAAAAAGTATAAGAGAAGTTCTAGTGGTATAATGAAAAGCAATTAATCACCTATTGCATTGAGAGGAATCGAAAGCAGTTCCATTTTGGCACACTCCTTTCCATTTTGTCGGAACAGGGTCCATCCCTTCATCACTGAAGCTCTTTGACTCTGGCCACACACCTGCAAGTAAAAACACAGTCATCACACACACTGACACACTCATTGCTCTCTGGTTTGGTGCAATACTGTTCATTAGTTATAATTACATAATAATAAATTAATTGTATGGAATGCAGTAAAATAAGAACAGCCAAATTTAATTAGAGTAATGCTATATATACATATTTTTTCACAAAAAAATCTATAACAAAGAGAGATCTAGAGACAGAAAAGAAATAACAAAGAAGATATCAGAAATGTGAAATAGCTAGGATATATATATAGGTAATATGATACAGGAGATAGAAAGTAAACAAATATTGTAAGAATAACATTATTGTTTATAATTATATGCGGGATATAAAACCAAAGACACGAGTAGGAAAATATTTATATATATATATTGATTAATTACCACTATCAATCATTCCTACAATGATATCTTTCCCATATTTTGCTCTGGTTAGCAAGTCTTCATTTGTGTGATTGAATTGTTCTTCCTGAGGATTTAAGGGCCCATCTAACCCCACGAATTTCCATGACCTTGTGGTGTGCAAAGAGTAGATCCTTGGCTGATTCTTATGCACAAAGACCACCCCCTCCATTTCTGTCCACGTTTTCTTTCAAACGTCACATAGATATATGGATAAATAGATAAAAAAAAAATAACACGAAAACGGTTGAAGAATTATTTTAGTTTTTTTTTTTTTACCAGAGAGCTTATTGGCTTCTTTCGGAGTAAGCAATGCTGCAAAGCCATTGATAGTGTGTTTGTAACTATAAAGAAGGGAAGCTCGAGCATCCTCCTCAGTTTCTTTCACTGAAAGCAAAAAAGAGTGATGGGCATTTTCTACTTCATGCAGTGTTTTATGATCTCCACTACTAGAGTGCTCTCCAAACAACTCAACTACATAAACCTGTGAGAACCATAGAAAAATTGTTTCACATGCATGAGACTCTACATAGATGACATGACAAAAAGAAAAGAGAAAAAAAAGAATTGGATGAAAAATGAAAGACCTGGTTCCTTTTGGTACTGCATGAGGCCAAGCGAAGGAGAAGGTGGAGAAAGAGTAGGAAATAAGTTGCAGAAATGATGCTCTTAATTGCCATTTGTAAACTAATGCAATTTCATAAATATGAGATATTAATTTATAGCTAGAGATTACACGAATGTCTAACCAACGCTTCACCTTATCTAACTCTCATGAGGGTAATCATTCGTTAGGGGTGTTTAAAAAACTACATTAAACTAAATTATTGTAAAAACTAAACTAAATTAGACTATAAAAAACTAAATTAATTTTTATAAAAACTAAACTAAATTATATTTTAAATTTAAAAACTAATTTTTATAAAAATTAAACTAAATTATAGTTTAAGTTTAGTTTTTAAAAACTAAACTATTATTTTTAGTGCACTTTAGTTATAAAAAAAAGTTATAATTAGAAAATGTTATAAATAATTAATTAGAACTAAACTAATAAATAACTAAATTAGATTAAACTAGAAAAAACTAAATTATTTTTATAAAAAAATTGAACTAAAATAAGTTTTATGTTCAATTTTATAAATATAAAACTATTTTTTAAATAGTAGTTTGTTAGGTCAAACTCTTAATAAAACTGTATTCTCATTATTAATATCTTTTTCATAAATTTTCAATTTCGCCTATTGTCTACCGTTGAATCAGTATACTAGTGGTTTAGTGTTACTGTGCACAACTACACATTTTTGTTTTGGTTACAGAATTTTTTATGGTGATTTAATTTACAGGATTAAAAAAAATTAATTTTCATTTATTAATTGAATAAAAATTTATATGCGTTTGATAATTATTACTCTTTCTATATTTTTAATATAATTATTATAAAAATTAGAAAAATGTATTATATATGTGTGTACAAACTTATCTCTTTATTATCCAAATAATTTTATTTTTTATGTAAAAAAATATTATTATTTTAATAAAAAAATTATAATATTAATTGGTTAAGTTTAACGATTGAGTTTACAACATTATAAAATAACAGTATATATTTTTATAATATTCTTTAAAAGTCATACTATTTTGTAAAGAAGGCATTAATTAAAACAATAATTACATGTAATATTTAAATATTATTTTTAAATTTTTTATTTAATAATTAATAAGATCAGTAAACTCATTGAAAATTAAAGCTTTTATTTAGATACTTTGTTTTTGTTCATAGTCTTTGTTTTATAACATCAAAGTAGTTTATGAATTCGTCAAAAAATCAAATTACTAAAAAATAGCATAATAATCATGGACTATGATAAATTTATTTATTTATTTTTATCATAAGTTTGACCATAAAGAAATTATAAATTAAAAAGTAAAAAGATATTTTTTTAAAATGTATTTGAATTCAGTTTATAATAATAATAATAATAAGTTAGTTTAGTATAAATTATAGTATAGTTCAAATTTAAAAACTATAATTTACTAAAATATAAAGTAGTTTAGTTTAATTTTTTGGAACTATTTTTTAGTTCAATTCAATTTAATCAAACTACAATTTTAGTTTAGTTTAATTCACATATAATTTAGTTTAATTCAACTATTTGAAGAGCCCTATCACGAATGGATAATAATGTAACTAACTGTTGAATATCCTCGCAATATTAATAAGATTTTTTATCCATTTGAAATTTAATCCTTTAAAATTGTTAGATATAGTGTTTTGACACTTCTACTCCTTAATTAATGATTGACATTCAATCTCCACTTTAAACATATAGCTAAAAAAGAGTTTAACATCTTTATTAAATAATTTCTTTTTAATACTTTTCAACCTTTATTTAATGATTAAATGTTTCAGGTCTTTTTAAATTTTATTGTAATGTGTGTGTGTTTTTTTTGGCACACCTAGTGTGATTTTATTAGCTGATCATTGTTGTTTTAAAGTATAAACGTTATTAATTGTCTTTTAATATTCGAGTTATTTAGTTGATGCAATGGTCAAGTTTTCCTTCTATAAATACACCATGCATCTTTTGAGGATTAAAACACAGAGAATATAACATAATCATCTCTTCTCCTCTTTCACTTCCTCTTTTTCTCTCTCAGTTATTTAGTTGATGCAAGGGTAAGAATTTGTCAATTTTTACATTATTGCTCTAATTCAGTATTTTACGTTTCAGAACTGGGGTATTTAAACTAATGTGCGATTAGAAATTTTAGTTTTTACCGACATAAATGAAGAGTGTTTGTAATAGGAAAAAATGTTTATTAAAGATAAAATTGTGGTAACATTATAAAGTGGTCCCTTTAATTTTTGTAATATATCTTTTAAAGATAAAATAAGTAAAAAAAAAAAAAAAACACAAATGTGCTATGTAAACTGGCTTTGTGGGAAAAAAGTTTAAAACAAATTAAGTTCATATATTCCCAGAATCACTGAATCAAAGAGGTGAAAGTACTAGTCTCGGATGACAGGGCATGCGGTCAAAAAAGAAATGCACGCAGGGTTCTGGGCTGCAAGTTGTAACTATGTCTTTCCTTTCATTTTGATAAATGGAGAAATAAAATAACTTGAACTCTAAAATAATTGGTATGAGTATCCGAATAATCTTGACAAATAAGATAAAATCATTATGGGGATAAAAAATTTCTCCAAAGTTTTTTAATGTAAGTCTATTTTAAAATACTTGAGGGGGGAAAGTTTAAACATTGTTCAATATCTTAATTTTTTGTTTGGGAGAGAAAAAAGAATGATAAAGAATAATTAAGAATTAATTTAATAGAAAATAAATAAAAGAAAAAAATGAAAGAGTGAAAAATAAAAAATAGTATTTTAAAATAGTATGTTATATAGGAATGGCAAAATTACCCGCACCTGCGGGTAAAATTCACTACGGATAATAAATGGATAGACTAATTGGGTACCCACATATAATGGAGACGGATAATTTTTTACCCGTTTATAAATGAGGCAGGGTGGGTATGATGATATCCATACCCGCGGGTACCCGTTTAATAATATTTCATAAATATCCTAATTATCCTTGTACCACATAACCCTAAAATTACACTCTCTTCTTATTTTCTTATAAAAGTGAGGTTGATGAAGTTACCAATATATATTAAGCATGTTATAAAATTATGTTGGATGTAATTTGATTAATTTTCTAGCTTTGATTGAACCAATAAATTTTGATGCATTTTAAGTTGTTTACTTTCGTTTGAAATTATAAGATTGAATTATTGTAACTTTGTGATGAGACTTTAACTTACTTGTGAGATTGATGTATTTTAAATTATTGATTATCTTGCATTTTTATTATTATTTCAACAAAATTAACATTAAATACAAGTTTAAAATTAACATTTATTTTTTATTTTTTAATATTTCAATGATATTAAATATAAATTTAAAATTATTTATAATATAATTTTTTTAATTTCTTACAAAATTTATAAATATCCATGGATATCCACGAATATCCGTGGGTATACAAGAAATTCATGGATACCCGCTTAATGGATATCCGGATAGATATGGAGTGGGTACGGGGTCAATTTTCATCTAGCGGGGCGGGGTGAGTTTACTATTACCCGCCCCTATGGGGCCCATTGCCATCCCTAATATTATATATAAATAAATTATTTAATTTTTATTTATTTATTTATTTATTATTATTAATTATTTATTTAGTTAAAAATAAATAAGTAAAAATAATATAAATTAATTATATATTCGACTATATATATACATAATCAAAAATCGTAAGTATTTTTTGCATGGCCAAATTGAGAATAAGTGATGATTAAATTACATTTTTTTTTATCTTTTTATTATTTTTTTATGCAAATCACCTCATGTTAATGATTTTTTTTAATACTCTCATTTATCTTTAAATCCACTTAAATCACAGTCTCATCTCTTCCATCTCACGGCAAATAACAATGTAAGAGTATACTTAACATACTGTTTAGGGATGGCAAAAATACCTGTACCTGCGGGTATTTGCGGGTAAAACCCGTTACGAATAATAAATGGATAGGTTAACTGGGTACCCGCAGATAATGGGGACGGATAATTTTTTACCCGTTTATAAATGGGGCGGGGTGGGTATGATAATATTCATACCCGCGGGTACCCGTTTAATAATATTTTTTAAATATCCTAATTATTGTTGTACCACATAATCCTAAAACTATACTCTCTCATCTTATTTTCTTACAAAAGTGATGTTGATGAAGTTACCAACATGTGTTAAGCATATTATAGAATTATGTTGGATGTAATTTGATTGATTTTCTAGCTTTGATTGAACCAATAAAATTCATGTATTGTAAGTTATTTACTTTTATTTGAAATTATGAGATTGAATTATTGTAGCTTTGTGATGAGACTTTAACTTACTTGTGAGATTAATGTATATTGAGTTATTAATTATCTTGCATTTTTATTATTATTTCAATAAAATTAACGTTAAATACAAGTTCAAAATTAACAATGAATTTTTATTTTTTAATATTTTAATGAAATTAAATATAAACTTAAAATTATTTATAATATAATTTTTTTAATTTATTAAAATATTTAAATATTCATGAATATCCGTAACTATTTAAGAAATTAATGAATACCCGCACGAATATAAAATAGGTATGGAACCAATTTTCATCTGGTGAGACGGGACAAGTTTACTATTACTCGCCTCATGGCGCCCATTGCCATCCTTAATACTGTTGGATGGTTGAAAAACAAAATTACTTTATCTCCAATTTTTTCTTTAAAAAAGCAGAAAAAGACATGCTGAGGCTCAAATTTCTCTCTCTCCAAATTAGTATAACTGCTTGCATAAGCAGCCGACCCTCTTAATTTGTGACTAACCCTCTTGACGACTTTGCAAATAAATCAATAAGACAGTACATTCTATTATGCTATAGTAATGTCACTTGAGTTATGCACACTTCAATATTAATTGCAACAAATTATTTTGTACTCCTCTTCATATTTTGGGCCTGCATCTTTAGAACTTTCTTCAATTTAATTTGCCACCATTTGATTTAGAGCTTCTTTATTTTTCTCTTCTTAATATCCTCTCAGTCCTCATATATCTCTTATCATCGGATGTTGTGTTCCTTCTATCACTGTCGTCATCACAATTTTTTTTAAATTTCAATAGTTAATGTATACATATTTAACATTTGAATTAAAATTATCTATTTTTTAAAAAATTAATTGGCTAAAATTATATAATCAATATAAACAAAAAAATTAAGAATTAAGAATGAATTAAATGTTTTTAAAAAAATTCTACAAAATTGATAATTACTTTTTGTATCATCTTGGACTATTTTCGAGATAGTTTCACTAGAAGGATAACCTAGATCCATAATATGTGTCGGCAAAATGTCAATACATCTTTAGGGACGACACGATGTACTTTTTCACCACTTTGACAAGAGGTATCAGGTCGCTATTGTGATTACTCAAGCCCTGAGCTTATAATAGGCTCAGGGCTAGAAGACAAGTGTACTGTCCCAGACTTATATCAATATGACTTACCGATAGACATTTGGCTGAGATGAAATACCGAGATGGAATACCTCGACCCAGACGAGCAGGTGTTACCATCCATAGGTACCATCTCAGTTTCTTTTTACTGGGGACTTAGAGACAAGAACTTTAACTTAGTACGCACCATATCAAGAATAAAATCCCATTAATGATAATCAAATATTTGGAACATAAAAAACGGCTAAGAATCACGAAACTATCAGGATTACGGGGCCCACAAAGAGTTATAAAATCTTGAACCCTAAATCTAATGGTGGATCTCTTACTCTTGAATGTTCTGGTTTGAGAGACTTGACCTAGGAGAAGAACCCTAGACACTCCCTTATCCGGAACATTTTTATTTTTAAAACCAATTTTATGGGTATCTCAAAATTAATAATAAAATAAAAAATTCATAATTAGTTAGCACAATTTAAGGATTATTATTATTTTTTTTTTTTTTCTAAAAAGGGATGGAAAAATAGTGAGCCGAATGGACTAAGCAGAGCATTTCCGAAGAAATGTCCACCGCCCAAATCTGATTTTTTTTTTGTTTTTTGAATGCTTCATTACAGTTCCATCGATTTTGAAGTTTGAAATCCGAAAATGGTAACCTTTCGATCAAACTCAATCACCGTCTTGTTCTTCTTCTTTGTTCTCCTCACAGCAGCACCATCTCCCTCCCAATCCCTCTCTTTCTCCTCTTACTTCCGTTACCGAAACCTCTTCTCCATCTCCCACAACCTCCTCATCTCCGTCGCCAACCACCGCGCCGCACGCGGCGACGTCGCCGGCGCCGACCGAGCCCGGGCCATTGCGGACAAGCTCCATCAGGGAACCGTCTTCGGCTTCTTGAAGCTCCTCTGGACCTGGTCCTGGACGGACTTGTCCTTCACGGATCTATACGGCGTCGTTTCCGACGTCAACGAGTTGCTTAGGGTTTTGACTGAGTTGACTCGCTTGGAATCGGTCGCGCAAAGGTCCGCTTGGGTTTCGCGAAATTACCAAAGTGTCCTCACCGTCTCTAAGTCGCTCTCCGCCAAGCTCCTCAAAGCGTTACGCCAATCGGTATGTGAAACGCGCGTTTCATTTATTTCTGTCTTTGTCTATTATTTTAAATCATAATATATTTTAGTTAAATTATACTTTTTAGTTTTTTTATCTTTAATTTAGTTTATTCATGTATCTTTTAAAATATTTATTTTAGTCTTTTTTTTAAAAAAATTTATATTTACTTGGTCAATGATTATTTTAAATTTTGAGTCAAGATTTTGAATTTTTTTTAATGGATTCAAAACTTAGTATTTGTCTAACAAAATTTGCTTATATAAAAAGTATTAAATGAAATTGAAGTTTAAATAAAAAATATTATAAACATGATAAAAATTATATATAAATTAACAGAAATAATTCTAAAAATGTTATTTTATATTATTTTATATTATTTTTTAATTACTTGTGAGATATATTTTTTACATGATTTTCACTGTATTTATTACTCTTTTAAATCTAAACATTAATTGAATTTCATAATTTTGTAATCCTAATGAAATAAAAGATTTAAAATGATCTTTCAAAATTACAAATAATGACTATTTTAAAAGGATTAATGAAATTTAAATTTAGAAAATAAAAGATCAAAATAATATTTTTAAATAAAAAATTAAAATAAATTTTTATAAAAAAAATATATAAGTTAACCTAAATTATCCACTTGCATACTTTTTTCTTCCCTTGCATTCACTTGCATACTTTTTTTTTTCCCTTGCATTCACTTGCATACTAAGTTGGGTTTGTTCGGCTATAAATAATATCATATTTCTTGAAAATATATTTTCATAATTTATATCTTTAGGGAAGTTAATTTTGTAAATATGTTTGGTTGATATTAATGATTTCAGAAAAAAAACTATAATTTATTTAATTAAAAATAAAAGAATAAAGTGGAGGTAGACAGTTGTTATATCAAATAACTTCTATTTTAATGTAAATTTAAGATATTCACCTTTTATCTTAGTAATATATTTTCTTAAAATTTGTACCAAATGTAGAAATGTGATATCTCAAGTTCACTTTTTTTTTTTGATAGAGTAATTTGTGATATTTTAAAACAAACACAATTTTTAGTTTTAGTTAGTATCTGGAATACGGTAAGTTCAATTTCTCATGTACGTTTTGTCAAAGTTTTTCAAAGGTACCCAAATACTACAAAAAACTTTTAGACAGTGATAAACTGTTGCAGTGCAAATTTACACTTTTCTTGTACAGGAACTGAAACTTAAAACAGAAACAATTAAGTAACTTTGTAAGCAAGTGAATTGTTTAACTTTTGAAATTATTTTGCTATTTATTTTGTTCAAGTTTATGACCAACCTTGTTGTATAATGTGATGTACCCTGTTGTGTGTGGTTACTGAGTTAGTGATGAATTTGAGCATATGGAATTACAGGGAGTGATGAGGGAAATAGGGGAAACGTTTCAGAAAGAGGTGGTGGAAGGTGGATTAATAAGGGATTGTCTTGAATTGGGTAACAATGATTTGAAGGCTTTGATTCAGGTTGCCAAGGATTTGTTGATGCAATTCTTTCCTGCTCATGATAAAGACCCTGATCTATAACTTATTAATCAGCAATGTAAAAGAATTTGGACCATTGAGAATTTTTAAGGATTACAACTGCCTCACTTTACTTATACGTAACCAAATTCAATTTCTTTGTTTGCCTTCAGTTTGTTTTTCTTGGAATACATATGAATCGATATGTTTTTTTAACGGTTAAATTTATTGTTAATAAAGATTCAATGAGGAAATTGTAAATGTGAAGGCAAATTTTAATGAGCTTAGAGCAGAATCTGTAGCTTCATTTTCATCTCCATGAAATCAATGACTTTTAAGTTTAAATGTTATTTCTACCTAAACAATTTTTATTCATTCCAGAATTTCTTAAGTTCCATGTATGTTTGGTTCAGCTTTGGAATCAAGAAACGTGAAAATGTGAAGATATTTATAATATCATTTGTATAAATGTGAGAATTAGACGTGGATTTTGCTGACTTGATGAGAATCATACATTCTATTCAGGTTTTGATATAAAAAGAACAAATATTTATCAAAATAAGATAAGGCATGCAATATAAAAATAGACATAACAAAAAGAAAAACAAACAAACTACATAGATAGATAATAGCTTATTTATTTTGTACAGGCAAAATTTCTTCCAACAAGGACTCAACAGGCCTATAATTCTGAAAGCACCTTTTTACCTTATTTTCAGTTTTAACTTCATTAAAACCGGCCTCTTGCATTTCAAAGTTTTAGAATAACAAAAATAAAATCAAGGAGGAAGAAGATGAATAACAAGCAAATTTTTTTTTTTGACAGCAATTACGAGCAAAGAGTTAAAATTCAAATCAATGAAGCTAGAATAAATCATCTAGGTGCTAGTGAAATGTCTATCTTGTTACAAGATAGTTGTCACAGAGTTAACAAGCAAAGAGTTAAGAACTTCATAAATAAAATCAATTTCCTACAAGATAATTGTCACGAGAGTTATTAACATTAACTGTCTATTTTGTTAGTGTTAGGACATCCTAGTACTGATGGGCTCAACAACAATGACATACCAAGTTTTAGTTTCCTTGAAAATTTATCATTCACAAAATTGCAAATGGGTCAAATTTAGTACTTTTTTCTATCTATAATAAATGTCGTCTTACACATATCAAAAAATATTATTAAAAATAGCATTATAATCTTACGAAATTAACTTTTTTTTTATTATTATTATTATTATTATTATTATTATTATTTTCTTTTATAATTTAGATAAAATCATTTTTCTTATTCCAATAATTCATTTTCAAAAAAAAAAACACTTTTTAATGGAAACATGCAATATAACAATATCTATTAGGGATATAAATAAAGAAAAATAATTATATTGTATTAAAAAGCTAAAAAAATAATTATATTGTTTGTTTAGACTTTTTTTTTCTTTTAACAAATCATGTTTTGAAACAAAAATAGTAACTAATATTCTCACTGAATTGTCGGATTATGAAAATATTTCTTACCTTATACCATACTTCACAATTCTTGTTACTTTGTAATTATAATTAATACCAACGTGTGGTTAATTCAAATAAATTTAAAATGTGATAAGAATTGGAGACTTTAGTAAATGTTATAAGTTAAACTTTTTGATAAAGATAATAGATATTTTACACCAATAATTCTTCTACCTAGTCCCTATTCCCTTTATACCGTGACATAGCTATATCCACGATCCACCACGATATATTGGATACGAACAAAGGCAATTGCAATAAATAGATTGGGAAGTGTCCACCGCAGTTGAGTTCTACCTACACATCTATAGATACCGTATATTTCCACCTCTCACATAATTCCAACTATTTTTTTCTGGGTGAATTCACTCAAATTGTTATAAACCTCACATTAACTAGAATAAAAATTAATTATGATTTTTTTCACGTAATATATATATATATATATATATATATTTTAGGTTAGGTTGTCCTTTGATTATATCTATTTACAAATTCTCTTATATAAAATTTTCCAAATATTTTACGAAGAAAAACATCAAACGAAAAAATAAATATATTTATGTCTTGAAATTTTAAAAAAATAATATTTTATTTAATTCATAAGAAATTCTTAATTCATAAGTCTTAAATTCTAATCTTAGTCTGGCTAAAGTAATTCCCTCTAATAAAAAAAATAGTTCATGGAGCGATATTTGAAAGATATCTTAGAAAGATTAAAATCGTTTACGTTTTAATTCTGAGAATCCAAGCTTGTGTTTGTTAGTCAATGTACAGCCGAAATCATTAAATTTGATCATCCACTCAGATATTTATGTTTAGTTGACAACTTCCAACCCATCGACCGACCACCTCAAGTTCTAGTCTCTAATTTTTTATTATCAAATATTAAGAGAAAATAATCCATCCATTTAATTGACTCATTTAAAGGTAAAGTAGTATATTTTATGACTTATTTAGAAGTTTGAAATAGTATATAAACTACCAAGTTTTTAAGTTTAAATTTTATTATTATCATTATAATTCTTATTAATAAAAACAGTGATATATCTAATTTTAACATTATGTCTAAATTGAGGGTCAAATATTTTAATGATAAATATCAAACTACTTACGCTAATAAGTTTCGATTAGTTAGTTTTTAATTTCAAATTTTTATCCCACCAATCTTTTATTATTAGATACAATCAGTTGATTTATAATGATTAAGAAAATTAATTAATAACATTAAATTTATCTTAAATTTACATTTTTTTAAATCACCCTTAATATTAATGAGATACAAATTTTTCTCCAAATATTTATTTTTTAATTTCTCTCATTAATAATATATTTATTTATTCATTTTACTTTCATGGCTATAAATGTAAAGGGGTAAAATAAGGTTTCTAAAATTTTCTCCACACAAGGCAGAGTTAGACTTCGAGCCTAAAACATTAATATATTTCGTCTACAATTTATTGAGCTTAGAGAAAAAGACTCATAATTAAGATTATTTTTATAAATAAAAAATATAATAATAACAAGACACATTTTAGATTTGATTTTTTATAAAAAGAAAACCAAACAAAAATTTTAATTTATGTACCAAAAAAAAACCAAACTTTTAATTTGATTCTTAAAAAAAATTACCTGAAAACATATTCTACATAAAAATTAAACTATACTTTTTATTGTTAAAAGAAGTAAGTATAATTTTTTATTAGTAATTATAATATAGTAATCATTTCAAAATTTTAATGCAAGAGACATAGTTTAGATTGATTATCTACAAACAGCACATTATTGAGGGTACGATTCTTGACCATATAAAGAGAGAGAAAAATGTAAAAAAAAATAAAATAAAACTCATTTTCCTAATTTATACATAGTAATATAAAATCTGTTTCATCATCGACATGTCATTGCATCGTGGTGTATTGTGCGACCACTTTTTTTTTTATTCATAGAAATTCAATACGGTATTAATTAAATTTACCCGTTCATTCTAAATAAACCAACTAAATTATATTTTTTTGAAGTCTTTATCTATTTTTTCTCATACTTTTTGCATTTTTTATATGCTACTCAAAATCTCTTAAAATGCTGTATAAAACGAAAGAAATATCATTAATAAATGGAGGATAGCAACTTAATTTTATTGTCAACTTTTAGGTTCGAATTCCCCTTGCTGCAGGTACATGCAAACTTCAATTCTCCATTGCAACATTGTTTGGTACTCCATCATTTTCCAATTTCTGTGGAGCACTAATTACAGCGGAGAAAAAGTAAACGCCTATAAAAGAAGATAATTATTATAACTTACATAGACAAATATAAAGAGAGAAAATTAATTGATTAAGTATGAACTTTTGTAAAATGATATATTCATTAATTTTTTACAAAAATAAATTTAAATTTAGTCCATGAAAGAATATATAACCTAATTTAGTTTTTAAAGAGACAAAAGTCATCAAATTATTCTTCAAGATTATTAATGTGGGATATTTTAGAGCCATTAGTGAAAATGTTTTTTTATTTTTATTTTCTGAAAAATATGTTTCATTATCAATTTTCTATGATTTAGAAAATATGTTTGTTTTGACTTTATAAAAAAGACAAAAGTTATTGGAATTTAACTATCAAGTACTAAAACTAAATGTGATGCTTTAGCGTTTAATATTCATAAGCCAAAATCAGAATCTCAATGTTTAATTAATAATTATCATACAACACAAGGTGGAGAAAGAATAGCAATATTTGGAAGTGTTAATCGTACCCTCACTATTGTCTTCGAGCGTGCTAGAAATATTATCCAAGATTGGAATTGTGTGCACTACAACAACAACATCGGTCTACTATTGCTATTTAATTCATGCATGAAAAAAGGTTTAGAAAGTAAAGGAAAACAGAGGAAAGTTAACAAAAATGAGTTTTGCAGCTTCATAAGTAGAATGAAAAGCTCTCTTTTAAAGTGGGTGGTATCGTTTTGATACCATGTTAAAAAACATGACTTACGAAAAAAAAAGAAAAGAGAGTTGTTAAAAGTACAATTATTATTGATAAAATAAGAAAATTAATTATTTACATCATCACATTTACATTACTTAAATAGGAAACCAAGTAGTAGTTATATATGTCTAAGTGGTACCTTGCTATATGTCTAAGTGGTACCTTGCTATATGCTAATGCTCACAAGAAGAAATGTAAAAGCTTGGTGTTTTAATTCTCTTCCTTCCTTCTACTTCTATATATAGTTTTGCTGAGTTGAGAAGTTGCTCAATATCCTTTCAGTTGTGCACTCTTACAGAAGATATATATAGTTTGTTGTTGATTGAATTAATTAGAGCATCTTGGAATATGAATATTATAGGGGTAGTGGTAATGGTTTTGGGTTTGTGGAGTGGGGTTGGAGGTGCACAACAAGCACCTTGCTACTTTATTTTTGGAGACTCTTTGGCTGATAGTGGGAACAGCAACCAGCTTTGGTCATTGGTAAAAGCCAATTACCTCCCTTATGGGATTGACTTCCCCTTTGGCCCAACTGGAAGGTTTTCCAATGGCAAAACCATCAGTGATGTACTCGGTCAGTTTCTTAATTTTGTCTGCTTTTCTAAAAATATTAATAATTCATTTTTATAATTTTTATATATATATATATATATAAGTAAACTATTTTTTTAATAAAATATGTGAGTCTCAATTTAATAGGGATGAGGTTGAGTTCAAGACTGACTTTAAGTTTTTTAAGGTCTTTAAGGAAGCAAAAAAAAAAAAAAAAATGATGTTCTCGATTATTTATTTAAGTATTTTTTTATTGTAAAATTATTATGATATAAAAAATATTCTCAAGATTATTTATAATAGATATATCTAATATAATATTACTTTTTAGTAATTCATCTTATAAATTACTTTATCAGATTATTTCATGTTATTAGATCATAAATATCTAATAAACTATACTAACTAGGTTATCTATATATTAATTTCTATCATTAATATGTTTAATGTCATTATGATAATTATTTTTATTTTTTTATTTTATTTTAAACTAAAATATCAAGTTCTTTATTATTCTTATATAATTTTTCATACTCAAAATTTTAACTGTTGCACAATTTATTATAGTATATATTGTCTAACAATTTGTGTTGAAATTTAACAGCTGAGCTTTTGAGGGTGAACGGTTACGTACGTCCCTATGCAAGAGCTACATTCCGAGACTTATTTAACGGACTCAATTACGCTTCTGCAGCTGCCGGAATTAGACAGGAAACAGGACAACACCTGGTATTTTCTTAGAATTTTAGGTTCCAACCTTTTTATTTATTGTGAATGTAATTTGTATAGATAAAAGAAAAATATAATTATTTTTGCAGGGAGGGCGAATGAGTTTTAGAGAGCAAGTGCAAAATTACCTAAGGACGGTGTCCCTAATGCTAAATTTCCTGGGGGATGAGAGAAGAACATTAGATTACCTAAGCAAGTGCATTTATTCAATTGATTTGGGTAGCAATGATTACCTTAACAACTATTTCATGTCTCAACTCTATTCCAGTAGCAGGCAATTCACACCAGAACAGTACGCTAATGTTCTCACCCAAGAATATGCTCAACAACTCAGGGTTACTTTATGCTTCTTCTATTTCACTTTCACTCTCAAATGATTGATTCTTCTCTAGCTTACTTGTTTTCTGCTTCTCATTCAGATAATGTACAACTACGGGGCAAGGAAAATTGCGTTATTTGGGCTTGGTCCAATAGGATGCAGCCCAATTGCATTGGCCCAAAACAGCCCAGATGGTAGAACGTGCGTGGCGAGAATCAATTCCGCAACCCAATTATTCAACAATGGATTGAGATCTCTTGTTGATCAACTCAACAACCAGCTATCGGGTGCAAGATTCATCTACATAAACGTTAGTGGCATCGTTCAAGACATCATAAGAAACCCATCATCCTTTGGTAATTACTTGATGCATGCCTAGGATATTTGCTATTTTGTTGAGAATCAAACTTTTGACATAGTTGGTGGTCTTGGATTTTTCAGGTATTAGAGTGACAAATGAAGGGTGTTGTAGCGTAGGAAGGAACAATGGTGAAGTAACGTGTTTACCTCTGCAACCCCCATGTTGGAACAGGAATGAGTTTCTGTTTTGGGATGCATTTCATCTAACTGAGGCTGCCAATAGTGTTATTGGTAGGAGAGCTTACAATGCTCAATCTGAATCGGATGCTTACCCCATTGATATCAATCGCTTAGCTCAAATTTAACATAGCCATAGGGTTGCTCTATCAATGCCAATAAGCTTTAGTAGCTAGTGGTAATAAGTTGTGCAACAGTAACTCATTGTAATGTCAATTTTAGGACCAGAAAATTATACATATATTTTTTGGAAGTCATTTTGAAAAATTACATGAAAAATTATACATTCGACAGATGTTTGGGAACTTAAGAGAGATAATAAATTCATAACTACCGTAATTACAAGATAAAATATAAGGACACTATAAGGACAAAATAAGGGATACTCAAATTAAATTAGATTTGGATATTTTGTTTTTTGTTTTTTTATCTTATCTTCCTAAATTTTCTAGAGTTCTTATCTGAAATTTAAAATAAAACTACATACTATTATTGGTTGACATCCCCTCATGTTGGTATATAAATAGCTAACATGTCCAACTTGCTTGCTTATAAAAAAAATTCAAAATTGGGTCTAAACAATCTTTTTATAAAGACGTTTGCTACTTGGTGTGAAATAAAAACAAATAACATAAATTACGTCTGCAATCAAAAGCTTATAAATTTAGAATGACTAAAATCGTAAAATGAGATTCTCTAAAGACCAAAACAAACGATTTTTTTTATAGAAACTAAAAACATAAAAAAAATATTTTAAAAACTAAAAACTCATTTAATTCATATTTCTAATTAAATAAATATAGATACAAAATATCATGTTTGTGAATATGCATTTAATATTTTAGTATAAATTGAAATTTCATTAACTTTATTGTGATAAGTTAAAATTGAAAATTAATTTTTAAAAAATAAGGTAAAATTTAAGTGTCATTATAAAGAGAAATAAATTTTTTTTTCTTCATATTAAAATTGTTCGAATTATTTTTTTGGTCTCTCAAACATGTGGAAGTGAATGATCACTCCTCTAACCTCTGGGGCCGGCCCAATTTTCTGCAAGAAACTAATGATGGTTGAATCTACTAGAAAGTGTTACTCTCTTGTAAATATGGTGAATCAAAATTCAATTTTGCATTGTACGAAATGCTTATATTTAGTACCTAAAAATATCTGGAATAATATTGTCTATGAAAAAAAAAAAACATTGCGAGACAAATAAACAATTATTAAAGAGCTTAGAATAGAATATTTTTATTAAAAGCTTTTATTAATATATTTATATCATAATTTTCAATACATTTTAACTTTAATTAAAAAAAAAAAAAGGTTTTCATTTATTGATTTATTTGTCGCTAAGGTCAACTATGTCATAAATATTGCTCGTAGAAAAAAAGAAAAAAAATGATAGTCCCTGTTAGGGTATTAGCTGTAAAGTGCAGACGAATGTTATTTTATATTGAGCTGGAGACAAACACGGTTGAAGTGCAGTGCAATTGTATAACACCGACGCAAATGTCAACAACGTACAACTTGCTCAAAGCTGCATGGAGAGTTTAGCTAACTTGACCAAAGATTTTAGACTTTTTGCTTTAAATGCACAATAGCATATTTCTTCAACCCTTCTTAGTCGGTACTACGGCCAAAATCATTAAATCTCACTATCTACTAATATTTATGTTTAGTTGACAACTTCCAAGCCATACACCCACCATCTCAAGCCATGTACTACTCCCTATTTTTGTTTTTTTTTATCAATTGTTAAAAGAATAGTAACTATGAGATGTATTTTTTTTTTATAATTATAATTCAACAAATATTTCAGCTTCTATTCAAAATGCAAAGCTTTCATTTATAAAATATTTATACCCCTATAGGCATTGATCCATCTTAGTTTGTATATGCATTCCAATCTATTTGTCTTTATAAAGACTTAGAAATTAAGAGGTTATATATGTACTCATTTAGATTGTTAAATATTGACCAATATTAGGTCTGTTTTTTAGTGTCTTTATCTCTATTAAGTTTTAAGATTTAAGCTAGATTGTTTATCTATCAAAGTTGTGGATCAACGGTGTTGTTGAGTTGTCTGCTAACACTAAAGGTTGACTACGATACCCAATGTTAGTTTATCATAAAAGTGTAATATATGTTTCAAAAGATTTTCATATTGATAATATGTTTTCATGAGTGGACAAAATAAGTCAAAAATTAAAGTGTGTTTTTGGATGGAAGATTTTAATAAAATAATTTAATATTTTGAAGAATTTCAAAAAATTTTAAACATAAAATATTTTATTTGAATGAAGAATTTATAAAAAAAAATTGAAATTCAATTATTTATGAAATTTCTTAAAATTGTAAAATTTTAAATTCTCTAAAAAAAGTAAGAATTTGAAATTCTTGTTTTTCTCTCTCTTTTTTTACCTTCCTCTCTCTTTTTTTTTTTTCTTTTCAAAATTGACATAAAAATATAAAAAGTTTATTTTAATTCTTGAATATTGTATAATGTTATTTTAAAAATTATTAAATATTTAAAATTGGTTAATATTTAGTATTATAAAATTAAATCTTAAAATTTGTGTGTATACGTGTGTGTAAATTCAATTTTATCCATGATAGAAATTAAATTGCTCTATCCAAATCAAAAATTAAAAATTTTAAAAATTTGAATTGATTTGTCTAAACAAAGTATTTAAAAATGACATAAATGAAAATTAAAAAATAATTTAAATTCTAAAAATTTTAAATTTCTTAAAATTAAAAATTTTCGTCCAAACACATCGTTAAGGAATCATCTACATATGTTTCTATGAGAGGAACTATGTATTCTTTCTTTAATGGGTTGGTGATTGAACTTTCTATATCGACGGAACAATTTGTTAATTTGTGCGTGAACTAAGTAACATGGAGTTATATTACATTTTAACTAGAGATTTTAAATTCGAGTACTAAATATGTATAATTATATTAAATATTTGAAACAATCAATAACTTTGTTGTGTATGGACCCATGGGTTGGTATCTATAATGAATGATACTTGGTGATATTATGGTATAAACCCATAAAACGTCATGATTTTCATTACCTTACCGTCATTATTTTAAGGATATATATTACTCGTAGTAATAATTTTCATAATTGAAGCGAAAATAAGATAATTCACATGAATGTGTTCCAGAACATTATTTCAATTACAGCGTTTGCACATCTTATTTAGTAAAAGTGTTTAAAAAATGAATTTCTAAAAATAAATTAAACAAAATTCATTATATTCATAATTATAAATGGAGGATATAGCGACTTAGAGGGATGAAGCTGTCTTCCATTGGATTCATTTGGTTTAATTTGTTGTCGACTTTTATCTTTGGATTCCCCCTTCATCCATATATCTGCAAGCATTAAATATTTACCTTTCGAAAATTCAAAGTTTTGTACTTTTTCTTTTCCATTTTCTTCAGAGCACTAAAAGCAGAGGAAAAAGTAAACGCAGGGAGTGCTACAATAAAAGGATATATAGGAACCCTGTTTAACATGTTAAAATTGTAGAAATCGTAGGAGCTTTATATTTGAAAAATTGTAAATTATGAAAAAAAACTTGTTTACTAATACTGTGTTGAGTGACAGCTTGGGCTCATCGAGTGTAGGTAATAGAATACTTCCGACCTCAATCATGTCGGGTATGAGTTTCACCTTGCTGAGCATGGAAGTCCAAAAATACTTGTAACATTATTGAAATCAAACATGAGTATAGTCACGCCCAGCGTGAGGGTTCCAAAAGTTCTCTAGATGCATATTGTCGAGTGCAGGGAGGACCACGTTAGGCATAATTCCATCCAGAGGCTCAGCCTCATAGGTGTGTCTCACCAAGTGCGACCATGTATTTGAACTTAGTTCTTATGCGTGAGAGAATCTGTGTACTTAAGTGATTATAATAAGTGATAAATTGATGAGTGATGAATTGTGAAGTGATAAAGTAATGAGTGATGAATTGTGAAATGATAAAATGATCAATGACAAAACATGATGTGTTATGAATTATAAGTGATAAGTGATTATGCGTGATAAATGCATTGAGTCTTGAATGTCATGTATTATATACATTTGTATTTTTGTGATGGGTACAATGCAAAATACACCGCTATAAAGATTTCTTTGTATAAAAGTTTGGAGATTAATATTTGGGAATAATTTGGTTTGGGAAGCCCCGTTCTTGTCCATTGTGTGCATGAGTGTATCTTGCACAACTTGACTATCCCAACGAGATCTTAGTAGTACATATACTTCTAATGAGAGTATTGTGATGACTTGACCCAACATGTACGTACTCCTATATTACTTAGCCTTTCAGGCAAGGATAAATGTGTTTTACTGGCGTCACATGCATATAGTTTAGGGGAGTCTAATTTATGTATAATATCATAACATTTTGCTTATGTTTGAATTGTATTTTGATTGATGTCATGATGGAATGAGATAGAAACTGAGTTGAAATTATTGTATGGTTTAATAAGAAAATTATTGGTTTTATATAATATTGTGTATTGATACCCAACCTTATTCTATATCAGTAGTCAGAGTGAGATATGTTTTCACTCCCATATTCTCCTTGTGGATGTTTTATATGTGGCAAGAGACTTTCTTTTTTAGGGAGTCTAGTTGATTGAAGGGACAACTCTAATACCTGTGATATTGATGATCCTAAATTACGTTTCATGCTTTATGTTTTAAAAATTATAGTTTGCTTTCTATAAAACATATCTTCTTTAAGTTTGTAGTTGTTTTAGTTTTATTTGAATTTCAAACGTGATACTCTTTATCTTTTGTTGAAGTCATTCCAGTACCATATTTTCTTTTCATGATTATTATATTTATTTAATTATACATGCGGGGTAGAAAGTATCACAATAAGTACTTACAAATTTTAAAGTGTTTATATTGATAAACACTTATATAAATATTATTTCACTTTAAAAATAATTTTAAAAAATTGAATCATGATAAAAAAAAAAGGATTATGAATTTGAAAACTAGCTAAATTATTAATTACTAACATTATATACAAGGATTGGAACTTGGGTCCATTGACATTATTTTATCAAATTAGCGAAATGACACTTTTAATAATTTTTTATAAAATATAAATTTAGCCAATAATATTACTAATTAGATTAAATATACAAATATTTAAAAATAACTATTATATGCTATCTTGTAGAACTAAAAAAAATGTTAAATACATATTATTGAATAATCATAAGATATTTTCATAAAATCTTTCAAACATCATCACAAACAAACACTTACAATATAAATTTAAATAAGATATATATAAACTCTTTCAAAGGACCTTTTGAAAAAATAATTATCCGATTTACTTTAGATTTTAATTAAATATTAATTATAAATGTGAAACATTTTTTCTTTCAATTTTCTTTTTTTTTTACTAAATATTTAGTCATGACCGAAAATGGTTCCTAATTAAAATATTAGCTAAAATGGATGAACTATTATATAAGACTCAATTTGTAGACTTGTGAGATATTATTCAATCATTTTTTTTCTCTGAAAACTAAATTGGGTTTGGGTCAATTAAATTTATTCTTTTAGGGAGTGATCTTGGTATTTAGTCTTGAGTTTTTTTTTCGCTGAAAGTATTGAAAACTGTCTTCTATACAACTATTTTATACATTTTTACAACTAAGAAAAGATAAAAAGAGAGGAGGCAGAACTTTTAAATAAGATAAATAATATGATAGAGAGAAAAAAAAATCGTCATTTTAGTCCAAGTATAATTAGTTGTTGTAATGTCGATCCTTACAACTAAAGAAATTATAAATAAATTTCTAAAATTTTCAATTGTTTCAAATATAAGTCTTTAAATTTAATATTTATTATATTTTGATCTCAAAAGATATATTAATATTAACACTTAAATTGTACTTTTAAAAATTTTAGGCTAATTAATATGATTGATGCATCACACTTTTAAGAACTTATTTGAAACTTTCTTAATTTTAGAGATTAATGTTAAAATAAATATAAAATAATAAATTATAAATTTATATTTTTACTCATTTAAATTATTAAAATAAATACAAAATTTTAAAGTATAAATACATTTTATTACTGATTAAATATGTTAACGGCAAGTATAACAAAAAAATACAAACTACAATTTTAAAACTATATTTAAATATTTTAATTATTCTTTTTGTTATTTTTATTTAATTTTAAGGAAATAAGCTAGCTAGACTAGTTCTTGCAGTTTTATCATGAAAGGAAGGAAGGAAGAAAATGATTGACGTTGATTTGTGATTCATATCGGAGTATCTGCAATCTTCTATAAACATTATCGATTAAACGCGCCAATAACTTTGTTTATGAAAGGAAAAAGTGTCTCGCTTCATCAAAGACAAAAATGGTATATTTGCAGCCGTAACTTAAATTTAGAATATGATTGGATATAAGTTTTGAAATATTTTTTAGAGTTTTTTTTAACTGAAATAACTCTTTATTTTTAATAGAATTTTTTTAAAGAAATACTTCTATCTAATTTTAAACAAATTAAACTCTCTCGGTTACTACATTCACTCGTGCCATACGTGATTATGAACACATTTGTGCATAAATATGAAGTTATCTGCCTTGATTCTTAATGGATGGATCATGATTTTGGCATTGGAAAAGGAGAATTTTTCTTGGCACTTTTAATGGAGTACAAACTTATTTTTTAAACCTAGATCTGGTTATTGTGTGACAGTAACTTTGATTAATAGTTTCCTTGGCACGGCATGCCCAATTAATAGATAGATCGATGATGCGTGATGTTCACTATACCAATCATACGCAGCTAAAATGTTGAAATAGCAAAATGGCAAGTGGCGATAATTAAGCCATTAGCTGTGAAAATATCATTCAAAACCTATCTGTCATTTATTCTCTCTGGCAAAAACATTTTAACAAAAGATGGATATGGTTTTATGTATATATCTTGTCATGCCTGAATTCCCATGACTTGAGAAACGCAATTAATTAATTGGACATTAAAGAGTAGAGAAAAAGGTGATGGTAGCTAATGGTGGGATTGTCGTCATTGAATTTCACATTATATCCGCGTGAATTTAATGCTCATAACACTAATATCCCAACTGTAAAAGCTTGGTTTTTCTTCTTCCCTCAACTGCTATATATAGCTTTGTTTGCTCACTTTTACAAATACATAGCCACCACATCTAAATATAGTTTGTTGTTGTGTCAATGGCATCTATGAAATGGATTATGATCCACGTAGCGGTGGTGGTTGTGGGTTTGTGGAGTGGAGTTGGAGTTGCACAGCAAGTACCTTGCTACTTCATTTTTGGAGACTCTTTGGTGGATAATGGGAACAACAACCAGCTCAACTCATTGGCAAAAGCTAATTACCTTCCTTATGGGATTGACTTCCCTGCTGGCCCAACTGGAAGGTTTTCCAATGGCAAAACCACTGTTGATGTTGTCAGTAAGTTTCTTAATAGCTAGCCTGCTTTTAACATGAACTTAGTATCAATAACATTTGCAACACTTGTACATATATTACTCAACTAACTTATACCTATTGATAATTTAAGCATGTTTTTCTAAAGCATATTTCTTTTAATTTTTCCACTTTATATAATACTAATAGGTTGTTAACATTCAAACATTTTAGTTTGCTTATCAAGATTGCAAGCTACTTGAGAAGAATATTGTTTATCTACTCGTCATCCTTAAACCTTTATCTAACTGTTTTAAGATTTTACGTACTGGGCATACAACAAGTTAATGGTTTTTCTGTTTATCAACCCATAGTTAAGACAGGTATATGTAAATTAAATGCAACTTATACTCAATCATAGATTACCTTTAATGGCCGATTGGAAGACAATTATATGATGCATTGATGTTAATTTAGCCAAAAGTTCTAACCACAATATAGGTTACCTTTAAAGGCACGGCTTTAAGATACATAAACTCTCTTTAATTATCAGCTATCACTTCCCAATAAAAATACAAAAAAGTAAAATAATTTATAGTTATTAATTCAAGTAATTTAATATTTATGTTCTTTAATTAAAAATTGAGTTTAATTTTCACCTTAAGTATGAAATTATGATTCAAAAAAAATACTATTTTACTCTTATAAAAATTGACCTAATAAAAAATTTATACCTTTTTATTAGATCAGAAAAAAATACAAAAAAAATAAATAAAAAGTAGTATGGAAAAATCACATAACAAATCTAAAACTTGGTGAGAAATATTTGTGATCACTTTATTTTTTACATTACAAAACTCTAGTTTTAATTTTTTATTTGTACCATGCTATTTATTTAAATTTTTTTATTATGAATTTATTAAAAAGTACCGACAGTTTAAATATTTTACTTTAGTTGTATGTCTACTACCCCTCAAATATGAAGCACATGGGTTTGTTTGGCTGCATTGAATTTGCAATTTAAGACAGTCTGGTACTGGTATAGTCTTTGGACTGCAGAAGGCAAGTACAGAGGGAAAAAGAGCATCATCTAGAAAAACTAACTTACTCTGAATCTGATATTAATCTTTTACTCTTGTCTAACAATTTGTCTTGAAATTTAACAGCTGAGCTTTTGGGGTTCAACGGTTACATACGTCCCTATGCAAATGCTAGAGGCCGAGACATACTTAGCGGAGTCAATTATGCTTCTGCAGCTGCTGGAATTAGAGAGGAAACTGGACAGCAACTGGTACCTTTTTTACTTATTTGTTTTTTGCTTCGGTGCCACAACACATAACTTTCTTTTTCCTCTTCATTAATTTGATAACCATATGGTTATTTTGTATAATTGTTCATTTGTAGGGAGCCCGTATCAGTTTTAGAGGGCAGGTGCAAAATTACCAAAGGACAGTGTCCCAGATGGTAAATTTGTTAGGAGATGAGAACACCACTGCAAATTACCTGAGCAAGTGCATTTATTCAATTGGATTGGGTAGCAATGATTACCTTAACAACTATTTCATGCCTCTAGTCTATTCCAGCAGCAGGCAATACACACCACAACAATATGCTGATGTTCTTATTCAAGCATACGCTCAACAAATCAGGGTTTGTCTCAGTTTTTTTCCCTTACACTTGTACCATTTTCAATTAGCTTTTATAATTTCCATATACAGCTCCAGCTATAGCCATTTTTTGTTGCAAAGTCCAAAACTATATAATAGTATTAACAGTAATTAAACAACAGAAGAAAAAAAAAAAGATGATTATGGTTTGACGTTGTGCAAGTTAGAAGTTCAAATAAGGTTACCAAACTGAAAGCCTAACTGTTTTGTGCTTGTGATTCAGATTCTGTACAACTATGGGGCAAGAAAAATGGCCTTATTTGGTGTTGGTCAAATAGGTTGTAGCCCTAATGAATTGGCCCAAAACAGTCCAGATGGTAGAACATGTGTGGCAAGAATCAATTCTGCAAACCAATTATTCAACAATGGATTGAGATCTCTTGTTGATCAACTCAACAACCAGCTTCCAAATGCAAAACTCATCTATATAAACACTTATGGTATCTTTCAAGATATCATAAACAGCCCATCATCCTTTGGTAACTATATTTTTTGTGCCTAAACATTTGATGTAATTTTGTTTAGTCAAAATTTGGACATAGTTCATGCACAATTTGCTCATATGTGGTCTTCAATTTTCAGGATTCAGAGTCACAAATGCTGGTTGCTGTGGGGTAGGAAGGAACAATGGTCAAATTACATGTCTGCCCCTGCAACCCCCATGCAGAAACAGGAGGGATTACCTGTTTTGGGATGCATTTCATCCAACTGAAGCTGCCAATACTGTCATTGGAAGGAGAGCTTACAATGCTCAATCTCCATCAGATGCTTACCCTATTGATATCAATCGCTTAGCTCGGATCTAAAGAGGATCTAGTAGTGCCGATTGTAATGTTTGTGTGTTCTCTGTTTTTTTTAATCAGTAGAAAATATTATAGAACAGCGATGAGAATTAAACTTCAAGTTTTTATGCTGTTACTCAAACCTCACCGTGAAACCGGCCTAGTCGTTTATGTTTGTAACATCACTTTTGCTTTCATATTTTAAATGTTGTATTCATAAGTTCAAGTGTAATTTGTCATAAAAGTTTTGGTTTAAGATTTGCATTTTGGTAGTCAGTACCACTTATTGGCTGGTGATATATATTTTCATCCAAAATGAATAAAATGACAAGAAATTATTTGCTTTCAGACCTCTTCAAAAAAATGAAACTACTTTCTGCGTAAAATATTTGCTATCAAACTTTTTAATTAATTCTGTGTTGTAATTTCATAGACTTAAAAAAAAATAATTTTAAATGTGAGAAACTAAAATAATATTTTTTATATTTTAAAATTTTAAAATATATATTATAAATTTGAAAAACAAAAGAAATATATATATATATATATATATATATAAATATGCATAATTATAATTATAAAAATTTAAAATATAAATTTTAAATTTATAAAATAAAATAATTATCTTAATTTAGAGGACTAAAAACACAATTAAATATTTTTAAGATATACAACTAAAGTCTAAAACAAAACATCGACGCAAGTGTAAGGTCGAAATGATTAAATTATTTTGAATTTATATTTTAATGTACTAGTGCTGTGTATACAGGCCAAGTGTAATCATAAATAAGGGCAAAACAAATGAAAAATGATAATAATTTTATTAAAGGAAAGGTTTTAAAAAATTAATCTTTTTTTTTTTTAATTTTACTATCTAAAAATGATTGTCTTAAAAAATCTTGATATATTTTAAATTTTTTAATAACATTTTATTATAGTTTCATCTTGGTATATATCAGATTGAGTAAGTGAATTATATATATTAACATATTTATATTCATATTCGGATATTAGAATAATTGAATATTATTTAATGTCCTTTAAATGAATACTTTTAGTATTGTAGAACTACATCGATTTAAAGATTTTTTAGTCATATTAAAAATGGATGAGGATGACGCAAAATTAAAAGACCTAAATCTTCTTAATAAGTAAATAGTACTTCTCTTGTTCCTAATTTATATTTAATCATATATTTTAATATTATAGGTTTGGGTGGTTCAGGAATTAAAAGATCTTCAAGTCTCCATTTTAAACTATTGGTTATTACATTATGTTTTAAAATTTTTGGAACCACTATATTTACCTTTTATGCATTTACGAAGAGTATAGTAGTTTTATCTTTTGGAAACATTAATAATATTCTAGAGGCTAATTGAGTTTTCATTACTTTTTAGTATATTTTATATATTGTAGTAATTAGGGAAAAAATTTGATTTCATTCATCTTCTAGCATTTTTATATCTAACATAATATTATTAGTAGTATTATGGAAGCTTTTAATAGATATTGAATAATTTGGATAATTATTTATATAGACAAGACCTTAATGTAAATTTATTTCAAACATAGCTAGAATTTGATTTTTAAGTTTTATTGGCCTACTATCTCTTAAAGTTACAAACATAGGGGTGTACATTCCTAAACTAAACAAAGATTTTATGGTTACTTGACTTAATTAAGGAACACAAATGGTATGGATCGATTCATGACTTAATTTTAATTCATCTTTCTTTTTTATTGTTTGAATTACATATTCAATTTAAAAAATATCATTCCATGAAGTTTTGTACATGGAGGATATCTCTAAATTAGGAATGGTTCATTTAGAAATTTGATGTTCTATTTGTGAAATTATTAATTTATGTTAAATTATATTGGAATTAACTTCTTCTTCTTGCTCAAAAATTAGGAGATTTTAGGAAGTATAGAAATAGTTTTATGATGATGACTCTAACAAAAGCATATTGTAAAGAAAACTTTTGAAAAGAAAGGTTTATTGTAGACTACCTCCTTTTTTACTAATAAGGTAAGAGAAAGAATAGTTCAAAATTATTGTAATATTCTTTTGCATGAATTAACTCAATTAAGAATTATTTCTACTATTAAAAATATTGCATTAGAAATATGTAATAATATAAAATTACAAAACTAGATTAAAAAAAAATAGAGAAAGTGAAACAAAAGAACTAGGTAATTTATATACTCATATTAGATTTTTATTTTATGACAATATATTTTTAGTTCATGTCATAATATGATTTTAGTTTCAACATTTTTTTATTAGTTTTATAATCTTTTAGAAAATCTTTATCATTTATTAATTACGTGCATATATCTAATCATGTCACTTTTTTTTATTGTAATTTTATATATTTGATCAAATTACTATAATCACTAAATATAACAGTTGAATAAATTAAATTCATATTTTATAAAAAAATATATTAAAGGTGTCATTTCACTAATTTAACATCATGATCTCAATGTATCATATATATATATATATATATATATATATATATATATATATATATATATATATATATATATATGAGGAGGATTATAACAACATCAGTGTAATTTTTACTAAGTATTATACCGCTCAATAACTTTATATTAAATGTGAATTTTGTAAATCTAACAATTAGATTGAAAGTTTTTTACTCTTAGATCATATATACAAAATTTTATATTAATAAAAAATGATTTGATACTTCATTCTTGTAAAACAAAATTGACGTAATATATACATTTTAAAATATACTAAAATACGAACATTTTGATTACCTTCAAGTTATTGTTCAATTTTAACAAAATTTGATATAACCATATAAAGTGATATAAACTTTCAATCTAACGATTGAATTTACAAAATTCACATTTAATATAAAGTTATTGAGGGGTGTAATGCTTAGTAAAATTTACATCAATAATATTATAACCCTCCTCTATATATATATATATATATATATATATATATATATTAAAAGAAATTTACTTAGTTACTTATTTCGAAAGTAAGTCTTAGTTACTTATTTCATTTAATAATTCATATTCTATGTCAAATATCAACAATTCATGTAACGCTCCAAGTTTTTCTATTAATAAAATCTATTAAATTATTTATTTTTATAATTAATTAGATTGGTGATTTTAATAAATGTTTTAATTATTGATATATATATATTATTAATTTTTTATTTTACTATTTGAGGAAAAAGATGTGTAACTTTAAGTTAATTGTTTTAACTATTAGGTTAAAAAAGGAGTTAAATTTTAAGAGAAAGTTACTAAAACTGAATTAGATAAAAAATAATAAAAGAATATCTAAAAATTCTCTCGTAAAAAAAATTCATAAAATATTTACAATAATTATCCGTGTTTAATTAATATATAAAAATCAATTAATAGTTTAACTTTTCCAATAATGCATTGGCCTTGCTCTTTATCTAAATATTTTACTCTCAACCAACTATTTCCTAATAGACCGGATTTTCATTCCCACAGCTTGTCTAAAACCCTCAAAACTAGTATTTCCACAACAATATCTAATTTTATAGATCTTCCTATAGCTTCTCAGGACTTGAATACTCAATTTGAGAAGAATCAAAGCCTCATAAAGAGATTAGATGAAGAACACGTTTTTCTAGTCGCCAGAGTAGTTTATCTTTCTAGAATTTTGAAAATGACTTTTCATTTTTTTTTTATATCTTAACTCTCTCGAGACCAACTTCTATTTTTAAGTTAAACCAAGATTTTACGACTTAACTATAGAATTCTTTCATCCCTAGAACAACTAACAACATATAATAAAGAATCAAGATCCTCTAAAATGAGCTTATCATTTTAGAGAATAAAGAAAGTTTATATCTACAGTTTAATTATTTAGTGGTTTAAATTGATTTATATTTATATTTTTAAAACGTAAAATACAAACAAACTTGTATACAAATGTATTATTTAATTATTTATTATGTTTTTATCTTATAATATATATTATATACTTCTTTTTCATTAATTTGAAATATCATCTAACTTTTTGATATATATAATATAGTATTTTAATTTCTACATTATACAATAAATTTTTTTATATAATTAAAATAGAGCAATTGATTCTGATAAAGAAAAAATACTTTTGATAATTTAGGGCTTAGGTTAACTTCTGTTTTGGATTTTTAGTTTCTTGGCTGGATGGACCTTCTGTTTTTATTACTGCCAAAACTTGCCAAACTCGTCATCTTAATTAGCAATAATGTTACTTTGTTGACCAACAAAAAGAACAACTTTGCAAACTCTCCGCTCTTCAATATATTGCTTCATCCTGACTTCATCGTTAAAATAAATTCCCACGTGGACACAAAACTTTGATAAGTACCCCATATATATATATATAATATACGTGCACCTTTCATGATCTTGTGCTTGCCACATTTCATTTAATTTCTTGGATCATAATAACGCAACCAACCCTTTTTTGTCTCTTCTTCCTAAATCCAGATGGAAGCAAAGACTAAGCCATTGTTGGTTGTATCTCTTCTCCTACTGGCTGCAAATTGTGTTCATGGAGAATCCCATGTACCTTGTGTTTTTATCTTTGGGGACTCTCTATCTGATAATGGAAACAACAACAACCTTCCAACATATGCAAAATCCAATTACAGACCATATGGCATCAACTTCCCAAATGGCCCAACCGGAAGATTCACTAATGGACTAACCACAATTGACTTTACTAGTAACATTTTTTTATGCTTAATTCACCATTTTTGTTTCAATCACCAAAAAAAAAAAAAACTTATATAATATCATATACTTGTGTTATTAAAATCGACGTTTAACTATTGCAGCTCAACTTCTGGGATTTGAGAAATTCATCCCACCCTTTGCCAACACCAGTGGCTCAGACATTCTCAAGGGTGCTAACTATGCATCCGGAGCAGCTGGGATTCTCTTTGAGTCCGGCAAGCATATGGTATATATTTGAATATACTTCTTTATAAACACTTATAATAAAGAAAAATGATTTAAAAAAGGAACGAAATTCTCCATACAATGTTCATAATACCCTTTATACTTCTTTCTTTTTTCTTTGTTGATCTCTATCTTTAATTGATTTTTGGTATAACTTTAGAGGATTTATATGTGTTTCAATGCTCACACATGCATGCCACTAAATTAGTGTTAATAACGCAGGGTGAAAATATCCATTTGGGAGCACAGTTGATAAATCACAGAGTCATATATTCCAGAATTGCGATGAGACTTGGAGGTTCTGAGAAAGCTGAACAGTATCTTAACAAATGCTTATATTACATGAATATAGGAAGCAATGATTACATAAATAATTACTTCCTTCCCAACTTTTACCCAGCAAGTCGCATTTATACCCCTCTCCAATTTGCGAATCTTCTTATTGACCAATACTCCGGACATATACAGGTATTTTATAATATTCTGTTTGTTTTTCACTTTCTCTCACATTTTGATCTGGGGTTACTTTTATATATACGTAATTATAAATTGAAATTAAACTATTGGATCAAGTATTTGTTATAGTTTTCCTTAGGCCATTCAAAGCTCCTAATTTTTGTTATATTCATAAAAAAAATAATTTAAATTGAACTTATTAGATGAGAAATTTTATTATATTATTTTTATTCATTTGTTAATAAATTTTTATGTAATTTAGAATTTTGCAATATATAGATATTATTGTACGTAGATTATTTAATATTTTTTTTATAACATTTAAAGATTTGTAGAGATAATTATTTGCCATTTGCTTTGAACTCGAAAATTTTTTTTATAGAGACTAATTTTTATAATAAAAAAGTACAAGTACAAAAACATTTCGACAAAAATGATAGTTATGAGAACACATTTAACTAAATATTTTTTTTGGTTCTCATAAAAAAATAATTATTTTAATTTTTTATTATTTTGTGTAAATATCAAATTAATTTACTTTCTTTTATTAATAGCTTATTTGAAAAATTAAAATTTGAAATCAATTTTGAGTTTTTTAATTTAATTTCAATAGGTTAAAATTTATAAATAGAATGATTTTGATATATATTAATCTGTAAAATATAAGTTTTAGTGAGGATTAATGTAATATTAATGATCTTGACTTTCTCCCTCCTAAATTGAAGGTACCAAAAGAAATATTAAAAATATAAATTATTTATTTATTAGAAGTATTAAATTATATTAAAATTTTATCTTTTTAAATATTTAATATTTATATATTATTACCACTACTAATATTAATTTTTTATTGTTAACTTTAAGATATTATGTGAATTATGTTTATAAAAAAATTAATTTATGATAAACTAAGTTACAAAATGATGATCGAATAAATTACCATAGGCTGAGATGTTATAATTTGTTAATTAATTTTTTTAATTAAAAGTTTTATATTTCAAGAAATTGTAAGAATAAAATAAAAATTGATCAACTATATATTTAAATATGAACCTAAGTATAAGTATACGATTCATTTGATCTTGAATTTAAAAAACGTGGTCATATTGACTCACGAAATTTATAAAAATTTCAAATAAAAAAATGTTAAAGAATTTTTTTAATTCTAACACTTTCTTTATTATTGACTTAAATTTATTAAAAATCACAAAGTTTGTCGATCTCACATATTTTTTTTAATGAATCTCTCTCCTGATTTGGTAATATGACTTATCAACATGTGTGATTTTTAACCAATAATAAAATAGTCTTAGAAAATGTGTTAGAAAGAATGTCGATAACATTTCTCAACAAATAAATTCTTTAAAGTAGGGTTGAAAATAAATAAGGACTAAATAACTATAGTATTTGTGTTTGGAAAAAAAATGTCATTATCCTTTCTCATCTTTATGTCACTAACAACTTTAATCTCATCCTCATATACTTATATACCTTATTTGCACTTGTTATCTATATTTATGTGTAAAATTAATAAATTAATAAGAAAATATTAATTAAAAAGTTGTTACAACAAAATTAAAAACTCTTAAATTTTTTGAACATAACTTTAAATTAATTATTTAAATATAAAGTCATAATCAAACAACATTAGAAACATAAATTTATAATAATTTAAGATTATCATTAATAGATGTGAAAACAAGTTAATGCTAAATTTTGACAAACTTGAATTTGACATACAAGACTAAAACATATATTTTAAGTTTGAATTTGTCATGTTTATTTGTTATAAATCTTTTCTTAAAGGCTTGATTTTACTTACAACATGTGATTACTAATACAGATCATATATGCCAAATATATTTAGAGAAGTTTTAAAAATTCACAATCATCAGTTAAAACAATCATTACTCCACAATTAAAAAATATAAAGACCACAAGGAATTTTAGCAAATGTTTGCAATATTAGTCATACATTTATATAATAGAAAAAATTTAGATTAAATTATTTTTGTTAAAAAAACTCATCATTAATAATTTTATATTAAATATAAATATTTTATATATATATATATATTATGCATCATATAATTTTGTATAATATATAATAATACTTGTTAGATAAATAGGTTGACCTAAGCAAACATTTTTAAAGCTTAAAATTTGGACTCTTTACTTAAACAAAATTTTTAGAAAGTGTAAGTCACTAATAGGCTTTTTGGCCTATTTCCACATATGACATTTTTTTTTAATAAATCGAAATATTCCACAACATTGAGGATCAAGTGTAAATCCTATTTAATGCATTTACCCCAACATATTATAAATTAAAAGGAAAGACTCCCTCAAAAAAGGAAAGACAAAAAAAATACCAGATGCATCTCTCAAATTTAATATTATTTTGATCTAATAATATTAAAAAAAAATTAAGACATGAAAATAAATTAAGTTTAAAATAATAATTAAAAATACTAACAAAAGATTAAAAAACTCCAATTGAATAAATAAAATAATATAACTCAAGATTTTATATTATAATATAAAATATATTTTAAAAACAATTATATATAAATAGAGGTGCCTGTGTAGGACAAGTTGGATATATAGTATCTATCTCTATACCTGTCCGTCTCCATTAAATTTTGGAGTAGATCTTCACTTTAATCCTATTATGTAAGTTTTTATCTTTCCAATTGAGAATATTTTTACAATTTTCATAAGTTTTGGATACATTTTATTATTTCTACTTAAAAGTGTAAATTCACAGTCATATAATATAAACGTCAAAAAAAAAAATAAATGTGATAATGATGTTAATATATATTAAGAACTAAAATAAAAATAAATTTAAAAGTTTATTAATAGTTTTAAAAACCGGACCGGTCATCGAACCGGTTAAGGTATTGGGTCAGTGGGTCAAAGGTTGAACCGGTGGGTCACTGGTTGAACCGCATGACTCGATTTTTATTTATTTTTATTAAAAAATATTCATATTAAATATATTTATAATTATAAATTCTAATAAATTCATATCTTATTTTAAATTTAAATTTTTTTATCTTATTTAAAATTATTTTTATTTTTATTTTGTAAAAAAATATATAAAAAAATTACATGTTAAACGGTATATTAATACAAATTAAAAATATAAATAATATGTATATATATAATATGCTTGCAATTAATATCACAAAATAATATATTTAATATTTACATAAATATTGAATTATTAAATATATAATTTAAAATTAATAATATACTATAAAAGTTATTTAAGTTGTATATATTGCAAACAAATATCTTAGAACAAGTAGTCATTGTTATATTTAATAAGACTCCTTGCTTTTTCATTAAGAGATTCAATTTTCATTATTATTTTTGTGATTTATGGTCCCTTAAAAAAAAAAAAAAAAAGTGGTTGAACTGGTTTGACCCACCGGTTCACCGGTTGAACCGGAAAATTGACTGGTTCAATCCGGTTTAAAACAGGTCGACTGCATAACCGATCCAACTTCAGATTCGGACCGGCTGGACCACCGGTTCCCGGTCCAACCGGTCCGACCGGCCGGGTCGGTCCGGGTTTTAAAACACTACTTTATTTTACATCTTATATATATTTATTTCACATTTCCTCATAAAATTTGTGTATGTCAGCCAGGCACCGTCTTAATTTATTACACGTGACTTGTAGTTTTCAAAATTTCATCAAATAGAACTACATGCTTTATAGGCATCGCGCGCAAGTCGAATGTGTTTGTGAAAAGGTTGCCTTCAACGTAACTCACTTTTGGATTAAAAGAGTTATTTTTACGTTTTGTATATAGGAATGTGTGAAAATTCATTAAATACTTTTTAAATTACAAACCAAACACACATGTAATGTCCATATTTAATGTTCTTAAATCCCAAGAGTCACTATTTTCATAATAAAGTTAATGACAACATTAATTAGCTGAATTTAATTTCTACATTACGCATTTCACTATACTTTTTTGACAAGTTACATTTTTTAAAATATCTTAAGTAAATTTATAGTAAATGGTTTTTTTACTAATATTTTAAAAGTATTTTTAAATTAAAAATATATTAAATAAAGTTAATTTGATTAAAAATTATTTATATTTTAGTTTAAAAGTTAAGATAAATTATATTTTTGATTCTTTTTTATTTTTATCAATTCGTAATTTTGATCTCTCTATTTTAAAATAGAATTATTTAGTCATTCTATTTTTAAAAATATAAAATTTTAGTCTACTTTTCAAATTAATATTTATTAATTTTATTAACATTTAATCATATTTAAGTGTTGTGATATTTAATAATAACATGATATTTATAATTTAAAAAAAATCATAAAAATATGTAAATATGATTTTTATTAATAAAATAAATATCAATAACTTATAAAAATAAATAATAAACAAAAATATTTTGCATGTTATTTTTTTAATTTTTGTTCATATATATCTTATTACATAAATGGTAACAAATTATGCAACAATATCAAAATTTAATAACCAACGAATATTAAATTAACAGAATAATTAAAATTTTATATTTTTTAAAAAAAGGGACTAAGTATCTTTATTTTAAAATAGAAGAATCAAAATTGTAGATCGATAAAAATAAAAAAATTAAGAGTATAATTTAACCTAAAAATGTTAAGCAGATTTTCTTATATATAAATTTAGAGTAAGTGTTAACGAATGTTTCATGTGTGAGCAAATAACGAATAAGCAGTTTTATGTTTATTAATTGGAACGACTTATAATTATTTAAAGATGGTTTTGTGGGGCACGCAGAGTCTGCGCGAAGTTGGGGCAAGAAAAATGGTGATTGTTGGGTTAGGTCTTATGGGATGCACTCCAAATGCCTTTGGTAGGTATAAGACAAATGGAACTTGTTTTGAAGGGTTGAACGATGCTGCGTTCATGTTCAATAACAAGCTTAACTCTCTGGTGGACCAACTCAACACCAATTTCTCTGCTGATTCCAAATTCATCTTTATAAACAGCACAGCTGGAAGCCTCGACAGTTCACTTGGTACACAGTACACACACATACATACATAGGGGTGGACAAAATGAACTGAACTGAACTGAACTTATAAAAACTATACTGAACTTAAAAATAGTTCTTATGAATTGAACTAAACTAAATATTAGTTCAGACTAACTGAACTGAACTATTTTTTTGTGTCATTGAACTGAACTGAACTATACTATAAAAACTTGAACTGAACTGCAGTTTAAGTTGCACTGAACTGTTATGATATTTTGAATTGAACAATTTTGACTCATTGATCTATCAAAATAAGACACATTTGCCAAAATTACTTTATTTTCCATTTTATTTAAATTTTTCAAAAAATATATATATATAATTAAGTCAAACAAACTCATTGAATTTTAAGCCTAAAAATAAGTAGTCCAACATAGCTCAATTGATCCGTTAGATTTGACAAAATTGATACAATTTTTTTTGGATCACTTTTTGTTTTTAAGTTTTGGTTATTAGACTATCGAGTTAATCCATTAAAACATAACATGTTAGACACATTTAATTTTTATCCTTTTATAAAAATAGTTCAATTTTTATAATTCAGTTCAGTTTTATAGTTCAATACAGTTAACTATCCAACAGTTCAGTTCAGTTCAGTTTTTTTTTTAAACAGTTCAGTTCAGTTTTTTTACAAACAGTTCAGTTTTTTATAGTACAGTACAGTTCAGTTCACCACCAGTTCAGTTCAGTTCAGTTTTTTTTGCCCACCCCTATACATACATGCATTTCTTTCATTTCACTTTGTAGATTACAACAATTGAATACAATGCAATTTCAGGTTTCACTGTCGTGGATGCTCCTTGTTGCCCTTCTGGGGAGAATGGACAGTGCATTCCTAATGAGACACCATGCCAAAATAGCACTGCATTTGTGTTTTGGGATGAATTCCATACCACACAAGCTGTCAACCGTTACACTGCAATAGGTTTATATAATAATATCAAGTTCCTCTTTCAGGCTTGATCACTTCCAGTTCATGACATTTTATATGTTCATGACCAAACAATAAATAAGGGCCTTTTATGTATATATATATATATATACTATTCTAAATAAATTCATATCAATATTTGACTTTACGTATTTGATTAAACATATTTCCATTTATTTATTGACTAAAATTGGTAGAATATTATCGAAGAAGTATCCCAATATTATTCAGAAAACAATTGAAGCCGAATTTATTTGGGTTAATTCAGAAAGGTCACAAGTCTTATTAGGGTGGGTGCAGGCCATGGCCCCTTGCCCTTGTAGGTCCTGGGCCATGTTCAAAAATTGATGCTACTAGTAGATCTGTATTATATATACCCACATTTTTTCTACTATTAATCATCGATATTTAAACAAGTTGTCATATTTTGTTTTTCATGGTTTATATAAGCCCTCAACTTCAACAAGCATTTACAAAATACTTAGCTCATTAATAACAAATTCGATCTGGTAGAATTCAACTCTTTCCCAATTTGGCTGACGTACATGGTTAATTTGTTCTGTTAATCGTGATAAACCTTGTGCTGAATCTGTTGTCTATGATGTTAATAGCACAAAAATAATTTGAACTCCTAAGACTGCCCTAAAGGATCCGTAGACTCTCCCTAAAGGATCTGTAGAGTACTCCCTTACTCCCACTGTTCTAAATGGATCCGCAGACTCCTATAAGATCTTCCCATGTACTACTAAGGGGAACCAGCAAACAAGTTTTTAATCCAAAAACAAATAGATCCTTTCACTCATTCTCAGTATTGATAGTAGGAAATACTAACTACTATGATTATAATTAATTATAAGAATTAAAATCCATTAATTTTTTAAAATATTTAATAATTAAAATTAATTAAAATTATAACGATCAAATTATTATATTTTATTAAAATTAATATTAATTAATTTTAAAGCATGTAATTAATAAAATAATTATTTTAAATTTAAATTCAAAATAATTTCATAAATAAATTAATCTTTTGAAATATTTCAAAATATACAACAGAATCATCATTGTCCAAATAAAAAAATTATTAAGTTTTATTTATTAAATTAATATTTACTACATATCATGATTTTAATTGTTAGTTATGAGAAAAAATAATTAAAATATTTTAAAAATAATTAAAATTTAAGATATTCGTACTTAACTTTATCCTTTTGGCATACAAGAATATCAAAAATGTACTTCAAAATTTAAAGTATGATTCTTCTATAGAGATTCTAATTAACATGAAACATTTCATTAAGTGTTACGGGTGAGGAAGCAATTTAAAGTATTGTCTTATATGATATATGAGTGGACCATGAGTTATCACCTTTAGATTTATTATATTTGTATTGAAAGGTTAAGATAAATTATAGGGGTTTTGAGAATTTAAAATAGTCTTAAAAATGAAATGACTTATTTGACATTTTTTTTCGAGTAGGATTTTCGGTGTTTCTAATTGATGTTTCTTATTTTGTTCGTTTCAAGTGTTTCAATTTGATTGTGACCAATATTGTGATGAAAGTGAACACCATCGTAAAATTGGACAAACACATTAAGAAATAGTGAAGATCAAAGCTTCTACACTCATTAGACAAAATCTTTGGACTTTGACACCGTTACTTGGCAAGGTTGATTTCACGGATTTAAAGTTTGAACTTGGGGCTTACAATCTTAGAAAACATTTAATGTAAATCGCATTTTGTTTCACTTGTACAATCCTCTTCTACTTTACAAAATCGAAAATAAAAAATCATATTCAAAAAGAAAATCTCGTTTGTCATTGTTTACGGTGAATGCCAATTTGTTTACGGTGAAAAAACGTTTAAGGGTTCTTTTTACTCGAACTAGCACGTAAATGGTTTCAATTTAGGATTTTTGATTTAAGAACAGGAAAAGGAGTGAACAACTTTAGTAATTACTTGTTTCTAAAGATTCTTCCATAATTAACAAGCAATAATTTTCATACATATAAATGCTAAGATGAACAGAATGAATAATTAAGATACTTGCAATACAAATCATGGTTCAACTTGCATAATGTTCCAGAGTTACAATATCAAAGTAATATAACTACGTGATTAAAAGAAATAACTAAGAGAACTATGCTAATTCTACTCCTAAAAAGCAAAAGAAAAGTGGCCGAGAGTCAGTCATACCCAAAAACGATCTTGTGCACGAAAGCCATATGTGTGTGTAGGCAGAGAGTGCTTCAGAAGTTAATTCAAGTATGAGTTTTTCTGACCTCCTTAAAGGTCCGTACTCCTTGTATTTATAGAGCAATTAAGGGCGGTTGATTCTGTACATGTACGCTTTTGACTCAACCGCTATCCACTATCTTTGCTACGTGGTCTTGACTCAACTTCCTTTAACCGCTCTTCCCACGTTCCTTGTTTTCTCGATTGATTTTTTAGTAACCGTTTTGGCTTAACCTCCATGTTCTGACGGTCTCAACTTTTCAACTATTTTCGAGCAACACTTGTTTTTTCGAGTCCCATAATTTCATCATGTGTTGATTTTACTTCTCAGGCAGCGCTATCAATCTTTTCGAGTCACATGATTTTCGAGTATGCCTAACAAATGCCCCCCTAGGAATTTGGTTTCGATGAGCATCTTAGGAGAAAACTAAATTCCTATCAAGGTTGTTCTTCGATACTTCCTCGATTTGTTTCTTGATGTTCACTTTTCTTGACGTTAACTTAATCTTTCTTTCGATGAAAACCTATTCTTGTAAGGTACTGACCATTTGGATGTGACATCGATAGCTCTGACGGCGCATACTTCTATTTTTCCATAAATTTGCCTTCTGATATGAAACGTTTTGGCGGTTGTTTTGGAAATTCAATTTAATATTTCAAATAATCTTGCCTAACCTAACCCGTTTCAACCTAGGCCCATTTACCTCGTTTAAAACCCCTTTTTCACCCTAGGGTTAAATTGTTTTCACCATTCTCTTCCTTCGTGCCCAAGTTTTCTTGCTCACTGTTTCTTTTTTGCTCTGGTTCTTGATCTTCTTCTCAGACCGTTCTCTCTGTTCTTGCTTTTGTTTGTTATGGCTTCTTCTGCTGCGTCCACTTCTGCTGCCGTAGCTTCTTCAATGTCTCCTACTGCCACCACTTCTTCCCCTATTTTGATTGCTACTACTTCTGCTGCTATGCCCACCACTCCGGTAACCACTATGGCCACCGCAACTACTATCCAGGACACTCCTCTGCTACTGACTGGTGCTCAGGTTCAAAAGGTCAAAGAAGGTGATGACACTTTCATTCCAATTCCAGGCATGGAGGAGGCTAGTTTGAAAATATACCAATCTCAGGTACTTCTTCCTTTTTCTCTAGCAGATGGTTCTGTTCATGCTTTCCTTGGTCCTTTTGCTGGTCAAAATACCAAGAGATATGGTAATACCCTTTTGCCTGAGGACTCCACCACCCTACCTTTCATTTATTCCCCAGAAATAGACCTAAACCTTTTTGGGGATACTACCAAAATTTTCAGAGCGTTTCCCCCCGTTAAAGAAAGGCACCTTTCTTGGTTAGCTCGTGTAGAGGCTTCTATGTCCTCAGAATGGAAAGAAACAGGTATTTTTGAATTTATCCAACTAGCTAAGTTCGACCTCCACCTTTTCGACCCTCAAATGCTCCTTTCTGCTATCTTCTTCTGGAATAGAGAGACTCGGGCTTTCGAGTTTCCTTGTGGCTTCATTTTCCCGACGTTACTTGATGTTGCTGCTATAACAGGGTTAAAGCCTATTGGAGATAGGTTTTATCCTGACGCCTTTGAAGAGGAAATTTCGATCAAGGATACTTCAATTTCTTGGGATAAGAAGACCTATTTGGCCTTTATTAACGCGCATATGGGACAACCTGACACGCCTGTCTCACCTTCAGAACATATTGCCTTTCTTATGTACTGGTTGTCAGCCTGTGTCTTTTGTACCCCTTCGCTTCAAGTCCCAAAATATTATTACAATTTAGCTCAAGCCCTTCATTTGCAAATGAAAATCTGCTTAAGCAAATTACTTCTGGCCTCTCTTTATACTTGTCTTGATGAAGCTTCTGAAAGTCTTGCTCGAGAATCTGGGCCTCGAAATCTCTCTGGCCCGTTATGGCTACTTCAACTTTGGCTCAACGCGCTATTGGAGAAGAAACTTCATTTGCCCTCAAAACCCATTCCCATATGTGAACTCGAAGGAGCTCGTTTAACAACCCTTACCCCTCGAAAGCGTCTGGTAGACAATTTCGAGAAATATATTAGAGCCATCCTTAGCTTTACTGACTTCACTGAAGATTTAGCCCCTTTCATTCGACCGAACTTGATAGGTCCTACGTGGTTGCGCCAAAATAACCAAGTTGGTAGCATCAGTCCAGCTTCAACTGACCTGTGGTTTGGATTCTTGTCTTGGGATGTGATCATGTCGGGTATGAGGCAAAAAGATGTCAGACTTTATCCTTATCAGCCCCAACTTTTTGCTCGACAGTTTGGACTTTGCCAAATGAAACCTCTTCCCCTTCGACGTAAAGAGGGCATTGATGCGGATATTTGTGTCGAAAAAGGGAATTATGAAGAAGTCCTTAACTTCATCCTTCGCCCTGATAAAGAACTTAGGCTTACACCGACCACCTTTTCTCCTTCCTTCTTAGTCTCAAAATGCTACCTTCGATGGTGGTGTTACTATATTGTAGATAAACTCACCGATTTTGATGGCTTTCTGAAAAAGCTGATTAGTTCTCCTCTTTCTTGTTCGCAGGGGCCTAAACAACCAGGTACTTTCAAGAATCAACTTATCATTTATCAATTCGAACAATTTTTTAAGGTTTGTTATCGACCTGACAATGCGCACCGAACCATTTTTGACGCTTCTGTCTCATTATCGAAAATGGTACAACGGAACATTCGCTCAAAAAAGGTAATAAATCCTCAAGGTAAAACTGATTTCGAAAAATTTTGTCCAAAGCATATACCTCCTCTTCCAAATGCCCTTTTTGGTCTAGTTAAACATGTATCTCATCCTCCTTGGGTGAAAACACTCGACCCGTTTTACCTTGAGCGCAAAGAAGTTCCTGTAAAGAATAAAGTTACCTACGCGAGATGTTCCGTGTACGATTTTCCTCGAAACAAATGGTGGCCATTATGTTGGGTCAATAACATTAACCCTCCTCCTGGTAAATATTTTTCACCTCCTTCTTCTTCGCGTATACCTTAAACTTGTCTCACTTCTTTGCTCGACACTTGTAGCTGCCATCCCTCAGCGTGTTCCTCGACATGTTGATCCAACTCCTGATTGGGAGAGTGACGATGACGAGGATAAGGAGACATCGAAAAAGGGTCGAAAGAGAAAGACCGCTGCTGACAAGGTTTCTTTACGTTCTAAGGTATACCTGTTTGGATTGCAGTTTTCCTCGAAACTAATATTTTATCTTACCTTCTCGAAATTCTACTCTACAGAGTATTGGAAACTCGAAGAAACAAAGAATAGGTTCAGACAGTACCAAAACTGTTAAGTATCTTACCTCAAATATTAAGATTATTTTCTTGCTCGTTTTTCATACCTAATCAATTATTTTCCAATTCAGGTCTCGACCACAAAAAAAACAAGACAAGGGGAAAGGTAAGATGGTCTTGCCTCTTCCCAAAAAACCTCAACAATCCTCTGGCGAGAAGTTGCTTAAAGACGCCATGAAGTCCGTTCCTAAGGTATCTCAATTTCGACGTCTTTCCTCCTTTATATTTCTCTTATGCCTTTAACCGTTCTAAAATCCTATTAATAGGATATTGCAATTATCCCACTGGATTCTTCTCAAGGGGTGTCTCAAGAGGTGCAGAAAAGCGTACCCTTTGCCACTGAGGTAACCCAACATGTTCATCTTGTTATACCTTGTGACTCAAATTTCCTCTTGATGTTTAGCCTGACTTCTTCATTTCCTCAGTTGTCTACTCCTCAAGTGGATGTTGCGGCGCTTGCCTCTGCCATGGCTTCGATAGAAGTTCCCCCTCCTGTCGAAGAGGGTAAGATTCCCCAACCCGAACCTTTGACTAATATGGAGACGCGGCAAGACTCCGCTCAAGGTGAACCTTCTTTCGAACTACAACCTCCCTTGGATCCGAACCAGGGTATATTTCTTTCGACTTTAATCTTCGATATGATACCTTGTTAATGGAAGTTTCTTATGTATTTACTTTTGTGCAGGTTCAACTGAGTCCCCTAGACCTTTTACTACTTCTCCTTCGACCCAGGGCGGTGCTACTTCTTCTGTCCAAGGTCTCTCCTTGATTCCCTCTCCAGATCTGGATTTGATGAGTTTCTTTAATGACGAGGACGAAGATATCAATACTATCTTCGAAGTGTTGGACAACTGGACGAGTGGTCCCTCTGGGTCAGAGAAAGACAAATTGAAGGTTGTTGAGCCAGCTTCTGACACACCTTCTTACCAACCCCTACTCGACTCTTTTCGCTCGAAGGCATACGTTAAAGATCTCGATCAAGCCTTCCTCATTCCTGAATTCAAAACGGAAGTGCAACAAATGATTGATGAGTTGCTCAGTTATTCGGACCTTCCTTCTGATATTTCTTTAGAGCTTCAAGCATTTATCAAGCCCTTTAGCCGCGCCTGGGAACTTCGAACTCAGTGGTCTACTGCATATCAAGAAGTGACTCAAATTGAGGTCGAAACTGAAGGAGACCGTGCTAAGCTCGAGAAACTCCGAGACGAGTTGGTTTCTATCAAGAAATCAACGGAAGAAATGATTTCTGCTTTACAAGCATTGCAGAAGGAGGAGGCTGATATCGAACGTACTATCGAAGCCTTAAACCACGAGCTTGACAAAACTCGCTCGAAGAAGGATGGAGTGAAAATTAAGAGTCAAGAGATCAAGCAACGTCAAACAGGGCTTAAGGAAGAGGGCAAAGCCATTTCTTCTCGGTTAGCAAAGACTTTGGAGCAGAAGAGGCATTTAGAAGCTCAATGTGCGTCTCGCAAAAAGAATCTGGACGAGGCTTACAAAGCTTTCGAGGATTTCAAGAAGCAATTTTTGCAATAATTCATTCTTCTTATCTACTTTTCCAACCTTTTAGTTTATATTTGCCTTGTATTGAACAATTATTCTTCTGCTCTTTTATGGAAATTTTTTAAATATTTCCCATTTATGACTTTGCTTGCACTTGAATTATTTATCTCCTTAATTACATATGCGTTCTTTGAATATACTTGCTCGACTAGAAATGGGCCTTCCCAATTATATGACCACTTCCCCAAACATCGAGATTTTTGATCCATGGGAAGTATAACTTTTAATACCAATTCTCCGACTCGAAAACGTTGCATATTCACTCTCTTATTATAAGTTTTCTCGACTCTTTCTTTCTGTTGAACAATATTCTGTAACGCAATTAATCTTTCTTCCTCTAAAGAGATCAACTCATCATACATCAAGTTCCAATAATCCTCCACGGGTAATTCATTTTGTTTTTGTATATGAATTGATTGTAAGTTAATATCAATAGGAAGAATAGCCTCATGGCCATATACTAATTTATATGGGGTTGTTTTCGTGGCATCTCGAGGTGAGTTCCTATATGCCCATAGTATTTGGACGAGAGTTTCATGCAAATTTCGAGGTTTATTTGATATGTGTTTTTTGATTAAACCAATTACCACTTTATTAGCAGCCTCAACTTGACCATTAGCTTGGGCGTAATATGGTGTTGAAGTTACCAACTTAATTCCTCTTGATTCTGCATATCGAGCAATGTTTCGACCCGTGAAAACCGTACCCTGATCAGTAGTGATTGTTTGAGGAATTCCAAACCTTGTAATAATATGATCTTCGATAAAATCAATTATATTTTTTTGCTCGACTTCTTTTAAAGGAATAGCTTCAACCCATTTTGTAAAATAGTCTATGGCAACTAGTATATACCTGTGGTTCTTCGAGGAAGGTGGGTGTATTTGTCCGATTAAATCCATTGCCCAACCCCGAAATGGCCAAGGTTTGATGATCGAATGCAACTCACTTGCCGGTACCTTTTGTATTGGTCCATGCTTTTGACACTCCACACAACTTTTTGCGAATTCGATACAATCTTTAATCATAGTAGGCCAATATAAGCCTTTCCTTGACAAAACCCATTTCATCTTCTTTCCAGCTTGATGTGCTCCACAAATGCCTTCATGAATCTCTGCCATTGCTATATAACCTTCATGGTCTCCCAAACATTTGAACAAAACTCCGTCGAAGCCTCTTTTGTACAATTCATCATTTAGTAAGAGATAATTGAGAGCTTGGAGTTTAATCTTCCTTTCAACCTTTATGTTAGGATCTCGCAAGTATTCGATCAATTCGCTCCTCCAATCTTGTTGACCTGCTGAACTTATATTTAGAATTGCTCGATAGTCTAACACTTCACTCTCTGTATGAATCAGATATTCAAGATACTCTTTGCTGATTTTATATCCAGAGGCTATTTGGGCCAATTTATTTGCAATATGATTTGAGTCCCGGGGAATGTGTTGCAACTCTACTTCATCAAACGTGTCAAGTAATCGTGTAGCTCGAGTTTTGAATTCAATTAATTTTTCATTTAAACACTTATACTCTCGAGTTAATTGTTTGATGACCAGTTGTGAATCTCCTCGAATTACCACATTTTTAGCGCCTAATTCTTCAAGAATCTCAAGTCCAGTAATCAATGCTTGGTATTCAGTTTCATTATTCGAGCATCCTGTATTTGTTTTGACTGATAACTTCGTCGGGACCCCTTTGGGAGAGATGATTAAAAGACCTATTCCGGCGCCTAACTCGTGTTTCGAGCCATCGAAATATAATTGCCAAGGCTTGGTGGTTATGTAATTAACTTCTTCAGTTCCATTCGAATGTTCTGCAAGAAAATCTGCAATTATTTGTCCTTTAGTTTCTTTTAGCGGCTCGAAAGTTAATGAGTATTCGGTTAAGGCAAGTGCCCATTTGCCGACTCGAGAATGTAACACAGGTTTACACAACATATATTTTATCACATTACTTCGACAAAGTATTACAACATTACGAGTCCTAATATAGTACTTCAACTTAGTACACGCAACATAAAGACTTAAACATAATTTCTCTAAAGGGGTGTATCTAAGTTCTGCTCCTACTAACATTCGACTTAAATAGTAAATGACTCTTTCGATGCCATTTTCATCATCTTGCGCCAGCATGCCCGCAATAGTCGAATCATTAGCTGAAATGTACAACTTCAGTTGCTTCCCTTCAGAGATTGGTGCAAGCACTGGAGGATGAGCCAAGTAAGCTTTAATTTCTTCGAATGCTCTCTGGTGCTCTTCATCCCATCGAAATTCTTGCTCCTTTTTTAAACGCAACAAAGGAGAGAATACTTTAGTTTTACCCGACAAATTCGAAATAAATCTCCTCAAAAAATTTACTTTACCTAAGAGAGATTGAAGCTCTTTCTTGTTCGATGGAGGCTTGGTCTCCATGATAGCCTTGGTTTTGTTCTTGTCTACCTCGATCCCCCTCTGGTGTATAATAAATCCCAGAAATTCGCCTGCTATGACACCAAAAGCACATTTCAATGGATTCATTTTCAAACCATATTTCCTCATTCTCTCGAAGGCTAGTTTCAAATGATATAAATGGTCTTTCTTTTGTTTTGAGCCAACAATTATGTCATCAATATAAACTTGCACGAACTTACCAATCAAATCATGAAAGATTAAATTCATCGCTCTTTGATAAGTCGCACCAGCGTTTTTAAGACCAAATGGCATCATCACCCATTCGTAGATGCCTAAGGCACCTGGGCATCGAAAGGCAGTTTTTGACACGTCATTCGCTGCAATATAAATTTGATTATATCCAGAATAACCATCTAACAAACTCATAATCTCGTTACCTGCAGCGACGTCTATCATATTTTCAGCAATGGGCATAGGGTACTCATCCTTGGGAGTTGCCATGTTGAGATCTCGAAAGTCAATGCAAACTCTGAGTTTTCCATTTTTCTTTATAACTGGCACTATATTCGAGATCCAGTCAGGATATCTCGAAGTTCTGATGAACTTTGCTTTCAGCAATCTCTCAATTTCCCCTTTGATTTTCTCGATCACTTCAGGAGCAAATCTTCGAGGACTTTGTTTCACGGGCTTCCTTCCTAGGATCATTGGTAGCCTATGTTCTACCAATTCTCGATCCAAACCTGGCATTTCATCATAATCCCATGCGAAGCAATCTTTGTATTCATGCAAGACTTGAATTATCTCCCCTTTCAGCTCCCCTTGCAAGAACTTGCTAATGTAAGTAATCCGCTTATTTTCGATAGTTCCCAGATTAACCTCTTCGAGCGGATCTTGGGATTCTAACTTATGCTCTCCATTAGCGGCACTCTCGAAACCCAAAGGTGAATCATCAAAAATGCAATCCAGTTTGAGTTCTAGCTCTGCTTTTTCTTTTTGCTTTTCATTTTTATCTGAGACTCCTTCGTCCCTTTGATTTTCTGTTTTTTGCTTTTCTTCCCTCTTTTTCCCGATTTCGAACTCCTTTTCTTTTTGTTGTTTTTCTTTTTCCTTTATTGATTCGAAATCCATCTCTTCTTTTTTTTTTGTTTTTCTTCAGCCAACATAGCCGTGCTAACCTCATTGTCAAATTGATCTTTATCGGCCAAATTGGCCGTTTGATCGGCCACGTAGGCCGATATTCGAGCTAAAAAGCTCAAATAAGGATCTTCGTCCTTCATGCATCCAAAGGAGCCGAATTCTTTTCGGCTCGAATAACGAATCCTCTCTTTACATCCCAACAAAAGGTTTTCTTGACACCTTTCTCTTCATCCATCACCCTAGAGTTGTAAGCGTCAAAAGGTTTGGTCTTGGCAAATGCTGTCAGTTGTTGATCAGCAAAATACATGCCAACTTCATAAGTCTTCTGATCAGCTTCGAGAACCTCTAAACCTTCATCATCGTTCCAGAAGAAAATCTTCTGGTGTACGGTCGAAGGAACAGCACCTACCCCATGAATCCACTCCCGACCTAGCAACACGTTGAAGTTTGCTTTGGAAGGTGTTACTATAAACATGGTAGTCCTCTTCACACTTCCGATCTGTACATCGAGCAGAATCATACCTTCAGGATGTGAAGACTTGCCTGCATAGTCGGAGATCATGATGTTATGGGGTTTCAGATCATCCAAGGATTTCCCAAACCTTTTCAGCATTGTCTTAGGCAAAATATTCACAGCTGCGCCTCCATCGACCAAGACCTTGTTTACCTCTTGCCCTTCGATCATCAGTGTTAACAATAGGGGTTTGAGATGTCCTTTCATTTCCTCTGTGGGAGAGTCGAAAACAGCAGAGTTGAACTTAGGGATAACCCTCGAGATTTGATTGACCCATATGATTTTGGACTCATAATTGGGGTCCTCGAAAACGTCTTCCCTGATGATATCCTCTTGTTCATTCACGGATTCCATAGCACCAGCATACTCTGAAGGTAAAATGGAAACTACCCCGCAAATATCTTCCAAAGAATCTTCAAAACCGCTCTCGAAGCAGTTTGTTATCATGTCTTCATCGTCTTCGATGAACTTGCCAGAAGATTCCCCTTTCTGAGGAACTGGGATCGAAAAACGATTTCCTCCCCTACCTTCAAAGGTTGCTTTACGCATCCTTTGCTGCCTCCTCCATTGAGTTTTGGTTAAGTTGTTCAATGGCTGTCGAAATCCACGTCCATATCCCCCAGCTGGAATTCCAACATTCCCTGTAGTCAAGTTCGAAAATTTTCCTGCATTTCTTTGTTCCGGGTTTCCCATGCTAGTCATTACTTGTTTACCTCGACCCATCATAGACCTAGGTGGTGCGTTCCATGTCCCGACAGGCACATTCGCGTTCGGCACAAAAGTATTGCCGAACCTAGACGAGTTATACATCTCCATCTTCCCAACCGGGGCATTATATTGAGGCATATGAACTTGCCTCATAGTCAGACCAGCATTCAACCTAGCATTGGGCTTCATTTTTTCACGCAGCTTCTCAACTTTGTAATTCTTCATTATTTCAGACTCCTCGAAAGCCTTAGCCGCTGCTCTGTCGAAGACAGCACTGCATCGAGGACACAACATGACCTCTTTATCAGCTTCTTTTTTCTTCGATAAAAATTCCACTAGACTATCTCCTTCCTTTGGGTATATGGGTTCTTGCTCTTTAGCAAAATCCTCCATTAACTCTTCGAGCTTCTCATCAGAAATGGGCTCAATGCTATCATCGTCCTCAGCAGCGACTTCCACCATGTTGATGGACATCGAAACTGGTTCAACATAGCCAGTATGGGCAGCAAATGGGTCAACATCCACTTTCATTTCCTTCTCTTCAAAAGCCAGGCGACCATCAGTAATCGCCTTCTCGATGAAATCCCTGAAACGCACACAACTGTTAGTCCAATGTCCATACATATTATGATATTTGCAGAATTTCTTTCCTTTTCTTTGCTCGAAAGGTGGAATTTTATGATTCTCTGGGAGTATAATCTGTTTATCTTTTAACAAAGTATCGAATATCTTTTCTGCCTTACTAATGTCAAAACTATATTTTTTAGTCGAATTCCCTTCTATATTACCTCCTGGTTTTAGCATTTGACATTGGTACGTAGGTCCAGGGCGCAATTCTGCCAAATTAATCTCGAAATCTTCACTTACAACTTCATAATTAGAATCCTCATTTAACTCAGAACTTTCTAAATACGCTATCTTTTCTTTTCGAACGAACTTGTCGAATTTCATCAACTTTTCCTTTTCTAATTTAATTTGTTCAATCCTCCTCACTTTCTCAGCAAGTTGAGCCATGTCCCTCAATTGTTCATTTACTAATTTTTTGCGTATTGAGAAGTCTAAACCTGTGGCGGCGATTCTAACCAATTCATGTTCTGGAATATTAGTATAGCATCGAGATTTTAATTGCCTAAACCTATTTAAATAGTCATCTAATGTTTCATTACTTTGCCTTTTGATATTCATTAGATCGACTATACTAACCTTTGTTTCCTCTCGAAAGAAATGCTCATGAAAGCTACCTTCTAGCTGTACCCAAGTATGTATCGAATTAGGAGGCAGGGTGGTAAACCAGGTAAAAGCATGTTTAGTCAACGAACTTGGGAAATATTTCATTTTCAAGTATTCATTATTAGCCAAATCCCCACATTCGACCCCATACCTAGCTATGTGTTCAACTGTTGACTCAGTTATATCTCCTGCAAATTTCGAGAATTTTGGGACTTTCATTCCACGGGGTAATTCTACTTGTGTAATATAATCTGGAAAGGCTGACACAAAGTATGGGCGTTCATTCCGACCTACATCAAATCCATGTCTATTCAATATCCTTTCTACCATTTGATCTAAATTATCATTAGGGTTCCTGTTAGGTCGAACTATGTTTTGCAAATTTCCATGCCCCCCAGGGTTTTCTGTATCGTTCAGATTCACACTCATTGCTCTCGAAGGAGTCCCATTACCCAACTTATCTCCTATTTTGTTTATTAGCTCGTAAAGGGGTGTCATGATGTTGTGCATCTGAGTAGACAACAAATTGACCATGTCATGATTACTATGGTCCATTTGTTGTCGAAGGGCCATCATTGCTTGATTACTAATACCCGTGGGCATGTAACTACCTTGTCGAATTAATGAACCCTCCTGACTTGTTCCTACATGCTGATACGGGTCTTGCATAACAAAACCCATGCCATTCGGCCCAGGATTATAACCCTGTGGGGATACATGCATTTGTGAATTGGGTCCTATTAGCGGTATTGGCATTTCGACATGCAAAGGTTGGGTATTTCGCCAATTCTGTGGCATACCCCAGGGATACTCTCTAGTAACATTTACCAACTCTTGAGTGATATTATTATGCCTAGCATGGTTTTCAAGCAACACAGGAGGAGATCTTGCCCCCCTGGTCACATTGGTAGCATTATTAGGATTGGAGTTAGGCTGTTCTACATCTACATTATTATGGTTTACGTTCATGTTATCAGACGTAGACATAGTTCTTCCACTCCTTAATCTCATGCAATTCACACACCTAAAACTAGTCCAATTATGTTCTAAATTAAACGGGTCCCACTGGGCGTGCCAATTTGTTTACGGTGAAAAAACGTTTAAGGGTTCTTTTTACTCGAACTAGCACGTAAATGGTTTCAATTTAGGATTTTTGATTTAAGAACAGGAAAAGGAGTGAACAACTTTAGTAATTACTTGTTTCTAAAGATTCTTCCATAATTAACAAGCAATAATTTTCATACATATAAATGCTAAGATGAACAGAATGAATAATTAAGATACTTGCAATACAAATCATGGTTCAACTTGCATAATGTTCCAGAGTTACAATATCAAAGTAATATAACTACGTGATTAAAAGAAATAACTAAGAGAACTATGCTAATTCTACTCCTAAAAAGCAAAAGAAAAGTGGCCGAGAGTCAGTCATACCCAAAAACGATCTTGTGCACGAAAGCCATATGTGTGTGTAGGCAGAGAGTGCTTCAGAAGTTAATTCAAGTATGAGTTTTTCCGACCTCCTTAAAGGTCCGTACTCCTTGTATTTATAGAGCAATTAAGGGCGGTTGATTCTGTACATGTACGCTTTTGACTCAACCGCTATCCACTATCTTTGCTACGTGGTCTTGACTCAACTTCCTTTAACCGCTCTTCCCACGTTCCTTGTTTTCTCGATTGATTTTTTAGTAACCGTTTTGGCTTAACCTCCATGTTCTGACGGTCTCAACTTTTCAACTATTTTCGAGCAACACTTGTTTTTTCGAGTCCCATAATTTCATCATGTGTTGATTTTACTTCTCAGGCAGCGCTATCAATCTTTTCGAGTCACATGATTTTCGAGTATGCCTAACAGTCATATTTCTCGTTTTTTACTTTTATCTAAAGAAATTCTTAGCTTGAATGTAAAACCAAACAGTACATGATCTAAGATTTCTAACCCTGTAACAAAAATCGCAATCCCAACATCCCCTTGCCATGATATTCCAGTATTTACAAATAAACAACAACAAAAAAATTTAAAAAAGCATTTTAGGTTTTAAGAAAAGAAAATGAGAAGCTTCAAAAAAAAAATCTTCTGTGAATCCGCACAATATTGTTGGTTGATGATCGAAGTTGAAAAAAGATGATTACAGTACCTTATAATTAAAGAAATTTCAAGAAAGAAGGGCATTGTTGTAATTACCATCTTCAATACAAAATTAAGTAAATACATATTATTTTAGACGACTATGGTGCATCCATACATCATGTAGTTTATGAGCGAACCAATAAAATAAAGTATAATTTTTATGTGATTCACTGGTGGAGAAATAAAATTTATTGTTAGATATAGGTTAAAAATCTAATTTGATCTCTTATAATATTAAAAAAAATTAATTTGATCTCATTTTAATTTTTTGTTTCAATTTGGTCTTAATTTAATTTAAAATATTTCAATGTGGAACTTTCGTCTAAATTTGACTAACAGAGTTAACTCTTGAACACGTGGATGTGTAAGTAGATTTACGTAAAGATTTCTTTTTCTCTATTCTTCTTCCACTGAAACCCTAGACCTCCACCAATTCCTCACATAGTGCTGCGCCGACAACCACCGTGTCGTCGCCGTCACCGACCTCAATTCCGCCGCGCCCTCCTCATCGGCGAAATCGACGTCGCCGTGAAGCAAAACCCCATCAGAATCAACATCGTCGCGCACTGGAATTTTCCCCTCTTTTATTCCATGCCTTTTCATTTTCGTGTAAGGAATTTGTTTCGCTCGAGATTCTCAATTCGATCTGATTCCCGCGAGGGGTTGTTTGATTGATTGTTGCATTCCGATCGGTGTGTCTCAATTCGATTGGGATTTTTTTTCTTATTTGTTTATGTTGATTTCAGTGCGATGTTTGTTTTGTAGGGTGTTGTGGTGGAAGAGAATAATATTGTTAATGATGATAACATTACTAATAAGTCTGAGGCGCATTTGACTTCTGCCGCTGCATTTTGGAATGATATTGATAAATTGGCTTTCGTTAATTGAATATTTTGAGTCAATATTGGGATTAATTTTGGTGGTGCTAGACTATACTGTATTGGTATTGATGGGGTTTTTCTGTGACAGTGGGGGGTTTTCTTCTGGGGTGTCCAAGAGTGCTCTAAGGGAGAGGTTCAAGGCCTTCAATGGGATGTTTGAGGAGGTTCACACGATTCAGGCAATCTGACTGATACCGATTCAAGAGCCAGTTGGCATTCATGTTTGCATATACATGGTCAAGAGTTAACTCTATTATTCAAATTTGAATATTTTAAATTAAATTGAGATTAAATTAAAATAAAAAATTAAAGTGGGATTAAATTAAAACTTTTTATATTATAAGGGACTAAATTAAGTTTTTAGTCTTAGATATATAAATAATTAAATTAAATAGTTCACGAAGCTAGTGTCGTTCGCGAAGATGCTAACATAATCAAATGCGAATAATAGCAGTAGGTTCTTTGTGTCGTGGTACTATTAATCATTTCGGAGCTTAGAGCTCGACGAAGACACCTCAAAGGGTTTGAAGAAGTTGGTGTCATTCACAAAGATGCTGGCATAGTCAGATGCGAACAATAGCAATGGGTTCTCCATGTCACGGTACTGTGCAGAGACGATATTCCTACAATGGACTACTTATACCCTATAAACCTTCAGCCTCAAACCCCTAACACTTCTCCTCGATGATGCCAACTCCAACAACGACAATAGATTCGGACTCCGACAGTGACTACGATGTTGATGTTGATGACTGCACAACACTCCTCCTCTTGTCAACCTTAACTCAGAGCACTGCGTGAAACTATTGGCAAAGGCTTTGCCAGTACGAATCTACACAACTATGATCAAAGCCACAACCCTTGCGATGTTGCACATGATTTGGGTATGTGAGGCGAATGTGCTTTTAAATCTTGGTCCAAATATGTTAGATGGCCTCGACTTAGAACACTCCATAAAGTTGTTGATAAAGTCAGTGCGAATCTGCACCACCACAATCAAAGCGACAATCTCGCATTCATGATGACTGAAGCAAGGAAGATGTTAAGTTACAAAAAAAGAAAGTTTTTTTAGTAATTTTAAACAATTTAAATGAAAATAAAAAATAAAAATTGTTACCGTTCACTTGTACACCGGTAAACAATTAATATGTTAAACTTATCCACCATAATTAATAATATTATTTTAATATAAATATTTAAATATAATATGTACGGACAACTTGCAAAAACTTCTTACCTCACCGTTGTACCCCATTTTTCACTGCTTCAACTTAGAAGGGTTCATTCTTCTATCATACCAATTTTTTTGTTCATAAAACATTCATTTTAGATATGTTTATAGACAAAATATAAGGTAAACCCTAAAACATATCGTTCAGCCGTACGTAAGTCATAGAATCAATACCCATCGACAGGGATGGAGCCAGGCTGGGGGCTAACGGTAAACATTAACATTCATTTAAATAAAAATAAAAACATGTTTTTCATCCCCTCTTGGGTTCTTTTACAAAAAAAATATTAGCATAAGTGAATCACTATTTTTATTTCTTAACGAATTAAAATTCAATCTCAAAGTTAAATATAGAGTCCTGATTAAGTGTATCATTTCACTTCCATATGGATCAACTAGTGAGAATAAATTATATTTTCTTTTTAAACTAAAAAATAATCAGTACAGAAAGTATTATTTCAACACATTAAAAAAAATTTAACTACAAAAATAAGAAAATAATGCCATTTTTTTATATCAAGTTTTTTTTATAATATTATTTATCAACTTAAATGCAAATAAAAATAACAGAAAAACAAACTAAAAACATTTTTTAAAGATCCAACATTACATTTCTTAGTAATCAGTTTCACATGCCACCAAGCACCTTAATGATCATGAGTTTATAAGGAAAATTGTTATTTACATAAATCATAACTTTTTTAATAAAAATAAACCATGATTTTTAAAAAATAAAATGTCATATTAATTATTATATAATGTTCATAAGTTTGGCCTATCATCAAGGTTAATGAACAGTCTTTAATTATCAAATCAATTATAGTACAAAACTTTAAATGAAAGACCAATAAAGTCATTTGATCACAAGTACAATCATTTATAGACTTTAAAATAACAATAAATTATAAAAGAAAAAGATGGTGATTTAGTGGTTTGGAAACAAAGACATAAGAACCGGAGTGATAAGAAGGTATGGGTTCCTCCAACTAACATAACATATTAATTATTAATATTTATTTTTTAAAATAAAAATAAAAAAATAATTATAAAAGAAAAAAAATGATATTTAGATATTTTGTCTAGAAAAAAAAGAAGAATGCAATTATATTTGTAATAAAAACTATAAGAGGGAGATATAATATTTGTTTAAAAATAAAAATATAATTATTTATAACAGTAATAAATATAAAAGATAATAAAATATTTTGTAAAAAAAAAAAAAAAAACTTACTCAATATTATCTCTTAATTTAAACTCAACTAAACATCGATATACCATAAAAAATTGAATTGTGGTAATAAAATATAATAAATCACTAAACAAGTATTCATATTATTATATCTAAATATCCGAAATACTCCTTAGGGTCGGAGACGATGAACAGCAGTCACACGTGCCTTTGTATAGGCGCGTGAGAGATGCCATTGTAGGTTTGTGCATTGCTGAACGACATCGTTGCGCAGAAGATAGCTAACGCGACATGCTGAAACATTAACAATGGCTTTAGAGCAGCATGTTCTTTTGCAAGGAAGAACGACATTATGTTTTATTAATTCAAAGGACAAAGCATGTTGGGGTTGCAATTGTGTTGTTCGTGCTTCAATGGATTCACTGTTGGTGAAATTGTAAGGGAACTCAAACATAAGAAAAAAATTTACATCGATCTTATCATAATTATTTATCATATATACTTTTAAAGATTTATTTATACGTTCAATTTTAAAATAACAATTCAATTTACTAACTTTCTCCGTACCAACAACTTGTTTGTACTTCCACTCGCCCATTAATTCGCACGTATATTACATGTTTAGTTAAGACTATTTTCAAATAAATGGTTGTTTACAAGTTGTTTGGTTTCTCTATTTTCATTTTTAAATTTAGAAAATATATTTGGTTTAATTTTTCATTTTCTAACTTTAAAAATATAAATATTAAAATGTGTTTAGTTTATCTATTTTTAATAAATTTATAATATATATCATCAATAATATTATAAATATTACATTATTTATTTAAAATAAAAAATAAATAAAAATATATACCTAACATCATGTACCTAGATTTAGGATTGTTAAAATAGGTTGATCCAACATGTTCGATCTGACTCACCTCAACCTATTTTTTAAGTAACTTGGTCCGATTCAGTTGTTGGTTTTATAGGCAAGCGCACCCAAGTCTCTATAGTATAATTAAAAGGTTGTCGAACCTCAAGAACTTGTGAAGTAAGCTATGATTTCTATTATACTAATTGATGCTTGTGAATTTAAAACTTGAGTAATTACACATGTTCAAATTTGATATGGATGATTGATCAAATTTAAGTAACCAAAGGATAATTTAATATGAAGGAAAACAGATACGAGAAACAGTTTGGGATTAAATTCATCAATCTCTCTCCTATGTATTCCTAATGATTCTATCAAATGATTCCATTACTCATTGCCATTGAGTTCTCTATTTTCATTCAAACCCAATCCCTTGACATAAGAGATTATGAGATATTTAACTCAATGAATGATTCCTCACTTCATTCAGTTCAATATCCCGCATTAAGAATCAGAACTTGTTGCAACTATTAATTTCAAGACCATCCCTGGCTCTCAAAACTAATGGTGATTTGTTTCAAGTCTAGATTTAGAAAACGTTTTCCAACCAAATTCTAAATCCAAGATCAAAGATAAATGATCAGTTTATCAAAGCATTAAGAACATAATACAAATCACTGAAATTGAGTAATAGATGAGATATATATATATATATATATATATATATATATATATATATATATATATATAAATCAAAGAGGAATACACAGGAGTTTGATGACTACATTAATCCCAAACCTAGAGCTTTAGCTCTCCATGATACAAGAAATCACTAAACAACAAGGAGAAAGGTAGAAGAAAGAGATCCTCTGAAGAATCGCATCCCCACGAGCTCCAAAGTGCTCTGTTTCCTCGTTCCTCTTTGTTCTTCACTTTGTACCGCTAGTGATTTCCTTTTTCTTTCTCCTCTGCCCTTTTATAAGTGCTAGAATTAAAACAGAGTAGGCAGGAAAGAGAAGAATCCGCTCAGCGTCTTGAAACGGCTGAGCGGTTTGAAGAATTCTTCACCATGAAGTAATCTGAAGGGCTGAGCCGTTCAAATCCGCTGAGCGCCTTGGAGATTCTTCACTGTTAAGCAAGGACAAGGGGCTGGGCGCTTCATATCCGCTGAGCGCCCAGGAGGCAGAGAGCACTCCTTCTTCCAGGGCCAAATTCGCTCAGTGCCTTAGAGTGGCTGAGCGTCTCTTCTTTGCTGCATTTGTTGAGTTCTCTGGCTTGAAAGCGCTCAGCCGTTTCAAGGCGCTCAGCTGTTTGCCTCCATATTTCAAAACTACAAAATAAGAGGAAAATCTGATCAAAAACTCATCACTCCATGTAACAATGTAAATTAAGATCCCCTCTTTGATTCTTAATGTATTTGCCAAAATTATATCAATATATATACAAAAAGTGTGCTAGATAAGTGTCTCAAATTTAAATTTCATCAAACTAATTAGACACTTATCATCAGTCCATCAACTTAAATGTTAAAAATTTTCTAACCCAACTCAATTTATCACCGGTTGGTGGACTAAGCAAGTCTATCCACCAATTCACCTATTTTTTCAAAAATATAATTTAAAATAAATATTAATTTAAAATGAACTTCAATTTAAAAACAATCTCTAATCTAAAATAAAAGTTATCAAGTTAAGCATCATGCATACAAAAATTAAACTCAATTAAAAAATGTACAACTTTAAATAATCAAATAATAATAATAATAAAAATTATCATTAGAGTTGTTATCCATCAATATTAAATTCCATTGAAGGCTTAAGTAGATAAATTTATAGCAATTTCATATTGTTTAACATTAATTTTATCTTTTTCTACAAAAAGGTACTTTATTAAAATAATATATATATATATATATATATATATATATATATATAATAAATGGTTAAGTAGGTCATTAATGGAGTTGACGGAGGTGTAAGTAGGGGTGGGCAAATTAAATTGCACTAAACTGTTAAAAACTATATTAAACTGAAAAGTAGTTCAATTAAACTGAACTCAATTGAAAATTAGATTACACAAACTGAACTGAACTATTTTTTATTCTATTAAACTGTACTGTACTGAACTATACTGAACTATAATATGAACTAAACTGAACTGCTATGCACCTTAATCTGTTTCTGAACTGCACTATTTTCGAACTGAACTATTTATGAACTGCTTCTAAACTGTGCCACCAGTTTATGAACTGTTTATGAACTATACCAAAATCTGCTACTTTTACACACATGTCTCCCCCCAGAAGGAGATTCTCTGATTTGAGGTCCCTATGGAGAATCCCTTTGAGAATGAAGATATTGCATTCCCCTTGCAATGTCAAGGGCTAATTTCAGAACAAGTTTGAGTGGAAGTATATCTGGTTGTTAGTGATGCAAGAATTTTCCCAGTGAACCACCAGCCAAATATTCAGTAATTGTGCAAAACACTGGAGATTTCTTGCAAGCAGCAATAAACTGCATGATCAATAAAAGTCAATAGCTCCTTAGAAATGGTTAATGTCTCTATAATTCATTTCAAATGATACATTCTGAACACATCAGTGACAAACATATGACACAGGGAAATAAATCCATGCAATTAGAGATGATTATAGCAGGTCAATAGTAAGTGGAAAAATAGAACTCACAGAGAACTGATTGGCCATGACTGGTGATGCTTCACACGAGCTAGGAATAATTTGCCATTGTCGGAACTCACCCCTAAATCCTCTTGATATGCTGCCACTCCTGTATAGTCATGTTCAAATAAATACAAGAAGAAAAAGGTTATGGCCAACAGATAAACATATTTGTAAATAGTAACCTATTAGCCATTTGAATGGTTATTAGTGAGTCAAACAATTATTTGGTAGCTTTCAATTGGAACAAATCATACCCCATCCCTCCAAGTGGAACTCCTTGAGATGTAGATGGCTTGCAACTTTCTCTAGTGAAAGGATCGATAGGTGCTTTCTGCATAAATCAGGCCAGCAAAATGAAGTCTGGAATCCTAAGTTTAAACATATTAATCTTGTGTATCCACACACAGAGAACAATGAATGACCAAAAAATGAAGGAGAATTTGAAATTTACCCTTCCATGAGAAGCCTCTTCCCTAACATATGACCAAATTCGAATGCCTAGTCGAACCTGGGATTTTAAAACACAATTGACAATCAGAACAGATAGAATAACATTAATTTGAAAATTATTAAACCAGTGAATCACCGTTAGTTAGAGAAAAACACTTGCCATTTTTATAGCTTCCATAAAAGTTATTCTAAATTCTTTAAGAAGATTGGCATGGCTGTTTAATCTCCTTCTCCAAGCTTGTTTCGGTGGAGTAGAACTATCATAATCAAACTGCAAAAACCATGCCAAGGGCACAAGATTACTTCAACAGTAATCAACTATCAATAACACATGCGACTGTAGCACCAAGCATTAGCTAAAAAACAATATTCGTTTGATTCACACTCTCTTTCTTCCTTCTTTTTTTCCTTCATCATTTAATAGTATTAGAATTGGAATTCCATCAGCATAATAAATATTTATATTAAAGGTAAAATAAGTTTTTGAGATAAAACTTCATATCTAATGAGAAAACATTACTAGAAACCCATAGAAAAACAATTATAATGAACCAATTCTCTGGCAGATTATCACATAAGCTAATGACGAGTATTTTCAATATCAACATATAGATCATCCATATGAGTTATTAACACCCCAGAAGACTCATGTTTTTCAAAGAAAAAATGAATCAATAAACAAAAATGTGAAGTAGCTCACTAGCATGTCTCCATTGGAAATGCCATCAAACAGTGAAGGCTTGATCCAACCTTCAATAACCAACCACCCTCCTAAGTTCACTCCTCTCACTTTAGAACTCCCATGTAAACCCTCCACTGAGACAAGGCCATTCAACACAACACAAGAGACAAGTTAGATAATGTACTCAACGCATTGCTTTCGAAGAATAAATAACGGATAAGGCATGAAACTTAGGAGCTAACAGAGTTTACCTTACCTGAATATACCCCAGAAGTGATGAGACAACAACAGAGTAAGAATGCACATGCCCATTTGGTAAAAACAAGTCCCATCAGGAATGCAGGCTTCAAAAGTACCCATAGAGCAAAAATGTTAAATCCATCATGGGAAAAAGCTAAGCCCCAATTATGTAAAAGAGAGAACTCAAAGCCAAAATCAAAAATTATATAGGTTTCTCATAAACAAAAAAAAACTGTAATTTGTGAAGCATTTGTCTTGAGAGTCATTAAATGGAAATCAAGCTAAAATTATATAGATTTCTCATAAACAAAAAAAAAAACATAAAACTATAAGTTGTATGTTCAAATATGTAGGTTCTCCCATGAACAACAAAATCAAAAAATTAATACATCTTCAAATATAAGTTGTATCATAAAATAAAACTTATCAAGCACATCTTCAATCATCCAAATGAATAACACTTGAAGGTCCCACTTCATCTTGAGAGGTTATCTCTACAAAAAAAAAAAATACTCTCATTTTCAAAAATTTAAAATATAAACAAAATATATAGATTTTTAATATAGACTCACCTTGCTCAAATTTATCAAGCTCTTTAGGATCCTCATCAAAAAGTATAGAGAAAGGTGTTCCTTTCAACCAATCTTGGGTGCAAACAAGTACTTCCACTATTTTAGGCGTTAGGCAACTACGATAAGGACTAACCACCCTTCCGCCTGTGCTGAATGCACTTTCTGATGCTACAGTATAGATGGGAATGGCCAACACCTCGCGAGCCATGTTTGCAAGGATAGGAAATCTAGTTGAGTTGACTTTCCACCAATGTAAAACATCAAGCTCAACTAACTTTGTATAAGGTTCAGGATCTTCTCTAAAATATTTATCAAGCTCTGATATATAATCAAATCTACGTCCAATAGCTCTTAGGTAGAAACTCATGCCATGAGGATCATCATCTTCATCATCTAATTGTGATTCTTGTTGGCTACTTTGAGAACCCTCCTCAACACCTTGATATTGTTCATAAAGTGTTTTCAAAGATGACAACAATTTTGATTTCAATTGACTAGCCATATCAGATTCAAATATATAGTCAATGAAGTAATTAACAAAATCCAACTTACTCCTAGGATCAAGCACAACAGCAAACAATAATAAGATATTAATTCCATTAGGATTTCCCCAATATTTGTCATACTTTCCCTTCATCCTCAATGCCATCAACCTTATGCTCACATCACTACTCTCAGAATATTGTCGAATCTTTTTACCAATTCCAAACACCTCTTTCATGTACATATGACTGGTGACATATGAAGTACCAGAAATGCGCATGGTAGAGTCATAGAACATCTTTAAAAATGGTAGAACAGACCTCGCATATTCCCAATCCTCTTCTAGTGGCACACTACCATTACCTTTGGCCATTTCAACACCAAATTTCTTGTCTTGCATATCTAGCAAGACAAAGGCATCTTTATACTTCAAGCTTGCCTCTAACAATAAGTAAGTTGAATTCCACCTAGTTTCAACATCAAGGCAAACAATACCTTTGTAAGAAATTCCCTCTTGCTCAACACAAGCCTTGAATCTAGCAAATCTAGCTGGAGAAGACTTCACATATTTAACTGCATTTTTAATTTTCAAAATTGAATCTTTGATCTCTTTTAAACCATCCTTCATAATCAAACTCAATATATGTGCACAACAACGCATATGGACATATTCTCCCTTTAAGACAAGACAATTCCATGATAACATCCTCCTTTTAAGATATTGGACCCCAACATCATTTGCTGTAGCATTATCCACAGTGATACTAAGGACCTGCTTCAACTCCCAATTATTCAAACAAGCCTCAACATGTTTAGCAATGAGCTCTCTTGAATGTCTTGTTGTTTGAGAAAAATTCAAAATTTTCTTTTAAAGCTTCCAGTCATTGTCAACAAAGTGTGCTGTCAAACTCATGTAGTTTAGATTTTGGATTGAAGTCCATGTGTCTGTAGTTAAGCAAACCCTCCCACATTGCTTTGATAGAAAAATTTTAACTTTGCTTTTTCTTCTTCATAGAGTTCCCACATTTCACGCCTCAATGTGGTGCGGGATGGGACTTCAAATTGTGGTTGCAAGGACCATACAAAGTCACGAAAGTCATCATCTTCCACAAATCGAAAAGGAAGCTCAGACTTCACAAACATCTTCACCAACTTCATTCGAGATGCATTTTGGTCAAATTTAGAAATAGTTGGCGAAGGGCCAACACTAACCCCTTCTATAGTTGATGATGAAAGTTTTTGCCTCTTGAATACTTCTCTATTAGGATTTTCTTTGCATCTCATCAAATGATTCCTCATGCCACTTGTCCCAACCAAATATTTAATAAAATCTCCACAGTAATCGCATTTAGCCTTCTTCTTAGAATAAGGTTTTTGTTTAGTAAAATGTTCTCACATGTTTGACCGACCTTTACTTTGCCCAGTCGATGATGAATCAACACAAGGGGGTACATCATTAATTCTAGAAACATCTGGTATGAGAGTTTCTATGGTGTTTGGCAATGTAAATTCCATCTGATAACAAAAAACAAGGATGCAAGAAAAATATATTACTAATTACTACTTTATAACACACAATATAAAGGAAAATATATTACCTTTTAATGTTTTGGGCTATATAGGCTGGGATCAAGACAACTTGTATACAAAATTAATCATTTTTATACATAAAATATATTTTTTAAGAAAAATATATTATCATTTTTATATCGACTAACTTTCTGCTCATACATATAAAAAAAACTTAATTAAACGCAAGCCAGTCAAAGCACAAACAGTGTCATGTTTCCAATACATCTTCAGTACCAGCTACAAAGACTCCAACTTCGCAAAATGAACCAACACCCTTTAACCAAAAAACACAGAAAAGGATACAATTTTTAAAATAAATTTCCACTCCACCAAAAAAAATTATTAAAGAGAAGAATATCACAAAACACTACCTTAAAACCGTGACATTTCAACAACTATTCAGATAATTATTGGGAATCAACAAAGGAATAAAAAAAACAAATATTTTAGGGAAAAAGGGATACCCAAATGAAATTTTACATAGAAAAAGTGAACCTGAAGAAAGAAGAGAGAATCCGTGGTTGGTGCTTGAGGATGGAGGAATCCGTGGTTGCCTGGTTGGTGCTTGAGGATGGCTTGGTTGGACGAATCAGGAACCCATGAGGTGGCTAGTGCGAGTTGCGATTTCTGGTTGGTGCATTTACCTTATGCTGTGGGTGGTGGCTGGTGTGAGCAAGTTGCGAATTCTGGTTGGTGCATTTACCTTATGCGGTGGGCGGTGGCTGGTGTGAGTTAGGGATTCCTAATAGCGTACAAGAGCCAACCTGTGTTGTGCGTGCTTTTATTTTTTAATTTGTAATTACTTATAGTTAACTGAACTGTAACTAAAATAAGTTCAGTTTTTTAAAACTGAATTAAAAAATAGTTTAATTCAGTTTTATTTTAAATAGTTTTAGTTTTTTAGTTAAAAATAATTCAGTTATTTAATAATTTTTGTTTTGTTTAGTTAATTTTTCCCAGCCCTAGGTGTAAGTGAGTTTGGTGAGTAGTCCAACTCACCATAAGTTCAACTCAGGTTGGTCAAATCAAAGTGAACTAGTTGAATGTTTTAGTCTATTAGGAGTTTTTTTTTTTAATTTTTTACTCAAATAATAATATTTTAAAAAAAATATCCAAATAGCAACTGTGCAAATTTATTTCCTTAACTAGCACCATTTACTGTTCACGTCCAGAACGGGCCGTTTTGAAATCAGAACGGCCCGTTCCAGATTAAAAAATAACACATGGCGAATGGATCAGAACGAGCCGTTCCAAATTCAAAATTAGCACACAAAAAGTAGAACTAGAACAGGCCGTTCTGGCCTACAGATTCAGACCATCTTTTTTTTTTTATTTTCACTCAAAGACTACCATCAAGTGATTAAATTTATTGAATATTAACATTATAAATATAACTAAATAAATTTATTAAAATTCATTACAACAATAAAGATCAATGGTGGCAGAAACTGAATTCATGACCAATATTTGAATATGTCTTCCTAGTGTGACCATGCGAGCAAGGGATATGAACTTTCTAGAACTTGCTGCAATCACACCACATTACATTTAGCCTTACTGTAAATCTCCCAATAGGTCATGCGAGCAAGGGATATGAACTTTTTGGAACTCTGCAATCATACCACATTTCATTTAGCCTTACTGTAAATCTCCCAGCGGGTTATGCGAGCAAGGGATATGAACTTTTTGGAACTTGCCGCAATCATACCACATTTCATTTAGCCTTACTGTAAATCTCCCTGTGGGTCAAACTTCTCTCGGATGTTGCATTTCTTTCAACTTTGTGGCCAAATCAAGTACTCAAGATAACTTTCAAGGGTCGGCCAAAGTCCAACAGAATTAAAACAGATATGGACATTAAAGAACAACATAATTGTGTAAAAAATTGTTTCTATTGTCACACCCCTGATCACACTAGGAAGACATATCCAAATATTGGTCATGAATTCAGTTTCCGCTACCATTGATCTTTATTGTTGTAATGAATTTTAATAAATTTATTTAGTTATATTTATAATGTTAATATTCAATAAATTTAATTATTTGATGTTAATTTCTGAGTTTTGGTACTTGATAAGTGAAAATCGAACCAATTTTTTTTTATTTATAGGCTAGAACGGCCCGTTCCGGATTTAGAACGACTCGTTCTGGTTTTACTTTTTATGTGCTAATTTTGAATCTGGAATGACCCTTCTGATTCATTCGCCATGTGTTATTTTTTAATCTGGAACGACCCGTTTTGAACGCGAACAATAAATGGTGCTAATTGGGGAAATAAATTTGCACAGTTGCTATTTGGGTAATTTTTTTTTTTTAAATAGTATTATTTGAGTAAAAAACTCATTTTTTTTAGCTCGACTCAGTCTATTTTCAAGATGGGTTGTAGGGATGTCAAATAAACCCATACTCGTGGGTAATACCCAAACCTATCCTGACTTTGACAAGGAATACCCGGTTTGATCGGGTATGAGTAAAACCCGATATGTTAAACCGGGTACGGATATATACATACCTGCCCCGTACCCGTACCCATACCCGTCCCCGATTGAATTATGTTAAAAAAAATTAATATTTTATTATGTATAATTATTTATTATATGAGAAACATTTATAGTTGTTTAATTATTAAGAAATCTCTTGATTTAAATATGAGATAGAGAAACAATTTAATTATAAATAATATAATGAAAAAAAATTAAAAAATATTGTATATTTTTTTTTTTGCAAATTTTTTTTTTTTTTTAAGGGTATAGGTATACCCGATATCGGACAAGTACGGGAATGAGTTTGAGTCGCGAGGACGAGGACGGGTATCATGAAACCCGTACCTGACCCGCCCCATTCCCATCCCTAATGGGTTGGATTGACCTATGAATTGAAAATCACTTTGACAATTCTACCAATACCTACTTCAATGTAGCTAATTTTATATATATATATAGGAGGGATCTGTTTATTTCAGGAGTAAATCTACCTAGACTTATTCCGTTCAATAACGCATGTTCTACATTAAATTTTAACGATCTAACCGTTAAATTTAAAGTTCTTAATGCATAGATTAAGTCTGCAAAATTTTTAGAAAATTTAAAAATCATTTAATACTTCATTTCACTTATTCAAATTGACGGATAATCATAAAATTATTCTATATATTGAAATAATTGTTTTATGCGAGAATTAACTTGATGGTGGTTAATGGTAAAAAAAAATTACTTTTTAATTAATTATATGAAATAATCATATATACACTGCCAGTGTAAAAATTTTTTACACTGATAACCAATCATATCTTTTAATAGTATAATTTCAGTTGCTTATTTAATGAAAAAATAAAATAAATTTATTTAAAAGATATGATTGATTGTCAGTATAAAATTTTTTTACAGTGTTAGTGTATAAGTGATTAATTATAATTATATATCATATTAACTATAATTATATATCATATAAGATGTGGTGTTTAGTTTTAAGATATCTTCTGTGACATGTAGACAATTTCCAACGGCAAAAGAAAGTAAGACACCGTATCTTAATTTTAAGATATCTTTAAGATACTCGCGGTGTAGATGCTCGTAGAATGGCCAAAAACCAAAGGTTTGGCATGAAGGATAAATTATAGTTGATAGTCAAAATTTATATATGAATGTCGAACTAATCCGGTTTGGTCCGATGTTGATTTAAATGGACTTAGGTTTTCACATTGATATAATATATAATATTTTTTTTAAAATATAAATTTTATTAAATTATTATATATTAATAATAAAAAATTATTTAGTTTAATATTTTTTATAACATGATATTATATTTATAATAAAATTATTTATTTTTAAAATATATCTTAATTTATGTTATATATTTTTTAAAATTTATAATTTAATTATATATGATGTTAAAATTAATATAGTATATTAATATTGAATTGATTTGACATTATCTCATATAACTTTACACTTTAATCAAGTTAAATTGATATTTTTAGAAAATAGCTAAATAAAATATCGGGTCAAATTTATATTTAAAAAATAATAGACCCAAAGCAACTCCACCTATGGTGAATTGTGAATCATGCTCTACGATACAATCATGCTACACGTAATTAATAAATAAAAAAAATGTAAAACACACTACACATAGTTAAGATTATTTTTTGACGGGTACTCTCTGTTTTTATTACTACCAAACTATTGCCAAACTCATTATCTTAATTAGCAACTAGTTGGTATATCCGTGCAATGTGCGGGTATTGAATTAATGTTTTTTTTTATCAATAATAAATTAATTTTAATTTAGTAAAATAAATTTATTTTTTATATTTTATATGATTTTAAAAGATGATGCAATTATATAATTTTAACATAAAAAATTATTTTTTTTTATGTTTAAATAACATGTAAAGAGTCTTCTTTCTTTGTTTCAAAATTTTTAAATAAATATAAAAATTGAAATATAATAACATGATCATTATCTTGAGAGATGAAAATAAAGTGTACAAATAAGTAAAAATATGAAAAAAAGAAAAGAAAAATATATCACTATCATTTATATGGATACACTTTCTTATTGTGCTATATTTTTGTTAAATATATTTTTATTTTAATATTATTATATACTTATATATATATATATATATATATATATATATATATATATATATTAAAAAAATTGAGAAAATTTTGGAGAGAAGAGAGTTTTGGAAGGAAATGAAATAGTTCAAATGATTTTAGAAATTACCATTTATATTTATATGCGTTAGGATTCTAATTCATGAATCTCTTCATTCGAGAAATTCAAATATGAAGATCCAACCATTTTTTCATACTCTTTTTTCAAACTAAATATATTTTTACCAAAATCAAAATTTCGTATTTCTTTTCAAAAATCTCATTCTAATTGTTTCAAAACATTTAGAAAGAGATTATTTAATCAGAAAAAAATTCAATTTAGATGTAAGATACCTGTTCATAAGTTTTTGTAATTCAATCATATATGATGAAGTTATCAGAATTTCACCCCTTTTTTTTATTATTAATAGATAATGTTACTTCGTTAAAAAAAAAAAAAAAAAAAAAAAAACTTACCAAACTCTTCACTCCATATTGCTTTATTCTGACTTCATTATTAAAAAACATGCCATTTGGGCGCAAAACTTTGTTACCCACTTACCCCACACCACACATATATGATATATCCATTCACCTTCCATGATTTTGTGCAATTGTCACATTACATATAATTTCTTGGATCATAATAACCTACTGAACCTCTTTTTGCTCTTTTCTTCGTAGCTAGATTCATTGAATATATGGCAATTGAAACTAAACCATGGTTGGTTCTTTCTCTTCTTCTATTGGCTGCAAATTGTGTTGATGGAGAATCGCAATTGCCTTGCGTTTTTATATTTGGGGACTCTCTATCTGATAGTGGAAACAACAACAATCTTCCAACATTTGCAAAATCCAATTACTTGCCATATGGCATCGACTTCCCAAATGGCCCAACCGGAAGATTTACTAATGGACGAACCTCAATTGACTTTGCAAGTAACATTTTTTATGCTTAATTCCAGTGTAGCCCTTATTATTATTATTATTATTATTATTTTCTATTTTGTTGCCCTCACACTTATTTATCTTCATCTTTTTAATTAGCGTTTAACTATTGCAGCTGAACTTCTGGGATTTGAGAAATTCATCCCACCCTTTGCAAACACGCGTGGCTTCGACATTCAAAAGGGTGTCAACTATGCATCCGGATCAGCTGGGATTCGCCCCGAGACAGGCACACATATGGTATATATATATAACACTATCTTTAGATAATCTTTTTTTAAGAAATACTTTCGGAAATAAGTAGACAAAAAAAACTTTATTATAAGTATATTTTTTATCCTTATAACTTAACTTACTTAACATTTTTAATCTTTATAATCTAAAATAGATATTTTTAATATATATACTTATTTTTTCAATTTTTTTAATTTAAGATAAGTCTTTTTGGTTCTTATACTTATAGTTTTTATTATTTTTAGTCTTTGTTATCATTTTTTTTATAATATTATTTCTTTCATGTTGACACATAATAAATGTATTAATTCTCATACTAAAAAGTAAAGTAAATGAAATTATAAAGATTAAAATTTTTCTTTACCCAAGTTAAATTTAGTTTACTAGTAAAAGTTATCTCATATTAGTTTTTTTATAAATTTATTTTTAACTTGTGTATAAATTAGTTTTAATTTATAAAAAAAAAATTCAATTTTTCTCCTTATTTTTTTTTCCTCATTAAAAGTACTTATAAAATAAATATTTAAACATCTCCTGATGACTCAAATATGCTTCTTTGTTGATCTCTATCTTCAATAGATTTTTGGCATAATTTTAGAGGATATATTTGTTTCAATGGTCACACATGGATGCCACTAAATTAGGTTTACACTTAACATTAATAATGTAGGGTGCTGATATCTACTTGGGAGCACAGGTGAAAAATCACGAAGTCATATATTCCAAAATTGCTGAGAAGCTTGGAGGTTCTGAGAAAGCAAAACTGTATCTTAGCAAGTGCTTGTATTACATGAATATAGGAAGCAATGATTTCATAAATAATTACTTCCTTCCCAACTTTTACCCAACAAGTCGCATTTATACCCCTCTCCAATACGTGCATCTTCTTATTGACCAATACGCTGGACATATACAGGTATCTCAGAATTTTCTACTGTATTTGTTTTCACTTTCTCTCACTAATTGATTTAGTGGCAACGTAACGTAATTATAAATTGACTGGATCAAGTATTTATTTTAGAAGCTTCCAGCAGATTTGAAGAGTTCAGAGTTTTAGGATTCACTTAAAAAAAATTCATTTATTTACTACTAGTCATTTTACCCGCATATACTTTTGTTATTTTTTTATTTATAAAAATTACAATGATAATAATTAAATTTGAATCTAAAATTATGTCCCACATCATTTTTTTATATTTTTTTTCTATTGTGGAGATTCATGTGGATTTTAGAAAATATGTAAAATTATATAAAATAAAAATATTAATTCTAATTATATTATAAAAGTGAGGATAAAATAATAATTGTAAATACTAAATTTATTTCATTTTTCATTTAATTTTATTCTATTTTACTTAATTTCTTATTTAATTCTTATCAAATCAATTCTCATATATTATTTTTTATTCTCTTCTATTCCTTCCTCACCTCCAAACAAAATTTAAGAGATAAATTATCTATTAATTATGTCACATTTTCATTGCTCCACTAATTCTCTTACGTGTGTGAAAGGAAAACAACTGTACATTAAATTTTACTTTTGAAAACAAGTTAAACTCGTTTTCACTTAAGTGGAAGCCTCGTTCAAAATCATTTATTAGCTACCTTTAATTTGTTTAACTATTAGGTAACTCGTTATATCAACCAATGTCTTAGCAAATAACTAATGTTTCATGGTTGTTGGGTTATGTGAAGGATCTGCGAGAAGTTGGGGCAAGAAAATTCGTGATTGTTGGGTTAAGTCTTATAGGATGCACTCCAAGTGCCTTGTCTAGGTATAAGACACATGGATCTTGTGTTAAAGAGTTGAATGATGCTTCCATCTTGTTCAATAACAAACTTAAATCTCTGGTGGATCGATTCAATATCAACTTCTTTGCTCATTCCATATTCATCTTTATAAACAACACAGTTGTAAACCCTGGCACCTTACCGGGTATACATTTCCATTTTCTTACACTTTCATTAATTCACTTTCTAGATTACAACAATTTAATGTCTTCATTACAATTTCATTAAGAAAATGTAAGACAACACTTAAATACTCCCTCGGATCTTTTCCATAAGAAATAATTAAGTTGCAGGGTAAAACACTCTATTATATTTATTTCTTATAAAAAAAAAATCAAAAAGTAGTATAATACTGTGGGTGTATTGTCTGATCTAAATTGAAATATTATTTTAATAGTACACACTAATTAATATTTAATAAAAAGTTTATTATATATTTTATTAAAATAAACTCTAATTTGAATGAAATAAGTAATAACAATATATGGTCCATGCATGTATTTCAGGTTTGGACGTTTTGGATGCTCCTTGCTGCCTATCGGGGGAGAATGGGCAGTGCATTCCTGATAAAATACCATGCAAAAATGTGGATGCACACCTGTTTTGGGATCAATTCCATACCACACAAGCTGTAAATCAATTCACTGCAAAAAGTTTATATAATGATATCAAGCTGCTGATTGTTCATCATGGTTGATGATTCAGTTAGCTTATTATCATTTTATCACTTCAAGACCAAATACTAAATAAAAATCATTCAAATATTTTAATAAAAATAAAAATATTATTTAATTTAAATTAATATATTATTTACATACAAAATATTTATTTTTCTCATAATTAAATACATGTAGTTACAATAGTACTTGCAAATAAATATTTAATTATACACTGTTTGTAAAGTATGCAAAAACAATTATTTGTTATCGTTGATTGGTGCAATGCTGTTCATTCAAGACAATGAAAATAATATGCAATAACTTGACCAATTTCTTTTATGTGAGATATGGTGTATTCAATATTTGATTGATTTAAAATTTTAATTTAAGATAGGAGTCAATGTGCATTATGAAATAATTACCTAATATTATTAGGTTAAGACTATAGGGTCTCTTTAATAAATGTAATAAATTTAAAATTTAAAATTTAAAAATTCTACCAGAGCAGAACAAAGGCAGACGGATATAAGGCACAATTATACTATATTATACTATACATAGGATTCACATTTAAAAAATATTTTTTTAACTTATTTTACTCGATAACTTATATTTTATATATCTAATTTAATAATTTAATCATTAAATTAAAAGTTCTTAATAAATAGATAAAATCTTTAAATTCTTTAAAAGGTTAAAAACCATATAATATTTTATTATATAGATTCAAATCAAGGTATAAAATACTTTTATAATTATCCATCTATTTGAATTAATGAAAGTAAGTATCAAATAGTTTTTAAATTTTTAAAAACTTTGTATACTTGATCTATGAATTAATAACTTTAGATTTAACTTGTTGAATCGTTGAAATTTAATGTCGAACTTGAAATATATATATATATATATATATATATATATATATATATATATATATATATATAAGGAGGGACCTATTTACTTCAAGTGTAATGACCAGTCATGGTCTCTACACTTAGAAGAATCGCACTACTACTAGCTAGTGAACTAAGAAAATATAAAAATTGAATGACTCATACATATAGGTATATAAATATAAATATAATAATTACGTTTCTATTACAAAATATAGCACCATATATGTACAGTCATCCCAAAATCATAACCTCCTAGTGTCGGTCAAGCACGCACAACAGTTACCCAATAAGGTAACTCTACCACTAGGACAAACTCCCCATCACGCAGCGGTCACCTCAACTCTAAGCTAGCCCTGACCTGTTCCCATGCCAAGTATGATCATTGTAGTCCATCAACATGGAAACAAAAGGGTAAGCTAGAGTTCAAAAAGCAATCATACAAGTACAGAATAAAATCTATACTATACATGCATCCAAATCAAGTCCCAAAGGAACTTCCATCTCAATCAATCGTCCATTCATCAAATATGAAGTCAAACACCATACACTTCATCATCATAACAATCATGCAATACATGTAACTCACGACAGATATCAATGCATATCAATCATCTAATGTGTTGTCACGCATATACCTAGGAGATCTCCCTAACAGCAGAGCAGTATAAGTGACATCTCAATCCTACCGAAACCACCCCAACCATTTTCACGCCCAATGCGCTCGCTCGGTCACAGCTAAACAGAATAAAAATCCTCACTCAGGTTTACTCAGATGATGTCACTTACACAATTAGAAGTCCGGATCCACCGTCAAGTATAGCACAGTTGGGTACAGGCTTACCACGACCTTGGCATGCATTACCAAGTCACTTGTGGAGTTCGCCCACCGACTATCCGCAAGGATCCACGCACCTTCCCCAGTACTTGGTTAAGGGAATAACCCTCGACCTCATACTCCGCTCCAACACTAGCTAAGGACTTAGAGGAGACTCACCCAACCAAGTGGCCTACCTGAGCACCACTCTCACCCAAATCTAGTGGCCTACCTGAGCACCACTCTCATATATCAGTGGCCTATCTAAGCACCACTCTCAAGAGACTCTATATGAGCTCTTCTAGTTCGAAAACATTTTCCCTCTCATCAAGTCCTAGGCTAGACTCATGCCATAAGGCATCATATGCAATAATGCATCACAAATCATACATGGTCTACCCACTATCATAATCAATAATCATACTCGTGCCATAAGGCATCACATGCAATAATGCATCACACATCATACATGGTCTACCCACCATCATGATCAATATCATTTTCATGTGAACATATACACATGTCATATCATATTTAAACATTCATATATATCATTACCAAGCATACATATGAATCACTACTCACCATACATCATATATCATACATACATAATCTAAAACTTCAACTTTAAACATGCATGAACGTCAATTTCAATCCAAAAACATCAAACCCACTCACGCCCGGCGCAATCAAATCACGCCCGACCTAACATCCAACCCGAGAGCCCTAAGCTCTTCCACGTCCGGCGCGCTCAACCTGCGCTTGGCCTAATCACAATCAGAGAGTTCAAAAACTCATCCAAACCAACAAATCCAGTCACATGCAAACACAAAAACACAATGCACAGGCTACAACTCAAAAAAAAGTTCAAAATCAACATGCACTCATCCGATGCATCAAAATCATCAAAACTCCAATTTTCCCAAAAACCCCAAAATGAACAATTTCTCCAATCTAACCATGGATTCTCAACATTCATGCATCGATTGAGTTTCTAAACTCACATGCAACCTAAACAACAAACATTCTAGCTTCCCTCACCTAAAAATTGACTCAAAATGGCCAAGAACTGATAAGAAGTAGAATTTCCTTTCAAAGCTCAACCTGGAAACTTCAATCCACCCAAAGAAAGCTTCCTAGTCTGAATTTCAAGAAAAGACAGAAGATGTTGGTGATCTAAATGAGAAGAAGAATCATACAGAGAAGTTTAGGAGAGAAAGGAACTCACAAACCTAGAGTCCTTCTCTCTAAAACCTCTCTCTAAGTTCCCCTTCTCTCTCCTCAACTGCAAGCATGTGACCTATTTATAGAAGTCTGGAGTGATCAGAACGACCCATTTTGAATTCGGAACGGCCCGTTATGGACTCAAACGTCATGTGTAAAATTTACATCCAGAACGACCCGTTCTCAAACCAGAACAGCCCGTTCTGGAGTTGCATTTAACTCACAACGATCCTGTTTGGAATGACCCATGTTCAACTAGGATTTATAGGCCTATTTAGTAATTTAGAACGACCCGTTCCAATTTGGGAATGCCCCGTTCTAGTCTACTAATTACGTTACATCAAAAGTAGATTTTGATAAATTTAACTCACTCAATAATTCATGTTCTACATTAAATTTCAACGATTCAACTATTAAATTTAATGTTATCAATGCATAAATCAAGTCTATAAATTTTTAAAAAAAATTGAAAATCATATGCTACTTTATCATACAAATTCAAATCAATGTATAAAATATTTTTATAATTGTCCTTTAATATGAATTAATGAAATTAAGAGTCAAATAATTTTTAAATTTTATAAAAATTTGTAGACTTGATTTATGTATTAAAAATTTTAAATTTAACATTTAAATTATTAAAATTTGATGTAAAATATGAATTATTGAATAGAATAAATATATCAACACTTAAAAAATATAAGTATCAAACTATTTATGAAATTTCACATTGTTATGTGATGATTAATTGATACACCATCTTGCAATTGTTTCGATACATTTTTATAAACGAAAATAAGTACTCAATTATTACATGAGGACTATATTTACGAGACTTCCCTATTAAATGTAATAGATATATAAAATTTGAAAAATGTATCCGGCAAACGAAAAGAAGACAAATTTTAAATGTTAAATTCGAAAGTTGAAATTATAATTATTATCAAAATAAAAATAAAGAAAAGACAAATCAACCCCCATTATTTACTCAATCCATTTTAATTATAATAAATGTCATCCTAAATTATTTTACACAAACAAAATAATAATAATAAATAAATGAAAGAGAATAATGATTTCATAAAATAATTTTATGATTAATTTTTTTATATTAACAATATAACATAATAATCACTTTTAAATATTATAAGAAGTATAAATGAAAAAAAGATAATTTATCCTTATTTTAAGATGTATTTTTTTTTTTAAATACAACACTTATTATAAAACAAAATGAGTATTTATAATAGAGAAATTTATTTTGTGTGAGAAAATAAAGATTCCAACAAGTGAGAAAATAAATGCTCTAGCAATCCTCCTTTATATATACGCCTCTACTAGTAATATTTTTTTATATATGGAAATCGAACACAACATTAAGAAGGTTTTCAACACTTGCGCAATATTTTAACAACATGAATGTTGGGAAGAAAATAAAACCTTCTCTTTACGCAAAATTGAGAGAATAGACAAATGAAAGCTTTAAAAAAAATATACAAAGAAAAATTATACAAAAAATTATTTAATGGATTTGGTTCTTAATCAAATTAGTCTAAAATAAAATTTTAAAAAAATACTGAAATAGGAAGAAAAAAAAAAGTGGAGAGACTGATAAGCACACCCACCAGAATGATCGACCAAACAATCTCTTTTTAAAGTCTTCATCTAAGTCGATGGAGAGATTGATAGGTACACCCACTAGAATGATCTATCAACCAGATCACTCGATGAATAATGATGAGGTAACAATGTCGAGATTTTTTTTTTATTGTTCTTCGTAAAAACATTGTGATTTGTGATCGTGACGCATTTTCTCCAAGGAGATCAAAGAAATCTATAGGCTTGAACAATATATAAGGAATTTTTAGGATTAAAATTGACAGATTACTTTTGAATATTTTAGACTTGAAGAATAATCGATCCCCATGCCAAAAGAACAATTGTTAAAATTTTGTGCTTTACTTTTATTATTATGAATTTAGTTTTAAGGTTCAAATATGTGATTATTTCCATATATTTATGATAAATTTATTTTTATTTTTTAAAATTTAAAATTGTTATTTTTAATTCATGTAATTTTAAAAAATTATTATAATTTTTTCAAGTCATTAATGATATATATAAAAGTAATAGATTGAGACAATTATGTAATATTAACTAGGTTTAATGTAATATTTTCATTAACAAAGATATCAGATGATAGATTTTAGGCTAAAAACCTAATTTGGTCCCTTATAATAATTTTTTGTTTCAATTTAGTCCCATTTTTATTTTTGGTTTCAATTTGGTCCCAAACTAATTAATTGGTTTCAATTTAGTCCCAAATTAATTAATTGGTTTCAATGTGGGACTTCCGTCCAAATTATTTAAACGAAATTAACTTTTGGCCACGTGGATGCCACGTAGATGCATATGTGGATGCCACGTGGATGAGAATTTTTTTGAAAACACCTGGACTCAGAACAGCCCGTTCTGAAATCGGAACGAGCCGTTCTGGGTGCACTTTTGGTGTGTTAATTTTGCATTCGGAACGACCCGTTCTAGGTACAAAAGAAAAAAATATATTTTATTTTATTATGTTTATCTTATTAATTTTTATTATTTTATTCTTCTAATCTTAAATAAGTTGCAAAAAATTATAAAGTGATATTTAAATATTTTTTCAAACAGAAAGAGAAAAAGAAAAAATTATTACTCTATTTATAAGACAATTATATTTTATAAAAATAAGTAATTTTAAAATTTTTACCATAAAAAAATATTTTTCAAAATTATTATATTTTTAATAAAATTAATAAAGAATATTGGTTTAATTGCATTTTTTATCCCTCAAGTATTACAATTGTGGAGTTTTGATCTGCAAGATTTTAATTGGGTAATTGTAGTCCTTAAAGAATTGCAATTGCGCGATTTTGGTCCTTCAATTTTTAATTGAACAATTTTAGTCCCTCGAATATCATAATAGTATAATTTTAGTTTCTCTCATTAAAAATTAATAATTTTAATATATATATATATAATGTTTTAAAATTAAATAATTATTTATCTATTCAAATTAACGTATATTATAATTTTTGATATTATATCAATAATAATATTAATATATTTATAGATAAACTAATAATTTGATAAATATAACTTGTTATATATTAATATACTTTTACAAAAATATAAGTATATTAATTAGAAATATATATCTGATCTTATATATTTATATTTTTGTAAAAGTATATTAATATATATTAAGTTATATTTATCAAATTATTAGTTTATTTATAAATATAGTAAAAATATTATTGATATTAATTTATCAGTAATATTAAAATACTAACAATATATAAATTTTATTTATTTAGTAATAATAAATATATATCATTTAATACATTAAAAAAAATTATAATATACGTTAATTTAAATAAGCAAACAATTATATAGTTTTAAAACATTATATATATATATATTAAAATTTTAAAATTATTAAATTTTTAATGAGAAAGACTAAAATTGCACAATTATGATATTTGAGAGATTAAAATTGTTAAATTAAAAATTGTGAGACTAAGATTACACAACTATAATCTTTTAAGGACTGAAATTACTAAATTAAAACCTTAGGGATTAAAATTGCATAATTATAATACTTGAGCGATCAAAAACATAATTAGGCATAGAATATTTTATTCACAGTTTTGGAACGGGCCGTTCTGAATTCACTGTTGGTGTTTTAATTTTGCAACCAGAACGGTGTGACACCCTCTACCCCAACATAAATACAATAGATATAAACCATCTATATATAAATTCTTTCTTAGTCTAATATAAAATAATTATCTCAAGTATCATTGGGTAAAAGATGCACATTCATAATTTTCAACTATAAGTATCAAATTGTCAAGAAATAATAAAATAAAGATTATAGATTAATCCCAGTAAAGGTGGCAGAGCCTCCTAGTTAGGAATTAACTTATAATCTTTTAGTAAAATTATAATATGACAAAAATACACACTTTCAACATAAATAACATAAAAATTACAAAAGAAAAATAATAATAATTTAACAATAAGTCTAGCTAATCCCGATGTCACATCCTATCAGAGCGAAACCCAAACAGAAGCCTAAGCTTCACCACCAACATCCTCAGCCTCATGCTAATTATCTGCATCATAATTTAAATATACACAAAAATGACAAGGGAGTGAGAAACTTCTCACTCAGTTGCAGATATAGAAATAAAAGTTAAATAGCACACACACACGCAATATAATTCACATATATAATCAATCTCACATATATGCTTATGTATAATGATTTTCTTGACTTGACTCACTAATGTATGCATGTGGCGCCATACGGAAGTTGCAGAATTCATCACTGGTGACCCGAAGGCACACCTATACAATTGTCGGTGACCCTAAGGTACACCTATCATTGGTGTTCATGCACCTCGTTAGCATATCGTGGGTGACCCAAAGGTACACCTTGTTAGTCGTGGGTATGCGGCCTCAGCGGCACACCTGGAGTAATATGTGCATATGATGCATGTCATACATTCACAGACTCAACCTTTAGCATGTTACACATATCATATTCATATTTCATAATTAAGAATTATTTCAATAATCCAATTTAATAGTCCAATAGTCCAACAGTCCAAACAGTCCAACAGTCCAAACAGTCCAACAGTCCAACAGTCCAACAATCCAACAGTCCAACAATCCAACAGTCCAGAGGTTGCTTAGGTATCATATTTTTCAATAATAATATATTAAGATCTTTTAAGTAAAGTAGGAAGCTTAAAAGGTAATATAAGATAATAAGGAGGCTCAGCCTTCCATTTAAATAATAGATTACAAATTTATAAATACTTAGGAGGCTTAGCCTTCCATTCAAATAACAGATTCTAATATGTAAATAAATAAGATATAAAACAAAACACATCAATAATACATATTCAAAGAAATAAACAACAGGCAAGGGATCGGGAGCCAATCCAACAAACAAACTATTTAACAATTATTCCCACACCCCCAAGTGAGGTTTCCCACTCCCCCCTTACCTGGGTTTACAGAAATTTGGGCAGAATCTCCTCCTCTCTATCTTTCCTTAAAAGGAATCGGAATTAGGGCAGAATCTCTTCCTCTTTCTCCTTAAACAAGACACTAGAGCAGAACCTCCTTTTCTTTCTCCTTCTCTCTCTCTTACTTTCTCTCTCTATTTCTCCAGAATTTCCTTCTCTCTAGAATTCTAAATTTTCAAAACCTTAAGTCCCTATTTATAGAATTTTTGAAGTTACTATGCACTATGCACTATTCATTAAAATAATATTATAAATTACTATGCACTATTCATTATTATATTCAAATTTATTATAAAATTTGAACCCGCGTCCCTCGTGCAGCCGCCCTTCACTGTGCAATTGCATAGTGAAATACTATTCATACATACGTATACGTAAATAGTAAAATACATAAATAAAATACTTATTCACATAATAAATACATAAAAAAATATTTCTTTTCATTGAATAAAATTTGGGATGTTACAATTCTCCCCTCCTTTTAGAAATTTCGTCCCCGAAATTTTTGCAATGGTAAACTCTTCGCATTCTTACTTCTAATTCTTATGCAACATCACTACATTGTTGATGTACAACTTTTATCAATTTCCTCAAAGGATTTGCTTAGGGAAAGATCTTGACGAATTTATCCACTTAAACACAAACAAAATCAATTTCTTAAGCGTCTTAGACAAATCTTCCACTAGGGTCTATCTATTCACCATCTTACTTCCAAAATGGAGCATCTAAGTGCTACAAGATTCTTAAAAACTTCTAGTATGCTAACCATAAATATACAATTGCTTTACTCCTCTCTTCATCTTAGGTCACAAAATATCTTCTTAAGATTTTGGTACATCTTAGTAGTTTCTGAATGGATACTAAAGATACTCTTATGACCTTCTTCTAGGATTGCTTTATTAAATTCTAGCACACTAGGAATGCACAACTTATCCTTAAATCTCAAAACTCCATCCACTCCAAATTTAAACTCACTCTCCATATCTTGATTCAAGTTCTCTACTTCTCTTTCCATATTAGACCATCACGCTTCCCCTGCGCCACTCTGATACATTTTAGTAACTTCTAAATAAATGTTAAGAGTACTCTTATGTCCTTTCAAGTTTTATAACTAAACATCCAACTGTGTCCTTTCTAATCTCTTGCTTATTTGGGTCACTAATAAAGGATCTAACTCCTAGTTCCTCTAATCTCATCTATTAATCTGATAGTTACTTCCAACATAAATAATTCAATGCTACTAGGGTAATCTTACACATCAAGCATAAGTTTCTAAATTCTGCAATCAAATTCAATCCTTAAATCATCAAAATAATAATTTGGTTATCATTGTAATCCAGATATTTGCCACAACATCAACACCTAAGCATTAGATACACATATCAGATCACTAATTTTACTACTCTATCTACAACCAATTCAAACTCTTCTATGATCAATTCTAAAGATCAGGTACCTAAGCATAATGTACACTCGGTATCCATATCAGTTCTCTAGTTTCACCATTTCATCTTCACCCAAGTCATAATCATATCCATCACCTTAACCTATAGCCTTATAACTTGTTACCAAAATAAATCAACTAATTATGCTCCTATAATTTTCTTCAACAATCCATTCGTTGTTCATACTTAATCTCACAATACTAGAAGTAACCTTATAATCCAAACTTAAATTTCTAATTTGAGCCAAAAAGATTCATCTCTCTAATCATAATGAAAGATAAAGATTTCCTCAAAACATCAATCACCACAATGGCTTTAGCCAAATAATAAGATCAAAATTTTACTCCTTAAGAAATTTCAACTATTTCTTTTATCTCGTATTCAACCCCTTTGGTCAAAAGATATTTAAGGTTCTTATGATCACTAAATACCTCAACCATAGAATCATATAGTTAGTGTCTCCAAATCTTAGTATAAATGACAAAGTCGCTAACAAGGTTATGGGTAAGGTAATTTCTCTCACTTAAGCACAACTTAGGTAAATCTTCCTCCGCAAGAAATTTCATGGTCTAAAATACTCACCTCATACAATCCAAATTCATACTTAGACAATCTAGTTTAAATCTATACTCTAATATGATCATCTCACATCCTAAGGTCAAAAACATTTTATTATCGCAACCCTCCACTGATTGATCCATAAAGTCATCTATTCTTATTTCTACATACATGTATATCAAATCATATTAGAATACCTTTTTCATAAATATCATTCCTAAGCATGTATGAATTGATCATTGCTTACATCCTATAGCATGTACAAGAACCAACTTTTACTACTCTGCATTATATCATTTTAATAGACCTATCAAATACAAAACCTCAAAATATCATATTTAAATCTATTTTTATACCTAACAACTCAAAATATCATGATAGCATATATCTGCCTGACACACAGAGTTGTATTCATCCAAGTGATTTCAAACTTATCTCAAACGAAAGTTAAGTGAATAAGCTACAACTCTTTATGAAGACATAAGATTTCCAAGAGATCATCTCTTTAGCTAAAGATTCAAATATCACCACTAATAAATTCAGTGCTTACTAAATTTCTAATCACCAAGGCAGTCATAACTTGAAGTTCTAGATTTTTGTTTCATCTTATCCTAGTTCTATTGAAAAGATAATATCTAAAGCCATATTCTTCATAAAGACCTCAAAATATAAATTTTGTCGATATAATACTCATACTATCATAACAAACTATAATGAAAATATTTTCGACACCAAATAGCAATAATGTATCAATATATCTAATGCCACAAAATACCTCAACTTTTTCCAAATTCACTACTTAATTTCTCATTCAAGTCTCTCCTTACTTTTCTCAATCAAAACAACTCTCATGCTACCTAAACCATAAATAATTAACATACCAATAATAACACTTAAGGAAATTACCATCATTTCGATCTCTCACCAAAGAGACAACCACCTTTAGATTCAACCTGCTACAACTATAGATGTCAGAAACTTCACCAATCATAAACTCTTAGTACACTCAATATATCACCTCCCATCCAAGGTTCTAATAATTCGAGTTGGCTAACACTATCATGATTATCATTCCTCTGATTACAAACTAACTTAACAATCTCAAACTCAACAATATCAACACAGGACGAACATCATCATCATAATACACAACAAACAAGACATAGTCAGAGTACACAACAGAGTCATGATAAGCACATAACACACACGGTTGATAAAATCAACCAGGCTCTGATACCACTAAATGTGACACCCTCTACCCCAACATAAATACAATAGATATAAACCATCTATATATAAATTCTTTCTTAGTCTAATATAAAATAATTATCTCAAGTATCATTGGGTAAAAGATGCACATTCATAATTTTCAACTATAAGTATCAAATTGTCAAGAAATAATAAAATAAAGATTATAGATTAATCCCAGTAAAGGTGGCAGAGCCTCCTAGTTAGGAATTAACTTATAATCTTTTAGTAAAATTATAATATGACAAAAATACACACTTTCAACATAAATAACATAAAAATTACAAAAGAAAAATAATAATAATTTAACAATAAGTCTAGCTAATCCCGATGTCACATCCTATCAGAGCGAAACCCAAACAGAAGCCTAAGCTTCACCACCAACATCCTCAGCCTCATGCTAATTATCTGCATCATAATTTAAATATACACAAAAATGACAAGGGAGTGAGAAACTTCTCACTCAGTTGCAGATATAGAAATAAAAGTTAAATAGCACACACACACGCAATATAATTCACATATATAATCAATCTCACATATATGCTTATGTATAATGATTTTCTTGACTTGACTCACTAATGTATGCATGTGGCGCCATACGGAAGTTGCAGAATTCATCACTGGTGACCCGAAGGCACACCTATACAATTGTCGGTGACCCTAAGGTACACCTATCATTGGTGTTCATGCACCTCGTTAGCATATCGTGGGTGACCCAAAGGTACACCTTGTTAGTCGTGGGTATGCGGCCTCAGCGGCACACCTGGAGTAATATGTGCATATGATGCATGTCATACATTCACAGACTCAACCTTTAGCATGTTACACATATCATATTCATATTTCATAATTAAGAATTATTTCAATAATCCAATTTAATAGTCCAATAGTCCAACAGTCCAAACAGTCCAACAGTCCAAACAGTCCAACAGTCCAACAGTCCAACAATCCAACAGTCCAACAATCCAACAGTCCAGAGGTTGCTTAGGTATCATATTTTTCAATAATAATATATTAAGATCTTTTAAGTAAAGTAGGAAGCTTAAAAGGTAATATAAGATAATAAGGAGGCTCAGCCTTCCATTTAAATAATAGATTACAAATTTATAAATACTTAGGAGGCTTAGCCTTCCATTCAAATAACAGATTCTAATATGTAAATAAATAAGATATAAAACAAAACACATCAATAATACATATTCAAAGAAATAAACAACAGGCAAGGGATCGGGAGCCAATCCAACAAACAAACTATTTAACAATTATTCCCACACCCCCAAGTGAGGTTTCCCACTCCCCCCTTACCTGGGTTTACAGAAATTTGGGCAGAATCTCCTCCTCTCTATCTTTCCTTAAAAGGAATCGGAATTAGGGCAGAATCTCTTCCTCTTTCTCCTTAAACAAGACACTAGAGCAGAACCTCCTTTTCTTTCTCCTTCTCTCTCTCTTACTTTCTCTCTCTATTTCTCCAGAATTTCCTTCTCTCTAGAATTCTAAATTTTCAAAACCTTAAGTCCCTATTTATAGAATTTTTGAAGTTACTATGCACTATGCACTATTCATTAAAATAATATTATAAATTACTATGCACTATTCATTATTATATTCAAATTTATTATAAAATTTGAACCCGCGTCCCTCGTGCAGCCGCCCTTCACTGTGCAATTGCATAGTGAAATACTATTCATACATACGTATACGTAAATAGTAAAATACATAAATAAAATACTTATTCACATAATAAATACATAAAAAAATATTTCTTTTCATTGAATAAAATTTGGGATGTTACAAACGGCCCGTTCCGATTTCAGAACGGGCCGTTCTGGTTCCAGGTATTTTCAAAAAAATTCTCATCCACGTGGATGCCACGTATGCATCTACATGGCATCCACGTGGCCAAAAGTTAACTCCGTTTAAATAATTTGGACGGAAGTCGCACATTGAAACTAATTAATTAATTTGGGACTAAATTGAAACCAATTAATTAGTTTGGGACCAAATTGAAATCAAAATAAAAGTGGGACTAAATTGAAACAAAAAATTATTATAAGGGACTAAATTAGGTTTTTAGCCTAGATTTTATACGACATTATTTGAAAGATTTCATAACAAAATTTAAAAATAAGAATTAAAACAATATTTTTAAAATTACATGAACTAAAAACAATAATTTTAAGTTTGAGAGATCAAAAATAAATTTATCTTAAATTTGTATATTTAAATCTAATTTTAATATAAATTATTATTATATTTGTATTTGAGATAAAAGTTAACATAATTAATAGACTAAAGTAATTTTTATATATGTAAAAATATTTATTTATTATAAATTTTAATCGTATATAAAATACACATTTATATTGTTCATTGTTAAAATACTATTCTTTGTTCCAAAATTTTAGTCCTTTTACCCTTTTTTTTCCATCAAACAATTGTTTAGAATTTTAAAGTTTAATTAATATTTTTCTTTTCAAATATACCTTTATTTAATATGCATTTACTAATAAACGGTTGGTTTGATTAAACAAGTCAAAATCTGTGGATTAAAAAAATATAAGTGAAAGAAAAAACTTTATTATAAAATGTGATCAATCAATTTTTTCGACAAAAATTGACATGCAAATATGACCTCTTAATTAGTTATAATATGTGTTCATTGGATTAATTTAATCTGACCAATCCAACACTTTGAATTAAATCAATTAAATTGGTTTAGTTTTTTTAATTCAATCTAAACTAAACTAATTAAATTTGATGTTGATTGGTTTAAATATCAAATTTATATATTTAAAATTTGAATTAAACTAAACTAAAACAATTAATTTATATATTATTATTATTTTTATGTAGTTAATAATTAATATTTATGTATATTATTTTAACTCTAAAAAAATGTATATTATTTTAAGGATATTTTTTAGTTACAATATGTATATTTTTTTATTCTTGTTTTCAAATGCTTAAAAGAAATCAAGAAGAACTATATTATAATATATTGAGTGGCATTTTCAAACATTAATCTTTAAGTAGATTAAGAAATGAAATCAAGAAGAATTATATTGTAAATCTATTAATTTAATTATTTTTTGTTAATATATCAATTTAGTAGATGTAAATTAAAAAAAAAATTTAATTTATTTTTTTTATAAAAATTATTATATATTTAATGACTCGAACCGAATCGACTCAATTGATATCGGATTAATTTATTTAAATTAAAAAAAATTAAGAAATATAAACCAATTCAAATTAATAAAATTTAATTAATTTAAATTAAATTTTCATGCAAATTCAAACTAACTCGATCAATGAAAACTACCTTTTCACTCGTGTTTCATGCATGAAGACTGGGGAGTGGAAATTAATTAAGGGGGCCAACTTTTGGTGTCTTGTTTAACCTCACATCTAGGGATGATAATCGAGCACGTCGGGTATGAATTTCATGATACGTGTCTCTGTTTTCGCAATTTAAATTCATTCCCGTACTCGTATTCGTACTTATTGAGTATGTAATTTCTTTTCCTATTCTCGTCTCCGTCGGGTATTGGATATATCCGTATTCATACTTGTAAAAAATTATTATTATTTTTTATAAAAAAATATATAATATTTTTAAATTATTTTTTCATTATATTATAATTATAATTAAATTATTTCTCTATCACATATTTTTATCAAAAGATTTTTTAATAATTAAAATACTATAAATGTTTCACATTAAAATAAATAATTACACATAATAAAATATTAAATTTTTTTAATATAATTCAATTAGAAACAGATACGGTACATGTATATATATACCCGTACTTGTACCCATACCCAATTTAACATATCAAATTTTATCTGTATTCATATCCATACCCGATCAAACTAACCTGTCAAAGTCAGAATAGATTTGTATATTACTCACGTGTTTATTTGCCATGCCTACTCACATCACCACTCCTTTATGGTACGTTAAAATTAAATCACAATAATAGCTGAGTAGGGAGTGGGTGGTAAGTCTAATCGTGTCTACAGTCTAAGAAACTGCCACGTCCATGTAGATAATTAATCAAGGTGTCTTGAGAGTTGATATTAACATCTTTTCGATCTGAATTCCAACATCTTCTATCTGCCATGGTGGACCGTATCAGATTTCATGAAGTGGTCTGAACAGGCATGCATCATGGGTCCATCCAGTTAAGTTTAAGATGTGATATGAGTGTTGTAAACAATTCCACCATTTTTGATTCACGAGCAAAGTGAAGGTCAATAATTTCTCTGATTGTACTGAAAATATCTTAGCCACACGTTTTTATATGACAGTCAATTCACATTTACATGCACCACAATTGCAATAATGACGCCCAGTCAGAAACTCAATAATAAAATAGATGCTCTCATTGCTGTACCTAGACATTTGTTTTTTATTTTAAGTGTGTTAAATAGGGGTGGGCAAAACGAACTGAATTAAACTGAATTTATAAAAATTATATTGAACTTAAAAGTAGTTCATATGAACTGAACTAAACTAAATATTAGTTCAGATTAACTGAACTGAACTATTCTTTTGTGTCATTAAACTGATCTGAACTATACTATAAAAACTTGAACTGAACTATAATTTAAACTGCACTAAACTGTTATAATATTTTGAATTGAACAATTTTGACTCATTGATTTATCAAAATAGGACACATTTACCAACTTTACTTTATTTTCCATTTTATTTAAAATTTTCAAAGGAAAAAAATATAAAATTAAGTCAAACAAACTCAGTAAATTTTAAGCCTAAAAATAAGTAGTTCAACATAGCTCAATTGATTCGTTAAGTTCGACAAAATTGATACAATTTTTTTAGATCACTTTTTTTCTAAAGTTTTGATTATTAGACTATCGAGCTAATCCATTAAGACATAACATGTTAAACACATTTAATTTTTATTCTTTTATAAAAATAGTTTAATTTTTATAATTCAGTTCAGTTTTTATAGTTCAGTACAGTTCAACTTTACAATAGTTCAGTTCAGTTTAATTTTTTTTAAACAGTTCAGTTCAATTTTTTTACAAACAGTTTAGTTTTTTATAATACAGTTCACCACCAGTTCAGTTGAGTTCAGTTTAGTTTAGTTTTTTTTCCCACCCCTACCGTTAAACGTGCCATTGCCAAACCAATCATTGTGCATTGCATCACTGTTTCTATATTTTGTTTCTATGATAGCCACACCACCCTACTATATACCCACCTTTAGTCTTGTTCCTTATTATTGAATCATAAGCCAATCTCTTTTTGCCTCATCAATTCCTCTGGTTAGAGATGATGGCTCGAGAAACCAAGACATGGTTGGTTATGCTGCTTCTTTTCTTGGTTGCAAACTACATGCAACATTGTGTTCATGGGGTACCCCAAGTGCCTTGCCTTTTTATCTTTGGGGACTCTTTATCAGATAGTGGAAACAACAATGATCTTCCAACTTCTGCAAAATCTAATTACAAACCATACGGGATTGATTTCCCAACAGGACCAACCGGAAGATTTACCAATGGCCGAACAGAAATTGACATAATTAGTAACATTTCTCTACAATGAGACCTCCAATCTCCTTTTTTATTAATTTTTATTTTTAATTTGAGCATTCAGTGCTGCTATCAAAGATTTATTTATTTTATTCAAATCTAGTTATTAATTATAGGGATCATGTTCTTGGATGGACTACCTTGTGTATATGTTAACTAAGCATTTTTTTAATAGTGCTGAAAGAATAAAAACCGTATTTATTTATAGAGCAAAGTGTTTTTTCTCTTGCCCTGTGCTTTATGTTCAAGCTAAGACTGAAGTTCTACAATTGCAGCTCAATTTCTGGGATTTGAGAAATTCATCCCACCCTTTGCAAACACTAGTGGTTCAGACATACTTAAAGGTGTGAACTATGCATCAGGTGGAGCTGGAATACGCGTTGAAACCGGCACACATTGGGTATAAATCAAAGGGTCTAGTTCTTTCTAGTTTTTCTTCAATTGATTTATGGTAGATGACTAGAGTGCTTATGTCACAATTCTCATGCATGCTATGCAATGCAGGGTGCTACTATCAGCTTGGGATTGCAGTTAAAAAATCACAGAGCCATAGTTTCTCAAATTGCTTCCAGACTTGGAAGTCCTGAATTAGCTCAACAATACCTTGAAAAGTGCTTGTATTATGTGAACATAGGCAGCAATGATTACATGGACAATTACTTCGTTCCCCAGTTCTACCCAACAAGCAGCATTTACACTCCTGAACAGTATACACAAGTTCTGATTGAAGAGTTATCTCAGAATTTGCAGGTATGTATTCAATTTCTCTGCTTCACAAACGATTAGAATATGAATAATTCAATCGTAGATCCTTCTACTAATCAGTTTATTTGTTTTGTATGATAAGGATAGAATATTTTATTTTATGTTTTCAAGACATTAAGTATTAGGAATATAATAGTTGGTGGATATAACATCACTGGAATAATTGTTGCAATATTTTTTCCTTAATTTAAGGGATTCAATAATTTTTTTTTTTTTTTTGTAAATAAAGAATTTAATTTTCTGTAAACCAAGAAATTATAGTTAGCAGATTCATGAACAAAGTTACTTTATTTTTTTTTAGCTTTCTCTCTCTCTATAATTGATGATTACTTGCACAGTTTCATATATAAATAATATACATGAAAATATTCTTTTTAAACTTTGACTTGGTACCAGTATTGGAAAAAATTTAAGTTCCACATTCACTATAGATAAGACAATTAAAAAATATATAAGTAGAGAACACCCCTTATTTAACATACTAATTTTGTATGATTGAATTAAGCTCAAATTCACTATTTTAAATGATGATATCATAGCTATCTAGATCCATTCTAAATGGATCACTCACCATTGATACATGTATCATGGGTATTGAAACTTGTAGAAAGATTGATGTATCTAGCACACACAAGGCCAAACCTTGCTTATGCTTTGAGTATTGTTAGTCAAAGAGAAACATATAAATATTGTTATACGTATTTTGAGATATTTAAAGTCTACTGTGGGGAAATGAATTTTGTTCTAAAAAAAAATGGAAATAATCAAAGTGTGAATGTATATATAGACATTGATTGGGCTAGATCTATAGATGATAAAATTTACTTTAGGTTACTTTACTTTTGTTGGAGGTAACCTTGTCACATGAAAAAATAAAAAATTAATGTTGTTGTTTCACGTTCAAGTGTAGAAGTTGAACTTAGAGGGATGACTCTTTGGTTATATAAAGCACCATGGCTAAGTTTTCTCCTATCAAATTTGAGTTATCCACTTGAGCAACCAATTCAATTGTATTATGATAATAAGGCTCTATGTGATGTAACTCACAACCTAATTGAAAATGATCGTATGAAGCATGTGGAAGTAGATAGATTCTTCATAAAGGAGAAATTGGATGAGAAGAGTTATCAAGGATACAATCAAAGGATCAATTAACAGATATCTTGACTAAAACAGTTTCATCTCAAGTGTTTTCAAATGTTGTAGATAAATTGGGTATGTGAAACATCAATGCACCAATTTGAGGGTGAATGTTGAAATATTTTTTTACTTAATTTAAGGGAATCATAATTTTTTTTTCATAAATCAAGGATTTAATTTTCTATAAATTAGGAAACTATAATTAACATATTTGTGAGTAAAATTACTTTTTTTTAAAACTTTTTTATTTTATCATTGATGGATATATATTTCGTGCAAAGTTTCGTATAATAATTAATAATATACATGAGAATATTTTTCTTAAAATTTAACTATAATAATAGTAGCATGTCAATTGAAGCTGCACCACTTATGATATGATGATGGTTTGAGCTGAGCTATTTGATTTTTGTGGGCAGGTTTTGCATGACGTTGGAGCGAGAAAGTATGTGTTGGCAGGGTTGGGCCTTTTAGGATGCACTCTAGCTGAAATATATTCTTATGGGACAAATGGATCTTGTGTTGAAGAGCTTAATGCTGCTGCAATCATGTTCAATAACAATCTTAAAGCTCTAGTGGATCAATTCAATAACGACTTCTCTCCTAATTCCAAATTCATCTTTATAGACACTGCATTAAAGGCCCTTCAGTTGAGCAACACAGATGGTAATAACTAGTAAAATTTTCTTATTCTTCGATCCACATGTTAAAATCAATTGATTTTATTTTTATAATATGTATTGACATTTAATAAAATTATTTATCACACATATTATTAAAATAAAACTCTAATTCTGATCAGCAATAAATAAAAAACACATATGGTTCAGCATATCCTATCGTATAATATATCATAAATAACGAAATATAATGCATGTGTGTCAGCTTTTTTGGTTTCGGATGCTGGTTGCTGTGGATGGGGGTTATTAGGGGATTGTATTCCTGATGAAAAGGCGTGCTATAATAGGAGTGACTATGTGTTTTTTGATGGAGTCCATCCCACAGAGGCATGGAACCTACTCAATGCAATAACATCTTATAATTCTACCACTGATCCAGCCACAGCATACCCAGTGGATATCCTGCACCTGGTTGACACTGAAATTAAAATGGAATTGGTGGAGTCCATTTCAAAACTTAGTGCCATGCACTGAATGAGTTCTTGTTATCATATGTACCTGAATAAACTCTGAGTTGAATATGTACTAAGTAATGGCATGCTACTGTGTTCAACCACCAAATTAATGAGTAAATTGGATATCCTACCTCAAATTTCATCCAATATGTATTGTATTTTAATTACTTGATTCTTGTAAGCTGTCACGAAAAGCATGTAGGACTAGGCATATATGTTCCACGAGTTTAAAATAACTTTTGAGAACTCTTTTCCAAAACAATTCAAACGAACCCTATGTTGGGTGGGATTGAAGTAACACACACGTAATCCTAGGTTTTGATAGTGTATAAATAAAAACAGGCGCTCTAAATTCCATTCGCATATGTATTGTCCGGTTTAGGGTTTAGGGTTTAGGTTCGCCCAAATTCATATTTTTGGGATTTAGGGTTTAGGGTTTAGGGTTTAGGCGCTCTAAATAAATAGGTTCGCCCAAATTCATGTGTCGATATGCCGTTAGTGGACGCAAAACTAAAAGAATATGATTTTTAAATAAATCTAAAAAAAAATAAAATAAAATTATAAATAAAATATAAAAAATAATAATTATCAAATTTTCTCATATGTTAACTAAATAACTGACCTTAAATATATTTTCGGTTTACCAAGTATTATAATTGTATGATTTTAGTTTTTTAAATTTTAATTGAATATTTTTTGTTAATCAAATATTTTAATTGTGTAATTTTGATCTTTTAATTTTTAATTAAGCAATTTGAGTTTCTCAATAGTTGTAATTATACAATTTTAGTCTCTTATTAAAAGTTTAATGATTTTCATTGATATGACACTAACAAGTGACATGGTACATTGATGCTTTTAATTAATTTTTTTTAATATATTTATCTCATCTACTTTAATATATGTATATTTTGTAAAACAAATATTAATATATTAATTTATATTTATGAAATTATTAATTAATCTATAAATATATTAAAATATACTAATAATATTATTGATATTAATTTATTAATAATATTATCTTACTAATAACATACATACATTTTATTTATCTAGTAATAATATATCATTTGATATATGAATGAAAATTATAACATACGTAATTTAAATAGGTCAAAATTAATATAATTTTAAAATATTATATATATAATAATAATTTTAAGTTTATTAGAATTTAAATGTGAGAAACAAAAATCATATAATTGTGATTTAAAGGATATATTAAATTGATTCAATTAAAATTTGGAAGATCAAACTTGCATAACTGTAATATTTAAAAATTAAGATTACTTAAATTAAATTTTAGAGACCAAAATTGCATAATCACAATACTTATGAATCCAAAAGGCAATTGTAGATAAAAGAAAAATATTAGAAAAAAAATGTTAAATAATTTTAATAAAAAAATTCACTACTTTTTTGAAACAATGAAATAATATTAAGACCTTAAGAGTGCGAATGAAAAGTTAAATAATAAGAACACATTATATCTAACACTTCTCTCTTTTTTCTATCTTTTGTAATGGTACAATATTTAATTTAATATATATATATATATATATATTTATTTATTTATATTTACAAAAGTGACTCTCTGTTGGCATCAATATTAAACATATGGCAAAAGAGTAGCTTAAAAAGTATCCTTATTCTAAAACTTTGCATATTTCTCAATAATAATTTAATTATTAACAAAATTTTATTGAAGTTTATTATATTTTTGTCATTAGAATTTCAAATTGCATAATGACACGGGAATACTATATATATATATATATATATATATAGAGGAGAGATCTCTTTACTCTAGAAGTAATTGAACATGAATAATTGAACGGAATAAGTCTAGATAGACTTATTTCTAAAGTAAAAGGATTTTTCCTCATATATATATATATATATATATATAAATCTTAATACATACAATCTATTAAATCATTAAAGTTAATTTAATAACAGAAAAAATGAAATAATAATTCAAACTTTGTTCCTTTCATTACATATATAATTCTCGCTAATAAATTAAAAATATACAACACTTATTGTTGAAAAAACATCCATACATTTACTATTTGATTTAGGTGGCATCTCTGATAGACCACTAGCACAAGTGGTGTATGGTGCACCATGAGTTTTGACCATAAGATCCATCTAAACTAATAGCATACTATACACCTTGTCACATAGGATTAAATTTTTTGAATTTTTAACTGAAGTTATTTTTTTTTTAAATTACCCAAAAAAAAGCACATGTTACGATGCACTGACGCAACTGTTATTCACGATTGGAACGGGCCATTCTGAAATTAGAACGGGCCGTTCCAGATGAAACAATAACACATGAATAATGGATTAGAATGGGCCGTTCCAGATGAAAAAAAAACACGTGATGACTGAATCAGAACGGGCCGTTCCGAAATCAGAACGGCCAATTCCAGATTCAAAAATAACATATGAATAGTTAAACCAGAACGGGTCGTTCTGAATTCAGAACGGCCCGTTCTAACTACATATTTGTCATAAGCACTTTTTTTTTAAGCAAAATAATATTTTTTTTTTCATTCTACTAAATTACATTTAAAATTTAAGTATAGTTTTTCAATTGATAATGTTTTTCTATTAGAATTAGAGGTTTACATTAATTATATGCATAAATTTCTAATTCTAATTAGAAAATAACACCAAACAAAATTTTCTATTATAAATATAATTTTCTCTCATTTAAATCATTGCAAAAATTTGTTAGTTTTAGTTTTATATCTCGACATTTTCCTCTTAAAAAATGATGTTACCAAATATTTTTAAATTTGATTTACATTAGTTTAATTGCTTTTAAGGTGCATAGACTTTCGTGGTTTTGTTGCCAATGCTACAAACATTAGGCGTTGATTAAATGTCACCTAGTGTGAGGAGAGATACTCATTTTCTGTTTGGATTTGCATTGAGTACTAATGTATGTGGCGTTAAATATAAGTTAGACAAAGGCCCTCTGCCTAATTAGCAGACACGAGAGAATAAGAGACTCTTTGCCTCAATGACATTAGGTGCGGGTAGTTTGGTGCTAAGCGTGAGTGAGATATGAAGCCCCTTCCTCAATGACATCAAGCATCCTATGAATGAAGCCCAAAACTAGGCCTAATAAGCTTAAAACCCAAAAAGTCTTATACTAAGGCCCATAATACAAGACCAAACAATATAAACTCCTATACTACAAAAAATATGAGAAAGGTGGTCATCCATCCCAAGTAAAGAGAACCCTAGGCCCATCAAACCCATTGAGCTCACTGAGCCCAGAAGCAGTCAAAAGCCCAAAGGCCCATGAAGTCCAAAACTAGGCCCAATAAGCTTAAAACCCAAAAAGTCTTATATTAAGGCCCATAATACAAGACCAAACAATATAAATTCCTATACTACCAAATATATGAGAAAGGTGGTCATCCATGTAAAGCTCAAGTAAAGTGAACCCTAGGCCCACCAAACCCATTGGGCTCACTAAGCTCATAAGCAGTCAAAAGCTCAAAGGCCCATGAAGTCCAAAACTAGGCCCAATAAGCTTAAAACCCAAAAAGTCTTATACTAAGGCCCATAATACAAGACCAAACAATATAAACTCATATACTACCAAATATATGAGAAAGGTGGTCATCTATGTAAAGCCTAAGTAAAGAGAACCTTAAGCCCACCAAATCTATTGGGCTCACTAAGCTCAGAAGCAATCAAAAGTCCAAAGGCCCATGAAGCCTAAAACTAGGCCCAATAAGCTTAAAACCCAAAAAGTCTTATATTAAGGCCCATAATACAAGACCAAACAATATAAACTCCTATACTACCAAATATATGAGAAAGGTGGTCATTCATGTAAAGCCCAAGTAAAGAGAACCCTAGGCCCACCAAACCCATTGGGCTCACTAAGCTCATAAGCAGTCAAAAGCCCAAAGGCCCATGAAGTCCAAAACTAGGCCCAATAAGCTTAAAACCCAAAAAGTCTTATATTAAGGCCCATAATACAAGACCAAACAATATAAACTCCTATACTACCAAATATATGAGAAAGGTGGTCATTCATGTAAAGCCCAAGTAAAGAGAACCCTAGGCCCACCAAACCCATTGGGCTCACTAAGCTCATAAGCAATCAAAAGCCCAAAGGCCCATGAAGCCCAAAACTAGGCCCAATAAGCTTAAAATCCAAAAAGTCTTATACTAAGGCCCATAAACCCTAAACCCTACTGGTTTAACTGGTCTTTTTTTTTTGAAACTGGAACGGGCCTAGGGTTCTCTTTACTTGAGCTTTACATGGATGACCACCTTTCTCATATATTTGGTAGTATAGGAGTTTATATTGTTTGGTCTTGTATTATGGGCCTTAGTATAAGACTTTTTGGGTTTTAAGCATATTGGGCCTAATTTTGGGCTTCAAGGACCTTTGAGCTTTTGACTGCTTCTGAGCTTAGTAAGCCCAATGAGTTTGGTGGGCCTAGGGTTCTCTTTACTTGGGTTTTACATGGATGACCACCTTTCTCATATATTTGGTAGTATAGGAGTTTATATTGTTTGGTCTTGTATTATGGGCCTTAGTATAAGACTTTTTGGGTTTTAAGCTTATTGGGCCTAGTTTTGGACTTCAAGGGCCTTTGGGCTTTTGACTGCTTCTGAGCTCAGGGAGCCCAATGGGTTTGGTGGGCCTAAGGTTCTCTTTACTTGGGCTTTACATGGATAACCACCTTTCTCATATTTTTGGTAGTATAGGAGTTTATATTGTTTGGTCTTGTATTATGGGCCTCAGTATAAGACTTTTTGGGTTTTAAGTTTATTAGGCCTAGTTTGGGCTTCATTCATAGGATGCTTGATGTCATTGAGGAAGGGGCTTCATATCTCACTCACGCTTAGCACCAAACTACCCGCACCTAATGTCATTGAGGCAAAGAGTCTCCTATTCTCTCGCGTCTGGTATGACAAAACTCTCGCCCAACACTAATTAGGCAGAAGACCTTTTTCTAAATTACTTTAACGCCACATACATTAACACCCAATGCAAATCCAAACAGAAAATGAGTATCGCTCCTCACACTAGGTGACATTTAATCAACACCTAATGTTTGTGGCATTGGCAACAAAACGACGAAAGTCTATACACCTTAAAAGTAATTAAACTAATGTAAATCAAATTAAAAAAAATTTGGTAACATCATTTTTTAAGAGGAAAATATCGAGATATAAAACTAAAACTAACAAATTTTTGCAATGGTTTAAATGATATAAAATTATATTTATAATAGAAAATTTTGTTTGGTGTTATTTTCTAATTAGAATTAGAAATTTACGCATATAATTAATGTAAACCCTTAATTCTAATAGAAAAATATTATCAATTGAAAAACTATACTTAAATTTTAAATGTAATTTAGTAGAATGAAAAAAAAATTATTTTGCTTAAAAAAATAGTTAGAACGGGCCGTTCCGAATTCAGAACGGCCCGTTCTGGTTTAACTATTCATATGTTATTTTTGAATCTGGAACGGGCCGTTCTGATTTCGGAACGGCCCGTTCTGATTTCGGAACGGCCCGTTCTGATCTAGTCATCACGTGTTTTTTTTCATCTAGAACGGCCTGTTCTGATCCATTATTCATGTGTTATTGTTTAATCTGGAACGGCCTGTTCTGAATAGCAGTTGCGACAGCGTATCGTAACACGTGCTTTTTTTTTGGGTAAAAAAAAATAACTTTAGTAAAAAATCCGAAAAGTTTAATCCTGTGTGACAAGGTGTATAGTATGCTATTAGTTTAGATGGATCTTATGGTCAAAACTCATGGTACACCCATACACCACTTGTGCTAGTGGTCTATCAGAGAATTCACCATAAAGAACCTAAGACACACGTGTATATATATATAATTTAGCAAAAAATAATAATTAAAAAATAAAATTTTGTAAAAATTACTATTTGTATAGATATAATTAAAATAAAAATCTGATTTTGTGAAGTTCACAAGCTTTTTATTTTTTCCTTCCATCTTTTTAAACAACCAAATGAAGGAAAGAATTTTTTTCTTTCTATTTTTCTCTTCTCTCCCATTCTTTCCTATCTTTTTCATGCATACCAAGCAAGGCTTAATTACGACAAGTAGTTTGAAACAATTTTATTAATATCCAAACTCAATTATAAAAAAATATAAAATGCACTAAACTTAATTAAAAAAATCGTAAAAGGTTAAAAAAAGTTACTATAATTTATTTAAAATTAAAAAATTTGACTAGAAATTCTCAAATAATTTAATGAGCTATTTATGATTTAAGAATGGCGATGGTTAGTTAGGTGGGTAACTTTTATGAATCAGGGCACGTTAAATGACAGTAAACAAAACAGCAGATAGTGTCTAAGAAGCTGCCACGTTCATCTGAATAAGCTCTCTTCTCTTGATATGAGATTTGTCATACTCTGCTTCCGATTTCAAGACGTGATTTTTGAGTATGTACAATTTTTGCTTTCTAAGCAAAATAAAAGTCAACATTTTATCTGAAAACATCTTAGCCACGTGTTTGATACCAAAGTCTTTTTCATGCATTTCTACATACATTGCAATAATGGAGCCCAGCCTGTTAATTAAGTATCTGCATAGCACCACTGCTTCTTCTTTTGTCTTGTTCTTTATTTCTTGGACCATAACTCAACCTCTTTTGTTTCACTAATTCCTCTCCTTAGATATGGCTTGTGAAACCAAGACATATTTGGTTATGCTGCTTCTTTTGTTGGTTGCAAACTACATGCAACATTGTGTTCTTGGGGTGTCCCAAGTGCCTTGCCTTTTCATCTTTGGGGACTCTTTATCTGATAGTGGAAACAACAATCATCTTCCAACCTCTGCAAAATCTAATTACAGACCATATGGGATCGACTTTCCAACAGGACCAACAGGAAGATTTACCAATGGCCGTACAGAAATTGACATAATTAGTAACATTTCTTCTTTCTTTCTTTTTAATATTAAGCATTCAGTGCTGCAACCAAAGAGTTTTAGTGCAAATCTCGTTATGAATTTTGGGGGTCAAGTTTGTGAGTTGGGAACTTGGTATTGATTACTTTCTGTTATCTAAACAATTTTTTAATATTGCTGAAAGAACAAAAAAAAACATTTATTTAGTGACAAGTGTTTTTTCCTCTTACCCTATACGTTTTGTTCAAGCTCAGACTGAGGTTCTACAATTGCAGCTCAACTTCTGGGATTTGAGAAATTCATCCCACCCTTTGCAAACACTAGTGGTTCAGACATACTTGAAGGTGTGAACTATGCATCTGGTGGAGCTGGAATACGCCTTGAAACCGGCACATATTTGGTATAAATCACACTGCCAAAGTCTTTCTTGTTTTTCTTGATCTTCCAATTGGTTTAGGACAAAACTTGGATACATTAGAATAGGTACTGTTATTCTTCAATTAGAATTAGAGTACATTACATTTAGTCCTGACTTTAGTAATATACAATTATGCATATTATTAAATTAAAACTCAACTTTTAATTAGAGAATAATACTATTAGTACTTACAATATTGTACTATACCTAAGTTTTGTCCATTAATTTATGTTAAATGGCTAGAGGCCTTGTGTTACAATTCTCATGGATGCCACTAAATTAACTTCAAGGTTTGAAATTTGGGTCACAGTTGCAATTTTGTTGCGATCCTTGATGTCAGGGAATTGTGGACAAATGTGGCTGCAATTGCAGTTGCATTAGATCTCAAAAACTTTGACGTTGGGGATGAAATTGTGATTGCTGATTGTTTCTTAAAACCTTGATTAATGTTATATAATGCAGGGTGCTACTATCAGCTTGGGATCACAGTTAACAAATCACAGAGTCATAGTTTCTCAAATTGCTAGCAGACTTGGAAGTCCTGACTTAGCTCGACAATACCTTGAAAAATGCTTGTATTATGTGAACATAGGCAGCAATGATTACATGACCAACTACTTCAATCCCCAGCTCTACCCAACAAACAGCATGTATAGCCTTGAGCAGTACTCACAAGCTCTGAATGAAGAGTTATCTATGAATTTACTGGTATCCATTGAAATTTTCTGTTTCACAAATGGTTCATGTACTAAGATAAGAGTAAGATTTTTACAAAACAGAGTAAATATTTTTACTTAAATAAAACAATCATTTTAATCTCTGAATTTGGAAGACATTGTCATATTAATATTTAAAACTAAAAAATGTCAATGTTTCTGAAAGTGCAAATTGATAATTACATTAGTTCAAAATTTTAAAAAATATGTGATTAGAATGATAGTATTGATATTCATTCAAAGAAAAAATAATAATAAATAGTTAAGTTTACTAATTTAGAGACTTATTTTACATTTTGAAGTCTAACTTAACACTTTCTAGTTTAAGAGACCAATGTCACAACACTGGACTACTTTCAATATAAAAATGACTATTTACTCTTTTTTACATCTGTCATTGCTTAAAAATTAGCCCTTCTTTATAAAATATCAGGAAAACTTGTAAGATTATATAATATTACTGTTATATTAACTATAGTAGCATGTCATTTGAAGCTAGAGCATTTATGATATGATGGTTGAGCAGGGCAATTTAAATTTTATGGGCATGCAGGCTTTACAAGCCATTGGAGCGAGAAAGTTTGTGTTGGTTGGTTTGGGCCTTTTAGGATGCGCTCCATCTGTCATGAATTCTCATGGGACAAATGGATCTTGTGTTGAAGAGCAGAATGATGCAGCATTCAACTTTAATAACAAGCTTAAAGCTCTAGTGGATCAATTCAATAACAGGTTCTCTCCATATTCCAAATTCATCTCTACTCACACTGCACCAAGGGCCCTCAACAATACAGATGGTAATAAGTTAAGTTTTCTTATATATTCTTCAATCCACATATTATAAATTAAAAGCAATTGATTGTCTTCTACATAGGAGCATACAATATACTATTTATAATGTGTGTCAGGTTTTAAGGTTTCGGATGCTGCTTGTTGCCCATTGGGGTGTATTCCTGATCAAAAGGCGTGCTATAATAGGAGTGAATATGTGTTTTGGGATGAAGCTCATCCCACTGAGGCATGGAACCTACTCAATGCAATATCATCTTATAATTCTACCACTAATCCAGCCGTCACTTATCCAATGGATATCATGCATCTTGTTGATTGTGAAATTAAGAGGGATTTGGAGTTCACAAATGAGTCCAATTCAAAGTTAAGTGCCACTGAATAAGTTCTGGTTATCATGTAGTCGTTGGTATGAAGTTGAATTAATTGTATGAATGTGCAAAGTAATGATCTGCTACTGAATTGAATGACAAGATGGAATCAATCAAATGAGTAAATTTGCTACCCTTCCTCAAATTTGATCCGATTTGTGTTGGATTACTTTATTTTTTTATTGGTAGGAAAGATTACTATAATAATAATCAGATCAGAATTTAGGACCTTGTGAATACCGACTAAAATCTTGTGTTGTATTACTTGATTATTTATATCTTGTTTGCTATTATGGAATGCAATTCAAAATCATTACACCATAATGATTTGGTTTTTAAATTGTGTCTCTGAAATAAGATTTTATACTGTTTATCCCTTTTTATCATTGTTGAAAACAGCATTTGCCCTTTAGACTCAATATATTGGCATGAGTCATGCCATTTATTCAACACTTTTTTGTTTTGCTGAATTACTCTGTCTTTTTTTATCACATCACTCATCTTTGTCTTCCCTCGACCACACTTCTCTCCTTTTCTATCTCTATACTCTATTGGCATGAGTATAGAACAAATGATGTCAAAAATATCCTTATTCTGATCATTAACTTAGCATATTTCTCTAAAATAGTTTAATTTCAAACAACTTTAGTTAATGTCATTATATTTTTATCATTAGAATTTCAAATGGCGAAGACTGCGCAGTGACATGTAAAATAAGTCGTACTATTTTTTTTTTAGGACTAAGTCCTACTATTCTTAAGACACGCGATTTATTGTTAAAAGAAATATCTATATATGTACTGTTTGATTTAATACCTAGATGGAAAGGATACAAAGAATCTAAATTTATTCTTCAATAATTATATTTTAATTGATTATCAAGTATAAGTCAGTGTGTTTAATAAATTTTGTTTCATAACCATCGGAGAGGATGGTTGAAACGAGAACCGTTAAATGAATCACTACCATATATTTATTGAAAATTAATTAATAAATAAATTTTGTATCCGGAATTCTTTTCTGATCACATTAGTTTCATGAGTTGAATTACGTTATGAGAATTGATGAGGATAAGGATTCAAGGAGACCAACATTGTGAAGGAGTATGGAGGATTGGACTATGGGCTATGGGCTATGGGCTATGGGCTATGAATTGATGGACTGGATTTATTGAAGAAATAGAATGGGCCCATTGCTTCCGCGCTTTCTTCTTGTTGAATGGTCCTTTGGGGTCTTCCCTATTACTATTTAAAGTGGCATGAATAAAAGTTGTAATTTCATAGTTCTCTTTTGAAGATAGCACCAACTATATTTACAACTTTTCAATAAAATATTATACTATCTTTCTATACCATCTTTATTTGTTACTTTCAATCATATTGTATGCACTTTTATATCATATTATATTTGTAAAGTATTTATTTATTTTTATAGGCATGTAAGGTATTTATTGATTTTATTAATACTAATCTTTAATATAAAAAAATAATTGACTGTTTTTAGTGAAAATTTTCTTTTAACCACTTTTTTTATCCATAAATATCTAATTCGAGAAAATTGATTAAACATTTTAAACCTAGTTCTTCCCACTCTAATACTAATCACATATTGGTAATAGTATTATATATATATATATATATAGAAGGTTTATATATAAAAATAAAAATATGTGCAATTTTTATTTTATAAATAATTGATATCAAGTATGAGAATAATTTATAAATTAAAACATGTAAGTGTATTTTATTTAATTAAAAAGAGAACAAATATAATCAACACTAAACTTTAAGAAGGTTAAGTAATTATTCCTAAAAAATATTTTTCCACATCATTTTTCAATATTTCTTTAAATATCTATATACAATGAGTTTGACTTAATTAGTTACCCAACCTTTTTTTAAAAAAATTTCAGGACAGACCTGGATCTTGATTGCAGGAAATATTTTTTATATTATTTTTATAAATAAATTAAAATTATCATCTTTTATATATTTCTGTTTTTATATTTAAAATATAACGTGACACAATTATAATGTTTTATTAGTTTTATTGATATTTTTTTATGTATTATATTTATAAAATTATAAATTATATTTTTGATTCCTCTAAAAAAAATTTAAATTTGATTATAGTTTCTCAATTTATTTTTGTCCTTTTAATTTGAATATGCATTACTTTTGGTCCTTAAAGTTATCTATATAGTATTTTATAATAAATTGTTGTATAAAAATATATTAGTATATTTATTTTATATTTGTTAACATTGTTATTTATTTAATATAATAAAACATGTTATATTTGATTAAAATTTTAATACATTATTTGGTCTATGAAATTTTTTGAAAATTTTTATTAGGTCTCTAAACTTAAAAAATTTGTAATTGAGTCATTTTTTGTTTGTTTGTAATTTAGTCTTTAGGACTATAGATCTATTTACATTTTTTGAAATACGACATTTTTTTATATCTTAATATTTGTAGAGTTACCTTGAATTATTATTATTATATATAATTGCGCATGTCTAACAAATTTTAATCGATTTTTATTGTTTTTTTAATCATAATTTAATCAATAGAATTGAAAACCTAATACAAATAAATGTTGATATCGAATAATAATTTAATATAGTTGTCTAAGTACAAGAAAATAAAAAAAATATTATGTCAAATTAAATATCATGGATTATGAGCTTATTCCTAATTGTAGAGATTAAATTATAAAAATATAAAATAATAAATTATATAAAAAATTTAATTTAATACCTAATAAAAAATTTTCAAATGAATTTATAAATCAAATGATATATATTAAACGTGAATTAAATTATGTATCTATTTTTATATTATAAATATTTATATTTAATATATATATATATATATAAATAAGTACTCAAGCTTATTGTTTCGTCCCGAATCAATGAAGGTGATGTCTATGATGGAGAAGTTGGACAAGTGGTCCATGGATGGTGCATTTAAAATCACCATAGATATAATATTAAAAACAATGAATGGTTGAGATTGTGATTTAGTGAGAAGATATATTGTACACCTTCACACACTGGATAAAATTTCTGAATATTTTACTAGATTTTATTTTTTTTTAAATTACCTAAAAAAAAAACACGTATTACGATGACTGACGCAACATCTGTCACTTCCAGAACGGGCCGTTCTGAAACCAGAACGGCCCGTTCTAGATGAAAAAATTACACAGGAATAATGCACCAGAACGGGCCGTTCTAGAAGGAAAAAAAACACGTGATAAACTACACCAGAACGGGCCGTTATGAAATCTGAACGGCCCGTTCCAAATTTAAAAATAACATATGATTACTTAAACCAGAACGGGCCGTTCTGAATTCGGAACGGCCCGTTCTGGCTACATATTTGTTTTTTTTTTTTTTTTCATTCTACTAAATCACATTTAAAATTTAAGTATAGTTTTTCAATTGAGCGAGATATGAAGCCCCTTCCTCAATGACATCAAACATCTTATGAATAAAGGCCAAAACTAGGCCTAATAAACTTAAAACCCAAAAAGTCTTATACTAAGACCCATAATACAAGACCAAACAATATAAACTCCTATACTACCAAATATATGAGAAAGGTGGTCATCTATGTAAAGTCCAAGTAAAGAGAACCTTATGCCCATCAAACCCATTAGGCTCACTAAGCTCAAAAGCAATCAAAAGTCTAAAGGCCCATGAAGCCCAAAGCTAGGCCCAACAAGCTTAAAACCCAAAAAGTCTTATACTTAGGTCCATAATACAAGACCAAACAATATAAACTCCTATACTAAAGACCAAGTAAAGAGAACCTTAGGCCCACCAAACTCATTGGGCTGACTAAGCTCAGAAGCAGTCAAAAGCTCAAAGGCCCATGAAGCCCAAAACTAGGTCCAATAAGCTTAAAACCCAAAAAGTCATATACAAAAGCCCATAATACAAGACCAAACAATATAAACTCCTATACTACCAAATATATGAGAAAGGTGGTCATCTATGTAAAGCCCAAGTAAAGAGAACCTTAGGCCCATCAAACCCATTGGGCTCATTAAGCTCAAAAGCAATCAAAAGTCCAAAGGCCCATGAAGCCCAAAACTAGGCCCAATAAGCTTAAAATCCAAAAAGTCTTATACTAAGGCCCATAATACAAGACCAAACAATATAAACTCTTATACTACCAAATATATGAGAAAGGTGGTCATCTATGTAAAGTCCAAGTAAAGAGAACCTTATGCCCATCAAACCCATTAGGCTCACTAAGCTCAAAAGCAATCAAAAGTATAAAGGCCCATGAAGCCCAAAGCTAGGCCCAACAAGCTTAAAACCCAAAAAGTCTTATACTTAGGTCCATAATACAAGACCAAACAATATAAACTCCTATACTAAAGACCAAGTAAAGAGAACCTTTGGCCCACCAAACTCATTGGGCTCACTAAGCTCATAAGCAATCAAAAGCTCAAAGGCCCATGAAGCCTAAAACTAGGTCCAATAAGCTTAAAACCCAAAAAGTCATATACTAAGGCCCATAATACAAGACCAAGCAATATAAACTCCTATACTACCAAATATATGAGAAAGGTGGTCATCTATGTAAAATCCAAGTAAAGAGAACTTTAGGCCCATCAAACCCATTGGGCTCACTAAGCTCAAAAGCAATTAAAAGTCCAAAGGCCCATGAAGCCCAAAACTAGGCCCAATAAGCTTAAAACCCAAAAAGTCTTATACTAAGGCCCATAATACAAGACCAAACAATATAAACTCCTATACTACCAAATATATGAGAAAGGTGGTCATTTATGTAAAGCCCAACTAAAGAGAACCTTAGGCCCATCAAACCCATTGGGCTCATTAAGCTCAAAAGCAATCAAAAGTCCAAAGGCCCATGAAGCCCAAAACTAGGCCCAATAAGCTTAAAATCCAAAAAGTCTTATACTAAGGCCCATAATACAAGACCAAACAATATAAACTCCTATACTACCAAATATATGAGAAAGGTGGTCATCTATATAAAGCCCAAGTAAAGAGAACCTTAGGCCCACCAAACCCATTGGGCTCACTAAGCTCAAAAGCAATCAAAAGTCCAAAGGCCCATGAAGCCCAAAACTAGGCCCAATAAGCATAAAACTCAAAAAGTCTTATACTAAGGCCCATAATACAAGACCAAACAATATAAACTCCTATACTGCCAAATATATGAGAAAGGTGGTCATCTTTGTAAAGCCCAAGTAAAGAGAACCTTTGGCCCACCAAACCCATTGGGCTCACTAACCTAGTTTTGTACTTCATGGACCTTTGGGCTTTTGTTTTGGTCTTGTATTATGGGCCTTAGTATAAGACTTTTTGGGTTTTAAGCTTATTGGGCCTAGTTTTGGGCTTCATGGGCCTTTGGACTTTTGATTAATTCTGAGCTTAGTGAGCCTAATGGATTTGGTGGGCCTAAGGTTCTCTTTACTTGGGCTTTATATAGATGACAACCTTTCTCATATATTTGGTAGTATAGGAATTTATATTGTTTGGTCTTGTATTATGGGTCTTAGTATAAGACTTTTTGGATTTTAAGCTTATTGGGCCTAGTTTTGGGCTTTATGGGCCTTTGGGCTTTTGTTTACTTTTGAGCTTAGTGAGCCCAATGAGTTTGGTGGGCCTAAGGTTCTCTTTACTTGGGCTTTACATGGATGACCACCTTTCTCATATATTTGGTAGTATAGGAGTTTATAATGTTTGGTCTTGTATTATGGGCCTTAGTATAAGACTTTTTGGGTTTTAAGCTTATTGGGCCTAGTTTTGGGCTTCATGGGCCTTTGAGCTTTTGACTGCTTCTGAGCTTAGTGAGCCCAATGAGTTTGGTGGGCCTAAGGTTCTCTTTACTTGGTCTTTACATGGATGACCACCTTTCTCATATATTTGGTAGTATAGGAGTTTATAATGTTTGATCTTGTATTATGGGCCTTAGTATAAGACTTTTTGGGTTTTAAGCTTATTGGGCCTAGTTTTGGGCTTTGTGGGCCTTTGGGCTTTTGTTTACTTCTAAGCTTAGTGAGCCCAATGGGTTTGGTGGGCCTAAGGTTCTATTTACTTGGACTTTACATGGGTGACCGCCTTTCTCATATGTTTGGTAGTATAGGAGTTTATAATGTTTGGTCTTGTATTATGAGCCTTAGTGGATGACCACTTTTCTTATATATTTGGTAGTACAAGAGTTTATATTGTTTGGTCTTGTATTATGGACCTTAGTATAAGATTTTTTGGGTTTAGGGCTTAGGGTGTAGATGTAATTTAGTAGAATGGAAAAAAAAATATATTATTTTGCTTTAAAAAATTCGTGTGACAAATTTGTAGTTAGAACGGGCCGTTCCGTTTTCAGAACGGCCCGTTCTGATTTAATTATTGATGTGTCATTTTTGAATTCGGAACGGGCCATTCCGTTCCATTCTTCATGTGTTTTTTTGTCATCTGGAACGGCCCGTTCTGGTCCAATATTTATGTGTTATTTATTCATTTGGAACGGCCCGTTCTGATTTCAGAACGGCCCGTTCCGAGTGTCAGTAGCAGCTGCGCCTGTTGCCACGTGTTTTTTTTTTTGGGTAATTTAAAAAAAAAATCAGTAAAAAAATCGAAAATTTAGATCCAGTGTGGTAAGGTGTATTATGGTCTACTAGTTTAGATGCATCTAAGGGTGAAAATTGATGATGCACCCATGGACCACTTGTGAAAGTGGTCCTTCAGAGAATTCACCATCAATGAAATGTCATGTCCGACCCTGTTTCTTTAGCCTACATAAATTTTTTACCAAACTTGTAAATTTGTTTAGAAATCTATTTTGTTATATGAATTTTAAAAAGGTTAGTAGGTTTATTAGTCTAACTACCTGTTAATAATTATTTTTTATGTTATTATTTGGAATATATGTATTATATATAATTATATTTATATAATATAACAAAATATAATATAATAATATATTAAGTGTATAAATAAGTTAGCCTATTAGTTTTAATAATAGGTTTTTTAAGATATATGGTCTAGCCTTTTTACCAAAAAAAAATATTTTTTATAAAAAAATCTAATTCTATAATCTATTCAATTAATGAGTCAAATAGGTCAGACTGCAAGTCTCAACCCCTTACCTACGTTATAATAGTAATTTCATTGTAAAATTTGGATATAAGCATAATGGTATTTATTTGTGTGATGAAATTATAATGGAATATTATAATAAATATTATATACAGTGAGATGTTAAAAATGTCATTATAAATGTAATATATGTATATATAAATTTATTTGATAAATGATTATACACAATTTTAATATTAATTTTGAATGGGATTCAATAATATATATTATGTTGCTATAAATTATATTTATATTTTTTTAACAATATATCAATATTTATTATATGTATAGTGTAGGTAAAAATAATTTTAATAACATAATATATCATTATAAGATATGTGTCACTATATAATAATTTTTTTTAAGTAAAATAAGGTGTCATGTTGGTAAAATTAGTAGCATTATATACTAATGTAAAAAAATTATAATTACAAACCTTCAACCTCAAAAATCTTATGACTAGTTTTCTTGCACGGACAGTTAACCAATTTGCAACTCTCATTCAATGATTTATTTTTCTTTGATATAAGGTTTGTGAATCTATTTAATTTTGGCAAAATTTCTTAGTTGGTAAATCATGCCCACACATAATCGCAAGATGATTTTTGAATATATTCATAAAATATTTATTTTTTTTAGCAGTGGTTTCTACTATTACTTGGTTTCTATTAATTAAGAATATAACTACAGTCAGTCTTTGCAATTTTTCTACTGATAAAAAAAGTAGTTCAATCTGATAATCTCATGGGCTATACTAGGTTAGGTTCTTTATTTTGAGTTGCAGAAAGAACTTGACCAAACAAGTTTGGCTCTACTAGTAAAATTCAGGTAAAAGAATATTGGATTTATTTGGTTTGATATTTTTTATTTTTTTTCTTATAATACATATAAAATTAATTAAAAATTGACTTAATCTAGCCTTATCAGCAAAAACATAATGCATATAAAAAGCGGGTCGGACAGCCAGTTTAATAGCTCTATTTTAACCTATCACGAACTGAAACATTACTATATACATATTTTAGTTTAGTTTAAGTAAATACACTTCATTTTTATTTTAGTTTATCAGTAAATCTTTTTTTTTTTTTTTTAGTCCATAACTCTTTAACTTTCTTAGCAGTTAAACTTAAAGGTGACTAAGTAAAGACATAGACTAACAAATTAAATATTGCAGACATTATTTAAAATTAAAAAAACTAACTAAAAAGTGAATATATCTTACGAAAACTAAAACATATTTAAAGCAATTTAAATTCACAACTTGACAGAAAGCTTTGCATTTGATGTCAATTTGAAAAAGGATAAAATGTCAAATCAAATGATAGAAGTGGTTACTATATATATATATATAAAGAACCAGATTCATCTAAAAAATCTTATTTCATTTTCCCTACCTCAAAATAAAAGAAAAAGACAAATGAGATGTGGGGATTGCTCTTATGAAATGATAGGTTATTTTGTTTATGTCAGAGTTAGTATTGAAATATTATCAGTTCAATGAATGAATTAATTGTTTTAAGCAAGTAAAATCCTTTTTACTAAATGTATTTTTAAAATATAGAGGATATTTTCCATTTATACAATACCTTTTGGTTTATCTCCAGTTGATACCTCACTAACATGACCTACAACACCAGTAATGACATTTTTAATTATTATTGTTGTTCTTTTGAGAAATAAAATTCGTGAATAGATGTGGAAACCTGTGACATAGAAAGTGAAGAAAGGTTGAAAAACATGCAAGGTGTCTTCTCCATACTCTTAGGACACATACTAACATATCAGTGAGCGTTTCACAATATATAGATACAGAATAGTCTTTAGAAAGTCTACAAAGCCATATTATATAGTAATGATCAGAGGTTGCTTAAATCCCCTACACAGTTTTGCTTAATTACATTACCCTTACCATTCATTTGCTATCATACTAGAAGGCAAACTACAAGTAGCAGAACATCTCAAGTCTCAATGCTAAACACATCATCTGCAAACAAAAAAAGCTCTAGTTAGATTAGTGGTTTGTTAACTTAGTATAATATATTGGTGAATCAGATGTCCATAAAATCATCAGTAGGTAGAAATGCTAAATAAGGTTATGTACATATTAATCAAATAATTATATTATTTTCTCTATTAAAGTATAAACCCAAAATTGAGAAAATAAGTATGTTTGTCATCTATAGAATTGTTATTATGTTAATAATATGTATGCCAACAACTTATTATGACAAGTAATTATTTTTTTCATGTTCTATTTAAACATTTTAAGTTTCAAATTAAATAAATTCAAACACATCATAAAATTGATTGTAGGGCAACTTGTTTTCATCCAAACTTATAGTGGGACAAGTTAGCATCAATGCATAAAACCAATTTATGGAGGCTCACACAATCGCTTCATTCTTCATCTGCCTTTGCTATGAAAATATTAATAACATAAAAGATATATGCAATTTTGTTTAAAGGTGTAATAGCTAGTGATTTAAACGTTATGAGTGTGAAATTGGTAAGGGAAAAAGCTTACACTAATTGAAGGGACATCTGATCTTGACGTGCATACTGATTATTGGGTTGTAATCCAGTGACTTGGAAATAGCCACGAGAGTCAAATTGCTGCTGAGACTGCATAGAGTCATAGTTTGTGTCTCCAGGCAACACACCCATGTTATGGTGGCTCCTTTCACTTTCAGCTATCTACACCACCCCATCAACAAAGCATGGTTAAGTAGACATAATACTACCAAAAAGTTAATGCACTTAGAAACCATGTAAGAAAAAGGACAGAAAGAGGTAGAAGCAAACCTTTGCTCGAAGAAGCTGGTTGTTGTTGTGCAAGTCTATCTCCTGCAATGCACATTTCAGTTATGATACTTTGAAAGCCATAAGAATCAACTTCTTTTGGGGTATGGTTGGTAGTTAGGGCAATATAAGTTGTCCAACTATTTGAGTTTTTTCTTTTTTGAAATAGACTAAAATGTCTAGAAAATTGTTTTGCAAACCAATATGGAAGAGATTATCAAATGGTCGTCAACCACATCATCTCTACATCTCTATAGAATAAGTAATAAAATATTATTATTTTTTTCTTGTAAATTGAAATTTTCAAATGCATATCATATTGAGATTGATTGAAATTATTGATACTTAATAATTTTGGACATTCAAATAATTTTTTCTTATATGGTAATTCTAGACTTCTAAGCCTCAAGTACTTTATTGGAGGGGAATGGGAGAAAAGGAAAGCCATTGAAAAACTTGATATTATCTTCTACCATGTTAGGTAGTTCCGCTTAAGAGAAAGGGAAGCAAGAACCTTTGCCCCAAAATCATGCCTTTCCTTTTCTTTCATTTGTCCTCTTCCCTTACAACAATCTAGGATCTAGGACTCAAATTAACACATCAACTTGGATTCTGTTTTCATATTTGAGTTTGTATATAAGTTATTATCTTCTAATTCCATCATATGGCTATATACCATACTACTAAAATACACTCTTTTTAAACCTTGAGCAATAAAACAAAAATTAATTGCTTCTTCTGTACATTACACCAGCAATGAAAGCACAGAAAAAAAGTGAGGAGAGAAAACATATTTGGAGTCAATTTGAATAACTCCTCATCAGATACTAATATAAGAGAAAAAATAAAATGAGATTAGTAAAAAGGTAAAAATAGTCCAACTTTTTCTATATTAACTTATATATGAAAAAGATAAATGAAGGAGCTTACGAAAAAATTGAGATGTATAAATTGGTTTAACTTAAAAAAGATAAATTTAATTCATTTTACCTTCTATCACGTGACTTGGTATTGTACGAGGCTATTTTCATAGATGTACAATACCAAAATATTGAATGCATCTATTAAATATCAACATAGTTAAATTTCTTTTACAGATATATGAACATATCATTACTAATTAATTAAATGTATCAAGTTTAAATGTCAACAGTATTGTGGAAGAAAGAAGGGGATAACAAATCCGAGATAAATGCAAAGAAGAAAGACTTTATTTTTTCATTTATTTTATCAGAACAATATACCTTATCAGATTCAAAAGATGTAAATGCAAATAGAGTACATGCGTTTTGTTCACAATATTACATCAAATTAGATTTGCTTACGAAATTGATTGTATTGAACTGCATGTGTTGAAATTGATTTATTAAGGCTCAAGAAAATACGTACACACAACTGTATAAATATTTTGTTTGAATCTAATTTCTTAAAATTTAAGAAAGGAGTGAAAATCTCAAATTATATGTTTCTAGTGTGGTTTTTGTAGCTTAGTAAACTACATTGTGTTATAATTATTGTTTTTTTTTTTCTTTTCTGTAATTGTCGTAATCACCACGTGACCTTGGGTTCAACCATAGCCATATAGACCACAGTTACATTTATTTTTATGATGCTAAGGTTAAAAATAAAAAAAATACAAAAAAATTATCTAAGAACTAAATATTCTCAATACACTTAAAAAACAGTTTTCTACTTTTCTTTAGTTTTACACTAAGGGATATAGCCGACTGAAGTCTTACAAATGGCTTAAAGAAAGAGATTTTGTCTCCAAAGTTATACTAAGATCTTCATAAAATAATTAATTAATTAATCATCTGAATAAAGTCATTCCCAAAACCTTCAAATTTAGGTTCCTGTCAAATCGTATGATACATCAAATTAATAGTTGACACAGGTCACATTTTGTTCCTTCCTTTTTTATTTCTTTCTCATTTTGGCAATATGAGTTTGTTCTTTTTCATTTCTCTAAAAATGGAACAACCACATTAGTATTATTCAATGTCTTTTATATATAATGGATCAATATTTAAACTGTACAAAGTATTCATTGGTGGATAGTATTCACTTGATCTAAGCTGTTGATCGAATTTCTCGGTCAGTGTACGTGACTCACATAAAAGTCACAATAATTACAATTGCATGAACTGTTAAGTTTGAACACCTAAAGACATGACCAAAAGGAAACAGAAAAACAAACAGAACGGAGCACAGAAGGAGTTCAATGAGGATAATCCGATAGTCACTTAAATTGTAATATGCTAATTGCTAAGCCACTTAGAACATAATCACATTCTATATTCATATATTATTAACCTTTAAATATCATTGATTCAGCAGGACCAATCAAGTTCCGGTTACTGTTAAAGACAAATATATAAATTTAGAAAACAAAAACATAAAAATAGGAAAAGTATTTACCCTCTTCTGCATGTACTCAATTTCAGCAAATAGCAGCTCGTTCTGATGTTAATGTTTGGAAAGTAGCAGAAGCAAAAATAGAACGAAAAAAATCAGAAAAAGGCAGGTTTATAAGCTAACAATATAAATCATAGCATCTATCCTTTCAAAACTAATAGAAATAAATTTTTCATTACAACACATACCTTTTTTGAACGAATCCTACTAATTCCTTTTTCTAATTTAGTCTCCAAGTTTTTGAGTTCCTTGGCACTCATAGAGCCCAATGACTCACCCATCATTTGCCTGCAATCAATTTAATTATTTTTTTTTTAATCAAGGATGCTGAAATGATACCAATTGCAATCAACAATTGAAACCCTTCATGTTTATTTATTTTTTGAATTCTTGTGATTGAGAAATTTCTTATATTCTAGCGAATAGAAAAGACAATTCAACTTGCCTGTTGTTATTCTGCAGGTTACTAATTTGTGCACGAAGTTTATCTGCTTCTTGCTGGTAAAACTGGAATAAAATAATGCATGGTTATACATGTTAGTTTATGTAATAGAATCACAATGAATATCATTAGGTGCTATAAGATACTGGCAGATTGTCAAATTGATAGATTCAATATTTTTCTCACCCCAAAGAAATATAGAGACATCAAGCAATACCTGAGCATTAACCTCAGAAGCAGATCCAGCACCAGATGAATCTGAACATGCTTTTTTGTACCTCTCAATCGTTGCTTTGACGCTGAAACGATTAATAGTATCATTTAAACTCATGTTCACATTGAAAATTATTAGCAAGCTAAATGGAAAAGCATTTTATAAAGGGTTTGTATGCTGTCTCAATTCCAATAATCATGTAGAAAACATTTAATATTGTTAAATTCATTAGAATGTATCACTCTTGTGGTTACGTATCAACAAAATTACTACTCAGCAATTAGAGTTTCTTTTTTAATTTACTTGGAAAGGGAGTTATTATGTAAAAAATTGCAAGTGAAATGATAAAAAAGAAATAACAAAAAAGGACAAAAAATTGGTTTTGTAATTTTATTAAAATCTTATCAAGATCTAGGTTACTGAGTTGATAGCATTCTTCAAAGTATATATCATCATAAGTTGTACGCCACGAGCTTATGTATAGCCCCAAAAGCATCACAATAGACATGATATGATACAGCCTATTTTCAGCTACTGGCATGCATCTACTTCTCCATTGAATAGGCTTCTCATGAAACATTTCAGGAAGTGGTTAAATATGGTAAGGAACAGTGGAAAGATTGAGAAAAACTGAAAAACAGACCTCAAATTGAACTCTTTTATTAACATTTTAAAAGTAATACCTTTAATTTGAGTGTTTAGTCTCAGAAATTGATAAGATTTTCTTTTTAATTTCTCATGTTTAAACTTATTGTCTATAATTACTTATCTGCATCAGTGGGAATGGCTATTGCCTGTATAAAACCAAAATCAAAAACAGTACACAAAATAGAGCTAAATTGGTGCACTTTCTTTAATTTATATCAACTTATTGATTTGGAACAAATGGTTATATCATAAGTCCGGTCTTAGTTTTTTTTTTTTAACAGTAAAAGAAATTTATTAATCTGGTATAATGGGTACCATAAACCCGTTTACAATAGGAGAAGATATAGAAAACATAAATTGAACATTTAAATTTATTTGTCATCTCCATAAAACCTCCTCCTTCATACCACAAATGCAAAGACCAAAATTGCTACACCATTGTGAGAATGTAAATTGAGAATTCTTCTTAAGTCCGGTCTTAGTTAATAATGTGTCTTGTTAGTTGTTACTATTAACCCTATTATTGGAATGAAAACCAAAAAAAATGGAAACTTGAGATTCCTCCTTCAGACAAAGAAAAGGTACAATAGGAAAATAAAATATCAAATTTTACATTTCAAACTTATTTTCTTAGTAAATCTCTTTATTTTAAATTATGAAAAATCTCCTCTCATTTCTCGGAGAAATTGGGTTACCAATAAGTTCAGTATTTATTAGAAACCCCATAAGAATTATTCAATAACATAAATTGGAGATGTATTTGTAACCAGATAAAATTAAAGTCCTGATGAAAGTATGCTTGCTCTAGCATCTTTCCAGATTCCAATGTTCCATACGCAATAGCATATTGCTCAGAATTAAACATATATAATTGGGAAATGAGATTAATTTAAAACTCCTAATTTTTCTAAAATGTCAAATCAAGTATGATTAATTAATATTTCACATAGTCATGATGTCATATGTACGATTTTGCAACATCAGTGTAAAATAATGTTAACTTTTATAATAAATATTTAAAAGTTATATTAATAGTGTTTTTATTAGTTGATTGTAATGCTTTAAATATAGTTACAATCATAAAGAATATTCAACCTAATCATCAAAGTCGGAGTAAATTCTTGATTATTTACGTCTGATTAAAGAAATCAAAGTCTGGACAAGGGTGTATCAAAGACTTGACCTGAGTATATTGAATCAATTTTACTAAGGAGAATTAAATATAAGCAAAGAAATTGTATGCTAATACTAATTGTGTAAAGAGTTTAGAATTAAACTTTTACGACCTTATTAATTTCATTTACTGTGCTTTATCTTTCACCATTTTTTGACGGTTAGTCGTCAATGCTTCCCAAAGCATGAAACTTTACAGATTTATACAAGGATTAATCCTATTTTATTGTTTTGGACATATAAATAGAAAGAAAAGCATGTAGGAGTGAAGGCGTCATGTCAATCTTATCTTACTATTCAATTCAACATGAAATTAAGCTTAGAAAGAACATTATAGAGATTAATTATCCAGAAAAAAAGTTCCTCTGGTTGAGGGTCAAATCATCCAACTCTCTCAGTTAACTCAACCTTAAACGCAACTCTTTGGAAGCAACGTCAAATGATCTCATTAGTCTGTCATTCCCATCAAAATCTGATTAGATGTGATAAAAATAAAATATTAAAATAATAAAATATTTGGGAACAAAAGAGAATAGGAAAACCATTTTCTCTGATACCTTAATTTCCTCGAGCCACTGATTGGTTGCCTCTGCCACGCTGGCACAGGATCCCACTCTATGATTGGTTCAACTATTTCTAGGGCTATTTTTTTTTCTGCCACTTGGGGTGAACCCATTTCACAGTGGTTAATACTCTAAGCCCCATTCAAATATCCCCCTCGATGAACCCACATAAGACTCAAATATGAAGCGACCCATATGCATAACATAAAAGTACATAACACAAACTACACAAAGTCACAAACTTTTTTAAGAAAATATCTCAAGTGATTAAAAAAATATTATATTTTTCAGTCTTTTCTGTCTGAAAGTCTGTGAACATCACAGCCGTCCATTTCAGCTTCTGCTGTAGCAGCAGCAGCAATAGTTTTACGCTTCCCATTGCATGGAAGAAGCCAAATACTCAGAACTCTCCCATTGGCTATCTCAATTGTCGTACATTGTCTCTGCCACCATTTACCTCACTCACTTCAATCTTTAATTTTTGTGTTCCCCCCCTCCCTCTCTCTCTCTCCTCATTGAGCCTAGGAAACCCTTTTCTGTTTTCTTTCTCAGACCATTACTTTCATAGATATATGTATGCAAGATATTGAGCAAATGCAAATCCCAGTCTGGGGTACCAACAGTGGTGAAATAATATGTTATTATAAGCCAAATGAGTCACTCTTATTGGTTCATCACTTCTTTCACTGTCTTTTGCTGAGTAATGTAAAAGAATTTTTACTCTTCGAATAAATAGGAGAGAAGGGGAAACAAGGGAAAGAGAGAAAACTTTTCCCAGAGAGGGGTGTTTCCACTATAGAAGATAAAACTTAGGGTTCAGATGGAGGAGGGAAAGAGAACCCAGAATGGGAATCATGACATAAACTCTTTTGTCAGAGGGTCAAGAACTGAAAAATCATGTGTGACGTGACCAAAGATTCTTTCAACCAAGCCAAATCCTAGACTAGTCCTTAAAACCCTAACCAGATTCACCAAACCTCATTTCCTAAAAGGAGGGGAAAATCAACCAAACAAATTTGAACTTTGAGACCGTTTTGACAACTTTGGAATTTTGTTTAACCGAAGAGGAAAGAGTTTTAACTCTTATTTCCACTTGATTAAGTGTAATTATCCAAATCATGCTATTGCTAATATAAAACCCTAATTAGGGTTATGTTTGACCTAGGTTTAGATCTAGCACGTGGGTGCAAGTGAGATTTGGGGAAACCTCGGTCCTGTATTTGGACTGGAAAATCTTAATCTGGGTGCGGCCTTTTTTGAGCTGATTTGGTTGTAACGTTTTAAAAAAGAGATTTTTTTGCATAATCTGATATAAACCAGTGTTACAAACCCTAAAATTACTTTCTTTTTTTCCCCCTTGTATATTTATTTCAATTTGACATATTGACAAATTTCTTGAACTTGTACTGTGGTTTGTTGATGTCTAACTGACGTGTTATTAAGGAAGTGTCAAAGAGATGGAAGGATTGGGCTAATTGAAGCATGACAGCTTTTGCTTTAGGCCTTCTTAGCTTAGCCCCATAGATGTGTAAGAGAGAGAAGGTGAGAATAATGGAAGGGGAAAGAGGAAAAAGGAAACAGAAAATTAACAAGAATGGAGAGGGAGTTGGAGGAAGTGGCTGATCTCACAGACCTGCATAACTTCCCAAATCCTTACCTGTTGCTACTTACAACCATAGTGCTTCTATTTCTATCTATTGCACCAGATCTATGTATCCAACAAACCAAAAATTAGGAAAATTATCATAAGCAGAAAAGAAAAGAAAAAGGAAGAGAAAAAAGAACAGAAAAGCTCATAGAAGGAAAAGGCCAAAATAGAAGTAAAGAAAGACAAGTGATCCTTGCTTGCAGGAAACAGAGATAGAAAGAGGAAAAACTCTATCTCAACTGCATCACAAAAATGATTATGTTCTTTGTGCTCAAATCCTTCAAAAGATCTATTTACAGAAGCAAAAATCTAAATCCAAAGCTCCCAAAGAGAAACAAAATTGATCATTTCTAAAATTAACAAAAGCCATGGCTACAAAAACTCAAAAGGACTTGTGAGAAGGGAAGAAAGAAATTAAGAAGAAAACTCATAAAGCTAAGTAAATACCTGTTATTAGCATATTCATAGAGGCGACCACGGCTAGAGAAGACTATTAAAGCAACCTCTGCATCACAAAGCACAGATAACTCATATGCTTTCTTGAGCAACCCATTTCTACGCTTGCAGAAGGTGACTTGGCGATTGGTGGTGTTCTCAATCCTCTTGATCTCAATCTTCCCCCTTCCCATCTTCCTCTGTGGAGAAACTGACATGGATGGGTTTGGAAAAGCCATGTTTGCAACCTGAATCAACTCAAACATAATCAAAATTTTAACTCATAATAGTACACGAGTTCTATCTTCCATGTATAAATAATAAACAATAAGAGTAAAAAAAACATAAACAAATTTTGGTCTTTAGAACTAGTTTTGTCTGATTAGGGAGAATATGAAAAGGAAAGTTGGAATCTCATTACAAATTACACCTCACTGTCCAACATTCACATCATTAGTTGAAAATTTTGATTTGAGCTAGTAACATAGAGTGCAATCTAGTGTTGCCAAATCTGGGTTTGGAGTGAAAAGGTGTTTGATTGAGCCAAAAGAGTTGAAGCACTGAGGATGGATTTCAAATTATGTTTCAATATTTAGCAAACTAACCTGGTGAGGAAACAAAGGGAGAATATAATTAAGGATGCAACAGATGTTTCAGCCCTTGCAAAAAAAAATTTCTTTCTTTCCCTCTTCTCTTCCACTTAGCAGAACAGGAAGGAGATATCAGAAAAATAAAAGCAAAGTGGCCAAGAATTGGGTATTTATAAAGTGAAAAAACGACCTTTCATCCATCGTGGTTTATGCATCAGAAACTATACTCATCTGCCATCTTTATATTTTATTTACTTTTCTTTGTCCTTTTCCTTTTTCTATATTTTTTTATCCCTCTACCCCCACTGGTTTACTGGTGATGAATCAAATAGGAAGGATAAACATGGAATAACATTTAGAATTAAGCTTCATTAAGTTTAAATGGAAAAGAAAATAAGAAAATCAGGATCGAAGTAGGGCATATAAGAGAGAGACAGAGACGAAGTTCTGATAACGATATTAATGGGTGAAAAGGACATTGGGCTAAGATGTAAGTAAAATATATACCAAACGTCAATGAGAGAAAATAAAGTTTTATGTACAGATTAATAAAAAATATATATATATTTATATAGAAAGAGAGATAATATTTTTTTTACCCTAAAAGTAAAATGAATAAACACTATCATACAAGTATATACAAATGATAATATTACGTTTAATTTGTTTTAATTTGAATCATCTATTTCAGTTACAAAGTTGAGATTGGTTCCTTTTGCGTTTTCATTTCTCACTTGAAATGCCTATATGGTTGGCAACTACTTGGACAGTGTGGAGGACAAGGAATCGTTACAGGTTCAATGATAATAGCTTCTCTTTTGAAAGATTGGTGAACGAGATTCAGGTTTACAGTTGGAGGTGGCTGTCATCATTTGCAAAGACATTCCGGTATACTTTTTCACAATGGTGCTATAATCCTGGTTTATGCATGTCTAGGTATATTCACTAAAATAATCTACATGTTTGGTATGTAGTTTCCTTGACATAATTATTCCTTTCACGAGACTGGTATGTTTGGTTATGTTGTATATTATTTTATTTCTCTTTTGGTACCACTGGTACCTTTTTAATGAAAATTTTCTTAGCCGTTCAAAAAAAAAATGTATAAAAGGATAGAAAATACAAATAATTATATAATGTTAAACTAAATTTGTTTTTATACAAATATAAAAGTTCATTTTTGGTTGTGATTTTTTTTTTCATTAAAACATTTCTAGCCGATAACGAAAGACTAAGATTTTGTCTCTTCTAACAAAAACAATGTGTTTGACAAATTATTGGACAAATTTATAATTAAGTTAATTTGACTAAAATAAAATAAACTTATTTAATAAGCTTATGTTAGTAGTTTTTAGTAAATTATTGGACAAATTTATAAGTTAATTTTACTAAAATAAAATAAACTTATTTGATAAGGTTAATTATGTTAGTAGTTTTTAGTTTATTTCATAAATAGTAGCTAATGAAAATAGGTTGGCTCATATGCTACTATTTTTCATTTTTATCTGATTAATTTATTTGAAATTGTTTTTATCTTAAATAATTAAATATATCATTTTATAATATTTTACATTTATCAACTAGCCTATCACTAATCTTATTAAATATTTTCGATAGCTTAAAAGTTTTTCACTTTTCAGTTAATTTATAAGCTATTATTATTAAGTACATAAAAACCTTTCTCCACATGCACACTCAGATAATTGAAATTTATTAATGTATTTAAGAAATTTAACTATCTACTAATTGTATCACACTTTATTAGTTTTCTGTCATAATTGTTAATTCTTAGTACTCCTTCGGAACTCAATTATAAGAAAATTTAACTGCCTTATACGCTAATTTAGAAAGTTAATTAACATCAATTAATTTTACTAATTTCAACTGAAAGTTATTTTTTTTCTTATACTACCCTTTGTTGAATCTTAATATCAAAAATAAGAAATATAATTAAAAATAGAATCTCAATCAAAGGAATTTCAGAAAAAAATATCAGAATAAAAGTAATTAAGATGTATTTATATTTAGGTCCGCAATCCGTAAATTTTTTTTATGAGTATGGAGAGAGTGTCATGGATTAGTTAATATTTAGGGTTTAGTTAATATAAGAATTAAATGGAATAAGAAACACTAGTTAAAGTTAGAAATTGAGATTTCTCTCTCATATAATGCATATAACAGAGAAAGTGATTGATGGTCAATTTCACTATCCAATATATATCTCATACATAGAACGAGATAACTCATTCTCTTCTTACCTCGATAAACACTAGACCTAAGATGATCTCCAACAATCTTTGGCTCTCAGTTCTTCATAATACAAAATAAAAAAAAGAAGTAAGAAACGTGAAAATGAAATTGACGTAACCCTTTTTAATTCATTAATCCACATTTAACCCTATAGTAAACACAATTATAACACAGTTACACTTCCCTTCCCCCCAAATATTAAAATAAAACATATTTAATTATAAACATATATTTCATATAAATAAAATGCACTTATTAAAACTATCATAATTAATTATTAAAAACTATAATTAATTTATTAGTGAAAATCTTGAAATGTTACAACTCTTTCCTCTTTTTAGAATTTCGTCTCCAAAATTATCTAAAGTGAGCAAATAAGGATAAGACTTCCACATTTGACTCTCCAGCTCTCAAGTGACACTCTCATTAGTATTTCCTTCCCAAATGACTTTAATTAAAGAAATTTTCTTACCTCTTATCTGTTAAAACCTCTTATCCTCAATTAAAGGAATAATTTCATGGGTGAGGTTATCCTTTAACTAAATGTTGTTGGATTCAAGAACATGAAAAAGATCATATACATATTTTCTAAGTTGAGAAGCAATGAAGATACTATACAAATTTGAAAGAGACAATTGTAAGACTATTTGATTTTAATTCTTATAAAATGTTTTTCTTTCATTTTCGTCTATACAAAACCTAAAGTTACTAATAATTTTAGCCTTTACTATTTATTTTAAGGTAGATAAATAATATTTATTTTAATAATTTATAATTTTGTTAAAGATGTTGTACACTAACATGATATCAAATACTATTGTGATTATCATTAGAAATGATCCCTTCCCTATATGAAAAATACAAAAGTAGTTAAAAATAATCATATAATAATAAAACTAACAACAATTTCAATTTAAAATTATAATAATAAAATATAAGTAGCTCATTTTACGGCAATAAAAACATGTTTAAGTTGTATAATAAAGAATTTAAAATTCGTATCTAACTATCATCTATAATTTCTGATTAATAGTTGATATAAAATCTTGACAATACATAAAATATTAAACTCCTATTATATAACGAACATGCTAAGTAATTAAGGAAGCATGTAACTATATATTTCTAACTCATTCTTCGCTTCCAAACAAATCCAACAGCTCATATGAATTAATAGAATTATCGGTGTGTATTTTTTTGTTTAGGATACCCCGTATTTCATTTTTTTTTATAAAATAAATCGAACTTAATTTTAAAGAGTTTGCAAAAGCACTGATATTTTTCATCATTCGTAATATAATTACGAGCGACTACTTTTCCTTTTCAGTGACATACAATGTTTAAAAATTGATTAGTTACCCTAAAAAATTGATAATTATATTGATTACTTAATTCATTTAAGTTTTAATAATTTAATTGCGATCAAATAATAAATAAACTAGTATTAATAAATTAGTAATAAAATTTAAATAATATAAGAAATAAGACTAACAAAAATTTTAACATCAAACTAAAACTAAAATATATTTTATTTTTGAAGTATATACACACGTTTAGTTATACTACTTTTATTGGGTTTGGATTGATTTTCTAAATTTTTAACAGTTTTTCTTTTTAAAGTTAGTTATATAATTTATTTGAACTGAAAGTGGATGTAGCTAAATCCATACCAAATTTCAAAACATAGGCAAAAAGGCACATTTATTGCTAGAATTGGGTAAACTCCCAACTTGCTAACTGAATTTTGCCAACACTATTATTTTAATCCCTGAATTTAATGGAACAAAAAAATAGCATGTTATAATATATGTCATTTTTGTTATTCCTTTTGTTAAGTCTTCTCTAGTCATTAACTTTAATAGAGTATTTTATATGGCATGTTAAGTGTTTGTATGACAATGTATGTCACGTTTCTATAATTCATGTGCACACTCGCATAGTCTATATGTACAATGACAACTTTGAAGAGTTTAAAACTAGATGTAAACAATCATGAACTCTTCGATTTAGTCCCGAAATTTAACAACAACAAAAATAGTTTCTAAATTTGTTTTTTTTATCATCCACATTAACCTCAACGGTAATTCATGTTTGTTATCTTTAACGGAGTGTTTAGTTGGCACCTTAAGGATGTTTAGTTGACACCTTAAGTGCCTTTTCAGCTTTGATTATTGGCCATTTACTTGACAATTTGTCAGCAAAATGTAAAATAGTCACAATTGCATAAAAAGGTATTTCTCTATTCATATTTTTATTGATGCTTGTTGTAAATGGTTGGTACTCCTTGTACGGTTGTACCTATAAAAAAGATTGCATTTGTTGTATACATGAGAAATAACCTTTTGTTAGAGTCATTAGCTAGTAACAAAAAAATTGCACCTTTATATATGCCTCTACTTTTATGCTACTTATAATTACTATCTTTATCTTTGGTGGGTTAAAAAAGCTATAGAACTCATAGGAGTTTCCAAATTAGAATGACGAAAAAATTTTAAAACTCACCTTATAAGTTTTCATGGTCACATTTCTACTTTTCTATCCAATGTTGACTACTCAAATTGTAAAAAATGGAATTCCATGGTGAATGACTTTATCGCATGTCAAATTGAGATCATCACCGTGTTTAGTGAAGACGAGGAACACAATCCAACATGACAATGGTTGTCCATTTTGAGTGTGTTTGGGACTTTGGAGAGAATAAAATCTCCCACTTCAATTAGTTTTCTTTTTTGTTAAAAAAAATAATGTGATTAAGACAATAACTTAAATTTGTAAACAGATTTTTTTTTCCAAAAAAAATAAGTTATTTTATGAAATTAAAAATTTGAAATTTATGATTACTTCTCAACATTTTTTTCCCTTCTTTTTAAGCTGATTTATTACATAAAACCTGATTTTTTTTATTCAAATGAAATTAAATATTTAAAAATTATTTTTTAATAAATTTACCTAAACAAAATTTCTTTTTAATTATAATTGATTATAACAATATTCTTCAATCATGCATGCTTATGAAAAGCTCCAAGAGTCCTCATCAGGTTACTTAAAAAGAACATCTAACAACTATCTTGCAATAGTTGTTGTGCATGGTATTAGTGATTCGTGTGGTTCCATATATCGCGATGTTATGTTTCTGGTTCTCAAAACATAGTGATCATAATCTCCATTTGATGTGTAGAAAAGGAGCCCACCTTGCAGTTCTACTCTTCGAGGTTCAAGTGAAGGTTGAAGTCGAAGAAAACAATATCTCACACGAAGGTACTTAAGATGTTAATCAATACACTCCATTAAAGATAATAAACACAATTTAATATTTAGAGTCCATTTTTAATTTTTTCAAATAATGCATAGACTATTTTGCTGCATTGTTTATATGAAATTTTGATGTTTAGGTGTATGTTGTTATTGAGAACTCTAGGTCAAGAGATCTTGAAAGTAAGTTTGTCTCAAAATAGTTGGACTAGAGATAAAATGAGCCAATTCAGGAAGGTATAAAAGGATTTCTTAAGTTCAAGTCTCATAATTGAAGTTTTCAAAAATTTTAAAGAGATGGAATAGAGGTAAGTTCTCTAAAAGCATATCCCCTTCTTTCTTCTCCCCTTCACTGAGAAGTATTCCTTTTCTTCCATTCCTCAACTAATCTAAGTTAATGGTAGTGAAGATCCTAGCTCCTAGGCTTGGAACTTCAAGCTAATAGTGTGTGGAATCATCTTCTTCCTTCTCTCCTTTTGTTGATTTGATTCTCCGAGAGGTAAGGAAAATTTGTGTTGATTTCGTGGATTACATGTTGATAATGTATTGTTTGAATTCCTTGATAGTTGGCTATTATGAAGGATTAGGCGATGGTAAAGACAAATTGAAGTTTTTTTGGCGTTTTGTTTTCCTTCAAGTTGCTCAATGTTGAGATTGGTGAATTTTGGAAAATCTGAAAGTTCATGTTAATTGATTGTTTTATGGTACGCATATGTTGTATGTATTGTTGCATGTTGGGATTTTGCTAAATTTTAAGTGATTTAGGTAGAAATTGGATACACAAATGCAAAATCTGATATCGCTTTGGATGCACCTTCAAGGAGTTAGACATGACTCCAAAGAGGGGTCTCTAGCATACTCACGTCGAGCACAGGATCGGTGACGCCAGATGTAAGGAGAGAGAACTCTGGTTGGAATCATGTTGAATATGGATTGAATGACATCGAGCGTGAAGAGAAAAACTTATCTCTACTGGGTTTTTTCATTGGACACTAATGTGTGTGACACCGAACATGAATCGAGTAGAGGCCATCTGCCTAATTTGGGACCAAGCATGGGTTATTATACCACACTAAAGGCGAGGGTGTGGGAGACTCTTTACCACAACCACGTTAGGCATGTGTAATTTGGCATTAAGCGTGGGCGAGACAGGAGCTTCCTTCTCAATTACGTCGGACGTCCTTACAATGGCATTGGGTGAGAGTTGTATATATGATGAAAGCTGTTTGTTTTATAGTTGATTGATGATGAAAAAGTTATATGGATGGTGATGTAAGATGATATATATATATATATATATATATATATATATATATATATATATATATATATATATATATATATATATATATATATATATATATATATATATATATATATATATATATATATATATATATATATATATAAGAAGGGATTTGTTTACTCTAGGAGTAAATGTCCCTAAGCTTACTTCGTTTAGTAACTCATGTTCTACAACAAATTTCAATGATTTAACCGTTGGATTTAAAGTTTTTAATGCATAGATTAAGTCTTCAAATTTTTAAGATTTTTGAAAATCATTTAATACTTCATTTCATTAATTCAAATTAACATATAAAATAATTTGATGATTATCTATTGATTTGAATTAGTCTATTATAAAGGATATTTCATTAAAATTAACAATAAAAAACCAATACTTTTTTATTCATAGGAAAAACCAATGTGAATAACATATTAGAGATTCAATAACTTTTTAAATCAAATTCAAAGAATAAAATGACAATATTTATTGAATTAGAAATTTATTATAAAAGGAAGAAAGAAAATAGCCCGAGAGGATTTTTTCCTACTATTTTTCATATTTTTTTCTTATTTAATTCAACAGGTACGGTTTTCAATTTAAAAGTAATAATTAGACAATTATTTATTTTTTAGAAACTAAAAATAAATAAATAAATAAATAATTCTTAATCATTTCACACCTTTTTGTGAGAATTTTTTTGGGTCCACAAAATCTCTAGTTTCTATTTCTTTTCATAATTAAACGATGGGTGAAGACGTAATAGTATTTTCATCCTATATCTCTTATCTTCTGTAAAAAAAAAAATTAAAATCCTATGTCTCTGCTCTTTATTTTATTTCTCCCCATTTACACTCAGACAATATAAGACAAATGTATATAAAGGAGTGAATGTACGTATATGATAATTTTCATTTCCAAATTTCCGTTTTGGGTAAATTACAAGTACGCTTCAAGCAATTGGCCATTCTTCCATTATTGAATGAACTTTTGTACAAACCGACAATAATAAACAATGCGGTTTTGTTCTTCTTAATCCTTTGTGAAGGTTTTAAATTTTAATATTTGTACGATGAAGTTCAAAGCCATTAATTTCATTGAGCGTTAAGGATATAGATATTTTATGCTACACTGATCCTCATCCTCCCACGGGCTTCGTATTTACCAATTTTTTTTGTTTTTTTTTTTTCTTTTTTGTTGATTCTATTATTGTGGGGACTTCTTCCACCTGACTGCATAAATGTATCTCTCAACTGGTGACCCAAATTTGAAGGCGACTGACATGCCATAGCCAACCCTTCATCTCCTTATCTGCATGAAACACTTCTATTTTTTTTTTAAATCCTTAAATTATTAAGTATTTTATATATACCTTAAAATCTCATTGGAGACATAAAAAATAATGATTTTAAATTTTAGGAGGATAAAAAATAAAGAAAACATTTTATAAAGACTAAAATCAAAATTTATTTGTTTTACAGAATTAAAAATATGTTTAAGTTTAATAATAATAAAAGAAGTGTTAGAATATTTCTCTAATTATAAAAATCAAATAGCATAATAGTTTGCATCCCTACGTTTTGTGGTGTTTCACATCGATTAGTTCAAAAGTTACTCTGGTCAATTTTTTTCTTTAAGAAAATAAAAACTACTATACCTCTTTTCTTTTATGATTAAAAAAAAAAACTTTATATGTTCATGAGTTTTCTCTAAACATGTTTGACTCAACTTCTTTTAAGGAAAGAAAAACTAACATATCAAATACTACCTTAATTACCATGTACCCCCAAGTATATGTAACTCCCAATAATATTAATTTGAGTTGATTGGACCTGGCAATGGAAATTGTCGAGTGGGTACAATTTGTTGTTTTCGTGGATTGTGGCTCATCACTCATAGTGGCTTAGGACATGTCAACCATCCATGCCTACCATGTTAAGCATAGCGTTGACAGGTCCTTCTATAGCAAGCAATAGTTAGATATTGGGCATGGACAGACATGGGAAAAACACCATCCACGTTCATCATTAGTACATCTACATGTACATGTGGTCAAATATTAATATTTATCTTTCTTGAATGTGTGTGTTGTTGCTACTTTGCTGTTTTAGGTCTACCTAAACTCTTGTGCGGGCTTTCATATTTGGTCTTCCTTTGGTAGTGTTGAAGACTTAATAGCGGCATGCCATTTTATTAATCATCATGTAACCATTTTTGTAGCTGAAGATGTTGGGATTATTAGTGAACGCCTTGTGTTAAACCTCACAATTATGGAAATTTAACTAACGAGATGCCCCCGTCTGATGAATCAATTGGACTTTGAAGGTTTTCTTAATATTTCATTTCTTGGTCATCATTAACACTGTAGAGTTGTGAAAACAGTTAGAAAATTTTAAATTATTTTGCTAAAAAAATAGCTCAGGAAATAATAAATTGAAGGGGGAGAATTTTTTCTCATAATAATTCTGTCCCGTTCGAACAAATTTGTCTCCAATAAAAAATAATATATATGATAAAAAAAACTTTAAAATATATTTACATGTAAATTAACTACTCACTAGTCATTATGTATGCCATTAAAGTCTATGGTAAATAAATTTAAATGGGATTCAAATCTTATTTTAAAATAAAATTACTAATATCTATACAAATGAAAATTGAAAAATATTTTGATTAGCTACAGTATAATTTTATAAGGACTTTTCTAAATAGTTCAAATAGACATTTGTGCAGCAAGAAAAATAGTGATATCACATTTTAATAGGAAACGACTGGCATTAGCACTAGAAACCTGAAAAGGATAGGACTAACCTGGTAACACTTCAACATGTGTAAAGTGGGTTATGTTAGACCGAATTTTTAATGAATCACAATCACTAATTTTTGATTCGGTCTAACCCATTGATCCAACGGACCGAGACAAATTTACTCTTTTTTTTTTCTTTCTATTTTTATTATATTTTGCAAATAAAAAATAAAAAGTATCAACGTCAAATTGATTCATGATGGGTAAGTTTTGGATCTCTAAATATGTGCTTGAAGCACTTTCGTCCTATGTAATGCAAATTGTTTATTTGTCTAGACGGCTTTGTCATGATATTGATAAGTGTTCCTGTGTTAAGATACACACTTCAATTATCCTTGTTGTAGCGGGTCTGGTCTTGGGCCTAGGTCTTCTCGTCCTGCTCCTAGTAGTCCGAAGTGAGGGGAGTGCTTGTAAAGACACTCCAACGCTCAAGTAAGTGTTCGGCGTAATAAATGCGGTAGTTGAGTTAGTTTTTTACATACCTCGTTAGGGTCCTATTTATAGTGGTTCTTATTGGGCCGTGATTAGGGGTTGGGCCCTGGAAAATTAGGGAGCTAATCCGATGCATTATGTTAATTAATTTGTAATTATCCTGACGTAGGTGCGGAGTTCGACCGAGCATACCGACCTATTACGCTCGAGATATGAGTGGTCGGCGGTTTCGGAACAAGGTCTAAGCGTCCGCGGGTTCGGGTGTCTGGTGTCGGTCTCGGGTGTTCAGACTGGTCGGCCACCATACGGTATACAACCCCCGCAGCGTCGAGGATTCAAAAGACGAGAACGTTTACAAATATAAAGCGTCGTGGTTTTTCGTGGGGGAGTAAGGATCGGTCTTGACCGCTGGTGGTGCTCGTTTGTCGCTGAGTGTGCCGAGGTCTTCGACTAATGAAGCTTTTACCGAGACCTCAATTGGAGAACTGAGAGCGACTGGGGGAGGTATTTTCCGAGACCTCAACTGGAGGAGGTCTATGCCGAGACCTCAATTGGAGGAGCCGAGAGCACGACTGGGGGAGGTCTTTTCCGAGACCTCAATTGGAGAACCGAGAGCGACTAGGGGAGGTATTTTCTGAGACCTCAACTGGAGGAGGTCTATGCCGAGACCTCAATTGGAGGAGGTCTATGCCGAGACCTCAAACATTGAGAGCCAGTGCCGAGAACTCTATGGGTGTGGTGTGCAACGTTGGCCCTAGCGGTTACGGGTCCAACGGTTATAAAATCTGGACCGTTGGATGGTCCAGATCAAACGGTTGTGGTTGCGGGGCGTCTTTTATCCTCCCCCTTTTACCTTGCCTATAAATAGGGGGGGTTTTGGAGCATTTACTTGCTGTAAATTCTCCGAGGTCTCTAAGTTAAAGAGTTTATCCGAGCTCACCGATCAAGGTACAATTTTGTATTTTTTAATTTGTGGTAATAAATGGACAAGGGTTACTCTTCGGCAAGGAGTTGGACGTCGTCGGAGGTGTCGGGCGCTGCGTCAGATGGGGAGGGGTCGGATTCGAGCGAGATATCGAGGCTGCCACCATTACAATGTGAAGTGGTGTTCCCTTCCGACCATCCAGAACAGGAAGACAGTGGGGATGACGTGGTCGAGGTATCGCCTCCCGTGACCTTGGTCGTGGCTTTGGCCCAGGCGACCGAGGTAGACTATAGAGGCTTAGGTCGGGTCGGTCAGCCGGACCCATGTGCTGAAGCCATTCATGCCGAAATAAGCGGGGATGAGTTGGAGGTGCTTGACGATGCACGAGGCAAGGGTGTGGTCGGCCCGAGTGGTCGGTCGAAACCAAAGATTGAATACGTCACGGTGGAAATGTCGGGGTATGAATGGGTAGACGGAGAGGTCGGCATCTACTTCACCAAGTTATCTAACCAAGGGCTGTTAGACACATTCGTGTCTTTAGAAAAGTGCTTCGGGAGCGGGGAGGATGAATTTCCGTTACTCGCCGAGGCGTGTGCGGATGATGGGCCGGACACTGACTTCGTGTTTTTGGAGCCGGGGAGGACGACTACTTTTACGCTTATATGTGTTGGTTCGAGGATCTCGGCATACAGTTGCCCTTCGACGATTTTCAGATGGGAGTGCTCCGAATACTCAATGTGGCCTCGACCCAATTGCATCCGAACGCCTGGGCCGCTATGCAAGCGTTTCAGAACCTGTGTCTATGCTTGGGTCTTATTCCCCGACCGTTGGCCTACTTTATTATTATATCTGTCGCCCGAGCAAGCCGGTGAAATGGGTGTCACTGGCTCGAGTGCCGAAGCGAGGATTCCTCCGGGCTTTCACCTCCTCTTACAAGGGGTTTAAGGATGGCTTCTTCAAGGTTCGTTGGGGTCGGAATTGAAGAATTGCTTTTATGACCGAGACGGGTCTCCTCTGTTTCCCTTTTATTGGACGAGGTGCCCGACACGCTTCGAGGCCATACTCGAATCCAAACTCCCTGCCGAGGACAAAGAAATCGTGGAGCTCCTTGAAAGTTACCAAAAGGCCTGCCTGTCCGAGGCCTTTTGGACATTTTTGAGACGTCTCACTTCGAGATGGCCTTGCTAGGTATGTGTTTTAGGCTTCGGTGATTTTTCAGTGGTTTGAATTGATGTTAAGGTTTATTTTGTTGTAGGTTTAATGGCCGGAGGCAAGCTAGATGTTACTTTTATTCTTGCTCAGAGGGCGAAGGAGGCGAAGGCTAGCGGGAAGGTCCCGCCGGCGAGATCGGCTTTGAAGAATCCGCGGGAGAAGCCGACCAACGTGATTATTCCTCTGGCCGATGCCAGGAAGAAGGGTAGCACTTCTCGGGTGAGGGCTGCCGAGCACAATATAGAGCCGGAGTGTCCGAGCTCTTCTAGCAAACGCCCGAAACAATTATCCCTGGAGCAATCGGGCTGCGGTCCTTTCGCCATTCCTGCTGTCGTCGCCGGGTCGAACTTCCTCGCTCCTAATGTACAAACCGAGAACCTGGTCGGCCTGGGTCTTGCTACTGGGGGCGGGCTGCAATATTTGGAGGGTATGTCTGCCGAGGCCGCGTATAAGCTTTTCTGTGAGCTTGATACTCGGACCTCCCTTGTTGCCAAACACGTAATGAACAGGCATGTCGTTTCCGAAGAGAGGATCTGTGGCCAACTCAGGGAAGCCGAGTCCACAGTGAAGGAGGCGTTGGCTACAAACGCCAAGTTAACTGAGTCGGCTGAAGAACTGAAGAGGGCTGCCGACGCCTACAGAAGGGAGGCCGACGACTTGAAGTTGGCTGTGCAAAAAATGAAGGTCGACACCGCCGCTTCGGTGAATGAGGTCGCTCGGTTGAAGGAGGCTACCGCCAAGTTTGAGGCCGAAGCAACCGAGCAGATCCTTTCCCAACATGACGCTGACTTCCAACATGCAGTCAGGCAAGCTTACCACTTCTGCGAGGTCCCGGCTGACTTTCAGTTTGATGTTAGCCGAGACTTCTTGGGTGGTAAGTTTATAAGCTACGCTGAGTTCCCTCAAGGGGCCCAACCCGATGCTGAGGCCCCTCGTCAGGGCATTTCCACCCAAGTTCTGGTTCAATCGGTCGAGGAGGAAGATCCGATCATTGATGTGGTCGGCGACGGCGATGGGGGTAATCCTGGAGGCTCGGCAGCTAACTAGGGGATCGACTTGTCGATAGTTTAGGATTTTTTGCTTCTTTTGTAACCGAGCCGTAAGTGCCTTTTGTTATTTTGGCCATTGGTGCCGGTGGGAAGACAATTTTTTGTAATTAGCCATTTTGATCGGCCAAACTCAATGAAATTATTTTGCAATTTGTTTATCTAAGCGTATTTATGTTTCTATATCGGCCTGTGGCCGAACTGTATACCCAGCTGAGGAAATAATTCCAAGGTTATCGATGTTTGTTCTCGACTTGAGAGTGTTCGGTCTGAACGTGCTCGGTAGCGGACATGTTGAGTACACGGGTTCACGGTTGAGGGGTGATCAATTTGAACGTGCTCGTTCGATTTGGTACGCGAAGTAGCGTTTCGACCGATCGTGTATCGCTCGGTGTCCCTTGTACGTTGTGGGTAGTGTCGGGCCTAAGTACATCCTTGGCCGAAGGGGTTACTCGGGAGGGGAAACTGTAGGGCACAATTGTATTTTCGAGTAGTCGGTCGAGGATTGCTCGGTTCGGTTCTCGTACGTAGTGCTTGGCCTAGGTTTCTCAGCCGAGGAGATAGCTCGGGAGGGAAACCTTGTAGGAATCGAGTGTACTTTGGGCGGTAGGCCGAGGATTGCTCGGTTTAAGTGCGCATTATGCGTAGTGCTCGGCCTAGGTGCATCCTTAGCCGAGGAGGTTGCTCGGGAGGGAAACCTATAGGGCTCGAGTGCATTTTGGAGCGGTAGGTCGAGGATTGCTCGGTTTAAGTGCGCGTTATGCGTAGTGCTCGGCCTAGGTGCATCCTTAGCCGAGGAGGTTGCTCGGGAGGGAAACCTATAGGGCTCGCGTGCATGTTTGAGTGGTCGGCCGAGGGTTGCTCGGCGTTGGTCCGTGGGCGCGTAGTACTCGGCCTAGGTACATCCTTAGCCGAGGAGGGTACTCGGGAGGGAAACCTATTGGGCTCGCGCGTTAACCGAGGTCAGACCTGCATGATCGTGACCTAAACGTATGTATACAGTTAACTAGGGAGAGAGATGATTAATATTCAAAAATGTTTTTGCATTAATAAAGTGCCTCGTTAAAAACCTTGCCGACCCAAAACCCTCCTTAGGGAAAAAAGAGTCGACCAAGGAAAAGAGTGCACTATTACATCAACTATAATACACTTTTAAATGCGAGGAGTTCCAGGTTCTCGGAATTGGTTCTCCTGATAAGTACTCTAGCTTGTATGCTCCGTTGTTTAGGTTGTGTTGTATTCGGAAGGGTCCGTCCCAATTTGGAGCAAGCTTTCCTTGTCTCGGATCTTTTCTCGCCTCGCCCATGGCTCTCCAAACAAGATCTCCCTCTCTGAATTCTCTAGGCTTCACCCTGCTGTTGAACCTTCTCTTGTAGCGTTGTTTCGTGGCCTCGGCAATGATTTGTGCTCGGTCTCAAGTGTTTTCTACGATGTCCAGGTTTATTCGGAGCTCGGCTTCATTATTCGACTCCTCGAAATGGGCTCGGCGAAATGAAGGCTCCCTGATTTCCACCAGAATCATCACGTCGGACCCATAGACTAACCGGAAGGGGTCTCTTGTGTGGTTGACTGAGGGGTGCATCGATAGGCCCAAAGTACCTTGGGCAACTGTTTGGCCCATGCTCCCTTTGCTTCTCCCAGCCGCTTCTTCAACTCTGTCAGAATGACCTTGTGGGCGGACTCGGCCTAACCGTTCGTTTGTGGGTGCTCAACAGATGTGACCTTGTGTTGGATTCCTAGGCCAGCTAGAAACTCGTTGAGTTTTCGATCGGTGAACTGAAGGTCGTTGTCGGTCACTAGGGTATGTGGGATGCTGAACCGAGTGATGATATTCCTCCATAAGAATTTTTGGACTTGATGGGCCGAGATACATGCCAAGGGCTCGGCTTCAATCCATTTGGTGAAGAGGTCCACGACAACAATGAGAAACTTGCATTGCCCCTTAGCAATCGGGAAAGGACCTAGTATGTCGACCCCCCAAGTGGCGAATGGCCATGCAGGAGGAATACAATGCAGCTGCTCGGCCGGTTGGTGGATCAGGTTGTCGTGTTTCTGACATGGTTGACACTTCTTCACAAACGTTTCGCAGTCGGTGTTCATGGTCGGCCAATAGCACCCGGCTCGTAGTAGTTTGGAGACGGTTGTTTCTAGCTCCGGAGTGCATTCCAAAAATTCCCTCGTGAACTTCCCGTATCACGTAATCGGCCTCGGTGGGGTCTAGGCACTTGAGTAGCGCAGTGGAGAAGCCACGCCTGTACGTATAGCAGGTCGGCGATGACGACGTATCTGCTAGCCTGTGTTCTCAGCCGTTTTGCCTCGGTTGGGTCGGCTGGGGTGACACCATTGATGAATGCCTTGATTTCCTGTTGCCAATTTGGAGAGTCACTTTGGTCGGGGAGCTTGGTAACAACGTTTGCCACGACTTCTTCATCAACACTGGGGTGGACAAGTTCTTGCTGAATGATTGTTCTTAGTTGGCCCGGCTTCTTGGTTGCGGCTAATCTAGCCAACTGATCGGCTCTGGTGTTGTCCTCGTGCGGGATATGCTCGACCAACACTTCTTGAAAGTTTGCCTTCAACTTTTGGTAAGCATGGTAGTACTTCATCATGTTGTGATCTTTTACTTGGAAGCTACCGCCCACCTGCTCGGCCACAACTTTGGAATCGGTCAGGCATTTGATTCTCGACGCACCCATGTCTTTGGCTAGTCTCAGTCCGGCCAATAGGGCTTCATACTCGGCTTGGTTGTTCGAAGCCTTGAACTGAAAGCGGAGTGATTGTTCTAAGACTATCCCTTTGGGTCCCTCCAGGATTACTCATGCTCCGCTTCCTCGGCAATTTGAGGAACCGTCCACGTGGAGGGTCCAACAGTGCTCTTCGAATTGACCGTGGGGGTGGAGCTCGTTTACGAAATCGGCCAGGCATTGAGCCTTGATCGGTCCTCTCAGTTTGAAGGTGATATCGAATTGCGAGAGCTCCATTGACCAGACCATCATTCTTCCAGCGAGTTCAGGCTTGCCTAAGACTTTTGAGATCGGACAGTCGGTGTGGACGACTACTTGGTGGCTCTGGAAATAATGTCGTAGGCGTTGAGAAGTGTGTATTAAGCCAAGCGCCACCTTTTCGATCAACTGGTATCGAGTTTCGAAATCTTGTAGGAGTCGGCTAATGAAATATACGGGAGCCTGGGTGCCTTCCTTTTCTTGCACTATAACCGAGATGATCGCCTCTTCGAAAACGGTCAAATATACGAGTAGTGGGCTCAGAGGATCTGGTCTCGTGAGGATCGGCGGCGTCGCTAAGGTCGTTTTCAATGTTGTGAAGGCTTCCTCGCACGGTTCATTCCACGAGAATGCCGAAGCCTTGCGTAAGAGCTTCGTCATCGGACTAATCTTGTCGGCCAAACGGGGGAGGAATCGGGACAGGGCGACCAATCTTCCTGATAGTCGCTGTAATTCCTTGAGGTTATTCGGGCCTCGCATGTTCAACACGGCCTGGCACTTGTATCGGTTTGCCTCTATCCCCCTTTCTAAAAGCATAAACCCTAGGAACTTGCCCCCCTTGACCCCGAAGGTGCACTTCTCGGGGTTGTGTAACGACCCGGCTGGTCACTACACACGGTATAGCACACTAAAACACCAGACAGATAGAACAAGTATAAATATAGGATCTAGAATATATAAATATACAAGATTCCAGTCTGACTAGAGTTAAAGTGTACCAAGGAAAATTACAACCAAATGCTACTATCCCAAGTAGCTACAAGCAAAATATCCACACAAGCAAATTAGCTCCAAAGTCCGCCGGAGACTCATCCCAAGAAGCCCACCTATTCCTGCTCTGCTCCCATACATAGTATGATCATCGCAGTTCCAACCACATGGAAAACATGCAAGGGTAAGCTAGTATTCTTTTAAAAAAAAAAATCATACTAGCAAAGGATTAGCAATGTAAATAAATTCATCGTTATAATTATCAACACATCTACACAGCTTATATTGCTCAACAACATCAGCACCATAATGCGGTTATATCAACACTGCTTAGTAGCAGCAACAGCACCACTCTAGTGGCTATAACGGCACCGACTTAGCGGCAACAACAACACCACTCTAGTGGCTATAACAACACCGACTTAGCGGCAACAACAGCACCACTCTAGTGGCTATAACAACACCGACTTAGCGGCAACAACAGCACCATAATAGTGGCTAACAGCACCGACATAGCGGCTATAACAGCAGCAACAACACCACCTCAAGTGGGTATAATCAGCATACAGCTCAGCATTATATAGTACAATACTGTTAAAAATCAACATATAATTCAGCTCGACTCAACAACAAAATTTTGACACAGTTCAAAAATATTCATTTATTATTAATCATCAAACAATTAATAATTTCAAAAACTAACTTCCCTTACTTGGATAATCCTGAACCGAAATTTGAGCAGAACCTCCTCCTCTTTCTCCTCTTTTCTTTATTCTGACAGAACCACCTCTACCGGATTCCTCTTCCTCTTTCTCCCCCTTTCCTTTCCTCCCTCTTTCTCTAAGGATTTTCTCTTCCCAAGGTATGAATTTTCGTAACTCCCCAAGCCCCTATTTATAGCAATTCTGGCTCCTCTACCCGGTACGGCCGTTCCAAAAAGCGGAACGCCCGTTCTGGGCTCGAAAAAGCTACGCAAATTTTTGAACTGGAACGGCCCGTTCCAAATACGGAACGGCCCGTTCCCAATTTCCAGCAGAACGGCCCGTACTCCTTTTGAAACGGCCTGTTCTCCCTTTAGAACGGCCCGTTTCACAATCAGAACGGCCCGTTCTCCTTGTCGGAACGGCCGTTCTGAGCCCGTTCTCACTCAAGATTTTTAGTTAAATTTTAAAGCTTGGAACGGCCCGTTTTGCTTTTGGAACGGCCCGTTCCAAGTTACCAAAACACCCTTCAAACTTTTTGAAAATTGCAAAAATGCCATCAATAATTACAATAATACCCCTATACCTTTATAAAATTCACGAAAATGCCATTTTAATAATAAATAATAATAATAATAAAAAAATAAGGTATTACAATTCTCCCCAACAACAAAAATTTTCGTCCTCGAAAATTCACTTACTTAGAAGAGATATGGGTACTGTTCACTGAACTGACTTTCTACTTCCCAAGTTGCCTCACCCGTAGTTGCATCCCAAAGAATTTTCACCAATTTTATGGACTTGCCACGAAGCTCCTTCAACTTATGATCAATTATAGCTACCGGTTTCTTTTCATAAGTCAGATTCTCCTTCACCTGCACCTCATCCATCTCCACCACATGACTCGGGTCATGAACATACTTCCTCAGCTGGGACACATGAAATACATCGTGTAGGTTTGAAAGAGACGGTGGCAAAGCCAACCGATAAGCAACCGGACCCACACGCTGTATTATCTGATAGGGACCCACGAATCTTGGTGTTAACTTCCGAGTCTTCAACGCTCTACCCACACCAGAAGTCGGAGTCACCTTCAGAAACACATGTTCCCCCTCAGCAAATTCTAAAGGCTTACGCCTTTTGTCAGCATATGATTTCTGCCTACTCTGAGCAGTCCTCATTTTTTCCTGAATCATCTTCACCTTCTCAGTAGTCTGTAGGATCAACTCCGGTCCCACAACCACTGACTCACCATCCTGATACCAGCACAGAGGAGTCCTACATCTCCTGCCATATAAGGCTTCAAACGGCGCCATCCCAATACTAGCATGGAAACTGTTGTTGTAAGTAAACTCCACAAGCGGTAATACTTCCTCCCAACTACCCAAGTGATCTAACATACAAGCCCTCAGCAGATCCTCCAAGGACTGGATTGTCCTCTCCGACTGACCATCCGTCTGTGGATGATAAGCAGAACTCAGCTTCAGCTTTGTGCCTAAAGCTCGGTGTAGACTCTGCCAGAATCTGGAAGTGAACCTCGGATCTCGGTCGGAAATAATACTGGAAGGCACCCCGTGCAACCGAACTATCTCCCTTATATACAACTGCGTCAGCTTCTCTAAGGACCACTTGATGTTGACAGGCAAGAAATGCGCACACTTGGTCAACCGATCAACAATCACCCAGATAGCATCACTATTCCTAGATGACCTAGGCAACCCCACGATGAAATCCATAGTAATGCTATCCCATTTCCACTCGGGAGTCTCAATCTGTTGCATTAACCCACTAGGCTTTTGATGTTCAACCTTTGCCTTCTGACAGGTTAAACAGGCCGCCACATACTCAGCTATCTCTCTCTTCATACCAGACCACCAGAAAGTCTTCTTGAGGTCTTGGTACATCTTAGTCATACCTGGATGTATGCTAAGTTTGCTCTTGTGACCTTCCTCTAGCACAACTCTCCTTAGCTCAGCATCCTGAGGTAGGCAAATCCTGCCTCTGAACCTTAAGATCCCATCCTCTCCCAGCTCAAAGCCTACAGCTTTATCGGTACCCAACATCCCAAGAAGCTTCACCAGTTCGGTGTCTTGCAACTGCTTAAGTCCAACTTGCCTCAAGAACTCATTAGTTATGGTAACTGCCCCACAACTAATGTGATCCTGAGCTAACTCCACACAGAGATTCAAATCTCTGAACTTCTCAACCAACTCCAGCTCTCTAATCATCATACTTGTCATATGGATGGATTTCCTACTCAGCGCATCTGCCACCACATTGGCCTTGCCTGGATGATACATCAACTGAAAATCAAAATCCTTCAGAAACTCCATCCATCGCCTCTGTCTCATGTTCAGCTCCTTCTGATCAAACAGATACTTCAAACTTTTGTGATCACTGAAGACACTGAATCGAGCTCCATACAAGTAATGCCTCCAAGTCTTTAAGGCAAACACCACAGCTGCTAACTCCAGATCATGAGTGGGATAGTTCCTCTCATGAGTCTTCAGTTGCCTTGAAGCATACGCCACCACTTTCCCGTTTTGCATCAACACACACCCCAGACCCTGATGAGAAGCATCACAGTACACATCAAAAGGCTCACCAGAATTCGGTAACACCAACACAGGAGAAGTAGTCAACCTTCTCTTCAACTCCTCAAAGCTCCGTTCACAGGCATCTGTCCAAATAAACGGCTGCTCCTTCCTCGTCAACTGGGTCAGAGGCGCTACTATCCTAGAGAACCCTTCAATGAACCTCCTATAGTAACCCGCTAAGCCCACAAAGCTCCGTATATCCGTGACAGTCCTCGGGCGTTCCCACTGCAATACCGACTCCACCTTAGCCGGATCAACAGCAATCCCCTTAGCTGAAATCACGTGGCCCAAGAACTTCACCTCATCCAACCAGAACTCACATTTTGAAAGCTTAGCATACAATTGCTTCGCTTTCAAAATCTCCAACACTGTCCTCAAGTGCTCTCCATGTTCCTCCGGGGTCCTTGAATAAACTAAGATATCATCAATAAACACTACCACGAATTTATCCAAGAACGGCCGGAAGATCCTGTTCATGTAGTCCATGAACACAGCGGGGGCGTTGGTCACACCGAACGGCATCACAACATATTCATAGTGACCATACCTAGTCCTGAAAGCAGTCTTCGGTATGTCACCCTCCTTCACCCTAATCTGGTGATATCCTGACCTCAAGTCAATCTTAGAAAACACCGTCGCGCCCCTCAATTGATCCATTAAGTCATCTATCCGGGGAAGTGGATATTTGTTCTTAATGGTCAATTTGTTCAGCTGCCTGTAATCAACACACAGTCGACTACCCCCATCCTTCTTCTTTACCAACAACACAGGAGCACCCCACGGCGAAACACTCGGTCGCACCAACTGCTTTTCCAATAAGTCCTCCAACTGATCTTTCAGCTCAGCCAGCTCAGCAGGAGCCATCCTATAGGGAGCTACTGACACTGGTCCCGCACTTGGAACCAGGTCAATGCTGAACTCCATCTCCCTAACAGGAGGCAACCCAGGCACCTCGTCAGGGAACACCTCGGCATACTCCTTCACCACATCGATACCAGCTAAGATCCTCTCGGTCTCCACACTCGTGGTAGCAAGCAGAAGACAGCACTCTGCCCCATCCCTCAGCAAGGACTCAGCTTGAACAGCTGAGATCAACAGCTCATCCTCCTCTTGAGGGAAGATTAACCGCCTATTGGCACAGTCTATAAGGATGCGATTGGCAGACAACCAATCCATCCCTAAGATTATGTCAATATCCACCAAAGGTAAACAAATCAAGTTCACCTTGTACTTCTTCTCATCCACCACAACTGGACAACCCACGCACAATTCAGAAGCAATCACAGAAGTAGAAGCGGGTGTCGACACAAGTAGTCTCAACCCCAACTCACACACAGGCACACCCAACAAAGCAGCACATGCATATGATATAAATGAATGCGTAGCACCAGAGTCAAATAGAATCATCACATCCTTACCAGCGGCTTTGCCCTTCCCCTTCACAAGATCAGAAGAAGTCGAAGCCTCAGCACCCGTCAAAGCAAATACCCTACCAGCAGTAGTAGGTCTGTCACCCCTCTGTGTATCAGCTCTCAGTGCACCACTCCTCTGAGTATCAGCCCTCTGTACATTACTCCTCTGAGTGCTCCTCTCTGGTCTATCCCCCGTAGGACAATTTGCCGATTCGTGGCCCATCTGATGACATCTGAAGCAACGGTTCTCCGTGTGCGGACAGTCCCTGATAAAGTGGGGCCCAGCACACCTGAAACATCTCAGAGTGGCACCTCCACTCTGTCTATCTCCACTAGCAGCACTGAAAGATTGCCTATAAACAGAACCCCCTCGCTGTGGTTGGGGCCTGTCATATGGTTTCCTCTGACTCTCACCCTTCTTGGACCCATATGGTCCCCCAATAGTCCTTACAGTACGGTTGCCACCTTCCAACTGCTCAACCACCTTCGCCTTCTCCACTAAGGCTGGGAACTCCGTGATGGCCATAGGCACCACCATCCTCTTCAGCTCATATCTCAATCCATCTGCAAATTTCCTGCATTTCTAAGCCTCAGGCATAACCTGCGAATAAAAACGGGCCAGGTGCTCGAATTTTATCGCATACTCAGAAACTGTCATCCCACCCTGATGCAGTCGCATAAATTCAACCTCCTTGGCGTGCCTTACACTGTCAGGAAAGTATTTCTCCATGAACATTGTCCTGAAACATTCCCAGTCAACGGTAACTCCTCTAGCAACAAGCATCTGATAGGTGCCTCTCCACCAATGCTCAGCCTCTCCCACAAGCATGTACACAGCATATGCTAACCTCCTCTCTGGAGGACATCCCAGTACGGTAAAGATCTTCTCTAATTCACGGATCCAGCGGTCAGCTACCTCTGAATCCCCATCTCCAGTAAACTGCGGAGGGTTACACTTTCGGAACTCAGCAAGATCCCGGCTCTCCTGTGACCCTGCAGGTCTTGCTGCACTAACTGCAGCTCTCTCAACCTCCATCCTAGCAAAATAGGTATTTTGTTGTTGCATAGCCATGGCCAACATCTCGAGGGCACGGGCTATCTGCTCATTTGTCCTAGTCATCTTCTACAAAGATAACAACTTCTTTAGTAAACAGTAACTAAGCCACACAAAATCAATAGCACAACAAATCACCACAACAATTTCAGCACAGCAGACATCACAGCAAAGCAACACAGCACAGAGCTAACACAGCAAAAAGCCTAAAGGAACTACCCCCAAAGAGTGTCCACTAGACTCTAACTGCTCTGATACCATTAAAGTGTAACGACCCGGCTGGTCACTACACACGGTATAGCACACTAAAACACCAGACAGATAGAACAAGTATAAATATAGGATCTAGAATATATAAATATACAAGATTCCAGTCTGACTAGAGTTAAAGTGTACCAAGGAAAATTACAACCAAATGCTACTATCCCAAGTAGCTACAAGCAAAATATCCACACAAGCAAATTAGCTCCAAAGTCCGCCGGAGACTCATCCCAAGAAGCCCACCTATTCCTGCTCTGCTCCCATACATAGTATGATCATCGCAGTTCCAACCACATGGAAAACATGCAAGGGTAAGCTAGTATTCTTTTAAAAAAAAAATCATACTAGCAAAGGATTAGCAATGTAAATAAATTCATCGTTATAATTATCAACACATCTACACAGCTTATATTGCTCAACAACATCAGCACCATAATGCGGTTATATCAACACTGCTTAGTAGCAGCAACAGCACCACTCTAGTGGCTATAACGGCACCGACTTAGCGGCAACAACAACACCACTCTAGTGGCTATAACAACACCGACTTAGCGGCAACAACAGCACCACTCTAGTGGCTATAACAACACCGACTTAGCGGCAACAACAGCACCATAATAGTGGCTAACAGCACCGACATAGCGGCTATAACAGCAGCAACAACACCACCTCAAGTGGGTATAATCAGCATACAGCTCAGCATTATATAGTACAATACTGTTAAAAATCAACATATAATTCAGCTCGACTCAACAACAAAATTTTGACACAGTTCAAAAATATTCATTTATTATTAATCATCAAACAATTAATAATTTCAAAAACTAACTTCCCTTACTTGGATAATCCTGAACCGAAATTTGAGCAGAACCTCCTCCTCTTTCTCCTCTTTTCTTTATTCTGACAGAACCACCTCTACCGGATTCCTCTTCCTCTTTCTCCCCCTTTCCTTTCCTCCCTCTTTCTCTAAGGATTTTCTCTTCCCAAGGTATGAATTTTCGTAACTCCCCAAGCCCCTATTTATAGCAATTCTGGCTCCTCTACCCGGTACGGCCGTTCCAAAAAGCGGAACGCCCGTTCTGGGCTCGAAAAAGCTACGCAAATTTTTGAACTGGAACGGCCCGTTCCAAATACGGAACGGCCCGTTCCCAATTTCCAGCAGAACGGCCCGTACTCCTTTTGAAACGGCCTGTTCTCCCTTTAGAACGGCCCGTTTCACAATCAGAACGGCCCGTTCTCCTTGTCGGAACGGCCGTTCTGAGCCCGTTCTCACTCAAGATTTTTAGTTAAATTTTAAAGCTTGGAACGGCCCGTTTTGCTTTTGGAACGGCCCGTTCCAAGTTACCAAAACACCCTTCAAACTTTTTGAAAATTGCGAAAATGCCATCAATAATTACAATAATACCCCTATACCTTTATAAAATTCACGAAAATGCCATTTTAATAATAAATAATAATAATAATAAAAAAATAAGGTATTACAGGTTGAGTCTCATATTGTGCTTGCGTAGTTCACCAAAGATTTCGGCTAGGTCAGCTACGTGATCGGCCAGGAAATCGGACTTGACCACCATATCGTCCACATAAATCTCAATGTTTCGGCCGATTTGACCTTGAAACACTTTGTCCATTAACCTCTGGTAGGTCACCCCGGCATTCTTCAGTCCGAACGACATGACTCAGTAACAAAAGTTGGCGTTCTCGGTGATGAAAGTCGTGTTCTCCTCATTGGCCGGGTGCATCTTTATCTGGTTGTAGCCGGAATAGGCGTCGAGGAAGCTGAAGATGGAGTGTCCGGATGCCCCGTCAACAAGTCGGTTGATGCAGGGTAATGGATAGGCATCCTTGGGGCAAGCTTTGTTGAGGTCGGTGTAGTCGGTACACATTCTCCACTTTCCGTTTGCTTTTTTGACCAGAACCACGTTAGCTAGCCAAGTCGTGTACGTAACCTCCCTTATGAATTTAGCCTGTAGCAATTTTTTTACCTCAACATTTGCAGCCTTGCGCTTCTCGTCCCCCATTTTTCTTTTCTTTTGTGCGACTGGTCGTGCGTCTCGGCATATGGCCAGTCGGTAGCACAGGAATTTGCGATCTATTCTTGGCATGTCTGATGTCGTCCACGCGAAGAGGTTTCGGTTGTCCCTGACTACACGCTTGACTCGGTTTGAGTCGATCTCGCTCAGCTGGGATCCCATGTTTGTTACTTGCTCGGGTGTTCTGCCGAGTTGAAAAGGCATGAGTTCCTCGGCGGGCTCGATTCGTTCTTCTTCACCTAACCGAGGATCGAGGTTAATGTCTTCAGTCGTCTGCTGCCTTACTACATTCACACATTTCGTCTTCGGGGGGTCAGCCAGTGGCTGCACTTTAAGGCTAGAGAGATAGCACTCTCTCGCCGTTTTCTAGTCGGCATGCACGGTTATCACTTGTCCATCTCTCGAGGGGAACTTCATGCACAGGTGGGGAGTCGAGACGATGGCTCCTAGTGCGTTGATCGAGGGTCGGCCTAGAAGGATGTTGTACGATGTGTTCGCGTGCACCACAATGTAACGGATTTTAATCTCTTTGGAAGACTTTTGATCGAAGCCGAAACGGGTGTATAGGTCAATACATCCCCTCGTCATCACTCTTTCGCCTGAGAAGCCTACCAGTGGTTCATAGTATGGTTCTGGGCTCTCCTCCGGGATCCCAAGCTGCACAAACGTATTCCAGTACAAGATGTCGGCCGAGCTCCCTTGATCGACCAATGTTTTCTTCACAATGCAGTTATGCATTTCGACTGAAATCACCATGGGGTCGTCTTGGATGGGGTCGACGCCCCAGAAATCTCGGTCGGAGAAAGTTATAGAAGGCATTCTCGGCATCTTCGGCTGGTTTACACTGTTCACTGATCGTACAACATGGAGGTGTCTCTTTCGCGCGGAAGATGTGGAACCTCCCCCGGCGAAGCCTCCGGCTATGGTGTTTATTGCCTTTCTTGGTCAGTCATTGCCTTCTCGGGAATGCCGCGAGTGGTCTCTCCTTTCGTCCGACTGGGATCGGCGGCGCCGATCCCTCGGCGGTGGTGCTTCCCGAGAGTGGTAGTCACCTCCCCTTGACTGGTGGTTTTGAGAGGTGACGAAGCTCGCGAGGTGACCTTGTTTGATAAGGTCCTCAAGCTTGTCTTTTAGTGCTGAACATTCTTCTGTTGAGTGCCCCCTGTTTCAGTGGAATCGGCACGTCTTGGCCTTGTCGGCCCTAGGGGGCATGTTCGCCCTTTTCGGCATCACGAGGATCTCTGATGCAAGGGCCTGCTCCATTACTTTGGCTCTACTCGCATTAAGGGGAGTATACGCTGTATAACGTGGGCCCCTCGGGGGACGAGTGCTCGAGGGGTCAGCAGTCGGCTTTCTCATCGGCTCTCGGCCGGATTCTTTTCGACTATGGCCCTCCTCGGCCCTGGCTTGATTCCGGGTCTCCGCCAGCTCCTCCATTTGCATATACTTTTCAGCTTGGCGTCGGAGATCATTCATGTCAACAGGAGGCTTTTTGCACAAGCTATTCACAAATGGCCCCGGCCTGAGGGCAGTGCTCAGCCGGTCCATTGCCACGGCCGGGTTAAGGTCGCCGATCTCCATGGCGACTTTGTTGAATCAGTCCATGAAACTTCTCAAACTTTCTTTCTTCTCTTGACGAACCCCCGCTAAGGCTAACGAGGTCGTCTTGTATGGTTTACTCATCACGAACTGGAGGTGAATTGGGATGACAATTCGTTGAACGAGTCGATAGAGGAGCTCAACAACCTTGTGAACCAACTCAGGGCCCTTCCTTTCAGTGACGTGGGAAATATTCGGCACAAGGCCGAGTCGTCTTGAGTAGAGAGGGTTGCTTGTGTTAGGAAAACATTCAAGTGCTCCTCGGGGTCGGTGGACCCATCATACTTCTCGATCGGCAAGCTTTTCTAGTGGTCTAATAAGGTAGCTTCCATTATCCTTCGGGAGAAGGGATGCCTTAGTGAATGCGTGTTGGAGTCGGCCTTGTTGCCTATCAGAGAGGTGGCTGGTGTTCGGGTGATCTCATCGGTCGGAGCGTGATAGGCTGACTCCTCTATGAGTGTAGGAGTGGTCGGCACATAGGTTTGGTTCAGATTTCGGAGCTCGACATTTTGTCGACGCAACTCCGCCAGCTCCTTGGCATCGACTTCTCTCTGTCTTCGGATAGCCTCCATTTCTTCGCGCAATGCGCGCAAGTCATCTTGGAGGTCGGGCTGAGCTTGATTAACATTCGGCTGGACCTCTTGTATCACAGGATCCGGTTGAGTCTGAGGCATTCCGTATGGAAAACGTTCCTGGTTATTCATGGCGGGATTGTTCTCGGGGTTAGGTATCGGTTGAGTCGTTGTTGATTGTCCTTTGCGTGTTACTACCATATCTCGGTCTCAGTTGTAGAATTCAAAGGGGCTGAAGCGTCTCTTCGACCCCACGGTGGGCGCCAAATGTTCCTGTGTTAGGATACACACTTCAATTATCCTTGTTGTAGCGGGTCTTGTCTTGGGCCTAGGTCTTCTCGTCCTGCTCCTAGTAGTCCGAAGTGAGGGGGGGTGCCTGCAAAGACACTCCAATGCTCAAGTAAGTGCTCGGCGTAATAAATGCGGTAGTTGAGTTAGTTTTTACATACCTCGTTAGGGTCCTATTTATAGTGGTTCTTATTAGGCCGTGATTAGGGGTTGGGCCCCGAAAAATTAGGGGGCTAATCTGATGCATTATGTTAATTAATTTGTAATTATCCTGACGTAGGTGCGGAGTTCGACCGAGCATACCGACCTATTACGCTCGAGATATGAGTGGTCGGCGATTTCGGAACAAGGTCTAAGCGTCCGCGGGTTCGGGTGTCTGGTGTCGGTCTCGGGAGTTCAGACTGTTTGAACTGGTCGGCCACCATACGGTATAATAAGAAGAATAGGAGTTTCCTATGAGGTCATGATGGTAATAGTAGAAGAATTCATGCAATTGATTGGTTAGTTCTTTGTAAGCCTAATTAGGTTGAAGGTGGGCTTGATTTGTGAAGTCCTAGATATATAAATACGCTTTTTATGATGAAAAATTGTTGATAGTTGTGCAACCGATCTGCTAAACTTTGAGTTTAGGTGTGAGAGCAAAATATAAATGTGAGAGTGACATCTTACCTAGTTTTAATAAGAAAGTGACTGCATCAAATTGGTAGAGTTGTGTGTGTAGCTTGGGAACATGTGAAGTCAAATATTATTTTGCGGGTGGGTGATGGTTTGCATGTTAAATTTTGGCTAAATCACTAATTTTGAAGGTTAAGTTTATTTTTGATGTTGCAATTCTTCCAATCCCTTTGGAGGAATTGGAAAAAATAATGGCACAATATGTTAACAATGAAGGTGATTAGGATATTGACCATATACGAGGTTTATTGCCTCAAGTTGTTTGGTATGAGGTTCTTGGCCATCCTCCTCCTTGTCTGGATGCTAAAAATGTTGTTATTGTTTAGGATAAATCTATGGATGGTTCATTTTAATTTAAGGACGCATATGGTGTTTTCATACGAGACATGGAAGAATGCTTAATGAAAATTTCAAGGTGATTTGGAGTTGGCCTAGTCTAAAAAGAATTCGATGTTTTTTTTGTGGAGGGTGGCTCATGGATGCCTGTGCACAAATTCAAGGAGGGAGATATAGTGTTTAACCACTATTTCTTTTTGTCCATTATGCATAGGGGTGAGTACATGGATTCGGGTCCGCGGACCGGTCTGTAAGTCCACGAATTTCGCAGATAATGAACCTGTTTTTTTTCAAATCTGTATGATTATATTTAATTTTTGAGTCCAGTTTGTGAAGTTCGCGAACTTGACAGATTTAATTCGCGGGCTTGTGGGCTAGTCCGTGGACTTCACTAATTAATATTAATATATTTGTTATTTGAATTATTTTTATAACATTTTGATGCTTTTATTATTGAAAGTTTGGTACTATTATATAAGTATTTGTAATTATTTTTATTTTAATATTTTAATATTTTAATATTTAGTATTTTAAATCATTTTAACTATTAATAAATTTTAGTGTGATGGAATTTAGCTTATAAATAAAAAAAATATTTTTTTTTTCTAATTTTATGTATTTTTATTTTAAAAGAATATTTTTTGAATCATTATTCAGACCCGTAGACCGGTACGTTATTCGCGAATTTTGGCGGGTTGGATACAAACTTAAAAAATAAGTCAATTTATTTTACGGACTGGACTTATCCGGTTAGTATAAAATACGGGTTTTATGGACCGAACTTTAAACGAGCGAACCAGTCCATATACGCACCCCTAACTATGCACGAGAGAAATTGAGGATTCCTTGCATGTATTACGTGATTGTATTGCATCTTGACAAGTGTGGATAAATGTGATAAGAGTCATAATGCTATTGATTTTTTAATAATTATTTATTAACTTGGTTGCAAGTGAATCTTGCTCATAATTCACTTTATTGCAAGAGTTGAAACATATTTTTTGCTGTAGGCCTTGATGCAATTTAGCATATGCGAAAATTTGTTTATTTTTCAAAATGTGATGCCTCAATCCACGTGTGTGGGCAAATGAAATAAAGGCTCGAGCTTTGGAGATTTCACACCTTGTTGACAAGAAATTTATTTCCAATATTTGTGTTCAACATGTGGAACATAGAATTAGATGGGCTTTGCCTCCTACCAGATTTTATAAGTTAAATTGTGATAGAGTTGTTTCAGGCAACCAAGTGAGATGTTGTGGTGAGATAGTTTGTGATCATTGTATAGGGCCTAGGCATGGCAATGGAATGGGTTGGGTACGGGTTTTATGATGTCCATCTTTATTCTTGCGATTCAAATTCATTCTCATTGTCGTCCCCGTACTTGTTAGGTGTGTAATTTTTGTTCTATCCCCATCTCTGTCAAGTATTGGATATACTCGTATTCATACCCGCACTTGTAAAAAATTAACTATTTTTTTGCAAAAAAGACACACAATATTTTTAGTTTATCCTTCCATTATAATATAATTGTAATTGGGTTGTTTGTCTATCTCATATTTTAATCAAGAAACTTCTTAATAATTAAACAACAACAAATATTTCACATCATAATAAACAATCACACATAATTAAATATTAAAATTCTTTAAAATATCAAATCAGGGTCTAGGGATGGCAATGGGGCCCCATGGGGGCGGGTGATAGTAAACCCGCCCCCGCCCCGCTAGATGAAAATTGGCCTCGTACCCACCCTATATCCGCGCGGATATCCATGAATTTCTTGAATACCCACAGATATCCGTGGATATCCATGGATATTTATAAATTTTGTAAGAAATTAAAAAAATTATATTATAAATAATTTTAAGTTTATATTTAATGTCATTGAAATATTAAAAAATAGAAAAATTTTAATTTTGAGCTTCTATTTAACGTTAATTTTGTTGAAATAATAATAAACTGCAAGATAATCATTAATTTAAAATACATCAATCTCACAAGTAAGTTAAAGTCTCATCACAAAGTTACAATAATTCAATCTCATAATTTCAAACGAAAGTAAACAACTTAAAATACATCAAAATTTATTGGTTCAATCAAAGCTAGAAAATTAATCAAATTACATCCAACATAATTCTATAACATGCTTAACACATGTTGGTAACTTCATCAACCTCACTTTTATAAGAGAATAAGAAGAGAGAGTGTAATTTTAGGGTTATGTGGTACAAGGATAATTAGGATATTTAAGAAATATTATTAAACGGGTATCCGCGGGTATGAATATCATCATACCCGCCCCGCCCCATTTATAAATGGGTAAAAAGTTATCCGTCCCCATTATATGCAGGTACCCAATTAGTCTATCCATTTATTATCTGTAGCGAATTTTACCCACAGATACCCGCGGGTACAGGTATTTTTGTCATCCCTATTAGGGACAAGTATTAAATCGAGGATGAAGACGGACGGGGCGTGTAAGTATATACTCATCCCCATCCCTAGTTTAATATTTCGAGTTTTATCTGTACCCAGTCAAACCGGGTATTCCCCATCAAAATTGGGACCAATTTGAGTATTATCCACGATTACGAGTTTATTTATCATCCCTAATAAGACCTTTATTATTGCATTTTCATGTAAGCTGGGACCTTGTTCAGTAATCCAATTTGAATTACGAATCATCTATCATGGATTAAAGATCATAAGAGATAAAGGGTTTTCAAGTAATTTTATTGTTGAATTAGATTTTAGTTTAGTAGTCAAGTTGTTAAATAAAGGGTGTAACTAAGAACACTCTTATTACATGTTTGTGAATAAGGTAGTTAGTATGTTGGATTAAGACTATATTATGGAGTGTAAACACATTTTACAATAAGCAAATGAAGTGTTTGATAGGTTTGTTAAATGTGGATCCAACTTTTTGAGAATGTACATATTTTTTATTCTCCTCCTGACCTATTTAGCCTACTGGTTCAATTATTTTAGAACAATTTTTTAAAGTTCAGTATGTTTGACCGAGCTATTTTTGACATAATATTAACTACTAAATAAATAAATTATTAAGATCAACTTAATGATAAAAGGTTAAGAAACTATCACATATTCTAACTTATAATAAGATCACTGTACTTTTAAAAAAGATTAGCACATAAATAAACGCTACAAGAAAATTAATATATAATCATATTTTATAGTGATACAATACTGATCGTTAAAAACTATTTTTATCCACGTAATAAATACAATATATATAGGTATATTGTTAAAAAGTGAATATATATTATAGTGATACAAAAAATATATCATTAAATCTTATTTAAAATCAATATTAAAATTATGTATAACTATACATTTTATATATATATATATATATATATATATATATATATAAAATTACATATATTATATTTATAAAAATATTTTTTATATGTTATTACATATAATAATTCTTGTAGTGAAAAGGTGACTTCTCCAATAATGATGTATGTTCAAGTCATATTAATATGTAAAGCACCCTTTTTAATTTTAATTTTTTACAAATTAGCCCTTGATATTAAAACTTCGACAATGCCCGTTTGTACTTTAAACATTTTGCAATTTGCTATTTTAATTTTTTTTTTCTTAAAATAACTAATACGGAAGAATTCCACCAATGATTTTAATTCTTTAAACATTTTCTATTTGCCTATTTATATTATTGAGACTTTAAAATGGAAATTAAAGTTATTTTTCTAAATTTGAAGTTGAAATTTGTTGAGAAATAAAGGGATTTAAACACATGAGAGTTCTACCGGATCATGAACATTGGTCGAACTAGATTGATTCTAATACAAATCGTCAGGATCATGAAAAAATTAAACACTAAAGGGAAAGTGATAAATAAATCATACAAATAAATTTGACATCTTATCTTAATTTAAAATCTTAAATAAATCATACAAATAAATTTGTGTCATTTTCACTAATATATTGTTCAACATATCAATTTTATTCGATGAATAAGATTTCTCACTCACACTTAACATCAACAAATATGATGAAAAGATTTAACATGTCAGAAGGAATTAAATTAGATGGGTCTTGATGAAGCATGACTAACATAATTTTGGTTTCTACATTTCAGGATTTAAAATGCTAATTAATTTTTTAGAGAATAAAATAATAATAATAATGATATAAATCTTTTAAATAAAACAAGAGTTTCCTTTATATGTATTTTTTTATGATTTTTTTTCTTACATTGTCAACCCATAAAAATCATTAGTATAATTAACTTTTTAAAATAGTTCCTATAAAAATTAAATTTATCATTTATGACAATTTGTGATAAGAAAATTATGTAAAAATACTTGAGTAGAGATAGCAACACATATCCTATATAACATTTTTTTTTATCACACTCATTATTAATTAAAATTTATTTAAAATTATAAAATTATTTGTGATATACACAATAAATTCTAATTAGTAGAAGGTGATTTATTCTATCTATCATTTGTCAAAATAAGCAGCATGGACTATTTAATATTAAAACAAGAATGATTACTTTAATTAATATAATGATATTTTTAATTAATAATAATACGAATGATTTGCATTTGAAATGAAACAGATTTCAATATTTCAATTTCAATCAATAGGTAATTACACAACGACAGGGGATAAAAGAAAACCCTTGTAGCAAGGAACTAACAAAGCTTAATTCCGTCGACCATATACAAACAGATTTGATTCTTATACCTCTTATCCAAATGAAAATGACATTTGGATGTAAAGATGTAAACAGAATGGTATTTTTAGTTTGATATTATTCTAATAATGACCACATCGCCATATGTCACACTTCAAAACTTCTTAAATATGCAATTAAAATTATAATCTATCTATTTATAATTTATAAAACTTATAAAAATTAAGTTATGAAATATGATGTTATCACATCAAATTTCTAAAAGTTATAAATTTTGTTACGTCAACTTTTTTTTTTTTTTTTTTTTTTTTAATTTGGCATGTTCCTTTCAATACATATTTTACTACACAATTTGTTATGTTTTTGTTTTTTTACTCCATTACTAATTTTTTCAACAAAAATTTTGAAATAAATATTTTTTATTGGTTACTAAAATCTTATTAAAATCTTTTCATATCATTCTTTTAATCATATCTTTATCTTCTTCATCCCCTTTCCAAAGGATAGTTCTGCATTTTGTGATCTAGCATTAATTGCCTTCTATTATCATAAGTTGCACACTTTCTCAGTTGATTACGTGAGTAAGACAAATTCAATAATACTTTTTGAGTTCTCAACTTTATCACATTACATTAAGTTAATTTTTGGAAATGAAATTATGAATAAAGATATTTTTTTTTCTCCATCTTTAAGAATTTTCTCCATTATTTATGTCTTATTTTTCATTGTTTTTAAAGCTTTAAAATTACTTTTTAAAACTCTATCTTTAGAATTGTTTAAAATTCAATGACTAAAATAATCTTCATGTAATGAATAACTGCCGCACTATCAACATCGTTGGGAGATAAAAATAAAAATTGTTGTCTCTTCTCTATAAACAACACAACACTTGAATCAACATTATCTTTGTAGTAACAACTGAAACACAAAGGAAGAGATAGAAAGAAAAAGACACACAAAAGTAAGGCTTCAAAGAGAGATTTTGTATCTTTAGAGCTTCGTTTCTTTGGTTGATTTGCTTGATTTATTTCTCCCATATTCTAATTCTTCACATTTTGTTTATTTTTCATTTAAATTTTCTTTCTTTTCGCCAAATCAAAGGTGAGGTTTGCCCACTTTCCTTTAAGATTTGATTTGGTTCCAATGGATGTTATTTGATCAATTCATTTGATCAGTCCTTTTTCTATGCATAAAATTACTCTAAATTAGAATGAAACTAGATTGCTAAAGTGTTGTCCAAACATAAAAATAAAAAATAAAAAATTATTTTGTTCTTTAACTTAATTAATGCAAGATTTAAGTTTTCTTTATGCAAGACTTTCGTAGCAACTTTAAGATTCTGTATTGGCTTAAAGATAATATTAAGTTGTCACCATCAACTTCTCAATTTATGTTTTTCTTCCATTTTAAATTTTTTTCTAATTTAACATGTTATACATTATTAGTTCTTTATCTCTCTCATTATTTATGTGTATTTGTTGGACCTTAACTTCCAAGAGAAAGGATGGATATATAAATGATAATATCAATTCACAATTGTGTTAATTATAATTACTAAAATTTTAAAGTAATTAATACTAATAACCTATACATAAAGTCAAAAAAATGTATAGAAATACATTGCTCTAAAAAGAGCATAGAGAATATTGCATAAAATTATGAGAAAGAATTATAAAATTAAAAATTTAAGTTATAAAAAAATTAAATTATTTACTAAATTAAATTAGAATCAATAATCTCTTAATTATCAATTAATATTAGTAATAAATGATAATTAATTATAATTTAAAATTGTTTGTTAATAATTACAAAATTGTAACAAACATTTCATTATAATTAAAATATCACAACTAAAATTTTAATGATTACTTAATACAATTATATTAAGTATCAATGTTTCAATATATGACATAATTATCTAAATTAATATTTGTAATAAAGTATTCAATATAAACATTAATTATCATCACCATTCTATCATTATACTTCAATTTTAAATAACTCCTTGATCATATAATTAAATTACTAATCAACAACTCGATGCAGACATGAATTAAAAACAATTGTTTTTAATTGTACATTATTATTAGACTTTATTTTACTTTAATTTTTCCAAACCCTTAATTATTTTTTCAAACTATGTGATATGGTGGTGATGGTTAATGGTCACACTAAAATTATACCAAGAATCATAGCACATGAAATATTTTAATAAAATGATTTAACAACTTTTTATTTTCAGAATTTGCATATTATTTTATAAAAAAAATAATTTATTTTATTTATTAAAAAAGTCAAAACACTTCGTGACTTAATATTTTATTTAATAAAAATATTTAAAAATTATTAACGATTATCAGATATATTTAGTCCTCAAATTTTAAGATTTTACGTTAAATTGATGATATGCTTAATCTTTTAAATTTTAAGGTTTTAGGTTCAAGTATTGTGTTTGTAAAGATAATTAATTTTTAATATAATTTAAAAATTTAAGTGTAAAATCGTCTAAATATTAGAATATCCGGTGTTTTCAAGTAATTCAGTGTTATAATATTTTTTTTGAAGTTCAAATGCCATGATTTTTTAAATATTATTTATTATTTTAATTTGATCTATATTTATTTCTTTGACAGATGAATTTGAAGTATATTGAATGATTATTCACTAGTCTTTTAATTCAAGTATATTTTAAAAAATATAAATTTGATTGTTAAAGAGAATGATGATGGTTTTATTTATTTATTAAATAGTAGTATTCTGATAAAATAATTATTTCAATTTTAACTATCTTTGTCTCTTAAATTCTCTCTCACACACACTCATACATACATATATATATATATATATATATATATATATATATATATATATACATATATATATATATATATATAAATACATATATATATATATATATATACATACATATATATATATATATATATATGATTTAAAAAATATTTTACTTTTTAATTTAAATTTTTTTAGAAAACATTAATTTACAATTTGTATAATTTATATAAATTTTAAAAGAATATAAGTTTTCTACGTAGAATTTACAATTTTACAATTATTTATTTTATACTTTTATATGGTATTACATTTTTCTAATTTTTGGGATATCTCTAAATTGTATCATATATAAATATTAATTTAAAAATATTTTATATAATTAATATAATCTTGATAAATAAATATTATTTTCACCTATAAATTCAATAGCTATTCTATAATTATTTAATTTTAATAGTTCACAAAATTTATATCATTTTTTAAAATATTTTTAGTATCTTCAAATTAAATTATATATATTTATTTATATCTGCAAGTCAATATTTAATTATATCTTAATCCTAATTGCGTGCAGTCGTAGAAAGACTTTGCATTTGGTAGGGAGGGGAGAATTTTTTTATTATTATTATAAAAATTACATTGACTATAATAAAAATAAAATTAAAAATGTTAGGAATATTATTTCAATTTTTAACCATTATACTAATCTTAATAATTCAGGAAGTGAGAATATTAATATTGTTACACTACTAGAAAAGTGTTATTTTTTTGCAAATTTTCTTGCAAAAAAATATTTGTAGAAAATTTTTGCCAATTTTCTTGCAAAAAAATATTTGCAGAAAATTTTTTGCGAATTTTCCTACAAAAAAATATTCGCAGAAATTTTTTGCAAATTTTCCTACAAAAAAATAATTTATAGATATTTCTTACAAATTTTGCTACAATTTTAATAATCATGGAAAAAAAAATTTCATGGTAAAAATTTGCAGAAAATATTGTAAGAATTTTATTTTGTTTCTTGCAGATTTTCTTGCAAAAATAAATTTGCAAGTGATGTTTACTAAATTGTAAAAAAATTTTGCAGGTAACTTTTCCTGCGGATTTTCTTGCAAATTTTAATTCGCAGGAAAAATAAAAAATATATTTAAATTAATAAGATTAATATTTTAAAAAATTTTCAAGTCCCACATCGATTGAAAATAAAACAATTAAAGAGTATATAAGTTGGAATAACACTTACCTTACAAGTAGAATTGTATGGTTGAGTGTTAGACTTGTAATCTACAATCTTAGAATTTAAAAGATTATGTATGAGGCATGAAAATAAAAGATTATGAATTCTTAAAATATAGAATTTATAATAATTTTTTTTAATTTTTTCGTAAAAAATATTCCTGCAGAATTTCTTGCGAAAAAATTCGTAGGAAAGTTTCCTGCGAATTTTCCTGCGAATTTTTTTTTGCAGGAAAATTTCTTGCAAATTTTTTTTTGCAGGAAACTTTCCTGCGAATTTTTTTCGCAGGAAATTTCGCAGGAAAATTTCCTGCGAATTTTAAAATTCGCAAAAATATATTATCCACGAAGGTATTACCTGCAAATAAAATTTCGCAGAAAAATTTGCAGGAACAACGTTTCCTGCAAATAATTTGCAGGAAAAATTGCATGTAATAAGAGAAATTCTAGTAGTGTTATATAAGAATAAAAAATTAATTTACAATACATCACACCACTTATATGATTTATTCACAATCAAATAATATAAATAAATTTAATAGTAAATATTTTTAAGTTTAGAAAACATTAATCATTATCATCACCATTATTATTAATATTATCATCATTATTATTGTAAAAATTAACCTAAGGTTATAATCAACTAAAAATACAGAGAAAAAAAATATTTTTACAATTAAGCATTATTTATATAAACTTTTTCATAAATGCATATATAATTTTTCAAACTAAGATTTGATATATTCATATACTGGTTTATCTTTATCGCTGTATAAATATTATTTTGTGCAGACGTAAATGTGATGTGGCAAACATGATTTACAAACATACTTTTTACCTCTGTCACATTGCGCTACCATTATTGCAGACCAACAACGTAAATACGCATCAAGCGCTGGCACGCTATTTTCACGTGGCCTCAAAATGTTGCATTATTCCAACGACTTCTCTTTTCTTGCCTTTTCTCTCCCCAGCTTATACTGTGAACCATTATTTTAAGAGAAACATGCAAGAACTTTTCCATCTTGCAATCCTGTTTTTAACGTTTTTATGACAAAGAATAACACTAGTTTTTACTAGCTGGCTACTCCTATTTTTTCCTCCTAATTTCTATATTTTCTCCTCCCCTCACAATGCATGGTTCATTTATCAAATAGAAAGAAAAAAAAATCTCACATCAAAGCAAGGTACCCACCATTTGTTATCTTTTCCTTACTCATTATGAAAATGTTGCTCGAATAATTAAGTAGTTAAACTCCACCTTTCACATTAAAATCAATATTTGGCCCATTCTCACTCACTAAAGTTAAAAATGAACTGAACAATTAGGGTAGTTGGTCAATTAGATTTTTTGAAAAATTTAAATTCAACAGATCTATTTTATAAAAATAAATTAGTTAATCAAACCATTTTTGTAAAATGGGCCAATTCATTTTTTTAGAAATAAACTTTTTCGAATTTGATCCATACGATGTTATTCGGTTATTCACTTTTTATATTTATACATGAATCAATTTATAAAAAAAAAATTGATTAAAATCAATTCACATTATAAAAATGGATCAGTTAAACAAATTGTTTTTGAAAAAAAAACTACAGTATATTTATATAAAAAAAATAGCATTATCTTTAAACATAGCAAATTAATTAATGTCCATCCTAGCTAGATTAGTATATATATCCATTACCTCACATCATCCAATCTTCCCTTTTTGGTTTCTGTACAGAGTTTCTATGGCATCATCATATTCTTACCTCATGTTCTCTAGTTTATACTTTAGTACATAGAACTAAGAAATGTTGACGGTGTTGGCAGAATGTTGCATGGATGGTCTCTATTAGCAGGTGCTTAGGAATTGTAGGTGACAGCATGCACTAAGGAGCAATCGTAGTCAATATTTTCCGTCTTGGCGACGCTATGGTAAATAGTATTGGTGAGGACAAGGCATTCCCATGTTTTTTTCCTTGCTCTGTAGCGAATTGCTTAACCTTTTTCCAAAGGTTCCAACTCACCTTCTACCCTTTAACTTAAATTGTAATTGAAATGGAAAGGACTAGCTAGAGAGATAAGCCACTTTCTCAAGGGTCAAACTCGTTAACAATAAAATCTCTCCCATATCTGCCACGAGGACCACAAGTTGATGAGGGTAAGTGGTACCACATGCCTCTTGCTTCAGCCATCCAAATGCTAGAGTTAAACACATGTATCACCACTCGGCATATGTACACCTCTCAATTATTGATTATGCATGGTTTTCAATGTGAACCAATTATATATATGCAAAAGAAAATGAATTTTGTGAAATTAGACCCTTGATGCCTCATGACATGTCCTTGGTAAAGGGCCTGTTTGGGAGGAATGGGAAAGAGTGGAGAAAGGGAAGACAAGGGTGGAAGAGGCCCCCCTTATAATTGTTTGGGAATGAGGGAGAACTCACTGCCACCCCCCACCCCCCTAAAACAACGTAATTAGTTACCTTACCTTATTTTAGTAGTACTTGTTCTAATAGTTAAATTATCCAAATGTCCTTAAACTTGGTATAGTTGAATTTCAAATGAGTGTCTCAACAAATAGAGGAAGTCATCATAATTAACTTCTCTTTGTCATTACTTTCACTCAATAAATGCTTAATTAAACTTCAAAATCAATGACATTATGGAATTATAAAATTGTGAGAGTGACTCTTAGAAGAGAATGTCATTCACTCATTCTTTACTGTAAAGTTAGGAGCAAAGTACAAGGTGCAGTTCCTTTGAGGAGTAATATATTCTTTGAACAAGGGGACCACTAAGCAATTACATGATTCTCTATAGGGCTTTCAAATGATGCTACGCATTGCTGTTCTTCAATGCAAAACCTAATCTCATAAATGCATAGTATGTAGGTTGTCACAATCTCACCTTCTTTGTCGTCAAGCTATTGTATGATTTCAGCCGATTCAAGTACTGGCTTTCACTCCCACATGCTTAAATAGAAAGTTTAGCTCAAATGGGAACTAAATTCAATTCAAAGAATTCGCTGTGGGGGCTGCAAGGATTTTCTGATTGTTTAAGCACCTCTATCAGAACTTGGTCATAAACTATATATCATTATATCCGCTATTAACGGCCTTGATAACTCTTCAGCCACATTTAAAGCTACCAAGTCCATTGTTTTTGTCAATGCCATGCCACCTAAAATGCTTCAAGTACAAGGTTTTCAGTTTTACAACCTTTTCTTTTTTTTATTTTAGGCACTAATTGAGTTCCAGGTTTCAAGAATGAATTGGTAATTTCAGCATCAAAAAGACCCTTTTATGTTTTAAATGTTGCAATTCTTCAAAAAGAAATCGGGATTTCCCCCTCTTCCCATAAAATTAGTTCCCCCTTCTGCTAAAATGTTTGTCATAACTTTCATATTAATCGGATTGGTATGGGTTATTGGAGGAACAGTTAGACTTTAAATTAAAGTGAACTGAATTGGCTTTTGTAAGAAATGAGCATTAGTTTGTTCAACTACCTGATAGGAATGTCATGAAATATTTCTCCTAAATGAAAGTAAGCAATAGTGTCATTGGTCCCTCATAGAAGTCAGTGGCACTTTTTTCTACCAAAGCTTAAGAATATTGAAGATCAACAAAAATACTCAAGCTATATTAGGCAACATGTTTCTGCTCTCATCTCACTCCACTTCAGGGTGACTGATGCTTGGTCCCATCCCTTCCTTTTGCTAAAGAGAACCCACAATGGTAATTGATAGATGCTTGTAATTCCTAATTACAGTATAAATCTGCTGTCCATTTTCCTCCTCTTGTTTCTTTGTTACCTTATGCCTTTTGCACTATAAGCCTATAAATTTTAGTTGATGGGTCCAAATTCAACGACCCAAAAAGATGTACAAGATAAATTGAGGGTCCTCTGCCACCACTGCCTAGTTGGATCTACATAACTAGAAAAAATTTAGTACTTCTTTCTCTCACGAATGAAAAGTTCATGCCAAATTCTGTGGTGTGATATTTACCCATGAATATGATGCTTATCTGTAAAGTTTCCCAAGTGGTGCCAAGCTTTAGCAGAAGAAGTTTACTGCAAGTTACATGAATTGAGCACGGGGATCAATGAATTTACCCTAATTATAATTTTAAAAGGCAAATTAAAAAAGAAAAAGTGAGTGGTGCTTGTGCATAATGTTGATTGCTCTTTTGGATTTGGAATGTATAAAGTTTACCTTTTTGCTAAAGTCTCCACTCATTCAAAAAAAACCATTCTCATGTTTCAGCCTCCTTTTTTCACTGTTGGATTGGGGTGGTGTAGGCATGATATGAACCAACTTTTGGTTTTGGCAGTCACATGGAGCTGAATAGAAATTTTGTTACATATATGGTCTCCTACCAATCTTTTTTCACATTCTACAGGGCAATGATGTCCTTAGGAAAAGCACAAGGCAGTTTGGAAGTTGGTCCTTTTTATCTTTTTTATACTTGTAGGAACTTTCACATAGGTGATAAAGATATAATAGTGTATGATAATCTTTATTTTATATACATTGATTTTATAAAACTGAGTTAAATTCATATCTTATTTTTTAAGATGATATTAAAGTTTATTACAATAATTATTAGTTTTTATTAAATTGATCGTGTCATTTATTATCAGATTATCTGTAATTGTTCAATTCTACAAACTTAAGTCAACATATTGTACGTAAATAGGAAGCAAATAAAATCTCCTATGTTAAAACTTCAACCTGGGAGGGGAAAAGAAAATAAACGGAAATAATTAACGAGATCAGTTTCTTGCTGACACAAAGTCATTATGTTTGTATCCCAACCAATCGAGAAAAGAAAAAAAAAATAGTAATGTTTTTCATAGTTCCAATTTTCCATTGCCAAGGGATAGCAAGCATGATGGTTTAATTCAGAGACAAAGTCCCCACCCACAAACACACAAGGGTAGGGCAATCTTATTATGAGCGTTTTAACAGGTAGTTGGATCATGGTACATAATCATGAGGTGCATTAATTCTCTAATACATGGCCATGTAGCGTTGTTGCCCGTCACATTCACATTCACACCCCGTGAAGGATCACAGGAAATCGTAGTAATAGTTTTGGCTCTATTGCCATGTGGCTGCAGCTAGCCCTAAGCTTTCAATGTGCAAGATATTGAAAGATAACCTGTGACATGAAAGTAACATTTATGAGATCGCACTGACTTAAAATTAAAACAAAATCTGAATTTTGGAGAGTCATTCCGAAAATATGCAACTACGCCAATGATTTTATTTCGGACTATGCTCGTCTCCTAGAAGATAACTTACTAGCTTATTTTTACGGAAATTATATGTGGGAGTTACATGTTACTTAATAAATGCGAAAACAATCTGCTAACAAGTTTTCCATATCGCGAGTTTCACATCTCCTACGGTTATAAAATCTTACTTTGATGAGTATATTTATTTTATTAAAAAAATCCCTTGATATTAGAGATAAAAATCCTCTAATAAGTATCCATTAACTCTTAGTTCAACAAATAAAGTTTTAAATTAAAATGATGTTAGGTGATTATGACAAATACATCAGTCGCACAAGTAGTTAATGATAAGTAAATATCATCTATCAAAGGACTTATATAATACATATGACAATAAGTAAAATTAATAATTAATTTAAACAAAAGAATATTTCATTAATTGATGTTGGTTTATAAAAAGAAATAAAAACTATGTAAAAGAAAGATTAAGTTCTTTTTGGTATTTTATCAAATAGTTAGAAGACAGTTTACATTAAAAATGATATGATATGTTAATGATGAGATTAGACTTTATTGAATCTCACTCCCATGCATTCAATCACTCAAATCTTCTTTTACATTTAATGTTAATGTCAATCCACTAGTTTATTCAAACTGTAATTCCTTAGAAGAAAAAGTCTAAATTTCCTTATTAAGCATCAATCCCTTGAATACTTAATAAATAAACTTGTATTAATAAAAAGGAGTTAAGACAATTGATGGGTCAAACTCTATTCCTATATACAAGCTCCATTAAATACTTTGTTTCAATTCAAGATTACAAAAGATATTTTTCAATACTTAATGAATCAAATATCAAGTTATGGTTGATCACTCCAAAACAAACATTAAAAGTAGAAACAAAATACTAACATTAAAATAGAAACACACACACATTTTACTCCATCAAGAATGGACTTAACTTATTTAACTTCTCATTGTCATAAGAGCACAAAAAAGAAAATATGATCAATGATGGAAGATGGAGAGCCAAGTAGATGATTGAAGGTGATGGAAGAAACCCTAACAGCCTCCAAAATAGCCCCAAAACACATCCAAGTTTAGAATGATTGAATAATGCCCTCAATCCTTCAAAAAGAGAAGGAAAAATCGAGCAAAAAGTATCATGTCATAAAAATGGCACCTGACACATGTTGACCCACGTTTAGCGTGAACATTAGGATATGGAATGGGTGTTCTCTGCCAAGACTACGCCAAGTGTGGGTAGAGTAACACTCGATGCCAGAGAGCCTGATGCTCTCTACTAGAATGACGTCGGGCATGATAAGAGTGGTGTCAAGTGTTAGCAATCTTTAAGGAGAGTCTTCAAAAATTCTTTTTTCTTTACTTTCATGTGTTCTCTCTTGATTGACGTGCACCAAATTTACTTCCTAATCAAATGTTAGACAAAAAAAGAGAATTAGTGGTATAATTAGATGATGGTAACCAATATTCAATTAATTGCAAAAAATCATCAAAGGAAGACTAAGTTAGTTTAAAGTTAAAGAGTCGATAATTATAAGTAAAAAAAAAATTAACATTATCAATTGGACATGGTTAAGTTTCGACTAATTACTAAGTGAATAGTGAAGCTTGATATGAAAATCATTAATGTATCATTAGCTCTTTGAACAGTATTCATGGAAGTACCATCTCATATATATCATTTGACTCATAAAAAGAGAGAGAGAATTAATCTTTTTCTTTTTTGTGGCCTAATAAGGAATTAGTCTTTCGCAAAGTGGTGGATTAGAATTCAAATTTTTTTTAGATGGAGATGTCATATTTAGTAGTATAACTATATATATTAATAAATATCATTAACAATGATGAAATTTTAATATATATATATATATATATATATATATATAGTTGGAAAGAAATAAGATCCCTCTACATAAAAAATAAAAAAAAAATCGTTATTGATTACAACTAACGATTCATAATAATTAGTTAATTTATTTCGTAATTGATCATTTATTAAGAGTGGTAATTAAGTTTAATATATTATTTCATCTCTAATTTGTTTTTTAGATTTTTAATTAGATTCTTGAATTGAAAAAAATTGTAATTAGGTCTTTATTTTTTTAATATATTTTTGTAATTTAGTCCATGGAATTAAAAATTCACTTAATAATTAATGAAACTTTACAAAATATTATTTATGCTATCATGTTTAGCTAATCACATTAAATTATTATTTCATATCATCTTCTATATGTGCATTAGGTTTTAATTTCTATTAGTTAAAATTCCTTTATAGTCTCCTTAATCATAAGAATTATAGAATAGTAGGAAACTTTTACGAGTAAGAATTAAAATACAATATATGGATGATGACATGAAATAAGAATTTAATGTAGTTGTTCAAAGTATGATGTTATAAAGAATATTGGTTTAAATATATTTTTAGTTTCTCAAATTTTAATTTGATCGTTTTAGTTTTTGTAATTTATAAAAGAATCTTATTTTAGTCCTAATATTCAAATTTTGTTAACAAATATGATAAAAATTGTCGCATAAAATTCATCTACTAATATTCCTATTAGTAAAAATAACATATTAAACTTAATTAATATTAGATAATTATCTTAATCTATCACTTTCAAATATGTTATTAGTGATTTGATGAACTAAAATAAATTTTTAAAAATTATAAGGATTAAAAATAATAATTTTAAATTTGAATGACTAAAATTAAATTTATCTTAAATTTGAAAGAGTAAAAATATATTAAAGTCAAAAATATTTTATAAATTTTACAGATTATAAACGATTTTTCAACTCTAGAAATTAAATTACAAAAATATCAAAAATAAAGGACTTAATTATAATTTTTTTAGTTTAGAAACCTGGTTGAGAACTCTTAAAAAGCTTAACAATCAAATGATACTAAACCTAGTTAAAAAAGATAGAATATATATAAACTCCAATAATCAACCAAATAGTTATATTTTTAAACATTATGAAAGAATAATAACTACGTTTTTGTGAGGTCTAAGTGCCTGCATATATATATAAAAGAACTTTAGTTATGACGATGTTAATTGCAACATCAACATCGTTACATCAACTTATAGCTATCTTTACTTTGATGACAGTGTTAGATCGAGGAAAACTGAATTCATGTTTGACAAGAAACTTAAAACATTTTCAAACGACAGAAAATAATTGGAAACTTGATTTGTTGAGCCAGAGTTTGAAGAAGTACGAATACAAAGCATTAAGAGTAGTTTTCCACGTTCAGCAACCTTGGATATGCCCCATCTTGAGTTGCAGACCTTAAAAAATGTTACGTACGAAGACTAGAAAGTCACCACTCGTGTCAAAATAGAAGCAGAAACACTGTAGTTGAAGTGAAGCTTATGTGTCAATTACGTGCAAAGCTTTCTCAAAATAATAAGGTGGAGTTGGACTCTATGCTTCATATGCTTCCCCACTAATTGGCAAATTCATGTTATCAGATTCTTCATTATGCTAAAGTTGGCCAACTATATAGTATATAGTGTTGTGTGCTATATTATATAGATATTAGTATCATTATTATTATTTTTTATTTTTGAGCCCTTTGCCTTACGGCACACGGTCTGTGCTGAAACAAGAAAAAGGTAAAGGTAGCAGATTTGCTTGCACATTTCAAACTGTCCAAATGAGGAAACGCTGCTTCCACACACACACAGTGGCAAATTTTGCTATCCCGTCATCAATAGCTAAGCATGCCTGCAATTTTGTTTGACTACTTTAAGTTTAGACTTCAAGTTTTTAACCCATTTTAGCAACCAATTAGTATTTTCATTTCAATCTCTGCACCCTAAAGAAACCTCTTACATATGCTTCATAGGGCAATTCTATATGTGGTCTTCTTCCATAAGGGGAAAATTAACATGAATCCTACAAATGTTACTTTAAATGTGGCATATTAAGTGATGCCAACGGTAACAAAATCTATCATTTAATTAATACGTAGAGCAAGTGTATCATAGGAAAATTAGTTGCATAATTGATAAATATCTTTGATCATATGTTCAAAAATCCTTGTTTTAATTGTGTATGTAAAGACATTTCATTTGTTGAGATATAAGATATATATTTTCATTAAATAAAATCAACTTAACTATTAAATTAATAAAATTTAATATTTACAATAAACTTATCAATAGGATAACAAATATCTTAAAAGTCATGTGATCTTAGTCATATTTTTTTATATTTTTTCATTATTAAAGAATATTTTCTATCAAATTCAGATACTATATATCTTACTCAGGTGTTTGACAAATATTAAGTAGGTGTGTCAATGTCACATTTTTATATATTTTTTTTATTATCAAAAAGTATTCTTTGTTGAACGCGAAGACAATCTTCCTCAGGGATTTGAAAAATATCAAATACGTATGTTACCTCCTAACTTAAGTTTTCTACATTTGTAAGAGTTAGGATTCAATCTCTAACTACTTAGTTGAGTAACATAAGTCTCTTATTACTGACGACAATTCAAGTTGGTACATTTTTATATATTGTGGTTTACTTTATAAATTTATAAGATTTTTTTAGATAAACTTTTTCATAAATATTTTAGATGAGAAAATAATATGAAAAAAAGGTGAAATGAGTTTTTTTTTTATAACTTAAAAATTAGTTTATACATAAGTTAAAAATATACTTTGAAAAAATTAATATGAAAGTGTTTATACAAATTAGTTTATGCATGCATAAGTTAATTTTAACTTAAAAAAATTATTTTATTTTTCTTGTTTTTTTTATATAAAGATACATGAAAAGAATTATCAAAACATACTTGTAACCTCCGTCCTTTCCTTTTTCATTTTTGGGTGCGTACAAATTAAAGTTTGAAAAAATAGGACAAAACAAACTTATAAGTTATAATGGGGCACATATGAAAATAAATAATCACATGACTATTATCACAAAAATAACAATCTTTTTTTGTTACAAAAAATAACAATATATTATATGAACTCACGTTGAGGTGCAAATATCTTAATTTTTTTAAGGTTATGCCAATTTATATTTTTACGTCTGTGTTAATATGGGAAAATATTGTTTTGGGACATGGAAAAATCTAGTGCATCAGGTAATATAGGTAATATATGTGGATATATTAACGAATCATATGGATCCAATAAAATTAAAATAATCATTTGACTGAAATTTGCTTTTAACAAGTTCGAAATATTATTTATGTCGAATAGTATTTGACTTTCTATTTTAATTATGTTTTCTTTTATTGGTGTGTATGACACATTAATTTAATTTTATGAATGATTAGTGTAACACATCAATGATTCATCTATTATTTTTTAAAATTTATTGGATAACAATATGAGATATTTATTAGATTCAGATATTAAACTATTATTTTGACATAAAAAAAAGTTTTATTAATTTTAAAAGACTATAAAAAAAATATAATAATTTATAAAGAAAAGAAAGAGAAATAAAATATTTAAAAAAATAAAAATTATTTAGTTTTCAAAATTTATTTTTATAGATAAATTGAATATCACCAATAAAAAAATTATTAATAAATAGATTGAATTATTTTTTTTCTTAAATGAATTATATGGATTGAATTGTTTTTTTCTAGAACCTCGGACAAGAAGAGAGAGATTATAATAATTACTAGTCGTGCCCATAACTGAATGCATTACGAATATATTTCATGATGGAAGACGTACCATCTTATGTATGGTGTAAAAATTAATATAAATGTTTATCTAATAAAGGTAATGTTAAATATCGTAAGAGGTAATGCAGCTCGACAGATAGATTATGGATGGACAATTGGACGTGCAATTGATTATTCAGGAATCAAGTAAAAAAAGAACACAAAATCTCAAACCATATAAAATAAATATAAGCATATAAGTACATATGGAACATAACCATATAAGCATTTGAAAAAGAAATCTTATATTATAGTATTTGTTCAATATGAAATCAATTATTTGATTTGTACTCCAACTGTATTTAATTTCTCCCATAGTGATAAGGGGATCTATAACTCCGAAGAGGGCTACTTAAACATATTATTGCTCTTGTCTCTTATGATTCATAGGAAAGAATCACCGCTACATCTTTAGTTATATATATTTTTTAATATTTATCTACTTATATTTATTAAAATATTATTATAAACTAAGTTAATAAGTTATTATAACATTTTTTTTTCATAAAATATTATTATAGATAAAAAAATAATTTTTTATCTCAATATTAATTTTTTTTAATTATTTCTCAAAATTAACTCTCATATTAAGTAAAATAATAACATATAAAAATGTATTTCTCCGATCTTGAATTATTTATCAAAATTTAAGTCTTCATCAAGTAAAATAAGGACAAATTAATAATTTATATAACTATAGAGTGAAGATTAAGATATGATTTTTGATATCTTCAACCCTAAAAGAATTAGACAAGAGTCATATATAAACTATAGGTGATAATATAATTTATATTAATAATAATTATCATTTTATAAAATTTACAAAAATTTAACAATGTTATTAAAATTAGTAAAGTTGAGGCACTTCATACCTCTATTTATTTTTTGTAAATAAAATAAAATTTCATAGCTATTGTGTATCAACAATGTGAAAGAAGATGAAAATCTTACAATGAGATGAAAAGCAAAAGATGAGAAGAGAGAGAGAAAAAAAAACAATTATATATGAATAATGAGAAGTTTTCATTTGCAATAAAAGTGTAACTACTATGATTACTTAAAGAGATTAAAAGACTAAAACATAAAAACAAAAGTTTAGATAAAATAAATGATTTGATTTTTATAAAAGTTTTGAAGGACAAAACAGTCCCATTAAAAATTGGAGACAAAGAGGGGGTTAAGGGGGAAGATATCCCCTTTATCTATCATTATAGATTATAGATATTGTAAAATACCACTTTATAACTTTTAAAAATATTATCATTAATATGTAAAATGTTAAAAATCTTTAGTAACATAGACTTTATTTTATATTTGATAAAATGTCACAAATATATATTAGCAACATTTACTCATAATTTAGTAATATTTTTTCTAATATTACTAAAAATACATAAATAGGTATAGTAAATTTTAGGTACTTGATTTGTCTATTTTAGTTATGATGAAGGAATTTCGGTTGAGTATTTTGTTGCAACTAATTAATCAAATGAAAATCACATGCCCATTATTATTTATATAGTGTATTACTACTTTTTTATATTATCAAGGAGTATTATTTGTCAAATACAGAAATAATCTCTTTCAAAAGTTTAACAAACAAATACTAAATAGATGAATGTCTCTTCCCAACTTAAATTTTTTGTATTTACAAAAATCAGGATTAAGCGTGTGAATTTAGTGACACCAACCCAAATTGGTTAGTGTACTACTATATGATTTCTTGTCGGAAATCTAAACCGAAAATTAATGATTATATTAGGAGTGCTTCTTCTTAACAACATATACATTGGATTCTTTTCAGCAGAAAATTAACTTACCCATCATATTGATAACTTTATAATTCTCATTTCGTTGTCATCATCACGATGCTTATGCGGTTCAAAATAGTACTTATTTGAATTTGTCTATCGGGACAAGGCATATATATGTAGGATTGTAGGACGGATATTAGTATGATTATTTTTCATTTATAATAAATTTCTTTCTTTTTTTCTCTGATGTTTTATTTTATTTTAGATAATAATGCTTTGATTTTATGGTGATAAATAAGGTTAGTTGACAATAATACATAAATTTATATTGTTTTGAAGGAATATTTCTTATGACTGCATCCAAACATGAAGCTATTATATAAATAAATTTAGGTTAAGATAGATAAAATCACAACGAATATCAATATTTTTTTTTATTTTAGGATTTGTTTGGATAAGTTTCTTGAAAAGCATTTTTGAGAGAGAAAAATAGGAAGGAAAAATAAAATAAACTTCTTTATTAGCTAAAATTAGTTTATGCATAAGTTTTGTAGAAGCTATCTCCTATTAACTTCTCTAAAATTTTATTTTTAATTTATGCATAAGTTAGTTTTAGCTTATGAAAAAAATTAATTTCAATTTCCTTCCTATTTTTTTTCTTCTTAAAAGTGTTTGTATAAAAAAATTATTTAAACAAACCTATAATTGATTTTAACCTCTACTTTTATATGACACTCATTAACCACTAATATGTTTGATAGAAGGTCAAATAAGTATCTCACGTGACACTCACGGCAGTGACAAATTTAGAACCTTGGATTAATAGATGCAATTTATTTTAAAATAAAAATTGATAATAATTATTATCATGAAAATGAATGAAATGTAAAGCAGATGGAAAACCTAATTAAATAATGCAAAGTACTTAGAGAGCCTAAAAGGAAACGAAAAAAATGGTGGATGAAAGTCAAAATTTAACAGCGGGGTAACAAATTGAAGTCTGTCGATTCAAATACACAAAAATAGCCAACAAATACAAAATTTCTAAATGTATATTTATAATTATTTTTGAAAGTGAAAAGGTGCAATTATACACCCTCTTTTCAACGCACATCCACCACTACTAATCAATGTTTATGGTACAATATCAATATATAATATTAAAATATATAATATTAAAATATATAATCTCAAATTAAATATTTAATATTAAAAATAATAATTTTAAATTTTAGAGTAAATTTTTTTTGCAACGTCTCCCAAAACTTGTGTTTGGATATGATCCCCGCCCCTCAAAAAGGACTTTGAGTCAGGAGGCCCATGAACCACGCTCTCATTTAAAAAACGAATACTTTTTATCAATTACTTTTAAAATTGAAACACCCCAAAAATTACTCTTAAAAGAATGAGGTTATTTTCTTGTGTTTGGACATGTAGACCATCCTTCATATGCTGGTGCTTGTTTATCTGGCCTTGAGTGCCACTTTTTTTTTTTTTTTTTTTTTCCATAATCACTATTTATTAACCATCTTAATTATATTGCTTAATACTAATTTATATACATTAGCCGGAGTTCAAATTTCGATTTAATAGTTTAAGTTCTTCGGGTAAAATTCTATTGCGAAGTCATATATTGCATGATATTTATTTATCCAAAAAATAATGTCCTGCTACATAATACATAATAATGTACATGAGAAGGAGCAATTTCCAACAACGTGCTAGTGTTACATACAATTCTATGGCCAGACATAATGTAATCGGAAATAAATCACCGTGAAGTATAAAGAATCTTGAAAGACGTAAACACACACACACGTGAAAGCTGGAACTCAAGTCAAATTTGGTTGCTACCTTTATCTTGACGCCAATATTAAAGTTGCAGGAAAAGAGCAATGTCTTCCTTCATATTCGGCTGGATGTGGAGCGAGATGAACCGCCCCGACTACTTGCATTTGAATGATCTCTCTTCAATAAGGCTTCAAGATTTTGGAAGCATCTCATTGGCCTAACCTGCACGTTACAAAACAGCAAGGACAAAAATTGTCAATGTTTCTCACTTTTGTTTCCCTAGAATACAATTCTTGAGCTGAAATTTTCCAAAAGATCATACAATTTTGCTCATCAACCCTATTATATTAGCCACATGTAATTCTACTCTTTCATAGAGATTAAGCATTCATTCCAGTCAACACAGTTTTGAACAAGCATATCTGATGCAGGAAAAGGGGCAATGTAAGAGAGATGATAACCTTCCAACGTCTTTTTTGACCAATTGCGTTGTAGATGGACTCTAGCCTTGTTATTATTTGCCTAAATGTTGGCCTCTTAGCTGGATTCTCATTCCAGCACTCTTCGATCAATCTATAAGGTTATATCATTAGAGAGATCAGCAAAATGTAAAACTTGTAACTAATCATTATCAAATGAAAAAAAGCAAAAGTTGGCAACGACAATGTGTTAAATCAGAAGTATAGTTTTGTAATTTCACACTAAGCAAGAGGGTGGACAAAATATGCCACAAAATAAACAAAATAGCACACACTAGTCATGTATGCTATAACCTAATAACCACATTCGCTTAACTAAAGTTGGCATGACTTGTGTTGTGCAGCTAAATAGCAAACACGTTTGACAAATCATTGCAGTTAACTTATAACGTATTTTTACCAGTTTATGAACTTGTTTGACCCTTGGCAAATGAATTCAATTCACTAGCTTATAGCATTTTTCCATGGGTTACTTAAAGTATCATTTGAAAGAAAGGTCTTGGGAAGATTTGAAGCGGTTGGTTTAGGGATTTTCCCACAAGAGCAGATCTAAATGGACATGTTGGTGAGGCAAGGCAGTTTATAGAAGCTTACGAAGATTTTGATTTTCGAGAGCTAAATGAAGGACAATCTTTTACTGATTTCTCTATTGAATATGATTTTAATTTTATGAACAGTTGTTTTAAGAAGTATGAGGAACAGAACATCATTTAGCTTACTAAGACATTTAATAAGATTTTGAGATCTAAGAAACAAGGGAGATATTCAATAGAGTACAAAGGGATAAAATTTATAAGGCACACTATGAAATTATGGGAAAAGGTGATTGAGTATAGATTAAGAGTCTGTTTAGATACACAATAGAAGCATTTTTCATATTTTCTCTACTGAAAATAAAAACTAATTTTTAGTAGAAAAACTCTCAAAAACGCTTCTAAGTTTGTATTAAAGCAGACTCTAAGCATAAAAATGTTGGACATAAAATATCACCTAAGAAACTTGGAAGACTTACTCTCGAATTCCATGGGAATAACGCTTGGCTGGAGCTCGGAAAGGTGGTCGCTCTTTTGCAGCATATACCTTAGGAACTTCATCTTCTTGCTTGGCAGAAAAAGGAGGGCAACCTTCAATCATCTAAAAGATAGCACATAAGAAACATCAATAACGAGTACTGCAAGTTAGGATCTTAACATTCATACAAAAGCAACAATTATTCCATAAAACCAATAAATATTGTTAGAAACATGATAGCAGAAAAGCATGTTACTATTATATATTTGGAATTATTGGGTTTTGATAGGAAAGAAAAGAAGTAAATCATCAATTAAAATTACATTGAAATTCTCCATTGTTGATTTTCAAGGAAAAACAATGTAGTTACCTCTTGTAGAATTAGTGCAAATGAAAATACATCCACTTTTGTGTCATATTCCTCTTGTTTAAAAACTTCAGGAGCCACATAGCGGCCTATCAACAAAAATAAAAAAAATTTCCCAGTTTCAGAAAATTAAACCATGAATCAGCGTGTTAAAGTAAAGCACATAAAAAATGTCACAATAATGACAATATTTTCTTATGCCCTATGAATAAAAAAAATACAGCATTTCAGAAATTTAGATATTTCAAGCGGGCATTAATGACAGATCTGAAGGAAAGAAGCACCCACAAGAAGTATCTTGGCAAGTAAGAGGTCTATCTTCTTTAACTGCCAGCAACTTGCTGACCCCAAAGTCTGCAACTTTTAGGTGTCCAGAATCATCCCGCAATATATTACTGTTAGCTTACTCATAAGCAACATTGATAAAAAGTGTAGATTGTATCAGACTATTAAACCAAACACATGGACTGCACATAAAAATGTTAGAGGATAAAAAACAATAATTGAACAAAAAACTTACGAAGGCTCAAGATCGCGGTGAATAATTGGTGATGGCTTATTTTCGTGTAAATAACCCACTCCCCTGCATAATTTCAAAAGACAAACATAAAAGGAGCAGAGACATCATTATCCATTAATCAGAACCCAATAAATGTCTCATCTAAACATAATTTACATTAAATGAATCTTGAGAAAGTATGTCTTCAACAGGTCAAAGAAATTTCTCCAGCAAGAATGAATCCATGCAATGTTAAAGTCATGAAACTCCTTAAACAAAATTCCATGCATGACATCCAACGACTGAAAACTCAGATAGGAAAACTGTTGAAGAGTTAAGTACGCGTAAGATATCTTTTAAAATTATATTGAATACCTTATCATCAAATTAATAACTTATTTTGTCTGTGTGGGTCATATTTAACAACCACTTCCCAGTTCCAGGACCAAACCTAAGTTAAACCCACATTCAATCAAGAATGCACCCACCTCAATATTAACACTGGAACTTTCCTTCATCTAATTATGATACCTTATCCTGTTCTATGATCTTCAAATGCCAATAGAAAAATGTCACTCCTTCACATGATACATAAATAGGCAAGATCATGACAGAAGAATCAAGGGTAATCATTACACAACAATCATGCTACATGCAACCAAGTGGGGGTGTCTCGCTGTGCCATAAAAGATTGGAGAAGTTCTCCGCAACTGCCAATCTTCCTCTTTTATCAAGGCTTTGAGAGCAGCTATGTAAAGTGTGGCAAATAAAAGTGAACATGGTGTTCTAAAATTTTAAATGGGTGATTAATAGAAAAATACGTAACTAACAACCCCTCATCCACTATAATGCATATAAAAAGAAAAATTTATTGGCTCACTTATATTCCAACCCTGTTCTGTTTCTTTATAATTCGAACATTCATGCTACGAGTATATCTCATAATTCAAAATTAGATACTTCTACCAAATGTCAGTTTTCATGCAAACATATAAGAGAGTGAAATCGGGAGATAACTTTTGGGAGTATAAAATATTGATAAAAATTGTAATATGGAAGTGTACTACCCACGAGTGCCGAGGCCCAGCTCGGCCCAAATCGCACTAACGACAGTCCTAAGCACGAGCCCACAGTGCTCGACGCACTTAATGGGCCACAGTCAATCTTGGGCTGAAGTCAACCTCGCTATCACCCAAAGGGAAAAACCCTAAAATGACCAAGGTACATCTGCTATATACATGAGACATCTACACTATCAAGGACTAACTTTAGCATCAGAGTCTTTTTTGCAAGTACCATTCCCATCTCGGCACGACCGACGTACCAAGCAGAAGAGGTTCACCAATCTCATTGGAGAGGTCGTCCCTAGACCGATCTCAAGTGAGAACATGGTGTTCTAAAATTTTAAATGGGTGATTAATAGAAAAATACGTAACTAACAACCCCTCATCCACTATAATGCATATAAAAAGAAAAATTTATTGGCTCACTTATATTCCAACCCTGTTCTGTTTCTTTATAATTCTAACATTCATGCTGAGTATATCTCATAATTCAAAATTAGATAATTCCACTAAATGTCAGTTTTCAAGCAAACATATAAGAGAGTGAAATCGGGAGATAACTTTTGGGAGTATAAAATATTGATAAAAATTGTAATATGGAAGTATCCTAAAGTTTTTGTGCTCTTTTCTCTACATATGGATGGCAAAATAGATCTAAACCCTACAGACATGGATAAATATCCATTTATATGGGGATGGGTATGGACAGGTATAGACTCGCAAAATTTAGTGGGAACAAGTGCAGGTACGAATATTATGGTACCCAACCCACTCGGCCCCATAGTTATATATATATATATATATATATATATATATATATATATATATATATATATATATATAATTACTTAATAATAATTTATTTATTTGTTTATTTAAATTATATTATGATATTATAACTAAAACTCTATCTAGTCTTTTTTTTTCTTCTTGCAATCTTGCGTCTTCGTATTTGTTTATTGAAATTTATAATATATAATTTAATCTAACTAATTTTTGTATAATTTTTTTCACAAGTCTTGGAGAATATTATTAACACATAATCATGATGTTGGAAGTTATCACAATTTTTATTATATTGATTTTTTTTTAAGTTTATTTACAAGAATTAAATGTTTTGTAATCTTTATTTATAAGAATTGTCATCTTAGATTTTTGTAATATTAAAGACGTGACAAATTAATATTATATTTATGTGTGTAAAATGTTATCTTTTTATTGATTTATTTACTTTATATATAAGTAAAATGCAGATTGCAAGTATAGGTACATAGGTACCCAATGGATATGAGAATAGGGATTAAAATTGCTACTTGGGTGGGTATGGGATTGAATACGGGTATTGTTTTTAAATGCAGATATGAGGACAGGTATTATAAAACCCTACTTAAACCCTACCCATTGTCATCCCTGTCTGTACATAACTAATAACAACAACTTACAAGTACCAATCAAAATAAAATTGCCAAAAATTCAAAATAACCCCCTTGCTAGACGGAGGGAGAAAGCTGATTCTGAGACTCAATGTTGCAAACAGAAGAAACGAAATAAAATCAAGATATGAATGTCAAATACCTAGCAATATCAAGTGCAAATCTCACAGCTGTTGATGGTTTCAAAGCTCCTTTTCTTTGCATGAAATCACGGAGATCTCCCTGCACAACATGGGGATAAGATCAAGAAAGAAACATTTTCTATCACATTACTGTTAAACTTCAAACAAACATCCCAACAAAGCCCAATAAAGCATGCTCCATGCAATTGTAAAACAAAAAACCTTGGGAAGATATTCTGTCACAATCATCATTGGACTACTCTGGGTCACAGCACCCAGAAATTGGACGACATTTGGATGCCGGATCTTCTGGAACAGAGCAAGCTCATCTCTGAAAGCCTTCCTGTAAAAAGTCAAGTATATTAATTATCATCAAAGCATATAACAAAATGTAACAATCTATGCACAAGGTTTACGATACGAGCAACTCACACTTTCTCCTCATCACTAAGTACATCCTCCCCAAGCTTTTTTACTGCAACCTCTGTTCCACGCCACAATGCACTACAGAAAGTCCCCTGCAAATCAAGGCAAGATAGTAAGATTCAAGAATCATTTTGAAGTGATGAAATTGCGGATGATTCATGAACTTAAGTAATTATGAACAAACAAACATATAACATTTAACTGAATCTGCTAACTAGTCAATACTAGACTCTAGATACTCGATAGTAGCCAAATTCCTTATGAAACAGAAATTAGCTAATTTCACAACAATTGTGTTCCCAAGACATGGCAACAGACAAATTTATCATAAAAATTTGTTACTTTGCAGCACAACCACAGCTTATAGCTGTTAATAAAACATACTAAAATCATTAATTAGATTTAGAACTTATAATAAATGAAAAGGGGGAAAAGGAGAAATCAAAATAATTTAGAAGTTTGTGTTAAAAAATCTAATAGTGGACAATAAAAGAGGTATAGTTAAAGAAAATCTTATTAAATCCTCAAGTTTTATGAAATAAAATAACCTGAAGACAGAACAAATTGGTTGTTATAATAATAACGATAATAATAATAATTATTATTATTATAACAATAATAATAATAAATCATTACAAACTTTTTACCTTCGATATCTCCACACTATTAGTAAAATCAAGCTCTTTAGGATTGATTTCATACTCTGGGACTTCACGTGCATGATTAACATGCATAGGGGCCATCTGAAACAGTATAATCCCAACATAGATTGGCAACCATTAGCAGAATTCAAAAGCTAAAACTGATATGAAAAGACAAATAAATACAACTAGATAAGTTACAATCTTAAATTCACACATACCAGAGGCTTTGCTCCATGCTTCTCCAATAGTTTGATCACGTCATTTTTTTTATAAAAAATAGCATCAGCAAGTGGCTGTTGAGGAGATACAAGATTAATAATCAGTCTAGATATTAATATCTAATAGTAGTATTTTATTTTCAAAGGTAGCCCGTACAGAAGACCATGGAACAGTCACTATGGAATACAAAGAAGAGGAAAATGAGGAGTTTGAAGACAAGACTACAGAAAGATTTAAGCAGAAACTGCTTATCACTTCATTAGGAATTAAACTAAGGATAAGGACAATTACAATTAATAGTCCAACACTTCAAGCAAAAAGAAACCTAGTACAATTTACACCACAAGATCAATCACATTTTCAATGTTTTACTTCACTTATATTCTCTTGACATTTACTCACGTCATACAGTTTTTATTAACTAGGCAAGCGCGAAGACAACATCCAATAGAAGTATTGGCTTTCGAAATTCAGATATGAAAACACCCTGCCAAATAAACGTTAGTGTAACCAAATGTAAGATCAAGGTCCTTTTGATAAGAGGAGAAGCTAACTTAAGGCCTATTTGGATAATCTTCTCCAAAAACATTTCTAGGAGAGAAAAAAAATAGGAAGATAAAATGAAATAAATTTTTCCAAAAAGCTATAACTAGCTTATGCATAAACTAATTTCTAGAAGTTTTATTCTATTTGCTTCACCCAAATCTTATTTTTAACTTATATATAAAACTGATTTTAACTTATGGTGAAGTTTATTTCAATTTTACTTCCTTTTTTTTTCTTCCTTGGAAGTGATTATGGAGAAGTTTACTCAAGCATACCCTTAAACTTGTTCCAAGAAAAGAAACTCAAGCCTAGACTATTAGTCAACCGCCCCGTGCAAAGGGCAACACAATTATGTCCACAAAATGTCTCTAACTTAATCTACAACACATCCTATCATTTATTCGAGCATTACAATTCACAGAATAAATCCACACAAAAGGATCAAGCATTTGACTAGTCAAATAATAGTAAATCAAGATACAACGACCCTGAAGGCTGAAGCCAAACCTTAGACCTTCCCTAAACAAAATCTATGGCAATGTTATTGGCTTTTGTCACACACGAAACCGGAATTAACAACACAACCAAACCATGCCAATAGCCAAACATCAAATCACAAATTCACAATCACTTACGGTACTAAACCAAATCAAAAATTAAAAAAAGTGTAGTTATTACCGTGCTTCCCCATCGATCCTTGGCGTCAACTTCGGCACCTTTCTGGAGCAAAAACTCAACGACCTCAGTGAATCCCTCACACGCGGCAACATGAAGAGCAGTGCGATAATCAATATCCCTGAAATTGACATTAACACCAGACTCCAACACCTCGCGAATACCATCCACATCGCCTTCGAACGCCGAATACATCAACCTCACGCTCTGGTCAACGGCGTCTCCCTCATTCTGATGCTCCGCTTCCTCGTTGCGGCGTTCCGGTGCCAGCGACGACTGCTTCCCCAGCGTAAACCTCGCGGGGTTTTTCGACTCCATGCCGAGATCCAGAGAGAGAAAGATGCGTGATTTCAAAGACCGATTGGGCAGCGGAAAATTCAACTCGAGAGGAAGAAAATAATTGGGTGAACGTGAAGTAGAAGCTTGTGTTGCTTTGGTTTGAAAGTTTTTCCTAGTCCGACCAAGCAAGCCACTTGTGATCTACCATGTTTAGCTTTTGTTTAAGCGCAGTCCAACGTGGAAATGTTTGAATTTCGTTGGATGCGGTTTGTCAGACGCGTTCGGCTCAGCGCGTGACGCGTTTGAGGTAATGCCAGCGCAGGCTGACACAACTACAAGCCGCAACGCGCCAACGCCGCGCTCGGTAAGAATATCTTACTAACGTGCGCCTCGAGGCTGCAGTTGCATTTCCCATTTGCCGACGTTGTTGTCTGTAGATTTAAGAAGATCTCCACCGTTGATTTTGTGAAAACGTGAAGTGGAATGGACGGTCTTTGATATATATATTCTTTACACCGCCATTTGCGTTGAAAATGATATTACCAAAAGAGAAAAGAAGGGAGTTGATTTGATTGGATCATTTCTTTTCATGGATAATTTTTTCTGGATAACGACTGGTTATTATATTATATCGACTTAGCAACCTATTATAAGCATTTTATTGAATGATTAATATATATTTAATTAAAAATCAGTGTATTTTAAACATGAATTCAAAGATTTATACGAGAAATAGAATCTAATCAATTAGTACTGGATCTTGGTTTAATCAATGAGTTTCAATTTAAATCTTTAATATAAAATTGCATTAAATATTTAAAAAGAATTTTTTCGCACATAATAGTCCCATATATATTATGTAATTGTATTCAGTATTTATAGTTGTATAATGTATCATGAAGTAATAAGATAAGATAAATTTTTCTCTCTCTTCGTTTTATATACACCATGTTATATATTAAATTATGTAAAATAATAATAATATAAATATAAAATAAATAAAATATATAATATTACATATCTTTTTATAAAAATATATAGTAATATATTATATCTATAATATATATATATATATAAAGATAATAGTCTAATTTGATGTATATATTTTTTTAGATAATTTTATTTTTAAATTTTAAATAATAAAAATAATATTAAAAATTAATCATTCTTATTAATATGAGACTAAAATTCAAGACTTTAATATTTCAAAACCAAACATAACATTAATCAATCTAACAAATATTAATAATCTTAAAATATTTTATTAAATAAAATATAAAGATATGAAATATCTTAACTCCATTAATAATATTAATGTATATTGTAATAATATATGATATTATATTATATAATAATGTGTATATATATTATTAATTTATATAATATATATAATAAAATTTACATTGAGCATTTAATCTTATATTATTATTATTATTATTATTATTATTATTATTATTATTATAATGACATATAAATTTAAAGTGTATTATTGATTAAAATATTATTTAAGAATCTTAAAATATTTCTTTCCCTTCAAAAAAAAATTATAATTTAAAATTATTGTATAATTTTTTATAATTTTAAGAAAAGTAACTTCATAAATTAAAATATTTTGATAATACGGTTAAATTATATCTTTTTTAATTTTAAAAATTAAGAGAAAAAATAAATTTATTTATTAAAAGTTAGATTTTACTCTTCTAAAATGAGGAGTGTACTTTAGAGAATAAATTATATTTATTTATTATTAATGATTAAAATTTGTGATAAAATTAAATTTTTATAAAATAAAATCTAAAATTAATTATAATATCAGTAATTAAATTTTCAATCAATGGTTATTATTACACTTTATTTTCTAAAGTGCAATTTCCTTACTTTACAAGAGTTAGATCCTAAAAAGTTATATCTAATTTTAATAATTTAATTCAAATTACATTTAATATTTTATAATGATTATTCTTTAGTGATATTATATATTTTAATATAATAGAAAAGTGATAATATAAAATATTCAAAGATGATAGTTTAATTAATTTTATATTTTAATATATGAAAAAAAAATAGTATAATATTTATATCTTTCGAGAGATAACTAACATCGTAATTTTTGTTAACAATGTTAAAATAAATGCAATAAATTGTATATTTTAATATAATAGAGAAATACAATGTAATATTTTTAACTTTCAAGAGAGAGTGTGATATAATTTACTCTTAAGAAAATTAAAATTTAAAACTAAAGACACAATCAATTTTTATATATTAAACATGAATAACTATTTTACCCAAGAGTATTTTTAGAATTTTTTCAATGAAATTTTTTTAGCAATTTTTGTAATATTTTATTTAATTTAAATTTTATGTATCATATTTATTTATAAAAAAATTTAATATTTTAAAATAAATTATCTATAATTAAAATTTTTAATATAATAACATTAATTATTTATAATAAATCTAAAAAATAATTTAGATATTTAAAAATATTTATTTATGTAAATTTTAAATCTTACTTATATATAATAAACATTTGAATCCTAATCCTGTAATACACGAACTAAGATATTGGTATATATTAGTTTTAACTACTTTTTCTTTATTAATAGATTAAATGACTATCCTATATGTTATTTATGACTATTATTGATATCATACCAATATTTGATATATCTAAAAAAATTTATAGATTTTTAAAATAAATGTTATTTATCTACCTTAAAATGATTGTTGTGGACAAAAATAATAACTTTAAATTTCAAAGAGATGAAAATCAATAAAAAAATAATTTTACAAGATCAAAATTAAAATATATTCATTTCATAAGGACCAAAAAATAATGTTTATAAATTTTGACATAAAAGTATTTTTAATTTAAAAATATTAAAATTTAATTCATAAATAATTATGATAAATAAAAATAAATTATATATGAAGTTAAAAAAGTCTCTAAAAATCTTCTTATAATAAAGAAAATTCCTAAAAATACATTCGTATAAAAACATGATTTATATATATTATCTTGAAAATATTATTTAAAATATGAATCATTTATAATAAATTATAAATTAATAAAAGTTTTATTTATTTATATTTTACATATTTAAATCATATTTTCATATGTAATTAAATGAGTGTAACTTAACATATAACATCTTCAATAGTAGAACCTATTTTGAAATTCTTAATTCATTTTTGTGAGAATGCGAATGTCACATAAGATTTAAGAACTTTTTTATTTTTTATTTTTTATTTTTCTCGAATAGAAAAACGTAACTTGAGTTATGGACTCTACATTTTTTTTATGTTTTTGTTTAAGTGTGAATAATAAAAGTATTTTTTTTTTTATTTTTAAGAATTAGTTATTGAAACTTGAAAGTTTTTATATAAAAAACGGTTGCTCCAGTGATAAAATTTATAAATATTGATTTTAATATTTAAAAACGTAATCAATAATCCTTGTTTGACTAGTTTTATAATAAAAAAATAAGCATGGTTTTCCTAATTTCTAAAATATAATTATGCCAGCACAGTTGTCAAAGAAAACGTAAAACCTTTCAATATTTTGTCATTAAAATTTATAATATCTGCATCTATAAATTTGTTGCACAGCTTGGTATCTTATCCCATTCAAAGACGACGAAGAAAACCAGAGAGCAAAAGTCCCTATTAGATCTAGAGCATATTACTTGCGTCAAAACTCTCTTGAAAAAATGGCGAATGCTTCTCATCAATTAGTACTCTTTATGTTCCTATTTTTGGTTGCATCTGGTATTTCCCCTTTATTCTTTTCTGTGCACCTTGGTTCTAAATGCATAGATAATAGAAATGTAAAATGCCAATATATTTTTGCTAAAATAAAACATATTTCCTTCAACAATTCACATGTATAATTAATTAATTACTTCAAAGGTTTTGCACGAAATGGTGGTAAAATGCATTATGTTCAATGATTATATATATCCTGATTTTTTTTTTTTTTTTTGGAAAAAGCAATCCATTGATGATGATTCTTTTGTTGTACTAATTAATTTTCAGGTTTAACGCAACAAGCTTTTGCCGTAAAGGGAGATCAATGCAAAACTGACGCCGATTGCGCTAAAAAAGGATACTGTCGGCAACGCCCAGATTGCCCTACGCTGTGTTTGGATGGATTTTGCCTTTGCAATTGCGCTTCTACAAAAGTGCATGTACAACACAACAAACCATTCTAGTCAATGCCTTGGTTTTGAGAGTGTTTAGGATAAAATCAAAATAGAGTTAAATAAAGTATATTGCAAAATAATTATTATTATTTTGTATGTTCAATTTTCTCGTGTTGTCATTAATCATTATATTATTCTACCCTTATGTTTTAATCATATTTGTTCGTTAGTTTTTACAAAATTTTAAAAAATATATATATAACAAAATTTAATTACTCATCTCATTAAATACTCTATTTTTTTTAATGTTAAGCACTTATTTTAACGTTTAAAACAATAGTAATTTAATTAGCTAAAAAACTATATATATACAGAGTAGGAATCTATTTACTCCAAAAGTAAATCTATCGAAACTTACTTCGTTCAATAATTCATGTTTTACCTTATATTTCAATGATTCAATCATTGAATTTAAAATTCTTAATGCAAAGATAAAGTCTACAAATTTAAAAAAAATAAAAATTATTTGATATTTCAAATTAATAAAATTAAGTATTAAATAATTTTCTAATTTTTTTAAAATTTACAAAATTGATTTATGTATTTAAGAATTTTAAATTTAACGATTAAATCATTAAAATTTGATATAAAACATAAGTTATTGAACCTAATAAACCTAGATAGACTTATTCCTAGAGTATACAAATTCCTCCTCTATATATATATAAAAGATAAAACGAGTGATTTTTGATGATCGAGAAAATAAACTTTTAGAAATAGTATTGTTTCAACCGTAAATTCGTTGTTATCATTAGAATCATCACATATTATTCACTTTAGCGTTCATTGGGCTGTCACGATTTTATCCTTAAAAAGATATCTTGATGGGTTAAGGAGAAACGGTATTTATAACCTATCCTTAGTCTCCTCTTAAGCAATAATTATTAAATTAAATTTAACTTTAAGAATTAAAAATTAAGAAATAAAAAAGGTAAAGGTACAATATATGATATTGAAAAAAAACATGTGATTCTAGAGGTTGTTTTGGGTAATGTAGGATAGAATAAAAGGAAACAAAATGGAAATTACAAACGCATGCAGGACACACCCCACTCGCATTAGCTAGAAGCAAGTGATGTAGTACAATATAAGAAACATCCAATAATAGATATCTATATCTAGATAGATATAGATATCTATATCTGTCAAAAAAACACCTTAAGCAAAAACAAAATCCAACTCTTGCAACATAAGGACATTTGTACAACTATTATCCTCTCTTAAAAGTATGTTTGAGGGTAATATTCCAAGGCTTCGTCAAGTACTCTAATACAATCTATAATGGCTGCATGTCCATGAAGAGGTTGTCTAGACTCTGATAATAATGATAGAGCATGAGTAGAGTTTGAACGACAAACTAAATGAGTAAATCCTTGTCTCCAAGCAATTTCAAAACCTCGGAGTAGAGCTAGCTAGAAGCTCAACTCAAATATTATATCTGCTATGTCAATGTCATCAATAAAACCTCTTGTCCATCTCCCTTTCGCATCCCAAAATGGCCCACACATGTGATTCTAGAGTGATAATAGCTCTTAAATTAAATTAAATAAAAAAAGATTTTTTTTTATAAAAATAATACCTTCAATTTTTTTAATAGAAAATTTTAAATATATTTTTGGTCTCTTGCATATTGCAGTTGTGCAATTTTAATCCTTCCAGTTTTAATTGAATAATTTTAGTCTTTCAAATATTATAATTATCTAATTTTAATTATTCAAGTATTGTAATTATACAACTTTTTGACTTATTTAAATCATATATATTATTAATTTTAGTAATATATGTATATATATACATATATATATCATCTAATACATAAATGAAAAATATAGTATATGTAACTTACATAGATAAAAACTTGTGTAATTACAATACTTGAATGATTAAAATTGTAAAATTGTTTGATTAAAATTTGGGATACTAAAATCACATATTACAATAATTGAAGAATTAAAATTATTCGAATAGAACCTTGAGGATTAAAATCGCATAACTACAACAATGGTAAATAAATGTTATTAAATCTATAACAAATTAAATAAGTTATATTTTATATTATAACTTATTTTTCATAAAAATGAGAGGTGGTTTTGTAAAAAAAAAAAAAATGATAATATATTTTAAAATATTTTACACTAGAATTTATAATTACATCACAAGATCAATTGATTCAAACAAAAGTCTTTTTTTTTTTTGCACTACGGCTATAAAAAGTTTTTATACGGTTAATTAATAAAAATAAACAATTATTAATAATTTTTAATATAATTAAATACATTATCTTGGTTTAAGTACACTTTATACTATAAGTCTCAAACTCAGTGACAAATAATACACCTCGGTCTGAAACCTAATGAGTCAAGGAAAGTATGAGGCATTCGAGATAGTGTCATCATCTGAATGTAGAGGGGGTGGTTTCTCCTTGCCTAGAGCTTCACAATAATTGATGACCTGCAACTTGTTGGATTTGGGAGCCAAGGGCTTTAGGTTCACATGGTATTGCAAGCAACTTGGATCCGCTTTGGCAAAACGTCTTGACAGGGTAATGTGACTTTTGTTCCCAAAAGCTTTTGTGGAGAACCTCTGTTGTCTCTACTCTGATCATTGCCCGTTGCTAGTGAGGTGTGGTGGTTTACGTGAGAAGAGAAGGGAACGTCCATTCAGGTTTCAAAAAAATTGTTCAAGAAGTATGCTGACTCTTGATAACGGATTGAATGCAATCAAATCTGAGGCCATAGAGTTTAACATAAATGTTTTTGGCAATATATTATCGAGGAAGAAAGAGGTTCAGGCTTGACTTAAGGGCGTCCAACTTGAACTTGAAAGGAGAGATTTTGAGAGTCTCTCCAGACTTGAAAGTAAACTCCATGATGAACTAAACAAAGTCTGCCTCCAGGAGGAGTCATCTGTTTCAAAAATCTAAAGAAAAATGGGTGTGTTTTGGTGATCAGAATACAAGCTTTTTTATGCACAAACCCTCTCACGTAGATCGTTCAATAACTTTATATTAAATATGAATTTTATAAATTCAACCCTTAAAATCCAATATCATTCAAGAATAACCAAAAAACCCAACACAAGAATTTTGCTTCTCAATTCAACAATCACAACATTCATAAATTGCAACAAAAATCAACCTAAATAATACAAAAAAAATCATATATACAAACTTCCCTTACCTAAAAACTCTCAAACTTAAGGGAAGAAAAAGAAAAATAGTGAAGAATGAGATTTTTCAAGCTTCATCACACAATCGCTACAATTGAGGATTCTCAACACACTACAAGAAAAATGCTGATTTCCGACGGAAATAGGTAAATTTCCGACGGATTTTGCTTTTTTCCGACGGATTTCAATCCGTCGGAAAAAGTGGCGTCGGAAAAAAAATCCGTCGGAAATAATTTTTCCGACGAAATTTTCCGACAGAAAATTCTGTCCAAAAATTCTGACGGAAAAATCCGTCAGAAATTGCTGTCAAAATTTCCGACGAAAAAATCTGTCGGAAATTGCTGTCAAATTTTCCGACGGAAAAATCCGTCGGAAATTATAATTTTTTTTTTAATTTTAATAAATTTATTAATGTAACAACTCTCATATTTGGCTTCTCAAGGGTTCTATTTCACAATATTTCACTGTTTAGCGTGTTTTATTCTTACTTGTGCAATTTCTGGGAGGCTTCCCAGAAGGTCACCCATCCCAGTACTACTCCAGGTCAAGCACACTTAACTGTGAAGTTCTGATGAGTAAGCTACCGAAATGTCTATGTATGTTGTCAGTATAACTTGTACAAATTAATTCATTTAAGTCATCCTCAAATATACAATCTCATATTTGTACTATAATAATAATATATAATAATTTTATATTACGAATAATAATAATAATAACAATAATAATAATAATAATAATAATAATATATTTAATTATTCTTTATTTATATGTACTTACTTTTATAATTAACATCTACTTACTTTTATTTAAAATTATAATTTAAATTATTTAATTTTATAATTTATAATGATAATATAATTTATAAAATTATAAATATTTATTTATTACATACTTATAAATTAAATTTTAATATTTTAAATAAATTATTAATTAATTTAATATATTTATTTACCTTAAATCAAACATATAAAATTTAAAAAATGTATTTATCCTTATTTTTTTTTCTAATTATCAACTATTAATAAAATACTAACTTAAAATCTTATCTAATTATATATAATATTTTCATATCAAATTTAAAACCAGATATTAGTTATACAAAAATATTAAGATCATATAGTAAATTGTCAATAAGATTTTAGTTAAATAATTTAAAATAATTAATATTTCAATTATATTGTTAATTAGCAAATAATTTATTCCAAAACTAATTAATTTTTTATATCAATTATTAGTAAAATTTAATAACTTTTAATTTAACAATTAATTGGATCGATGAAATTCAACACACCATGAGTTATTGAGCGGAATAACTTTACCAAGAGTTATTTTGTAAGTTATCTTAAATCAAACATATAAAATTCAAATAATGTATTTATCCATGTTTTATTTTTTAATTATCAACCATTAATAAAATACTAACTTAAAATCTTATCTAATTATATCATAATATTTTCATATCAAATTTAAAACCAGTTCTTACATTTTCGACAAATATAAATTTGTCTGAAATATTCTATCAATAATATAACTTTTCTTACAAAAATTTTCTCATCAAAAATATAAATTTTTCGACAGATTTAATTTTATTTTATAAAAAATCATCTTCGATTAATATAACATTTTGTATATATGATTTAAGAGTAAAAGATTTTCAATTGAACGGTTAAATTTACAAAATTCACATTTAATATAAAGTTATTGAGCGGTGTAACACTTAGTAAAATTAATACCATTGTAATTATAGCTCCCCTCATGTATATATATATATATATATATATATATATATATATATATGTGTGTGTGTGTGTGTGTGTGTCTATATATATATATGATTTAAGAGTAAAATATTTTCAATTTAACGGTTGAATTTACAAAATTCACATTTAATATAAAGTTATTGAGCGGTGTAACACTTAGTAAAATTTATACCATTGTAATTATAACCCCCCTCATATATATATATATATATATATATATATATATATATATATATATATATATATATATATATATATATATTAAATGCGACTTTTACAATGTATTACACCGCTCAATAACTTTATATTAAATGTGAATTTGGTAAATCCAACTGTTAGATTGAAAGTTCATATCTCTTATAGATGATATATACAAAACTTTATATTAATCCAAGATGATTTGATACTTCATTTTTATAAAACAAAATTGATGTAATATATTCATTTCAAAATACACTAAAATATGAACACTTGGATTATCTTCCAGATGTTGTTCAATTTTAACAAAACTTGATATACACGTATAAAGTGATATGAACTTTCAATTTAACGGTTGGATTTACAAAATTCACATTTAATATAAAGTTATAGAGCGGCATAATACTTAGTAAAAGTTACACCGATATAATTATAACCCCTTATATTATATATATATATATATATATATATATATATATATATACACATACATATATATACAGCGACAGCTGCACGTTTGGAATAGTGAGGCACTTGCCCTCACTACTATTTGACATATACATAATTTTTTATCTAAAAAAATAATATATTTTAAAAAATAAAAATTATATTCTAATAAAATAAATATATAGATTCAGAAAAAATGTTTATTTATTTGATATCTGTCAAATTTTTGAAGGAAATTAATTCTCATGTGATAAAAAAAATTTCTTAATAATGAATTAATTTTTAAAAAAAGTTTAATTATAATATATATGTATATATATATATATATATCTTAATATTCACATATATAATGTAATATATTAAAACAAATAATTTTTTGATAAAATAAAATTTGTAGCATGCATGTTTTTCTTTTGTGTTTTTTATTTATTGTATACGTTGATTGAAAAAATCAAAATTGTAAAATTGTATACATTGATTAAAAAAATCAAAATAAGAAAAATCATAAGATTTATATTCTATTTAGAATTGTTATTATAAGATATATTTTAAAATAAATTATCATCTAAAAATATATATTAGATATTAAAAACAGATTTATATCATAAATAAATTAAACTTTATTTTTATAAATTTAACATATAGATTTTTATATTTTTAATAGTGTTAAATTATTATAAAATAAAAGTCTATATAATTGTAGTTCTACCCAAATATTTAAAAATTATCTATGATAGATAAATAAGTCACACTTAAAATATATATTTTTAAAGAAAGTTAGGTTCAAACCAAGTAAATTATAATAAAATATAGTATAACCTAATTTATTTTCATCTTTAATACTAATCGTAGATATAAAAAACTTGTAATAAATAATTATAATATATATTTATACCTTTAAAAGATATATAAAATTTTTAATACTACAAATATATATAAGAAATTAAAAATAATAAATTAAAAATAAGAAATTAAAAAAAGAAATTAAAAAGAAATTAAAAATAAGATTTTCGACGGAAAATTCCGTCGGAAATTTCCGACAGAAAATTCCGTCGAAAATTTCCGACGGAATAATTCCGTCGGAAATTTTCCGGCAAAAATTTCCGACGGATTTATTTTTCCGTCGGAAATTTCCGACGAAATTTTCCGTCGAAAAGTTTCTATCGGAAATTTCCGACGGATTTATATTTCCGTCGGAAATTTCCGACGGAAAATTTCCGACAAAAAATTCTGTCGGAAATTTTCGACGGAAATATAAATCCGTCGGAAATTTCCGACGGATCCATATCCGTCGGAAATTTTCCGTCGAAAATTTACATTTTTCTTGTAGTGACACTATAAGCTTTGAATCCTCCAACTAATACTACTATTCAGTTGCAGGAAAGAGTTTGGATATTTTTATTGAGTCTGAAGGAAAAGAGTTCACCCTAACTCTATAATTTATTTCTCTAACTTCCTTCAGAGAAACTTATGAAGTTTATATCTTAAGAAATTTTATATACATTCTCCTAAATTTAGCCAATTACTCAAAACAACTCCTAAGCAACTAATTAAATTCATAAAAATTTATTATTAATCTTTAAAGTTTTAAAACATCCAAACAACAAATAATATAATTATTTAATTAAATAAATTAACAATTATAAAACTCATAGTGTTACATGTGAAGTTTTAAATCCTACACATAAAAATTCTCTCATTATCTATTCAATTATAATAGGATTATGGAATAGTAAAAAAATTTAATAGATATAAATTATAACATGATTTTATGTGAATTTTTTTTTATTATTAATGAATATTATTGTAATTGAACCTTAAATTTATCTAGGTATTACGATGTATTTAATTTGTACTTTTTACACTTTAAATGTTGGGAACATGTGTAATTTTTTATATTTTCTTTATTATAAATTAAGATATTATTATATTTCTTTTTTTATTAGAGATATATTTCTTTAATGTTATTTATATATTATAATTAATATTACTACTACTATTATTATATAATAAAATCAGTTAAACTACAATTCAATTAAATCTATAAAAACTTTAAACATTAAATTAGTATTATCTCAATATCAACAAGTTGTTGATTCAAGTGAAACTAAATTTTGTTTTTTTAAGATTTTGGATTTTAGTCTTGTGAAAGAAAAATATGTAGTTAGAAATAGAGACCTATTAAAGAACACTAGTTAAGTTCCTCAACAAAATTTATTTCATCAAAAAAATTAGTAAATATTTCATACTAATAACATAATTATAAAAAAAAAAGAGTATCTTGATCATTACAAAAATATTACATATACTGATATATAAAAATATCATTATGAATACAATATATGTATATATAAATTTATTTGACATATAACTACACATAAATTTTAATATTAATTTTAAATAAGATTCAATAATATATTATGTATTATTATAACCTATATTTACATTTTTTAACAATATATCAATATATATTATATTTATAGTATAAGTAAAAATAATTTTTAGTGACAAATATTATATCATTGTAAAATATATCTTTATATGATTTATTTTAGTAATTCAATAGGGAGTTCAATTATTTTATTTTATTTTTGTATAATCAGAGTATCCACCTCACCAGTGACTCTATATTCAATTACCGGCGGTGACAATTCAATGATAATGCAATTTCAAAAATAATTTTTTTCACCTAAAAAATCTTATTTGAATCAGAACTATAACGATTTTTTTTTTCTTATTCATGATAATCGAATGTGATAACAAAGATTTTTCGATATTCACGCATCTTAATTAATTGAATTATATTCTATTGGTAATCATAATGATATATATGTTTCTTTCGGTTCTGAATATAAGTAACGAAACCATTTCATATTAATTAAAAAATTTAATTTTGTAAATCTCATTTAAAAAATAACATTTCATTTCTTGAAACTTGATATTAAAAATAATAAAAAAAACTAAAAATATAATCTCAATTAAATAAAAAGATATTTTAAAGATAGGATGTTTCAAATGGTATCAAAGTATGTTATCTTTCCTAGTATGGTGTGGTTGGAGGACGAACCAAGCGAAAGCTGGTGGACTTGTAATAGTTAGAATACATTAGAATAAGAAGGATATAGAGATTATATAAATATAAGATTATATAGTTGATGATGACTTAAAAAAATTAATTTGTACTACCTATTATAATAAGATGTATCTACTTTTTGATAGTTTATTTCATAAAAATATCACAGTTAAACGTGCTTGATTTAAAATAATTTAAATTAAATAGAATGAAATTAGTTGTAATTTACTTATATTTTAGAGTTTAATGATGATACATCAATAATGTAAGATAGTTTTACATTGTTATCCGATTACAAACTATCATAAAATAATAAATTTATTAATTTTTACAATAATTATCATAAAAATCATACAAACTATAATTTAATAATATATATTTAGTTAATTGTATAAAACTTTTTTATATTCAAGATGCATGACCATCAAATTCTACATTTTATACTAATAAATATGAAGTTTTTATTGTTTATATTAAATTAAATATTTTCAACTCATTAATTTACCTTTATTCAAAAGATAAATGACAATGAAAATATTTATTTATTCATTCAATATTCAACGATCTCTTATTTGTAATAGTAAAATAATTTTTACTTAAATATGTTTTTAATTTTTCATATTTAAGGTAAATTTATTTTTAATTTTTCAAATTTAAAATTGATTTATTTAATTCTCTAATTTTAAAAAAATCTTATTATAGTTATTATACTCAAATTTTGTTAGAAACTCTATTAAATATTATTATATAAAATATATTTACTATTCTTGTCTTTTAATAAAAACATTACTTTAAACATAATTAATATTTAATACGATATAATTATCTCAATCTATCATTTTTAAATATATTATTAATAATTTAAGAAATTAAAATAAAAATTTTAAAAATTATAAAAATTTCAAATTTAAGAGAAAAAATAAAATTATTCTAAACTTAAAAAACTAAAAATAAGCCAATAACTTTCACCCATTGAGTAACCTTACTCCAGACTGAAATTAAGGGCAGAAAAGATAAAAGTATTGTGAACAAAGGCTATATATATAAATGCAGAATTACCTATTTGACGGAAAAGGAAAAGAAAAAAAAACTAACTGCAGCAATAAGTCATGGCATGGCTCCAAATAGTCAAAGTAATCGCTTTTAAAAAGTGTTCACATGGCGGAGTTTTCAAGGTTTATCTTATATAAAAGTAAAAATAATCGATTTGACATATATTAAAAAAATAAGTTAAAAAATTATTATTTTAAAATTGAAAAATAAAAAATATATAAAAAAAATATCATTGTACAAAATTTAAAAATAAATGATTAAAAATAATAAATGAATATATCAAATAATTTTTAAACAGATTATAATGGATGATTAAAACTAATATATTAATCCGTTTAAATATACGTCACCAAAAAAATTTGTATTGACTAACAAATAGATATTAAGATTCTAGTAAAGTATAAAAGATCTTGATTAAGAGATTATAAAGAAAAATATATATATATATATATATATAAAAGAGAGAAATTTCAAGATAATGCTTATTTATTAACAATAAGAGAAATATAAGATCGAAATTTAAAGGAAATAAATCATTAATATATTATATTATATATCACACTTTCCTTTTTATATTTAACATCATCACCTTACTTTCCAAAAATTATAAGTAGATTTTTATTGAAAAATATTGAGAAATAGAAAACATCACACATTAATTGATTAATTATTATTGATTAATTTTTTTTATAATAATGATTTATTTATATAACTTAATTATGTAAATTTTACTTTATATTTATGTAAATTAAAAAAAAATAGTGTCCTTACAAAGATGGGACTCTTGATGATCGCTCACTTTAATTGTGTTTAGGATTGTGACGGGATAGATACAATAATTATGATTGACATAATATCAATCGACTTTTTTTTTCACTTTAATTAATGATTTTATTTTAAAAAATATGAGTAATTTTTAAAAATTAGGAAGGAGGTATGTGTCTATTTTTCTTATTTTTTAAAATATCCGTAATCACATTCCTATAGATAATGTTCCCATTTATTATCATAATATTTTTAAATCTAAACATCAAATAAGGTTGATTTGATTAAAATTTATTTAGATTTTAATCTAAAAAGTTAAAAAAAAATCTTCTTATATATAAGTTCAGAAATAGTATATTTTTCGCCTCAAACTAAATGCAATATAGTGTTTTTAATATATCATTAAGAATATATCATTTTCTGACATAACTATTAAAATAACTATACTTTTTCAATCCATTACTTTTAAGCGATAATTGTAGTGATCGAAGAATTTATAGGTTAAATTAAAAAATAATAATTAATATTATATTAAAATAAAAATATTAGCTAATTTTTTTAAATGTTAAAACTAGGGACGGATCTATCATCTATATGTACAGTAATGGGAGTACTTGCCCCCACTACTATTTTAGAGATACATATATTTTTTATAAAAAAAATATATTTTAAAAATAAAAGTTATATTTTAATAAATAATATATATATATATATATATATATATATATATATATATTTAAATTATTGTATGTATAAAACTTAGGCTTAGATTAGATGTCCATTTATCTAATGTTTGTCAAACTTTTGAAAGAAATTAATTCTCATATATGATAAAGAATATTTCTTGATAATAAATTAATTTTTTAAAAATTTAATTATAATATATATATATATATATATATATATATATATTAATGTTCACATATATAAAGTAATATATTAAAAAAAACCAATTTTTGATAAAATAAAATTTGCAGGATATATGTTTATCTTTTGTATTTTCTATTTATTGTATACACCGATTAAAAAAAATTAAAATAGTAAGATTGTAAGATTTATGTTTTATTTATAATTTTTATTATAAATATATATTTTTAAATAAATTATCATCTAAAAGTTTATATTGAATATTAAAAACATGTTTATATCATAAATAAATTAAACTTAATTTTTATAAAATTTAGCATATTTATTTTTTTTATGTTTTTATTAGTGTTAAGTTATTATAAAATATGTCTTTAAGGTTGTAGTTTTAATCAAATATTTAAAAATAATGTATGAGTATAACAGATAAATAAGTCATACTTAAGGCGTGTATTTTTAACAAAAGTTAGACTCAGATCTACTAAATTATAGTATAACCTAGTTTATTTTCACTCATAATCGTAATCATAAATACAAAAACTTATACAAAATAATTATAATATGTATTTATATTTTTAAAATTTATATGTAAAATTTTTAATAATACAAATATATGAATAAATATTGTTCCCGCTATATAAAATTTTTAAATCCATCACCGGTTAAAACTATAGCTATTCTCAAAGAAAGAGTAAAGAAAGTTATTAATACAAGTGGATTTAAAATGCTAGTATTTTTTTTCTCTCTATCTAATCTTTATTATAAAGTATAATTTATAAAAAAATAATTGTATCATTTTTAAAAGTTACTTTACAACTTTTATAAAATATTAATTTTATTTTTTCACTTTTTGTCTTATTAAACACTTCAATGTTTATTCTTTATTATTATATCAATATTTTGTCAATTAAATTTATAATATCTGGAAACTATAAATTTGTTGCGTAGCTTGCTATCCTATATATCCCAGTCAAAGACGACGAAGAAAACCAAAGAGGAAATAGAGAGCATATTACTTGCAGCAAAATCCTCGATCAAGAAACAATGGCGAATGCTTCACTTCATCAATTAGCACTCATCATGTTCCTTTTTTTGGTTGCATCTGGTATTTCCCCTTCATTATTTTGAGTTCACCTTGGTTCTTAATGCATAGATAATAAAAATGTAAAATGCCAATATATTTTTGCTAAAGTTAAACATATTTCCTTCAACAATTCACATGTATAATTAATTGCTTCAAAAGTTTTGGACGACAAGATGGTGGTAAAATACATCATGTTTGGTGATTTTATATATACCTTGATTATTTTTTTTTGGAAAAAGCATTAATTTCATTGATGATGATTATTTTTTTTTGTTGCATTAATTAATTTTCAGGTTTAACGCAACAAGCTTTTGCAGCAAAAGGCGATCAATGCAAAACGAACAGTGATTGTGTTAAAAGAGGAGCTTGTGCGGGTCGCCCAAATTGCCCTACGCTGTGTTTGGATGGGTACTGTCTTTGCAATTGCGCTTCTACAAAAGCGCATGTACAACACAACAAACCATTTTAGTCGGTGGCTTGTTTTTCAGAGTGATTGGAGATAAAATCAAAATAATGTTATATAGAGTATAATAAATGCAAAATAATACTAATAATCTTGTATGTTCAACTTCCCAATGCTGTCATTATATTCTTCTGCACAGTTACTTTTAATTCATCCAAAATTTAAGTTTTCATTAATGATAAGTTATAAATTAAATAAATCATATACATCGTTCCAAATTCTCTTCACAATTAATTGAGTACGACTTTGCAGTTTTGAACATATGTTTCATTCAATTATTGAAATGTGTAATTTTTTTTAACTTATAAATTATAAAATTAATATAAAATTGTTTTTATATATATATAAAGATAAAAATATGTAACATTAAATTTAATTATTTGTTGCATTAAAGACTCTATTATTTTTAATGTAAATAATATGTTCTACAAACATTTACTTTGTTATGAATAATAACTAGTGGTTTAATTAGTGGATGTCCATATATATATATATATATATGAAGAGAAATCCGTTTAGTTTAAAAGTAAATATTCTTCAATAACTCATGTTCTATATTAAATCTCAATAATCTAACTGTTAAATTTAAAGTTTTTAATAAAATTTATAAAATTTTAAAAAATTTGAAAACTATTTGATACTTTGTTATATTAATTCAAATGGGCAGATAACATGTTTTTATGATTATCTGTCAATTATTTATTGTATTAAATACTTTATTATTTTTAATGTAAATAATGTTCTACAAATATTTACTTGTTATGAATAATAATTAGTGGATGTCTATATTTAATGTACGTTTTTACCATTTTATATTTTTTTTATGTATTATAACCATATATACATTGATTATATTTTTTTTTTCCTCTTCATATTGTCTTCTTTGTTCTATATGCTATTATCTTTCTTTTCATACCACGTTATTAATACGATAATCTTTCATCTATTGGCGTTGCAACCTACAAGACAAAGTTGTGAATATTTTTCATGAAAAAAGTCATATTTTTTAAGATAAATGTTTTAAGGTTAACTATTCATCTTCCATAACATGTATTTTATCAAATATTTATATTATTTACATTATCATGAATCAAAGTAGTCCTAAAGACACTAATAAATAAAGAAATTTCTCATACATTTTTAAAATGTATCTAAAAGACAAGAGAATATTCAATCTCTTTTACTTTATTTTTTCCTCTCATCATAAGCGAAAAAATATCAATATTTTATTGACGTAATATGTTTTGCGTATTACATATATTTATTCTGTCATTATTATGTAATCATATTTTTTGCATTATGTATTTGATAGAATATTTGTATTTTTTTATATGATTGTCAAATTTATTTAAATACAATCGATTTTAAAAGCAAAATCAAGAAAATTAATCAAAAACTCATTTTTATTGGAGCATCATCACTGTTTGTATATCTATATCATTAATAATAAAAAATATTTATTTTGATGAATATAAGTTTTAGACTAATTTATCTTATAACTACATCTAAAATACCTTATCTTTCATTATCTTTTATTTATTTAATTAATTTATCTTTTTCTACTTCAACAATATTGAATTTTCAAACCTTTCTATAAATAACCACTCATTATCTTCTTCTTTTTTAAATAGGCATGTCTTTTCTCCTTATATGTATAAAGTTGTTAATATTTATAAGAGTAAATTACACTCATCTCAGTAAAACTTAGATTGTTGTTCTTTTTATGTTGAAAAAAATTAATATTTTCTCACAAATTTGAATTTGATTTTTTTAAAATTTACATTAAAGCTTAGCTTCTATTAAAAAAAAAAATATATTACAAAAATATCTTTACACTAACTCCACAAGGAGACAAGTATTATACCACTCTCTCCTTATGTTATAATATACTCTTCTTTTATAATAAATATACATATGTTAAACTTTAATGATTTATCTCTTAATTAATATATTTAATTATTATTTTACAAAATTATTATATATTCTAAAAAATTATTTCCATGAAATATATTTTAAAATTATCAAATTAAAATAATATATAAGGTCAACCACAAGTATTAACTTGTATTCAATTGATTTTATTAATATAATATTTTAATAAATATTTAAATTTTTATTATGTACTACTAGTTTCCAAAATGTATTATGAGCCTTTGTGAATTATTTTTAATAAATAATAATAATAAAATATATAATATTGAATGGTTATTAAAAATACAAGCAGTTATCGAGTGAGAATTAAAAAATTGTAATTGTAAAAGAGTGGTTATAAAGGTGGAATTGAACAAAAGAAATTGTACACCAAAAAGTCTGATGGCCTTTATTATAATTATAAATTAATTGTTATATTTATTAAATGTAATACTAATATATATGTATTAATATAATATTTAATTAATGTTTTTATTGTCATTATTTGGTTTTAAAGATATTTAAATAAATTGTTGCTTGAATGCTATGTCAAGTCATTACAACATTCTACATTAGGAGGATATACATTAGGATGCATCGAGATAATAATGTTGTGCAAGTTACATCTTATGTGTGACACCCTCTACCCCGTTATTAATATACAACAAATGTAACAATAAAATATTTCTTATCTTCTTTTTGGGTAAATAAAATCTTTCATAGTTGACAAATATTTCAAATATAACAAGGTAGAAGATTCACATTCGTAACTCATAAATCATAACTCCAGTGTAAAAATTATAAAAGAAAAGAAGTTAAGATTTTCAATACAATTTAGTGTAACACAAGAAATCATATATATACAAATAATAATAAAGGAAATATAAATTAACTCCAGTAAAGGTGGCAGTGCCTCCTGGTTAGGAATTAATTTATACTCCCAAATCATATAATAAAAAATATAACAAAAATGTACATCTTGGTCTTTTATCAAGAACGTTCAAATTACAATTCTTAACATATATTTTCCTTGAATTATATATGTTATCTACGTTATTTCTTCGTTAGAAATTACAAAAGAAGAGAAACTAAAGTTATAAAAACAATAACATATTAAACTAAAATAACTATGCCCCGATGTCACATCCTATCAGAGCATGCCCAATTGAAGCCTTTAAGCCTCATCACCAACATCCTCATGATGCTGATCACCTGCAACATAATTTAAACATATACAAAAACAACAAGGGAGTGAGAAACATCTCACTCAGTTACAGGTGCAGAAATAAAGGCTAGATAGCACTCACACACACAACAAATATAAGTCACTTATAAATAATACACATACATCATCAATATCACATATATATTCATTTATCATGCAATGATGTCATGATCTTGACTTATAAATGCATGCATGTGGCGCCATAAGGAAGTTTCACATATCATCACTGGTGACCCTAAGGCACACCTGGTTACATCACTGGTGACCCAAAGGTACACCTGGTTACATCACTGGTGACCCTAAGGTACACCTGGTTACAAGTTACATCACTGGTGACCCTAAGATACACCTTGTTAGCATGTTACATCACTGGTATGCGGCCTCAGCGGCACACCTGTAATAATATATGCATATGATGCATGTCATACCATCATAATCTCATTGACTCAATATTTAACTTTTTACATGATTTCATTTAGTACATCATGTCCTCATTTGTCATTGTCTCATAATCATAGTTTGTCTCAATAGTCAATTCTTAGGTCTCATGTCATTTGTCCATATTTCACATGGTCATGTCATCAATACTCCTCTTAAGGTCCGCATAGGTATTCACAGAGATCCAGAGAGCATTCTTATTCATATTAAAACTCATTTATTATTAACATTAATTTCATATTCATTTATTACTTTCAACAAAGAACAAGGTAGAGTAAATAGAAAATCAGACAGAACAACGGCACTTTCAACAAAAACAAAGTAGAATAAATAGAAAATCGGACAGAACAACGGCACCTTCAACAAAAAGCAAAGTAGAGTAAATAGAAATTTAGACAGAATAACGACAAAGGATTGGGGCCAATCCGACAAACAACTATCCAACAATTATCCCTACACCCCTGAGCGAGGTTCTCACTCCCCCCCTTACCTGGATAAGCGGAGCTGAACTTAGGCAGAGCCTCCTCCTCTGGATTCCCTCTTCCTTTCTCTCTCTCTTTCTTTCTTTCTCTCTCTCTCTCTCTCTCTTCTCTTTCTCTCTCTAAAATTTCACTTTCTTCCTCTGTATAAAAAATTTCACCCCCCTGCCCCTATTTATAGGCAATCTGACGCACCCGGAACGGCCCGTACTGATTTCGGAACGGCCCGTTCCGGATCCTTCAAATCTGGGCAAAATTTGTAACTGGAACGGCCCGTTCCAAAATCGAAACAGCCCGTTCCCAAAAAACCAGAACGGCCCGTTCTGAAATCAGAACGGCCCGTTCTCAATCTCAGAAGAACGGCCCGTTCTCCTTCCGGAACGGCCCGTTCTCCATACCGGAACGGCCCGTTCCAAGGCCGTTCTGGGACTACAAAAACCTCACATTTTCAACATTTGGAACGGCCCGTTCCACTTTTGGAACGGCCCGTTCCAGAACCCAAAATACCCCTATAACTTTATTAAAATTACGAAAATGCCATTAAAATAACAATAAAAATTTGGGTGTTACAATTCTCCCCTCCTTTTAGAAATTTCGTCCCCGAAATTTACCTGAAAACAGAAATGGATGGGCTTCTCGCATCTTGCTTTCTAATTCCCATGTAGCACTTTCTTCAATATTTCCTCCCCAAACGACCTTAACCAAAGGGATTTCCTTTCCTCTTAGTTGTTTCACTCTCTTGTCATCAATCCTTAGAGGAACCGTTTCATAAGTAAGATTATCCTTCAACTGAATGTTGTCAGACTCAATGATATGGGAAGGATCATGGATATACTTTCTGAGTTGGGAAACATGAAAGACACTATGGAGATTTGAAAGAGATGGAGGCAAAGCAATTTGATAGGCCACTTCACCGATTCTTTTAAGAATTTGATAAGGACCAATGAAACGTGGAGTAAGCTTACGGGATTTCAGTGCTCTGCCTACTCCTGTCCAAGGAGTGACTTTAAGGAATACATGATCACCTTCTTTAAACTTAAGGTCTTTTCTCCTCTTGTCATTATAACTCTTTTGCCTACTCTGGGTTGCTCTCATCTTCTCTTGGATCATCTTAACCTGTTCAGTAGTTTGTTGAACTATCTCAGGTCCTAACATGACATTCTCTCCAGGTTCTACCCAACATAAAGGTGTTCTACATCTCCTACCATACAGAGCCTCATATGGTGCCATCCCAATACTAGAATGGTAGCTATTATTGTAGGTAAATTCTATCAAAGGTAGGAAACTATCCCAACTACCCCCACGTTCTAAGATGCAAGCCCTCAACAAGTCTTCCAAAGATTGTATGGTTCTCTCAGTTTGGCCATCTGTTTGGGGATGGTAAGCTGAACTCAATCTAAGCTTAGTGCCTAAAGCCTTATGCAAACTCTCCCAAAATCTAGAGGTGAACCTAGGATCTCTATCAGACACAATACTAGTAGGAACTCCATGCAACCTCACGATCTCACTGATGTACAACTTGGTTAACCTCTCCAAAGAGTACCTAATATTAATGGGAATAAAATGGGCAGACTTAGTCAATCTATCCACAATGACCCATATAGCATCCAAGTTCTTCACAGTCTTAGGTAACCCAACTACAAAATCCATAGAGATGCTATCCCACTTCCACACAGGCACATCTAAAGGTTGCATCAAACCTGAAGGTTTTTGGTGTTCTACCTTAGCTTTCTGACATACTAAGCAAGCATACACAAATTCCTCCACTTCCCTCTTCATCTTAGGCCACCAAAACATCTTCTTAAGGTCTTGGTACATCTTAGTGGCTCCTGGATGGATACTAAGGATACTCTTATGACCTTCTTCCAGGATTGCTCTCTTAAGTTCTGGCACACTAGGAATGCACAACCTATCCTTAAATCTTAAAACTCCATCCACTCCAATTCTAAACTCACTTTTCACAGCTTGATTCAACTTCTCTACCCGACTCAATAAGAAAGGATCCATCTTCTGACCTTCTCTAATCTCATCTATCAAGCTATTAGTCACTCTTAAAGCTCCCAACTTAATACTCTTAGAGGTCAACTCACACCCTAAGCTCATATCCCTAAACTCCTCAATCATTTGCATTTCCCTAATCATCAAGGAAGACATTCTCAAAGATTTTCTACTCAAAGCATCAGCTACAACATTAGCCTTGCCAGGGTGATAATTTAATTGAAAGTCATAATCCTTAAGAAACTCTAACCATCTCCTCTGCCTCATATTCAATTCCTTTTGGTCAAACAAGTACTTAAGGCTTTTATGGTCACTAAAAACCTCAAATCTAGACCCAAACAAGTAATGTCTCCACAACTTGAGCACAAAAACTATTGCAGCTAACTCAAGGTCATGGGTAGGATAGTTTTGCTCATGAATTTTAAGTTGTCTTGAAGCATAGGCTACTACCTTACCCTCCTGCATAAGTACTCCTCCTAAACCCAATTTAGAAGCATCACAAAATACCTCAAAAGTCTTACTAGGATCAGGTAATACTAACACAGGAGCACTAGTTAATCTCCTCTTAAGTTCTTGAAAACTTTCCTCACACTTAGAATCCCACACAAAAGGTTGGTCTTTCTTCGTCAGCTTAGTCAAAGGAAGAGCTAGCCTAGAGAAATTCTCTATGAACCTTCTGTAATAACCAGCTAGTCCTAGGAAACTCCTAATCTCAAATACTGATTTAGGTGTTCTCCACTCTAACACAGCTTCTACCTTAGCAGGATCTACAGCTATTCCACCCTTGGATATCACATGTCCTAGAAAGTTCACACTATCCAACCAAAATTCACATTTTGACAATTTAGCATACAACTGTTTCTCCTTAAGGGTTTGAAGAACGATCCTAAGGTGCTCAACATGCTCTTCCCTAGTCTTGGAATACACTAGGATATCATCTATGAAGACCACTACAAATCTATCCAAGTAAGGGTGAAAGATCCTATTCATGTAGTCCATAAAAACACCAGGTGCATTAGTCACACCAAAAGGCATAACTAAATACTCATAGTGCCCATAGCGGGTTCTAAAGGCAGTCTTAGGAACATCCTCAGCTCTCACTCTAATCTGATGGTATCCTGACCTTAAATCTATCTTACTGAACACACAAGCTCCAACTAGTTGATCCATAAGGTCATCTATCCTAGGCAAAGGATACTTATTCTTAATGGTCACTTTATTCAGTTGCCTATAGTCTACGCACAACCTCATGCTCCCATCTTTCTTCTTAACCAACAAAACAGGCGCTCCCCAAGGCGAGACACTAGGCCTAATGAATTGTTTTCCTTGTAATTCCTCTATTTGTTTCTTAAGCTCAACTAACTCTGTAGGGGACATCCTATAGGGTGCTATAGATATAGGTGGGGTACCTGGTACTAAGTCTATGCTAAACTCAATCTCTCTCTCAGGTGGTAAACTAGACACATCCTTAGGAAATACTTCTGGAAATTCTCTCACTAAGGGAATCTCATCTAGCTTACTATCAGTCTCAAGTGTTAAAGAAGCTAAGATCATGTACACTTTTTCATTGTCTTTTAAACAAGTTTTAATGTCAGCAGCACTAAGAAATTCCGTACTCTTACATTCACCAAAGGAAATAGATTTCTCAAAGCAGTTTAAAAGGACATGGTGAGAAGATAACCAATCCATACCAAGAATTACATCTAATTGACTAAGAGGCAAACAAATTAAGTCAACTAGAAACTGCTTATCAGAAACTGTCAAAGGACATTTCAAACACACTAAGGATGTAGTCACAGGACCATTAGTAGGGGTTTCCACAACTAAATCAAAATCTAACAAAGACACAGGCAAATTCAATTTTTGGACACAAGAGACAGAAATAAAGGAATGAGTTGCACCAGAATCAAATAGTACAACAAAAGGAGTCTCAGCTATGAAACAAGTACCTTGTATCAAATTTTCTGACCGAGAAGCTTCAGCACCACTAAGAGCAAATACTCTCCCCACAGTCTTTGGACGCTCAGTTTGCGAACCCGATCCCATAACACGTGTTCTTTGTGATTCAGGACATTGGGTACTGATGTGACCTTTACCATTGCAGTTGAAGCAGGTAACTTCCCTGTCACGACACTCAGACTGATTATGACCAACAAGTCCACACTTCCAGCATCTTACTGAAGGAGTGGACACAGACCCTCCAACACTTCCAGTAGCACTAACAGTGGATCCTCTAGTAAGCAACTTACTTTTATTAGCAGCAGCTTTACTCCCTTGAAATCTATTAGAAGCGAAGTAAGGCTTACTCCTTCCCGAAGTACTAGAACTCACAGCACGGATAGGACCTCCAACTCCTTTATAAAAAGCAGCACGAGCACGGTTGTCATGATCATAAATGCTGCACTTATTGACCAGAGTGGGAAAGTGATATATCTCCTGATAGTTAATTGCAGTTTTCACTTCAGGACGCAGACCATTTACAAATTTTATGCATTTAGCTCTTTCACCACCCTCACCATGGTAGTGTGTGCAATAACGAACCAAAGCATCAAATTTGGCAGCATACACAGCCACTGTGTCGTTCCCTTGATTCAGCTCAAGGAATTCCATTTCTTTCCGACTTCTCACATCATCCGGGAAATACTTCTCAAGAAAGACCTTCTTGAAGTTGTCCCAATTCAAGTGCACCCCTCCATCAATCATCCTCCGAAGTGCTCCTTCCCACCAAAAATGAGCATCAGCAGTCAACATGAATGTGGCCAACTTCACCTTCTGAGCGATGGGACAATCCATAACATTGAAAATTTTTTCTATTTCTGTTAGCCAATTCATAGCAGCATCTGGGTCATATCCTCCTTTAAAGGTAGGTGGGTGATTTCGTTGAAATTGCTCCAACCAGTTAGGAGCGACCTCAGTCCTATTGTTATTATTCATAGCTTGTGCTAATGCTTGAAGAGCATCGGCAATCGCACGATCATTTCTACCAGCCATAGTCTAAGAAAATAATACAATCAATAAACATAATCAATCATCATACTATCATACCAACAAGTTTTACAATCAATTCAGTCCATCATTCATGTACCAAATAAACATAGTAAACCAAATAAGCATAGTAAACTCATAACTCACGGTCGATTAGATCGACCTGCTCTGATACCACTAAATGTGACACCCTCTACCCCGTTATTAATATACAACAAATGTAACAATAAAATATTTCTTATCTTCTTTTTGGGTAAATAAAATCTTTCATAGTTGACAAATATTTCAAATATAACAAGGTAGAAGATTCACATTCGTAACTCATAAATCATAACTCCAGTGTAAAAATTATAAAAGAAAAGAAGTTAAGATTTTCAATACAATTTAGTGTAACACAAGAAATCATATATATACAAATAATAATAAAGGAAATATAAATTAACTCCAGTAAAGGTGGCAGTGCCTCCTGGTTAGGAATTAATTTATACTCCCAAATCATATAATAAAAAATATAACAAAAATGTACATCTTGGTCTTTTATCAAGAACGTTCAAATTACAATTCTTAACATATATTTTCCTTGAATTATATATGTTATCTACGTTATTTCTTCGTTAGAAATTACAAAAGAAGAGAAACTAAAGTTATAAAAACAATAACATATTAAACTAAAATAACTATGCCCCGATGTCACATCCTATCAGAGCATGCCCAATTGAAGCCTTTAAGCCTCATCACCAACATCCTCATGATGCTGATCACCTGCAACATAATTTAAACATATACAAAAACAACAAGGGAGTGAGAAACATCTCACTCAGTTACAGGTGCAGAAATAAAGGCTAGATAGCACTCACACACACAACAAATATAAGTCACTTATAAATAATACACATACATCATCAATATCACATATATATTCATTTATCATGCAATGATGTCATGATCTTGACTTATAAATGCATGCATGTGGCGCCATAAGGAAGTTTCACATATCATCACTGGTGACCCTAAGGCACACCTGGTTACATCACTGGTGACCCAAAGGTACACCTGGTTACATCACTGGTGACCCTAAGGTACACCTGGTTACAAGTTACATCACTGGTGACCCTAAGATACACCTTGTTAGCATGTTACATCACTGGTATGCGGCCTCAGCGGCACACCTGTAATAATATATGCATATGATGCATGTCATACCATCATAATCTCATTGACTCAATATTTAACTTTTTACATGATTTCATTTAGTACATCATGTCCTCATTTGTCATTGTCTCATAATCGTAGTTTGTCTCAATAGTCAATTCTTAGGTCTCATGTCATTTGTCCATATTTCACATGGTCATGTCATCAATACTCCTCTTAAGGTCCGCATAGGTATTCACAGAGATCCAGAGAGCATTCTTATTCATATTAAAACTCATTTATTATTAACATTAATTTCATATTCATTTATTACTTTCAACAAAGAACAAGGTAGAGTAAATAGAAAATCAGACAGAACAACGGCACTTTCAACAAAAACAAAGTAGAATAAATAGAAAATCGGACAGAACAACGGCACCTTCAACAAAAAGCAAAGTAGAGTAAATAGAAATTTAGACAGAATAACGACAAAGGATTGGGGCCAATCCGACAAACAACTATCCAACAATTATCCCTACACCCCTGAGCGAGGTTCTCACTCCCCCCCTTACCTGGATAAGCGGAGCTGAACTTAGGCAGAGCCTCCTCCTCTGGATTCCCTCTTCCTTTCTCTCTCTCTTTCTTTCTTTCTCTCTTTCTCTCTCTCTCTCTTCTCTTTCTCTCTCTAAAATTTCACTTTCTTCCTCTGTATAAAAAATTTCACCCCCCTGCCCCTATTTATAGGCAATCTGACGCACCCGGAACGGCCCGTACTGATTTCGGAACGGCCCGTTCCGGATCCTTCAAATCTGGGCAAAATTTGTAACTGGAACGGCCCGTTCCAAAATCGAAACGGCCCGTTCCCAAAAAACCAGAACGGCCCGTTCTGAAATCAGAACGGCCCGTTCTCAATCTCAGAAGAACGGCCCGTTCTCCTTCCGGAACGGCCCGTTCTCCATACCGGAACGGCCCGTTCCAAGGCCGTTCTGGGACTACAAAAACCTCACATTTTCAACATTTGGAACGGCCCGTTCCACTTTTGGAACGGCCCGTTCCAGAACCCAAAATACCCCTATAACTTTATTAAAATTACGAAAATGCCATTAAAATAATAATAAAAATTTGGGTGTTACATTATGCATATAATGGATAGAACTAAGACTCACAAATCTGACTATCCCAAGATCGTGAATCCTTAAGCTTTTACATAAGATGGATCTTCTTTGGTAGCGTATTTCATATCATATCCATCACAAAAATAACTGATGCACATGATGTAACATCAGACACATTGAAATGCGAGGAATTTAGAGATTTGCACATAAGATTAAAATGAATTGTTTTGTATTGATGATAAATATAAGGAAAAATATACATACAACTACATATTATATATAAAGTATAATAAATAATGTTATATAGAGTATAATAACTACATTATATATATATATATATATATATATATATATATATATATATATATATGAGAATGAATTCGTTTATTTTAAGAATAAATCTATTTAGATTTACTATACTCAATAACTCATGTTGTACACCAAATTTTAATCATGCAACTGTTGAATTAAAAGTTCTTAATGCATAGTTTAAGTATGTAAATTTTTAAAAAAATTGATACTTCGTTATTGATACTTCGTTATATAATAAATTAAAATCAATGTATAAAATGCTTTTCTTTTATTATATATATATATATATATATATATATATATATATATATATGAAAAGATCCCTGGAGACATAATTTCCTGAGAATCGTTTTTATTCTTTTTTTTTTTAATTCTCATGTGATTGAGAATCTAACTTTTCTAAATTACGAGAAAAAATTTATGTATAAAAAAATCACAATTTCCATTTTAAAACAAGAAATATATACAATTGAGATTCATCTTTTTAAAATATCTTCTAACTCTCTTTTCTCTTTCTCTTTCTATTTCTTTTTCTCCCCCTCTCCCTCTCTCTTTCTTCTATATCTATATTTCTCTCTTTCTTTATTTCTTATATTTCTTTATTTCTTAACCTTGTCAATTTTAATAATATTATTAAAGTTTATTTTGATAAAAATATTAAAATAATAATTAAGGAAAATAATTAGAAATTATGACTTAGTAGGGTCAAAAATAATTCAAGTTGAGTTGAATTTAGTTAAGCTTAACTTGACTTGATAATATTTGACTCAGCTTGTAATTCAACTTCAATTGAACATGAACATATTTTTTAAACTCAAACTCAGCTTGATTCAAGCTTGTTATCAGTTCAATTTAGTTTGTTAACTCAAATCACACAAATCAAGACTCAATAATTTAAATCTTACACATTTCAAGATTTTAATTTAATAATAGATTTTAAATAAAATAATTATTTTTTAAAAAGACAAACCATAACTTATTTACAATTCTTTTACTTTGGTTTTTCATTCTAATTTGGGATGATAACTTTATTTTATTATTTTATCTAAAAAATATTATATTTAAATTACAAAAAGCTACAAAAATCAATCTAATAGTAAAAATTATAGTAACGTATACAAAATTTTATGTTCGAATCTTGTATCATTGAATTTTTATGATGAAAAAATTGAATTACAAATTAATTGAAAAATGATTCATATTTGTGTGTTGGTTTTTTGTTTTCTCTTTCAATATTTAATGAATTAGGATTCTTATTTAATGTTGTTTGAAAAGATGAAAGAGGATTATTATTTAATGACTTGAGTGCAAAGGCCGAAAGGAAAGAAGCATTGGAAAAGAAAGATGGGAAAAATTTGGGAGAGAGGTTTGAGAGTGGTTCTTATGTGTGTCATTGCTTTAGCCTCTGCCCTTGCTGCTGCAGAGCTTTCAATCTCTGAAGGGCCAGCAGCACGTGGACATCCTCCTGCAACAAATTTCCGTCGACCTTTCCGATCTTTTTACTCTGGACCTTCTCGTGGCCCTCCACGCTACGAGTCTCCACCACCACCTTCACATCCTTCCACTTCCTCTTTTGGATCTTTTTACTCGGGACCCTATCATGGTCCTCCACTCTATGAAATTCCACCTCCACCACCTTCATAAGCTGTCTTCCAACAACCCCTTATGCTGCATGTTAGGTTCCAAATTATCTAATAAAAATAACTGTTGAACCAAAGTGATTATATTCACTGTTATTTTTTTTTTTTTTATATTGTCTTTACTTATTTGGTAAGTTTGGCAAAGGAATAAAAAAATTGAAAAAAATAACGAATTGATTTCGAATAAAGTATATGTTTTTCTTTCCAAAAAAATTAGTTTTTATTTTTTATTTTTTTTATTTTTTTTTATTTTAGTCTTTATAACAATATTATTGATTTCTTAATTTTATGTAAATATGTTCTTAGTTTGGGGTGGAATCAATTTATACATGTGTAACTTACATTATCTTATCTGTATATTATATTGTCAATAATTTTATATAAAATATAAATTTTATCAATTTAATCGTTGTATCAATTTTTTTTAATTTCATTTTTGTGAACGAACTCCTCATGCGTGTAACACCCATTTAAAATATGATTTTTAATTTTTTTAAATAATAATAAATTATTACACAGCCAATAATACCCAAAATAATTAGAATTACATAAAAGAGAAATTTATTTATTACTCATATATATAATTACAAGATACATTTACTAGCATTTTTACAACTAATTATAAAAGAAGGGAAGTTTTTTTTCTTTCTTTATTTCACAAGCCCCTTCATATTTCTTATGGTATTCTTACATAAAAAATATTATATATTATATAGTGGGTTGAATGGTTGGTTGGAGGAAGAGTAAGAGTGATGGTTTATAGGATCATTGAAAAAGATTTGTGAAGTTTTGTTTGATAACATTATTGTTGAAGAACCTTGTCTATGGAATGTGACTATATTATATTAGATATCAATTGTCCATTGTATGCTAGGGAAAATGACATGTACCAAAGCAGTTAAAGATCCAACATGGGGGGTGAAATCATCTATATTTCAATTTATGATATATTTTTTAAGTAAAAAAATAATCCAAAAAAAACACAAAAGGAGTGAGAATATCAATCATATAAACCAAATAGATAATTAAGTAACTAAAATGTAATTATATATATATATATAAATCATCTATATTTCAATTTATGATATATTTTTTAAGTAAAAAAATAATCCAAAAAAAACACAAAAGGAGTGAGAATATCAATCATATAAACCAAATAGATAATTAAGTAACTAAAATGTAATTATATATATATATATATATATATATATTACTCTATGAAAAGATTTTTAATTCACTACAAGAAAAATGTTGATTTTCGACGGAAATTTGTGACGGAAATTGGTAAATTTCCGACGGATTTTGCTTTTTCCAACGGATTTCCGATGGATTTCAATCCGTCGAAAAAAGTGGCGTCGAAAAAAAAATCCGTCGGAAATAATTTTTCCGTCAGAAAATCCCGTCAGAAATTGCTGTCAAAATTTCCGACGGAAAAATCCGTCAGAAATTATAATTTTTTTTAATTTTAATAAATTTATTAATGTAATAACTCTCATATTTGGCCTCTCAAGGGTTCTATTTCACAATATTTCACTGTTTAGCGTGTTTTATCCTTACTTGTGCAATTTCTGGGAGACTTCCCAGAAGGTCACCCATCTCAGTACTACTCCAGGTCAAGCACGCTTAACTGTGAAGTTCTGATAAGTAAGCTACCGAAATGTCTATGTATGTTGTCAGTATAACTTGTACAAATTAATTCATTTAAGTCATCCTCAAATATACAATCTCATATTTGTACTATAATAATAATATATAATAATTTTATATTACGAATAATAATAATAATAATAATATATTTAATTATTCTTTATTTATATGTACTTACTTTTATAATTAACATCTACTTATTTTTATTTAAAATTATAATTTAAATTATTTAATTTTATAATTTATAATAATAAAATAATTTATAAAATTATAAATATTTATTTATTACATACTTATAAATTAAATTTTAATATTTTAAATAAATTATTAATTAATTTAATATATTTATTTACCTTAAATCAAACATATAAAATTCAAAAAATGTATTTATCCTTATTTTTTCTAATTATCAACTATTAATAAAATACTAACCTAAAATCTTATCTAATTATATATAATATTTTCATATCAAATCTAAAACTAGATATTAGTTATACAAAAATATTAAGATCATATAGTAAATTGTCAATAAGATTTTAGTTAAATAATTTAAAATAATTAATATTTCAATTATATTGTTAATTAGCAAATAATTTATTCCAAAACTAATTAATTTTTTTATATTAATTATTAGTAAAATTTAATAACTTTTAATTTAACAATTAATTGGATCGATGAAATTCAACACACCATGAGTTATTGAGCGGAATAACTTTACCAAGAGTTATTTTGTAAGTTATCTTAAATCAAACATATAAAATTCAAAAATGTATTTATCCATGTTTTATTTTTAAATTATAAACCATTAATAAAATACTAACTTAAAATCTTATCTAATTATATCATAATATTTTCATATCAAATTTAAAACTAGTTCTTACATTTTCGACAAATATAAATTTGTCTGAAATATTCTATCAATAATATAGTTTTTCCTACAAAAATTTTCTCATCAAAAATATAAATTTTTCGACAGATTTAATTTTGTTTTATAAGAAATCATATTCGATTAATATAACATTTTGTATATATGATTTAAGAGTAAAAGATTTTCAATTTAACAGTTGAATTTACAAAATTCACATTTAATATAAAGTTATTGAGCGGTGTAACACTTAGTAAAATTTATACCATTGTAATTATAACCCCCCTCATATATATATATATATATGTGTGTGTGTGTGTGTGTGTGTGTGTGTGACACCCTCTACCCCATTATTAATATACAACAAATGTAACAATAAAATATTTCTTTTCTTCTTTTTGGGTAAATAAAATCTTTCATAGTTGACAAATATTTCAAATATCACAAGGTAGAAGATTCACATTCGTAACTCATAAATCATAACTCCAGTGTAGAAATTATAAAAGAAAAGAAGTTAAGATTTTCAATACAATTTAGTGAAAAACAAGAAATCATATATATACAAATAATAATAAAGGAAATATAAATTAACTCCAGTAAAGGTGGCAGTGCCTCCTAGTTAGGGATTAATTTATACTCCCAAATCATATAATAATAAATATAACAAAGATGTACATTTTGGTCTTTTCTCAAGAACGTTCAAAATTACATAAGAAGAGAAAATTAAAGCTTTTAAAACAATAACATCCCTAAAAAAAAACAAGCCTAGCTATGCCCGATGTCACATCCTATCAGAGCATGCTCCACTGAAGCCTTAAGCCTCATCACCAACATCCCCATGATGCTGATCATCTGCAACACAATTTAAAACATATACAAAAACAACAAGGGAGTGAGAAACATCTCACTCAGTTTCAGGTGCAGAAATAACTGCTAGATAGCACACACACACAACATATATAAGTCACATGTAAACAATACATAAATAGTCAATATCACATATATATACTCATTTATCATGCTTATGATGTCATGGACTCAACTCATAAATGCATGCATGTGGCGCCATACGGAAGATTCACAATTCATCGTTGGTGACCCTAAGGTACACCTGGTTACATCACTGGTGACCCTAAGGTACACCTTGTTAGCATGTTACATCGTGGGTGACCCTAAGGTACACCTTGTTAGTCGTGGGTATGCGGCCTCAGCGGCACACCTGGAGTAATATATGCATATGATGCATGTCATACATTCATAATCTCATGGACTCAACATTTAACTTATTACATAATTTCATTTAGTACATCATATCATTATTTGTCATAGTATCATAATCATAGTTTGTCTCAATAGTCCATTCTTAGGTCTCCTGTCATTTGTCCATATTTCACATGGTCATGTCATCAATACTCCTCATAAGGTCCGCATAGGTATTCACAGAGATTCAGAGAGCATTCTTATTCATATTAAAACTCATGTATTATTAACATTAATTTCATATTCATTTATTACTTCAACAAAGAAAAAGGTAGAGTAAATAGAAAATCAGACAGAACAACGGCACTTTCAACAAAACAAAGTAGAATAAATAGAAAATCGGACAGAACAACGGCACCTTTAACAAAAAGCAAAGTAGAGTAAATAGAAATTTAGACAGAACAACGGCACCTTCAACAAAAAGCAAAGTAGAGTAAATAGAAATTAAACAGAATAACGACAAAGGATTGGGGGCCAATCCGACAAACAACTATATAACAATTATCCCCACACCCCTGAGCGAGGTTCTCACTCCCCCCCTTACCTGGATAAGCGGAGCTGAAACTTAGGCAGAGCCTCCTCCTCTGGATTCCCTCTTCCTTTCTCTCTCTCTTTCTTTCTCTTTCTCTCTCTCTCTCTCTCTCTCTCTCTCTTCTCTTTCTCTCTCTAAAATTTCACTTTCTTCCTCTGTATAAAAATTTTCACCCCCTGCCCCTATTTATAGGCAATCTGACGCACCCGGAACGGCCCGTACTGATTTCGGAACGGCCCGTTCCGGATGAGAAATTGTGACACCCTCTACCCCATTATTAATATACAACAAATGTAACAATAAAATATTTCTTTTCTTCTTTTTGGGTAAATAAAATCTTTCATAGTTGATAAATATTTCAAATATCACAAGGTAGAAGATTCACATTCGTAACTCATAAATCATAACTCCAGTGTAGAAATTATAAAAGAAAAGAAGTTAAGATTTTCAATACAATTTAGTGAAAAACAAGAAATCATATATATACAAATAATAATAAAGGAAATATAAATTAACTCCAGTAAAGGTGGCAGTGCCTCCTAGTTAGGGATTAATTTATACTCCCAAATCATATAATAATAAATATAACAAAGATGTACATTTTGGTCTTTTCTCAAGAACGTTCAAAATTACAAATCTTAACATAGAATTTCCTTGAATTATAAACTTTATCTACGATATCTCTTCGTTAGAAATTACAAAGAAGAGAAACTAAAGTTATTAAAACAATAACATATTAAACTAAAAATAACTATGCCCCGATGTCACATCCTATCAGAGCATGCCCAATTGAAGCCTTTAAGCCTCATCACCAACATCCTCATGATGCTGATCATCTGCAACACAATTTAAAACATATACAAAAAACAACAAGGGAGTGAGAAACATCTCACTCAGTTTCAGGTGAAGAATAAAGGTTAGATAGCACCCACACACACACAACAAATATAAGTCATATGTAAATAATACACATAAATAATCAATATCACATATATATACTCATTTATCATGCTTATGATGTCATGGACTCAACTCATAAATGCATGCATGTGGCGCCATACGGAAGATTCACAATTCATCGTTGGTGACCCTAAGGTACACCTGGTTACATCACTGGTGACCCTAAAGTACACCTTGTTAGCATGTTACATCGTGGGTGACCCTAAGGTACACCTTGTTAGTCGTGGGTGACCATAAGGTACACCTTGTTAGCATGTTACATCGTGGGTGACCATAAGGTACACCTTGTTAGTCGTGGGTATGCGGCCTCAGCGGCACACCTGGAGTAATATATGCATATGATGCATGTCATACATTCATAATCTCATGGACTCAACATTTAACTTATTACATAATTTCATTTAGTACTGTCGCCACCGGCCCAAACGGGCCTCGGCGGTCGCGAAGACGGTCGAGCTCGCTTATTATTTTGGTTTTGAAAATGTATTGGATTATTAGAACGACTTGTTCTCAAACTGAGACCTTGTCGATCTTATCCAATTTATTTATTAAATGTCTCACCAATCCATATTAATCCCAAGCGGGACCCTCCATGGATTAGTGGTTTTCGTAAAAGGAGGGTTCGTGGAGTCGCCACCAATGTTTTACTCAAAACATTGGAAAAAGGGATAAGGCAATTGATTTTATAAATCAACTTTGGCCATTACAACCAGAGTCGGGTAAGGGAGTCGGTTACGCGTGGGGAAGGTGTTAGCACCCCACAGCGCCCCTTTCGGGTTCCCTATGACAGATTATTTCTAAAATAACAGCGTAAAATTACTAAATTACCCCTATTTATTATAAGCGATTATAAATTAACTATCTACATGATGACAGTTAAATATACAAACAGAAAGCAGTAAAAGGAAGGATTTTAAGAAGAAAACCTTTGAAGCGTGCTTTTATATATTTCGTAAAACTGGGAAGCTTTTTGGCGTTCCCTCGCTCTACAAGCCCGCTCGCTCCCTCCTATAAAATTTTGACTACGGAAATCCGGAGGATTTCCCTTCGACTAGGTTCGAATCTCCAAGCTAAGTGCTCGGAATTCCAGAACTTCGTCGGATCGACTCCCAGAGAGATTTCTAGGGCAGAACACTGCTCAAAAACCCCAGAATACTCAAGGAGGGAGTCAAAACTGAGTGAAAAAGTGTGGAATGACGTCCAATTGACGTCATATTTATAGGGAATAGGCGCAATACGGCCTACAGGAGCAATACGGCCGTATTGAAATTTTTGAACTTCAATACGGTCGTATTGAGTTCAATACGGCCGTATTGAAATTCAGAAATTTCAATACGCCCGTATTGGTTTCAGTACGGCCGTATTGAAGTTTCAGAAACTTCAATACACCGTATTGAGTTCACTGCGGCCGTATTGAAGCTTCAATACGGCCGTATTAAGTTCAGTACGGCCGTATTGGGCTTCATTCCCTCCACTTCCTTATTTTGAGCTATTCTAAGACCTCTAGACCTACAGAGAACCCTCCTAGGGCCTTCCGGGAGTCCTTCTGGCTGATCTTCCTTCAGTCTTCGAGAGTCTTCAAGCTTTATTTCCGACCCGGACAATTTTAGGGGTCTACAGCTGCTCCCCCTTTACTTAGTCGGACGGCCTCTTGGTGTATCGGCTGACAAGTAAAGGAGTTGACCCAATTGTCCGGGTATTGTGCCGACCTTCTGACTTGTAGCGTCTTCCGGTGGGAAAATGTTGAGTAGCCTCTCCAGGTGGGTGCATACCTCGGCGCTTCTGACATCCTCGGTAGCTGAGTTTACCTTCTCCAAGGCCAACTTCACTCGACGCCCGAGCCGGAAGTTGGACATCAACGCGCCTCTGATGACGCTGATGGTTGAGTACCGCCTCTCCAGGCTTAGCTTCACTCTTTGTTCGAGCCGGAAACCAAGCACCTTTGCGACGACGGTGAGCAGTGCGAGTTTTGCCTCTCCAGGCCTTGCTTTGCTTGTTGCCCAAGCTGGAAGCTGTGAGTACCGTCTCTCCAGGCTTAACTTCACTCTTTGTTCGAGCCGGAAGCTAAGCACCTTTGTGACGACGGTGAGCAGTATGAGTTTTGCCTCTCCAGGCCTTGCTTTGCTTGTTGCCCAAGCTGGAAGCTGTAAGTACCGTCTCTCCAGGCTTAGCTTCACTCTTTGTTCGAGCCGGAAACTAAGTACCTTTGTGACAACGGTAGGCGGTGAGTACCCTTTTTCAGAGATAGCTTCGCTCATTGTCCGAGCCGGAAGCTGCATACCTCCGTGTTTGTGACGACGGGGTAGCGTGAATATCTCCTTTCCAGGGATTCGTGATGATTTTGTCTCCACAGTCCACGATGCTGCTTCGACGGTTGTTTTTTTGATTTTTGTGCCGCTGAGGGCTGGATAACGCAGGGATCCGTCTAGGGGATGTGCAGTCATTCACAGGTTCTTGTGCCCCAACTTGCATTGCATTGTTGGTACCCTTGGGGAATTTCTGACTCCTTGGGGTATAGACACAAAGATGCTCTTTCTGATGTGAGCGGTGCCTTATGATTGGCTGACGTCCTTTCGACGTTGGTGGAGTATCCCGGTTATCCTTGTTCGGGTGTCTCTTTTGGTTTTCTGATTTTGCTGCCTCTGTGTAGGCTGTTATCCAATGGGGGATATTGTCGTTGATTTTGATTAGCCTCTTCTGTTAGGCATATCAGCTTGACGTTCAATGATTGGCTGAGAGCCAGATTCCACTTGGGGAATGATTATTGATTTTTTTTATTTTTTTCTCCTTCTGCAGGGATGCCTCTTGAATAGGCGACTGGGGATTTGGGGATCTTATGTACCCCAGAGTATTATTTAGGAAGCCTCTACAGGCTTAGCCTCACTCGACACTTGAGTTGGAGAGCTATCTTCACTGAGGAAGTTTAAGTCTTTTGACTTGGATATTCTGCTTGGGTGATCGTACTTCCATTGGGAATGTTGTCGATCTTGTTTTGATAGCTCTTGCTGGGGATTTTGAGTCCAAGAGCGTGAGTTGAGGTTTCTCTGGGGAGTATTATTTCTGCGAGCCTCTCCAGGCTCAGTTATTTTTGAGAGAGTATTATTTCGGCGAGCCTCTCCAGGCTCAGTTATTTTGAGAGTATTCTTTCGGCAAGCCTCTCCAGGCTCAGTTATTCTGTGCAAACTGATTGTTGGATTTTCTGAATCTTGCCTTTTTTATTTTTTTGGCTTTTTCTGTATTTTGCCTTTTTCTTTATGTTTTTGGCTTTTGCTGTATAGAATTTGAATTCAAAAGTGGCAAATTTCATTAAAAGCGAATTTGTACAAGAAAAATTTGGGAAATGGGGCTAAGCCCAACCAAACTAGTACATGAAAAAGCACTAAAACAGAAGCCAGTCTTCACTCCTCTGCTGGCGGGTCCTGTGGCGGGTCCGGGAAGCGGCGATGCATCCAGACGGAGAGGTTGTCGAACCCTTGCACCAGGGTATCTAGTCGGGCATCTGTACTCTGCTGCCATGTGCCGATGCTATGCTGAAAAGCATCGAATCGAGTATCGATGCTTTGCTGTAAAGCGTCAAAGCGGGCATCAAAGTAGGCCCTATCCGACTGCGAAGTGCCGGTCTCTGGCTGTGGGCTGCCATCGCCCTCAAAGTCGAGGTCATTGAGGATGTCGGCATAGGCATCGGGGCCATCTACTCGTACAAACCCTCCAGCTGATCTAGTAATGATCCTCATACTAATCAAAGTGGTAGCACCGATCAGCTTTGGCGCCAGCGCCCTTGGCTCTTCGCCATCGGGGCATCCCCATGTCTCCGCCAGCTGTGAGAGGAGTGGGGCGACCAAGATATACCCCTGTCTAGATTCTCCTCCCTCTCGTGCCCCCAGCTTCTTCACATGCTCGAGGAAGAAATATCCCGGGTTGGCCTTCCGTCCGGTGGCCATGCAATATAATGCCAGCAGGTCAGGACGAGTAATCGACTCGGGGCTCTTGGACCTGCCGTGGATAGTACTAGTAAGGATCTTGTGGCAGATCCGAAGAGCGGTCGGAAGTCGGGAGCCCTTTACCCCTGAATGGTAATCCTCTCGGCCAGTGAGCAATCTCCACATGTCAACCGGAGTCCACTGATCTGGCCACTCGCATATGGCATCACGAAATTCCAGCTGATCAGTGCGGCTGAAAAATCCCGCCTGGACATTGAACTCGTCCAAAGTCAAAGAGCGGTACCCCTGATTCATCCAGAAATCAACCGAGCAGACATCTTCCCCGTAACTGTTCGTCGACTCAGTAATACCGACGGAGGCCAGGAACTCCTTCGTGGCTGTCAAGTACAGCTGAGAAGGGGGATCAAGGAGAAATCCCCATCCTATGCTGCCGAAGTAACCCCTGACGTCATCCTCCAGGCCCACTGCTCGGAGGAGGTCAAAGTCAAGCACCCTTGACGGCTCGAAGTTGAACGTCTCTATGAGCTCCAGCCGTTGCCTGTGTCGGTCTGTCATCTCACGTCGAGCTGGGGCTCTCTGCCTTTTTCGGGATGACTCTGCCATTTTTGAGAAGCTATCTAGGGTGCACTCACAGACAAAATATGCAGGGAATGAAGATTGGTATGCAAAAATGAGAGGGGGGAAGGCTTATTTATAGAAAAGTTTTCGCCAGTACGGCCGTATTGAGCATAATACGGCCGTATTGGTTTTCCCGTTATTGTACAAATGTGGCGATCAATACGGCCCGTATTGAAATGAATACGGCCGTATTGAGCGTCAATACACCCGTATTGTGATTAATACGCCGTATTGAATACGAAAAGTTGCTTCAACGTTTACCTTAATACGCCCGTATTAAACTCAATACGGGCGCATTGATTTTTTTTTTTTTTTTTTTTTTTTTTTTTTTTTTTTTATATAAACAGAGAATAAGTGATATTCCAGTACACCTATCATCTGTATGCATGTATGCAGTATATGATGCACCTAATTCTATTTGATTCAGTTTTTCAAAAGAATTAATCGATGCGTTCTTTGTTTGGATCTTGCCATTCTTCTAGACGAGCTGTGCTCTGCCGATTTCTGTAACCGAGGAATGATGCGTATTTGATTTTGGGATTTGGCGTCATCAACCAAATAATCCCTCCCTTCCTTTAGAAGATGTGTCAACCCTCCTATTGACCACTATATCTCCATGTTTCCAATAGATTATTCAAAAATCGTTGGGACAAGAGAGAAAAGAAGGAAAAGATATATTTTTCAAAAGTTTGTGTTTTAGAGGGGATTGTTTTATTTTTGAAAAATGGATTTTGTAAGAATGGCTGGCCATGGTAGGCTTATGTGTTTAGGCTTGTTCGATTAAACACTTATGAGGTTAAGCACATCTTTGTTATTAATGATTGTGCTTTGACAACTTGGATAGCTTTTCTTGAGCCCCTTGTTGAATTCGATTGATGGTACCATCATGGATTTATTTTGTTTTTCTTTTTTGACGGCCCTAACTTTTGCCTAAAACACCCATTTGTGATGTCTTAGCGGGCTTTTGTTTTTGTTCATTATTTTGTAACCCTAATTTTTGCCTAGGTCACCCTTTTGTGGGATTCCTAGCGGGTCTTTTGCTCTTATTTTTGTGCAGCCCCCTTTTTGGGTTTCCTGCCGAGCTTTTTGTTTTTTTAGGATTTTTGTCCTGAATGGATTTCTTTTATCCATGACGGCACTTATTGAGGCCAAGAAAAGGTGCTCCAAGTTGACACACACACTTCCACATAAAAATGATGTGGGTTTATTATTATTAAGATGATTTTAACCTCATTCATGTTTATTCAAACAGGGTTAAAATAATGTGGTCTAGAATTTTATTGCAAGCGAGAAAAGAAGCAATAAAGAATTAATGAAGAATGATTTTATTATAATCATAATGGAAACATGTGCCCTATCGAGGCTCGGGGGTCGGGCTGTCCCCAAGGAGTGATCTCTAATAGTCACTGAATTTACACATCCTTATTAGAAGGAAAAGGACACTTGATGACGACGACCGGCCTTGACGTTTGTGAACCAGCCTTCTTAAAGATCTGGCTTAAAGAACGTTGAGAAGGATCTTGATTCCTCTTCGTTCTTTGCTCTTTAACAGGGTTGTATCCTAACCCTTGTTTCCCCGGATTGTCCTTGATAATAGGTAGCTCCGGGATTCCTTGGGAGTACTTGCCCAATCCTTGTCCTGGCAAGTATCCGTTCTTTGTGAGCATATGGGCTACCTTCCTCATTTCTCGGGGAAACGTTTCAACATTGGCAATTTCCAATGCTTGGAAGGCGGTTTCCAAAGCTTCCTCTGCTGCATCCACATAAGGTATGTTGGATGGCTTGCTGATGAGTATGTCATCTTCAGCTTGTACAGTCACCAGTTTGTCACCCACAATGAATTTGACTTTTTGGTGGAGCGTAGAGGGCACAGCTTTCGCATCATGAATCCAAGGTCGGCCTAGGAGACAGCTGTATGCAGGAGTAATATCCATCACTTGGAATTCGACGTTGAAGATGGTAGGTCCAATTTGGATCGGAAGATTGACTTCTCCCACCACCTCTCTCTTAGAACCGTCGAAAGCTCGAACGATCATGTTGCTCGGGCGCATTTGGACTCCCTTGATTGCCACTTGATCAAGAGTTCTTTTGGGCATCACATTCAAGGAAGATCCGTTATCCACCAAGACTTTTGCGATGTGGTACTCCTTGCACTTTACAGAGATGTGCAAGGGTTTGTTGTGATTAGGTCCCTCGGCGGGGATTTCTTCATCGGTGAAAGTGAGGTGGTCATTAGCCGTGATGTGGCTAACAATTCCCTCAAACTTGTCTTGGGAGATGGTATGCGACACATATGCCTCGTTCAAGACCTTCAACAGAGCTTGCCGATGCGGTTCGGAGCTTAGGATCAATGACAACAAAGTGATCTTTGCTGGTGTCTTGTGAAGTTGATCCACAATGGAGTACTCGCTTTGTTTGATGAATTTTAACAGCTCATCAGTCTCCTCCTCGGATTCTCTATCTTCCTCGGTTTTCTCCTTTTCTTTTCCTTTATTCTTGGGAGCTTTATCGTGCAGATCTTCGGGAGTGTAGATCCTGCCACTCCTAGTCATGCCCCCAAGTCCAGCGATGTTGGAGATATCACTGCCGGTAGAAGTATGGATGTCGTATATCCATGGCACAGCCTTATTTGATTCGTAAGGGAAAGGTCTTGGAGCGACAATCCTTAACGGCGTGGGGCCTTCCCCTTTTTCTATCTTGACTACCAACAACGGCGTCGTCGTGTGTTCGCTTTGCGTAGTTGTTGGTTTGCATTTTATCACAAATGGCGTGCGATTCATTCTGAACATACACATCGATTAATTCTTTCTTTTTATCAATCTTTATTATTATTTACTAGGAGAGATAAATGCAAAATGAATGACTAATGAGATGCAAAGGCGATAAATCTCAAGAATTCGATTTTATTCATTGAAGAAAGTGCACAACTTTTTATACAATGCTTTGAAGCAATTTTTTACAAAAAGAGAAAAGCCGGTAGAAACCCACAGGCGGGTTCATACGTCGTTGCCATTCTTCTTCGGCTTCCTCAACATGGCGTGCCATTGCTTCAACTTGCAAGTGGACGGCTTGGCTCATATCATCACAAGTCTTCTGAGCCTCCTTCGCTTTCTGAGTGTGATAGTTGATCATGGCCTGCAGCTCGTTCAGCTCGTCTTCGGCTCGATCTTTCTCCTTTTGGAGTTTAGCCATTCGTGCCAATCCTTCCCTTTCCTTTTTGCGGAAGTCGGAAAGGTTTGCGGCTTGTCGTTGAGCGACCTCCCGCCATTTCTGTGCGTCGGATCGAGTCGATAGCAAGTCCTCTTGCATGTCCCTGATCAACTGTGCCTGCTTTGCACGTTCGGCTTCCAGATGCGCTATCTTTGCGTTGACTTCTTGGAGTTGACTACTCGGTTCAATTTTTTGCATTTTGGATGCCCGAGTAGTCTCCTCATTGAGGTTAGCACACTCATCCTTGAGCCGCTCTATCTCGTGGTCTTTCTTCTTGCATTGCCTTTGAAGACCGTCAATAGTAAAACTGGATTCTTCATTTTTCTCTTCAAGAACTCTCATTTGAGCTCCCATAATTTCCAGCTTTTTGGTCAAGGCGTCGACTTGTTCTTGCAATGCCTTCCTTGTTGCTGTGGTTGCACAAGAAGTGGATGGTTGAGGCACCCCCCTCTTGCTCCTCCATTCCTCATAATCAATGGAGACGGATACCCGAGGCTTTCCAAGTTCGAGATCTCCCTCATAGGTTGGTCTCTCCCACGCTCTTATGACAGAGTGCATATCCCTTTGATGTTCGGAATCATAGGAGAAACACGACCCTCCAAGCTCCTCTTTAGTAGGAATAATTTGGGTCCTCATTAGCTGTCTCATAACCAATTTAGGCGAGTAGGCTATGCAACCTCTGAGGCCCATCAATGGTATGCTTGGGTAACTGCCGCATCTCGTCAATATATGGCTCGGATGGAACCAAGGGCAAACCCATGTGAAGTGATTAATGTTCCACTGTTCCATTTCTTCCTTCCACTCGGAAGCATATCGGCGGCGTACGGGGATCTTGGAGAAACTCCTCAATGGATCGGGCAAGGTCCCCATATGACTAGAAGCATAGAAGTGTGTAATGCCCCATACATACAGCAAGGAGGTGCAACATCGAATGGTTTTCCCTTGCTTCTGTTGAGACAAATGAACAGAGAGCAAGGTGTCGGCAAGAATGGCAGGCACGGGACTCTTCATGTGTACGTCCCAAGCGAAGAAAGCGTCCATTGCAGCATGGTCCACTGTGTTAGCGTAGAAGGGGAAAAGGATCATCCCAAATACAGCTAATGCTAGAGTTTTGTTGAAAGCTAACCAATCTCCCTCACCAGCCAAGGAAGAAAGGTGGTCTTCAATCATAGCAAGCTTCCAACCTTTAACATTGCCGTTCCCCACCAAGGCAGCTGATCGTGATGGTAATTTGACCTGAGTGGCAACTCTCTCCACGGCCACATGGTTATCATGAAAGATATAGACCCCAGCTGATTTGGGCCATCGTAGCATGAGCTCGTATTCTTCGAGAGTAGGAACTAGGTCAAACTGGGGGAACTCGAAACAATGTAGATCGAGACTCCAAAAGTGGACCAATGCTCTCAGAAAGGATGGATCTACACAAATCTTCATTAAGTCGAGAACTCGTCCATAGGATTTTTCAAACTCCAAACGAGCCTCTCGTGGCATCAAGGTACAGAGGTGATCCAATCTCTCGGCACGGTATAATAAGAAGTCCACTTTCTTCAATTGCCCCTTGCACTCCCCTAGATCCCTCCATGATCTACAGTAAAATGCATGATATGAGATGATGGAGATGAATATGCATGCATAGTGTTTATTTAACTAGGCATTATCATGTTTCTTGGGATTTTCCTAACATGATGCATGATATTGCTTGGTTTGGGTAAATATTATTTTTTTTTGTATTTTGTATTTTTTTGGTGAAAAGGGAAACTGTCTACATGAATGTGATGAGGGTAGATGTCAACACCATGCACTAGAAGATCCTTATTTCTATTTATTTTTATTTTACTAGGAATGTTGTATGTTTAAAGAATGCAAATGTATGCTCATACAATGTCACATAGTCAATGCACAGACAATTCACTCATCCACGAACAGTCACGAGCGAATTACGAGGTAGGGGTCTCCTGCAGAAAAGTGCATATTCAAGGAGGATCTAACTGTTCTCATTTGGTCAAAGGCCCCCAAGGTGCCCCCATTATAGGGACCCAATTCCTCTCGTCGTAGGTCGATGGAAAGCTCCAACGCACCGTCGGACTCAAGTTCATGGTTATCACCTTGAGTGATGCTTTTCGACAACGGTCTCATAGGCTCCTATAAACCCATCAACCGGCCGTACTAACATCCACTCCCTATGGATTACCACTCATGCCCCCGGGTATAGAGGGAACTGTTGTGTGCAAAGGTTTGTGTGCAGTTTTTATTTCAAACAATTGCGGAATTTAAGCATACAACAGTTATTTAAAGCCATATAATAAAACATATTATAATACAAGCAAGGGGTAATGAAGTAATTTTAACTATTATTTGTTAAAAATAATCTGTCACTAAATGGGACTGACTCTCGAATATTCCCCAGTGGAGTCGCCATCTGTCGCCACCGGCCCGAAACGGGCTTTCGGCATTCGCGAAGGATGGTTGGACTCGTTTATTTGTTTGAAAAATGTGGATTGCTAAAATGACTTATTCTCAAACTGAGACCTCGTCAAACGAGCAATTTTATTAAAAGGCTCACTAATCCATATTAATCCCAAGCGGGACCCTCCATGGATTAGTGGTTTTCGTAAAAGGAGGGTTCGTGGAGTCGCCACCAATGTTTTACTCAAAACATTGGAAAAAGGGATAAGGCAATTGATTTTATAAATCAACTTTGGCCATTACAACCAGAGTCGGGTAAGGGAGTCGGTTACGCGTGGGGAAGGTGTTAGCACCCCACAGCGCCCCTTTCGGGTTCCCTATGACAGATTATTTCTAAAATAACAGCGTAAAATTACTAAATTACCCCTATTTATTATAAGCGATTATAAATTAACTATCTACATGATGACAGTTAAATATACAAACAGAAAGCAGTAAAAGGAAGGATTTTAAGAAGAAAACCTTTGAAGCGTGCTTTTATATATTTCGTAAAACTGGGAAGCTTTTTGGCGTTCCCTCGCTCTACAAGCCCGCTCGCTCCCTCCTATAAAATTTTGACTACGGAAATCCGGAGGATTTCCCTTCGACTAGGTTCGAATCTCCAAGCTAAGTGCTCGGAATTCCAGAACTTCGTCGGATCGACTCCCAGAGAGATTTCTAGGGCAGAACACTGCTCAAAAACCCCAGAATACTCAAGGAGGGAGTCAAAACTGAGTGAAAAAGTGTGGAATGACGTCCAATTGACGTCATATTTATAGGGAATAGGCGCAATACGGCCTACAGGAGCAATACGGCCGTATTGAAATTTTTGAACTTCAATACGGTCGTATTGAGTTCAATACGGCCGTATTGAAATTCAGAAATTTCAATACGCCCGTATTGGTTTCAGTACGGCCGTATTGAAGTTTCAGAAACTTCAATACACCGTATTGAGTTCACTGCGGCCGTATTGAAGCTTCAATACGGCCGTATTAAGTTCAGTACGGCCGTATTGGGCTTCATTCCCTCCACTTCCTTATTTTGAGCTATTCTAAGACCTCTAGACCTACAGAGAACCCTCCTAGGGCCTTCCGGGAGTCCTTCTGGCTGATCTTCCTTCAGTCTTCGAGAGTCTTCAAGCTTTATTTCCGACCCGGACAATTTTAGGGGTCTACAAGTACATCATATCATTATTTGTCATAGTATCATAATCATAGTTTGTCTCAATAGTCCATTCTTAGGTCTCCTGTCATTTGTCCATATTTCACATGGTCATGTCATCAATACTCCTCATAAGGTCCGCATAGGTATTCACAGAGATTCAGAGAGCATTCTTATTCATATTAAAAATCATGTATTATTAACATTAATTTCATATTCATTTATTACTTCAACAAAGAAAAAGGTAGAGTAAATAGAAAATCAGACAGAACAACGGCACTTTCAACAAAACAAAGTAGAATAAATAGAAAATCGGACAGAACAACGGCACCTTTAACAAAAAGCAAAGTAGAGTAAATAGAAATTTAGACAGAATAACGACAAAGGATTGGGGGCCAATCCGACAAACAACTATATAACAATTATCCCCACACCCCTGAGCGAGGTTCTCACTCCCCCCCTTACCTGGATAGGCGGAGTTGGAACTTGGGCAGGGTCTCCTCCTCTGGATCCCCTTTTTCTTCCCTCTCTTTCTTTCTTTCTTTCTTTCTTTCTCTCTCTCTCTCTCTCTCTCCTCTTTCTCTCTCTAAGATTTTCACTTCTTCTCCTCTGTACCAAATTTTCACCCCCCCTGCCCCTATTTATAGGCCTCCTGGCGCAACCGGAACGGCCGTTCCGATTTTGGAACGGGCCGTTCCGGTAACATTTGGAACGGCCCGTTCCACTTTTGGAACGGCCCGTTCCGAAATCCAAAATACCCCTATAACTTTATTAAAATTACGAAAATGCCATTAAAAAAAATAATAAAAATTTGGGTGTTACAGTGTGTGTGTCTATATATATATATATATATATATATATATATATATATATATGATTTAAGAGTAAAAAATTTTCAATTTAACGGTTGAATTTACAAAATTCACATTTAATATAAAGTTATTGAGCGGTGTAACACTTAGTAAAATTTATACCATTGTAATTATAACCCCTCTCATATATATATATATATATATATATATATATATATATCTATATATATATATATTAAATGCGACTTTTACAATGTATTACACCGCTCAATAACTTTGTATTAAATGTGAATTTAGTAAATCCAACTGTTAGATTGAAAGTTCATATCTCTTATAGATTATATATACAAAACTTTATATTAATCCAAGATGATTTGATACTTCATTTTTATAAAAAAAAATTGATGTAATATATTCATTTAAAATACACTAAAATATGAACACTTGGATTATCTTCCAGTTGCTGTTCAATTTTAACAAAATTTGATATACACGTATAAAGTGATATGAACTTTCAATTTAACGGTTGGATTTACAAAATTCATATTTAATATAAAGTTATAGAGCGGCATAATACTTAGTAAAAGTTACACTAGTATAATTATAATCCCCTATATTATATATATATATACACATACATATATATACAACGACTGTAACACCCAAATTTTTATTATTATTTTAATGGCATTTTCGTAATTTTAATAAAGTTATAGGGGTATTTTGGGTTCTGGAACGGGCCGTTCCAAGAGTGGAACGGGCCGTTCCAAATGTTGAAAATGTGAGGTTTTTGTAGTCCCAGAACGGGCCTGGAACGGGCCGTTCTGGTATGGAGAACGGGCCGTTCCGGAAGGAGAACGGGCCGTTCTTCTGAGATTGAGAACGGGCCGTTCTGGTTTCAGAACGGGCCGTTCTGGTTTTTTGGGAACGGGCCGTTTCGATTTTGGAACGGGCCGTTCCAGTTACAAATTTTGCCCAGATTTGAAGGATCCGGAACGGGCCGTTCCGAAATCAGTACGGGCCGTTCCGGGTGCGTCAGATTGCCTATAAATAGGGGCAGGGGGGTGAAATTTTTTATACAGAGGAAGAAAGTGAAATTTTAGAGAGAGAAAGAGAAGAGAGAGAGAGAGAGAGAGAAAGAAAGAGAAAGAAAGAGAGAGAGAAAGGAAGAGGGAATCCAGAGGAGGAGGCTCTGCCTAAGTTCAGCTCCGCTTATCCAGGTAAGGGGGGGAGTGAGAACCTCGCTCAGGGGTGTAGGGATAATTGTTGGATAGTTGTTTGTCGGATTGGCCCCAATCCTTTGTCGTTATTCTGTTTAATTTCTATTTACTCTACTTTGCTTTTTTGTTGGAGGTGCCGTTGTTCTGTCTAAATTTCTATTTACTCTACTTTGCTTTTTGTTGAAGGTGCCGTTGTTCTGTCCGATTTTCTATTTATTCTACTTTGTTTTTGTTGAAAGTGCCGTTGTTCTGTCTGATTTTCTATTTACTCTACCTTGTTCTTTGTTGAAAGTAATAAATGAATATGAAATTAATGTTAATAATAAATGAGTTTTAATATGAATAAGAATGCTCTCTGGATCTCTGTGAATACCTATGCGGACCTTAAGAGGAGTATTGATGACATGACCATGTGAAATATGGACAAATGACATGAGACCTAAGAATTGACTATTGAGACAAACTATGATTATGAGACTATGACAAATGAGGACATGATGTACTAAATGAAATCATGTAAAAAGTTAAATATTGAGTCAATGAGATTATGATGGTATGACATGCATCATATGCATATATTATTCCAGGTGTGCCGCTGAGGCCGCATACCAGTGATGTAACATGCTAACAAGGTGTATCTTAGGGTCACCAGTGATGTAACTTGTAACCAGGTGTACCTTAGGGTCACCAGTGATGTAACCAGGTGTACCTTTGGGTCACCAGTGATGTAACCAGGTGTGCCTTAAGGTCACCAGTGATGATATGTGAAACTTCCTTATGGCGCCACATGCATGCATTTATAAGTCAAGATCATGACATCATTGCATGATAAATGAATATATATGTGATATTGATGATGTATGTGTATTATTTATAAGTGACTTATATTTGTTGTGTGTGTGAGTGCTATCTAGCCTTTATTTCTGCACCTGAAACTGAGTGAGATGTTTCTCACTCCCTTGTTGTTTTTGTATATGTTTAAATTATGTTGCAGGTGATCAGCATCATGAGGATGTTGGTGATGAGGCTTAAAGGCTTCAATTGGGCATGCTCTGATAGGATGTGACATCGGGGCATAGTTATTTTAGTTTAATATGTTATTGTTTTTATAACTTTAGTTTCTCTTCTTTTGTAATTTCTAACGAAGAAATAACGTAGATAACATATATAATTCAAGGAAAATATATGTTAAGAATTGTAATTTGAACGTTCTTGATAAAAGACCAAGATGTACATTTTTGTTATATTTTTATTATATGATTTGGGAGTATAAATTAATTCCTAACCAGGAGGCACTGCCACCTTTACTGGAGTTAATTTATATTTCCTTTATTATTATTTGTATATATATGATTTCTTGTTTTACACTAAATTGTATTGAAAATCTTAACTTCTTTTCTTTTATAATTTTTACACTGGAGTTATGATTTATGAGTTACGAATGTGAATCTTCTACCTTGTTATATTTGAAATATTTGTCAACTATGAAAGATTTTATTTACCCAAAAAGAAGATAAGAAATATTTTATTGTTACATTTGTTGTATATTAATAACGGGGTAGAGGGTGTCACATTTAGTGGTATCAGAGCAGGTCGATCTAATCGACCGTGAGTTATGAGTTTACTATGCTTACTTGATTTATTATGTTTATTTGGTACATGAATGATGGACTAAACTGATTGTTAAACTTGTTGGTATGCTAGTATGATGATTGATTATGTTTATTGATTGTATTATTTTCTTAGACTATGGCTGGTAGAAATGATCGTGCGATTGCCGATGCTCTTCAAGCATTAGCACAAGCTATGAATAATAACAATAGGACTGAAGTTACTCCTAACTGGTTGGAGCAATTTCAACGAAATCACCCACCTACCTTTAAAGGAGGATATGACCCAGATGCTGCTATGAATTGGCTAACAGAAATAGAAAAAATTTTCAATGTTATGGATTGTCCCATCGCTCAGAAGGTGAAGTTGGCCACATTCATGTTGACTGCTGATGCTCACTTTTGGTGGGAAGGAGCACTTCGGAGGATGATTGATGGAGGGGTGCACTTGAATTGGGACAACTTCAAGAAGGTCTTTCTTGAGAAGTATTTCCCGGATGATGTGAGAAGTCGGAAAGAAATGGAATTCCTTGAGCTGAATCAAGGGAACGACACAGTGGCTGTGTATGCTGTCAAATTTGATGCTTTGGTTCGTTATTGCACACACTACCATGGTGAGGGTGGTGAAAGAGCTAAATGCATAAAATTTGTAAATGGTCTGCGTCCGGAAGTAAAAACTGCAATTAACTATCAGGAGATATATCACTTTCCCACTCTGGTCAACAAGTGCAGCATTTATGATCATGACAACCGTGCTCGTGCTGCTTTTTATAAAGGAGTTGGAGGTCCTATCCGTGCTGTGAGTTCTAGTACTTCGGGTAGGAGCAAGCCTTACTCCGCTTCTAATAGATTTCAAGGGAGTAAAGCTGCTGCTAATAAAAGCAAGTTGCTTACTAGAGGATCCACTGTTAGTGCTACTGGAAGTGTTGGAGGGTCTGTGTCCACTCCTTCAGTAAGATGCTGGAAGTGTGGACTTGTTGGTCATAATCAGTCTGAGTGTCGTGACAGGGAAGTTACCTGCTTCAACTGCAATGGTAAAGGTCACATCAGTACCCAATGTCCTGAATCACAAAGAACACGTGTTATGGGATCGGGTTCGCAAACTGAGCGTCCAAAGACTGTGGGGAGAGTATTTGCTCTTAGTGGTGCTGAAGCTTCTCGGTCAGAAAATTTGATACAAGGTACTTGTTTCATAGCTGAGACTCCTTTTGTTGTACTATTTGATTCTGGTGCAACTCATTCCTTTATTTCTGTCTCTTGTGTCCAAAAATTGAATTTGCCTGTGTCTTTGTTAGATTTTGATCTAGTTGTTGAAACCCCTACTAATGGTCCTGTGACTACATCCCTAGTGTGTTTGAAATGTCCTTTGACAGTTTCTGATAAGCAGTTTCTAGTTGACTTAATTTGTTTGCCTCTTAGTCAATTAGATGTAATTCTTGGTATGGATTGGTTATCTTCTCACCATGTCCTTTTAAACTGCTTTGGGAAATCTATTTCCTTTGGTGAATGTAAGAGTACGGAATTTCTTAGTGCTGCTGACATTAAAACTTGTTTAAAAGAGAGAATTTCCAGAAGTATTTCCTAAGGATGTGTCTAGTTTACCACCTGAGAGAGAGATTGAGTTTAGCATAGACTTAGTACCAGGTACCCCACTTATATCTATAGCACCCTATAGGATGTCCCCTACAGAGTTAGTTGAGCTTAAGAAACAAATAGAGGAATTACAAGGAAAACAATTCATTAGGCCTAGTGTCTCGCCTTGGGGAGCGCCTGTTTTGTTGGTTAAGAAGAAAGATGGGAGCATGAGGTTGTGCGTAGACTATAGGCAACTGAATAAAGTGACCATTAAGAATAAGTATCCTTTGCCTAGGATAGATGACCTTATGGATCAACTAGTTGGAGCTTGTGTGTTCAGTAAGATAGATTTAAGGTCAGGATACCATCAGATTAGAGTGAGAGCTGAGGATGTTCCTAAGACTGCCTTTAGAACCCGCTATGGGCACTATGAGTATTTAGTTATGCCTTTTGGTGTGACTAATGCACCTGGTGTTTTTATGGACTACATGAATAGGATCTTTCACCCTTACTTGGATAGATTTGTAGTGGTCTTCATAGATGATATCCTAGTGTATTCCAAGACTAGGGAGGAGCATGTTGAGCACCTTAGGATCGTTCTTCAAACCCTTAAGGAGAGGCAGTTGTATGCAAAATTGTCAAAATGTGAATTTTGGTTGGATAGTGTGAACTTTCTAGGACATGTGATATCCAAGGGTGGAATAGCTGTAGATTCTGCTAAGGTAGAAGCTGTGTTAGAGTGGAGAACACCTAATTCAGTATTTGAGATTAGGAGTTTCCTAGGACTAGCTGGTTATTACAGAAGGTTCATAGAGAATTTCTCTAGGCTAGCTCTTCCTTTGACTAAGCTGACGAAGAAAGACCAACCTTTTGTGTGGGATTCTAAGTGTGAGGAAAGTTTTCAAGAACTTAAGAGGAGATTAACTAGTGCTCCTGTGTTAGTATTACCTGATCCTAGTAAGACTTTTGAGGTATTTTGTGATGCTTCTAAATTGGGTTTAGGAGGAGTACTTATGCAGGAGGGTAAGGTAGTAGCCTATGCTTCAAGACAACTTAAAATTCATGAGCAAAACTATCCTACCCATGACCTTGAGTTAGCTGCAATAGTTTTTGTGCTCAAGTTGTGGAGACATTACTTGTTTGGGTCTAGATTTGAGGTTTTTAGTGACCATAAAAGCCTTAAGTACTTGTTTGACCAAAAGGAATTGAATATGAGGCAGAGGAGATGGTTAGAGTTTCTTAAGGATTATGACTTTCAATTAAATTATCACCCTGGCAAGGCTAATGTTGTAGCTGATGCTTTGAGTAGAAAATCTTTGAGAATGTCTTCCTTGATGATTAGGGAAATGCAAATGATTGAGGAGTTTAGGGATATGAGCTTAGGGTGTGAGTTGACCTCTAAGAGTATTAAGTTGGGAGCTTTAAGAGTGACTAATAGCTTGATAGATGAGATTAGAGAAGGTCAGAAGATGGATCCTTTCTTATTGAGTCGGGTAGAGAAGTTGAATCAAGCTGTGAAAAGTGAGTTTAGAATTGGAGTGGATGGAGTTTTAAGATTTAAGGATAGGTTGTGCATTCCTAGTGTGCCAGAACTTAAGAGAGCAATCCTGGAAGAAGGTCATAAGAGTATCCTTAGTATCCATCCAGGAGCCACTAAGATGTACCAAGACCTTAAGAAGATGTTTTGGTGGCCTAAGATGAAGAGGGAAGTGGAGGAATTTGTGTATGCTTGCTTAGTATGTCAGAAAGCTAAGGTAGAACACCAAAAACCTTCAGGTTTGATGCAACCTTTAGATGTGCCTGTGTGGAAGTGGGATAGCATCTCTATGGATTTTGTAGTTGGGTTACCTAAGACTGTGAAGAACTTGGATGCTGTATGGGTCATTGTGGATAGATTGACTAAGTCTGCCCATTTTATTCCCATTAATATTAGGTACTCTTTGGAGAGGTTAACCAAGTTGTACATCAGTGAGATCGTGAGGTTGCATGGAGTTCCTACTAGTATTGTGTCTGATAGAGATCCTAGGTTCACCTCTAGATTTTGGGAGAGTTTGCATAAGGCTTTAGGCACTAAGCTTAGATTGAGTTCAGCTTACCATCCCCAAACAGATGGCCAAACTGAGAGAACCATACAATCTTTGGAAGACTTGTTGAGGGCTTGCATCTTAGAACATGGGGGTAGTTGGGATAGTTTCCTACCTTTGATAGAATTTACCTACAATAATAGCTACCATTCTAGTATTGGGATGGCACCATATGAGGCTCTGTATGGTAGGAGATGTAGAACACCTTTATGTTGGGTAGAACCTGGAGAGAATGTCATGTTAGGACCTGAGATAGTTCAACAAACTACTGAACAGGTTAAGATGATCCAAGAGAAGATGAGAGCAACCCAGAGTAGGCAAAAGAGTTATAATGACAAGAGGAGAAAAGACCTTAAGTTTAAAGAAGGTGATCATGTATTCCTTAAAGTCACTCCTTGGACAGGAGTAGGCAGAGCACTGAAATCCCGTAAGCTTACTCCACGTTTCATTGGTCCTTATCAAATTCTTAAAAGAATCGGTGAAGTGGCCTATCAAATTGCTTTGCCTCCATCTCTTTCAAATCTCCATAGTGTCTTTCATGTTTCCCAACTCAGAAAGTATGTCCATGATCCTTCCCATATCATTGAGTCTGACAACATTCAGTTGAAGGATAATCTTACTTATGAAACGGTTCCTCTAAGGATTGATGACAAGAGAGTGAAACAACTAAGAGGAAAGGAAATCCCTTTGGTTAAGGTCGTTTGGGGAGGAAATATTGAAGAAAGTACTACATGGGAATTAGAAAGCAAGATGCGAGAAGCTCATCCATTTCTGTTTTCAGGTAAATTTCGGGGACGAAATTTCTAAAAGGAGGGGAGAATTGTAACACCCAAATTTTTATTATTATTTTAATGGCATTTTCGTAATTTTAATAAAGTTATAGGGGTATTTTGGGTTCTGGAACGGGCCGTTCCAAAAGTGGAACGGGCCGTTCCAAATGTTGAAAATGTGAGGTTTTTGTAGTCCCAGAACGGGCCTGGAACGGGCCGTTCTGGTATGGAGAACGGGCCGTTCCGGAAGGAGAACGGGCCGTTCTTCTGAGATTGAGAACGGGCCGTTCTGGTTTCAGAACGGGCCGTTCTGGTTTTTTGGGAACGGGCCGTTTCGATTTTGGAACAGGCCGTTCCAGTTACAAATTTTGCCCAGATTTGAAGGATCCGGAACGGGCCGTTCCGAAATCAGTACGGGCCGTTCCGGGTGCGTCAGATTGCCTATAAATAGGGGCAGGGGGGTGAAATTTTTTATACAGAGGAAGAAAGTGAAATTTTAGAGAGAGAAAGAGAAGAGAGAGAGAGAGAGAGAGAAAGAAAGAGAAAGAAAGAGAGAGAGAAAGGAAGAGGGAATCCAGAGGAGGAGGCTCTGCCTAAGTTCAGCTCCGCTTATCCAGGTAAGGGGGGGAGTGAGAACCTCGCTCAGGGGTGTAGGGATAATTGTTGGATAGTTGTTTGTCGGATTGGCCCCAATCCTTTGTCGTTATTCTGTTTAATTTCTATTTACTCTACTTTGCTTTTTTGTTGGAGGTGCCGTTGTTCTGTCTAAATTTCTATTTACTCTACTTTGCTTTTTGTTGAAGGTGCCGTTGTTCTGTCCGATTTTCTATTTATTCTACTTTGTTTTTGTTGAAAGTGCCGTTGTTCTGTCTGATTTTCTATTTACTCTACCTTGTTCTTTGTTGAAAGTAATAAATGAATATGAAATTAATGTTAATAATAAATGAGTTTTAATATGAATAAGAATGCTCTCTGGATCTCTGTGAATACCTATGCGGACCTTAAGAGGAGTATTGATGACATGACCATGTGAAATATGGACAAATGACATGAGACCTAAGAATTGACTATTGAGACAAACTATGATTATGAGACTATGACAAATGAGGACATGATGTACTAAATGAAATCATGTAAAAAGTTAAATATTGAGTCAATGAGATTATGATGGTATGACATGCATCATATGCATATATTATTCCAGGTGTGCCGCTGAGGCCGCATACCAGTGATGTAACATGCTAACAAGGTGTATCTTAGGGTCACCAGTGATGTAACTTGTAACCAGGTGTACCTTAGGGTCACCAGTGATGTAACCAGGTGTACCTTTGGGTCACCAGTGATGTAACCAGGTGTGCCTTAAGGTCACCAGTGATGATATGTGAAACTTCCTTATGGCGCCACATGCATGCATTTATAAGTCAAGATCATGACATCATTGCATGATAAATGAATATATATGTGATATTGATGATGTATGTGTATTATTTATAAGTGACTTATATTTGTTGTGTGTGTGAGTGCTATCTAGCCTTTATTTCTGCACCTGAAACTGAGTGAGATGTTTCTCACTCCCTTGTTGTTTTTGTATATGTTTAAATTATGTTGCAGGTGATCAGCATCATGAGGATGTTGGTGATGAGGCTTAAAGGCTTCAATTGGGCATGCTCTGATAGGATGTGACATCGGGGCATAGTTATTTTAGTTTAATATGTTATTGTTTTTATAACTTTAGTTTCTCTTCTTTTGTAATTTCTAACGAAGAAATAACGTAGATAACATATATAATTCAAGGAAAATATATGTTAAGAATTGTAATTTGAACGTTCTTGATAAAAGACCAAGATGTACATTTTTGTTATATTTTTATTATATGATTTGGGAGTATAAATTAATTCCTAACCAGGAGGCACTGCCACCTTTACTGGAGTTAATTTATATTTCCTTTATTATTATTTGTATATATATGATTTCTTGTTTTACACTAAATTGTATTGAAAATCTTAACTTCTTTTCTTTTATAATTTTTACACTGGAGTTATGATTTATGAGTTACGAATGTGAATCTTCTACCTTGTTATATTTGAAATATTTGTCAACTATGAAAGATTTTATTTACCCAAAAAGAAGATAAGAAATATTTTATTGTTACATTTGTTGTATATTAATAACGGGGTAGAGGGTGTCACAACGACAGCTGCACGTTTGGAATAGTGAGGCACTTGCCCTCACTACTATTTGACATATACATAATTTTTTATCTAAAAAATAATATATTTTAAAAAATAAAAATTATATTCTAATAAAATAAATATATAGATTCAGAAAAAATGTTTATTTATTTGATATCTGTCAAATTTTTGAAGGAAATTAATTCTCATGTGATAAAAAAAAATTCTTAATAATGAATTAATTTTTAAAAAAAGTTTAATTATAATATATATATGTATATATATATATATGTCTTAATATTCACATATATAATGTAATATATTAAAACAAATAATTTTTTGATAAAATAAAATTTGTAGCATGCATGTTTATCTTTTGTGTTTTTTATTTATTGTATACGTTGATTGAAAAAATCAAAATAGTAAAATTGTATACATTGATTAAAAAAATCAAAATAAGAAAAATCATAAGATTTATATTCTATTTAGAATTGTTATTATAAGATATATTTTAAAATAAATTATCATCTAAAAATATATATTAGATATTAAAAACATATTTATATCATAAATAAATTAAACTTTATTTTTATAAATTTAACATATAGATTTTTATAATTTTAATAGTTAAATTATTATAAAATAAGTCTTTATAATTGTAGTTCTACCCAAACATTTAAAAATTGTCTATGATAGATAAATAAGTCATACTTAAAATATATATTTTTAAAGAAAGTTAGGTTCAAACCAAGTAAATTATAATAAAATATAGTATAACCTAATTTATTTTCATCTTTAATACTAATTGTAGATATAAAAAACTTGTAATAAATAATTATAATATATATTTATACCTTTAAAAGATATATAAAATTTTTAATACTACAAATATATATAAGAAATTAAAAATAATAAATTAAAAATAAGAAATTAATAAAAGAAATTAAAAATAAAAAATAAAAATAAGATTTCCGATGGAAAATTCCGTCGAAAATTTCCGACAGAATAAATCCGTTAGAAATTTTCGACCGACGAAATATTCTGTCGGAAATTTTCTGACAGAAATTTCCGACGGATTTATATTTCCGTTGGAAATTTCTGACGAAATTTTCCGTCAGAAAGTTTCTGTCAGAAATTTCTGACGGATTTATATTTCTGTCGGAAATTTCCGACGAAAAATTTCTGACAGAAATATAAATCCGTCGAAAATTTACATTTTTCTTGTAGTGATTATTGATTTGTAGTGACTAATCAGGATAAATGAGTTTATCATGATTTTAATAACACAAAAATATCTCACCTTAATCAAATGTATATATCATTTAATCTCCAAGATTAAACCTCCAAGTATGTGTAAACTCAAATTTTTACTACACATATATATCATATCAATTATAATAACTTAAAAATAATAAAATTAAAAATAGTATTTTTTACTATATTAACTATTATTATTATTATTATTAGCTTTAAACTATACATATATTATTAATATATATATATATATATATATATATATATAATATAATACTATGTAGGTTACCGAAATAAATAAATAAATAAATTTTTATCACTATAAATAAGTAACGAAAATATAATATATGCGATTATTATATTATAGTATTATTTATAACAATCATTTAAATAAACTTGTTATCCATTTATATAATTAGAAACAAAATTTTAAAATAAAGCATTTGTAAACAAGATTTAACGTGTTAAATGAAATTAAAGAATACATAACAACACTTATAAGATGTTAAAAGAAGTAAAAACAGTTAAATAATTAATATATTAACATTATCTAATAGAAGAAAAAAAAGATGGATTTAAGGATATCCTACCAAACAACTATAATTATATTTATCTTTTAAAATAAATGTTTCCTCCTTTTATCTTAAAAATTTTAACAATAAGAGAAGTGTGATGAAATAGATTATTAACTTGTCACAAAATAACAAATATACTTGTGTAAAACTTTGTAATAGACTCTCTCTTGATGAAATTTGTGAACTTACAAGTTTTCTTTCCTCTCATTGCGTGAGAGGGTGACTCCTATTTATAGTCACAAAATGCTTGAATTTTTTTTTTTTATTACACTAGTTCCAATTTAACAGAAATTCCTATGAGTTTAATTACATTATAGCTGACTAATCCGATTTCAATAGATTCCTTTAATAATTACAGCCCTCCTTTTATGTCAACTTCCTGTTTTAGATAAAGATGTTATCTCTTCTACACAGCTTCACTTCATAATTAATAATTCAATATTACATTATATTATATTATATATTTACAACTATATATATATTATTTATATCATATTATCTATTTTATAAACTGTATTATAATATAATAATAATAATAATAATAATTTACATATATTTATATTATATTAAACTGTTTCATAATATATCTCTCTCTCCATATATAATTATTTTTGAAACTAAAAAAAAAAATTGAAATCCAATAAAATGCTAATATTATTTCTAAAAAAAATTATCTTACATTCCATAATGTAATTAAATATAATTTATATTAGTTTGATTTACAAAAATAAAATCTTATTCATAAAGAGAAAAATTTGAAATTGAAATTTAGAAAGTTATAATGCGAGATATTAATTAATGCATTAGGTACATCATTGCACAATGATATACGCGCAACGCCCAGTATTCATCATCTATTGCTAGGATTATTGGAGCATCTAAACTAATTCACTCTCCTAGCTTAGTGTAGTAAGTGTCAACTCAATAGAGTCTTTTCGTAATTGGTGTTCTTTCAATCTTTATGCATTTCACCGCTTCATAAGGAAAATATGGTAGTTTCCATAACTTGTCCAAGATTAAGTCCTAAAATTTGATGTCAAACTTAAAAAGACACCTATAAACACTTTACTAGTCATCATTTTGAATAACACAAATTATAATTATATATTATTTTAATTTTTTAAAATATTTGTTATTTTTATTGGTTAATTATTATTGGATATTTAACAATATAGATTCAATATATAAGTATAAATTTATTTGAAATATAATTATACATAATTTTAATATTAATTTTAAATAAGATTTAATAATATGTATTGTGTGTAACTATAACTTATAGTTATATTTTTTAACAATATATCAATATATATTATATAAGTTATTTTTTAACAATATATTAATATATATTATATTTATAACGTAAGTAAAAATAGTTTTAAAGAAGCTACGGATATGGGAAAAAAAATTGGTTGCAAGTTATATAAATGAAGAAATGGAATTGATGGATAAAAACGTAGTTTTCCTGAAACCTTGAGGAGTTTGTAAATGAAAAATTCAAGGTCTATCTATTGAGAAAATCACTTTATGACTTGACATAAAGTTTGTGTCTGTAGTATAAGAAATTTGATAATTTTATATTCAACTCGAGTTTTTTGAGGAACAACAACTGCATTTAAATATTTAAAAAAGAAAAAAAAGGAAAAAGATGTGTTCTTTACGTAATTTTGTCTACAACACAAGTAGACTATGTTGCATTAGTTAAAATATATAGTGAATGAGACTTGGTAATTTTGTCTACAACACAAGTACAATATGTTGCATTAATTAAAATATATAGTGAATGAGACTTCATGGTTAAAAGGGTTGATTGGTGAACTGTATACATCACATATTTGTGTCAATTTACCTTGATAGCCAAAGTTTATCATGAGAAGACCAAACACAATGAGAAGACACTAATACAAGGATTTAATTTATCAAAGATGTATCGAACGAAATTCAAATCGAAAAGATTACATCCGAAGACGGCCCTAGGCTCTAGATTAATATGAGATTTCCATCGATCATGTTAAGGAATGAAATTGACTACTTGGTCATCAGGCGCCCTATTGGGAATCAAAATAAACAAAATAAATTTCATTGTACCCGAACAGATCTCGCCTTACTTTACTTATTGAAGTCTTAATACAGATGAAAAACATTATGTCAGTAGTTACAAAATTCAAAGACTTCCATATAACCCATTAACATATGCAAAGCCACACACGGCCAAACATTCCACATACTTATGGAATTCTGATTTATTGACTCAGAATGAAACAAACAGCTACATAGTATTCAAGGAAAAGGTGCCCTCAACTTCATCTCAGTTTCCTCAAAGTCAATGACAAACCCTTTGCCGTGCTGTTTCCAATAATCTGCCATGGGGTTGATCATCTCTGGCTCCGAAATCTCCAACCTTGAGCTTTTCAGACTCTCTGAGGAAATATTGTACTTTGCATCCCTCTCAACCACCAACTCTGGCCTCACCAACCCAGGACTCACTGCTTGTGGAGACATCATCAGTGCAGGTGCACCCATTGGAAGCCTATCCCCTGCATTTCCATTTTTCACAAACACGTTCCCGTGTTAATTAAAACTGCTGCTTGTACTACATGCAAAACAAATGTTAAATACATCTTTTGGGACACGGGTTTAGCTTCAGAAAACTTTAATTGAATGAATGAGACACAATTCAAATACTTCCAACTTTCCCTTAAATAAATAAATTAAAAGACCCAAAACAAAACAATATTTCTATACATATCATAAAAATACCTCTGTCAACCTGCCACGTACACCAGAATTTTCCGTAAGTTTTGGCAAGATTTTCGAGCTCTGGCGTCCCAATAATCTCAGGAACTCTAGGATTCACCCAGAGACCTGATTTGATCTGCACCATATACAAATCAGCCTTCAAGATATCTTTCTATATTTCACGAGAAAAACACATGCATGCAAGCAAAGCAAAGAAAGAACCTCATAAGCATGAGAATGCCAAAGTTTCTGCTCCTCCGGAGGCATAGTTTCAAACAAATCATGAGGAATGATGTACTCCACACCTACCACACACCCCAAAACCAAAAATTAAAATAACCAAAAAAAAAAAAAAAAACACATTGAGTTTTGTGAAAGTTGAAACAAAGAAGAAGAAAGAAAGACCAAGGAGACGAGCGTGGGGTTGATCAGAATCATAGACGGCGCATTGGATAAAATTCTCATGGAGTCGAGAGCAGTAATGATGGGTCTCTATCTGGCGAGACATGTCATGGCTGTAGATGGCGAAGGAGCACACGTGCTGACTCATCTGCTTTATGGGTTCCAATGACTGCACCATCATCGCACTCTTGTCGATCACGTGCTGTCCAAACCCCATCGGCTTCCCCGGAGTTGGCTCCGAACCCCTCGCCGGCGTTGGCTCCGGTGACTTGTCGGTGGACGACATTATTCAGAGTCTGGTGTCTCTCCTCCATGACTTGTTGTGTGTCTATTATAAAGTCATGATGATGATGGAGGAAAAGAGAACGTGGGTTGAGGTTGAGGTTACACGTAGACATGCATGGATGCTTACGTGGCAGAGTACAGGGGCACTCTGTTGACATTTGGTAGTTGGAGCTCATGAACAACTATGTGGCAGAAGAAGTCAACTGATCCATTTACCTATCTTACTCGGAAATTAAATAGAGAAATTTTACGGTAATCTTACTCTTCGTATTTTTTATTAAAATAACTAATTCATCAAAATTAAGAAAATTATTTTTTTTAAATTAATAAATATATCTTAAATTTTTACTTCTTTTCAAAATTAAAATGAGACACTTTTATTTTACGAAAAAAGAATAAAAAACTATTTGTAATTTAAAAGACATACTAAATAAATTCTACTTATTTATTAAACTTAAAAAATCTTTCAATCAAGATCGATCGAATCTAAAGTGATATAATAGATAAGGTCCTTTATATATGAATATTTTCAAGTTTAAATATGTATTATATAAAAAATAAATATGTAATTTTAATAAAAATAATATATTTTTTAATTTTTATGATGTGAACAAGTAGTCGTGGCACATATAGGAAATAGATGGAATTGGCTATGTACTATTCTATGTATTCTTATGTTTGAAACAATGAGCCTTGCATTGGATGACTCATCAATGTGTAATCTCATCTATTGTTTCATATGTTGGCCCATCAGAAGTGGTCAGAACGGTCCGTTCCAGATTCAAAACGGCTCGTTCTGGTTTTACTAATCATGTGCTAATTTTGAATCTGGAATGGTCCACTCTGATATTAGAACGACCCATTATGATCCATTCGTCATGTATTATTTTTGTATCTCGAACGACTCGTTCTGAACGTAAACAGTAAAGGGTGCTAGTGATGTAAATAAATTAGATTAGATGTTTTTTTAGGTAAATTTTTTTTAAAAAATAATATTTCAGTAAAAAATTCTGGGTTCAACCTGTTTCCTTTTAATGGGGATATTTTTGTAAAATAAAAATTAATACTTAAGACATAATAGATTAAATATGATAAAAATGAATTAAATAACTAGACCAATTTAAAAATTTGGATTCTATGATAAGGGAACGAAGGAATACAATTTTTCAAAACGGCTGTTCGACTTCACAAACTCTATGCTCCTCTCTTTCATTTTTTTTTTGTTTGGTAATGTTAATTTAATTTAAAAATTTTATAAGACTTTCTACGTATTATTATCTCTTTATTACATATTTATTTTATCTCATATATTTTTCTTTCTTCTATTTTTATTATAAAATTTAATTTTTTTTAAATAAAAAATATCCATAATGTCATAAGATATCAGTTTTAAAAAAAATTATACACGAAATATAAAGCCTTACTTAAAGAAAATCCCCGACAATAGTGTTCTATTTCATTTGAATTTGTCAAAAAGAGTCCCTTTTAGAACTAAGGTCATAGTAGACATCGTTGATGTTGTTCTTAATTAGAAGATACATAAACGGGTCTTTTTAGCACTAATGTCAAAAAGAGCATAGAATGTAGTTGATAGAAGATACATAAACATTTTTTTTTAAATAAAATAAATTGAATATTAAGAATAGAACAAAACTTAAATACATTATCATAGTAGACATTATTGGTGTTATTCTTAAATTAGAACTACATTTTAATGATATTTTTTGATTACATATATAAAGTCAAAACTTATTGGCACTTGTAATAAGTTTTACTCTTAAGATTAATTAAAATTTCAATTTCATTAAATACTTATTTGAGTATTTTATTTTGAAGAATATATGAAGTTTATTTATAGGATTGACTTTTCCTAACAATTTTTTTTACATGCATACCAACCAAGAATTAAATATCTAAAGATAAGATTATGATATCACATATATAGTGTTGTTAAATTATATTAATTACGATAAAGTTTATATACATAGTTATTTGGTGTTATTTTCCAATTTAAAATTAAAACTTTATAACATTCAATGTTTTATCCTATTAATTATTGTTGATTAGATAATATTTTTAATTTAATTCATAGAAAGCTCCAAGGTATATATTATTTTTTAAGATGTGTTATTAGTTGATGAGATCCAAGTATACTAAATACTTTTACAATTATGAATTTTTCTCTTTGTAATGCACAGGAACAATAAAGTAGTTATTCTCATGTACCAAAAAAAGGAGCGTCTTTCTGATGCATATCATGTATAGTAATTGATATGATCAGCCGCGCGTGCGAAGGTAAGATGTTATACAGAAAGAGATAAAGGTGAGTCTAAAAAGAAAAGCAAAATGAAAATCAGTTATGCCTAGAGGCATGGGGAACATAATTTACACATAATGAAAGTCTGAGACTATGCAATCCAAATTATGAAGAAAAGAAATGACCATAGTTCTCTGTTTTGTCAAACAAACCCGCAATAGAGCCATTGCCTCTTTTTTCTTCCCCATATTTACTTCTTTGATTTGCCATCAGGGACTGGATTAAGGCTTTGAGACCTGTACTTGTACCTCATTGAAACTAACAAGTAGATAAAGAAGTTGATCAAGCTCACTATGGAAAGGAACAAGTAGAACAAATTTAGATGGTTTCTGTTAATATTGTTCCCTGCTAACCAGCCCCCACTTCTAGTGTTATGCTTGGTGGCTCCATTCACACTTTTTACCACTATGGTACTAGCAAAATACCCAAGTGCCATTGAGCTCCAAAGGAAGCATGTTGCAGTAGATTTAAGCCCCTTTGGTGCCTCTGAATAGAAAAACTGAAGAAGCCCCACATAGGTAAACATGTCAGCTATGCCAAATATAAAGTACTGAAAAGAGAGCCAAAATGTGCTTATGGGCAATGGTGGCATAACTATTGGCACATTATCAAGCATGTTGTTGTCTCTGGCCACTCTCTTCCTTTTCACCTCTATAATTGAAGCCACAGCCATGGATATGCAAGAGAGTACTAGACCAACTCCTATGCGTTGCAAGTGTGTGACGCCTGTGGGAATGCCAGTGATTTTGCGCATAACTGGTACAAAAATGCGATCATAGATGGGGACAATGATGATTAGGAACATAATTGGTATGATTGGGAGGGATGCGGGTGGGATCTTAAAATGCTTGGTGAAAGTGTTGTCCATGGTGTAGCCTTGTGCGATTGAAAAGGTTTGGAGCTGAGCTAGGCAAAGGGTCATTATAATTGTGCAACAGAATATTGGGGTCATGCCAAGAACAATTTTGGCATTTTCTACTTGGGTAACCCTGCAAAGTTTCCATGGGTTTGGTGATTGATCAGATTGCACACCATGATTTATTTGGATTGCTGCTCTGTCTAAGAACCTGTGAAATTATGTATGTTATGACCAAGTGACATACAATTATGTGTGTTAGAAACAAGAGTGGGATTAATTGAACCTGAGAATGTCTTTATGAGGTAGAAACTCTATTTCCTCAGCAGCTTCCTTATCCTGTTCAATCTCGTATAGTTCTGTTGGATCTTCAGGAAGAGGAAGATTTCTATTGTGGATTGCAGCAACGTAGACCTGAAAAATGCATGAACCAAAATAAACACAAACAGCTTGACCAATACAATATGATTCTTAAAATATCACATTAACTATCAACTAATAGCATGAGACAATCAATTAAGAAAGAAGAAAAATGTACAAAATTTTAAAATTGATAACAAAATGTGAAGATTTAAAAGTTAGGTAGCATAATGTCAATTTTTTTTCACTTATACTATGCACATTGTTATTCATTTATACTCTAATACCGTATTGAACTATGATATACAACACAGCCACAAAATAAATCTCCAATTTGTATCAAACATGGAAGTGTATTATTCTCTAAAAAATTCAAAACATTATACTCAACTCCTCCATGTTTATGTACACTTTTGCTTCTCTTTATTTATCCCATGTAAAACTTTATAGTTTTCAAGTAATATGACATCACGTGCAATGTCATGGTGATGAGAATTGGTTGTATAAGCACTAGAATTTATTTTATGAAAATATAACCTATGGTCAAAATCTTAGTTCAAGATATAGATAGAGGTTGTTATTGTTTTGCAAACCTGTATGATCTCAATGAAAGCATTAGTTTGTTGACGAACACGAAATCTGTATAGTGGGAATCCAGCTGCAAAGACCAAGATACCCAAAATTATAGCAATGGCACCAATACCAAAGCCCCAATCCCATCCCTTGTTGGTTTGTATCCACACAATGAAGGTTAAGCTGATTGCACCACCCAAGCAAATAGCAAGCAAGAGAGTGTTGAAGAAGGTGGACATTTGGGTTGATTCCTGAGGGTCCGTTTCATCAAACTGATCTGCACCGTGTGATGGTAGTGCTGCTTTCACTCCAGCACTGCCAAATGCCAACAAGTATAGGCCAATGTAGAGTAAAGCTTCTTGGCCACCATTTGGTTTTTCACAGCCAGCATAAACGTTGGGGCAAAAGGGTGGCTTAAGGCTTGGATAGTGTGCTTGTGCTGTAAGCAAAACAAGTCCCTGCAACATCATCAACTTGTACTCAATAAATTCACACCTAAGATTATGTTTAAGTATCATTTCTCTTGCAGAAATTTAATTAACTACATATTTAAAAAACTTTTACTTTTAGAAATTTTCTATTCAAAATAAAGATATTTTTTTAATAAAAAAATTCTCAAAAATAATTTTAATTAACTTATTCAAACGCGCTTTAAATTTTTAACTAGATGTAAGTTTCTACAACCGAAATTTGAAACAATCATCAACATATTAATAGGCTTACAAATAACATTAATGATATCATAAATTATACATTATTACTAAAAATAAATTCTTCAACCTAAAATCAAATATATGAACATTCACTTAAAATGACTTGTATTTTTAACATGATTTTTAGATACAAACTATATTCCCTTTATTTTGATTGTGTATTGTATACATTAACTAAAAAATGTTAGTACAAAAGAATCTAACGCTTATTTTTCTTAATTAAGAACGGAGATTTAATGTTCATTTGGAACATAAAGTCACAATCAGATATATTTCTTTATTTTTTAAATTATTCATCTTGATAAGACTTTGTTGAAATTAAACAACAATTTAATATTTAAATTATTTTTTTAATTACTTGTGTAAGTCAAAACAGAAATTTATTATTGCGTGTGACAATGTACTTATATATATATATTTTTTTGTACCAGTACGATATATATATATATATATATGTGTATATATATATATATATATATATATATATATATGTATATATATATATATATGTATATATATATATGTATATATATATATAGGGTGATTTAGTCGATGGAAAGCGGAGGCATCTCCCAAGCCCTAAATTTGCTAATTAATGTTCTTTTTTATTTTAGTGATAAATATCGTTTTGGTTAATTATGCCTAATCCAATGGGATGTACACGGGTAGCAATGATTTGATTTTAGATGAAATAAATTTGAACCAATTACAACAAAAGTTTAATTTGGATTTTAAAAAAATAATCAACAAATTTGAACCAACCCAAGTTTTTTATATTTTTTTTTTATATTGACGATATGTGTTTTTTAAAATGTTTATCATAAAATATGAAAAAGAAATCTCAAATATCATAGAAAAAAACATATAAATTATTCATAAAAAAGTTAATAAAAACAATCCTAATTTTAAATCTCACATGTCGAAGTTGTTTTATTCTGTACAGCTGTGCGTAGAAAAAGAAAAACAGCATAGTATACAATAAGAATTATTTAAAGTTGTCAGCTTCAAGGCATTTTTCGTTCTTTAAACAAGCCATAAAATTCTGCACTCTGTTTGGAGTTTTGACACTAATAACATCTATACACGATACTATTTATAAGAAAATCATGAGTTTTTTTCTCCCTTTTTCCTTATATATATATATATATATATATGGACTATCTATGGTGATTAGTTCTTGTAAATACTATACATGTATGGAATGGCTTATATATTCAAGAATAAAAAATATGTTGTCATAAAAATAAAATAAAAAAATCTTCTCCATCAACTTTTCAATTAAAATAAGTAATCAGTTGAATAACATAAAAATATACCACCGAAAATCCTCAGTACAATTTTTTTTATATATAATAATATATAAAAAAAATTATTATAAGTATAATATATATAAATATAAATTTATTTGAAACATTATTACATACAATTTTAGTATTAATTTTGAATGAGATTTAATAATATATATATATATATATATATATATATTACATATAACTATAATCTATACTTATACTTTTTAACAATATATTAATATATGTTATATCTATAATATAGGTAAAAATAATTTTTAGTGATAAATATATATTATTATAAAGTGTATGTGATTACATGACTATTGTTTTTAGAGGTTGATGAAATATAAGTTGTTGTGAATAGCACATAGTTAAATGATGAATATGTACAAATTAGGAGTTTTTTTTATATAAATTTGTTTATAAAGACTTTTAGAAAGAAAAAAGAATATAAAAAAGATAGAAATAAGCTTGTGCATTTAACTAGTTTCTAGAGAAATTTATGAAGATAAGGAAGTTTTGAAGGTATAGCTTACTAGAAACTCAAAGAAGGCAGCAAATAAAACAGTTGTATATCTGCCAATCCATGTGTCAGCAACGATAGCCACAGGAATGGCGAGTATGTAACTAGTACCCATGAAGTTGGTCAGCATGTTAGCTGCATCCGGTACACTATAATGCATTATTCCATTGAAGTATGGCACTGAGTTCACAACTAGAGAAAATGTTCCCAATGTCTCGAATTTAAGCATAGCTGCACCCAAACTCAAGTTCATCATTCACCATCATATGACAAATTCAAATCCACCTTAATTTTACTTTGGTTAATGATCTTTCTTGTCATCATGCACTCACTATAAGAAGGAAAAAGGTCCATAATATTTTTATTTTTTTGGTAGCAAAAAAGGTCCATATAATATAAACCCTAGTGAGTTAATTAATAATATTGTTGATTACCTAGTATGAACAAAGAAGCAGTAATCCCGCCATATTTGAATTTAAGAGCTCGTCTTCCTTTCCAATCCACTTTATTTTCATCAACCAGCTGAAACTCTACTTCCTCTTTCACATCAACAGCCTCAGACTTTTCCTGCATCATCAAAAATATGATAGAAGAAACCTCTAGAAATTAAGTCGATTCAAAAGAAAGCGAACAGGAGAAAATAGAATGGCAGCAGGGGAAGACCAATCTCTCTCTATATATACATTCAATTCTACTGTGTGAATCTTATTACTAAAAATAAAACAAAAACTCTATCGTATGGCGTATGCTAATCGACAGCCAGAGAGATAAATTAAGAGACAATATATAAAATATAAATATCATAAGCATATGATGCAGTAAGAAAAGAGAAATAACCGGTGTTAATAAGATATTTATAATAATAAATGTTTGCATATCCTTTTTCAAGCTACTACAAAAAAAAATGACATTTATGAACACACAACATTAAAATTATATGTAACTATATATAAAATAGATTTATTTATACATGTTATCTATAGTTATAATTTTCACATATCATTATATGTAACATTTCTTGTAATGAGTTATATAGTTGTACAGAAGTTAATAATATATTTTGGGTGTTTTTGATAAAACTAGATGTAACAAAAGAATTTATTTATTCATCATCCATCTAATTCATATACAAGTAAATTTATTTAATTTATCCATTATAATAAAATTACTTAATGGTTCGAATTCAATTCATTAATTTAATTTTATGGATGGTTTGTGATTCATTCACTATTTTTTCAAAATCTATTAGATTACGATATTATATTTTATGGGGTTGAGATTTTAAAATACTATTTTGACAAAAAAATATTGCAAGTTTTGAAAGATTATATAAAAATACAATAACTTATAAAGAAAGGATAGAGAAATAAAATATTTTAAAAAATTATTTAATTTTTAAAATATTATTTTTTCTAAATAGATTGAATATTCATCCATAAAAAAATTGTTAATAGATGAATTATATTTTTCTTTTTTAAAAAATAAATTAGATTTTTAATTAAATTTTTTTAATAAATTTAATTAAATAAATTGATGCATTATTTTTATCCGATCAATATTAATGATGATTCTTCTAAAAAAATTATCCAACTCATTCATTTATTACTTCTATATAAAACAAGTTATTAGATAGTTGAACGTTTATAAGTTATTATAAATTAAGAGGAAAAAGTTAGAAATCATAAACTAATTAATGAAGTAAAAGTGTTTAATAAGAATAACTTATAAACTAATTGATAAATATAAAATGATATAAAACAACTATTTAATTGTATGATGAGAGTAAGTGAATGACAAAATAGATAAAAAAAACTATAAATTAAAATAAATAAAAAAAGAGTTTTCAAACAAACTAATTAAGGTAAAATAAAAAATAAAATTAAGTCCTTGTTATAAAATAAATTAAATCTTTTAAAATAAATAATTGTGTCAATAAGTTTATTTTACTCAAATATATAAATTAGTCAAAAAAATGTTTTATAAATTCCTCAAACGTTTAGTAATTAAAACACTCTTTTTTTAAGATTATTTTTTCATGATATTTTATTTATTATTAAATAGAGAATGGATTTATTTTCAATAGAGAATGGATAAACAGTTGTGTAAATATTCACATATCATTATCTTTTTCAACATTTTCCAAATTACATGGTTGGAGGTGTAGCCGTCATTACAACCTTTTTTACTTTTTTCTAATTACAACATATTTAAAATGTAGTAAAAAAAGTTAATCTACGATATAAGTATTGTCTCACAAATTAATATATTTATTATATCTACAACATAAAAATTTTACATATCTTGCTATGCTGATCATGACATTTTGTTTAAGGATGGAAAAAATTAGAAAAAGACATTAAAAGAAAAAAGAATAATGAGAAACTTTTTCTAATATATATTTTTTAATTTTTATAATTTGAAGATATGTAGAAAAAGAGAATAAAGAGGAATTGAAATAACATGTGTGATGTGAAAGATAGTGATAAAAAGAGAGAGAGAAAAATACGTCTAGAGAGCATATTATGTTATGAAAATAAAATAACTCTTAGAAAGTAATTTTTTTTTTTTAAATGATGACAGTTAAGGGATTTGAACAGAATCGAATGGCTTTGGTTGGTAGTAAAATGCCTTGGACCTGGACAACAACATTCACCGATTTTAGAAGCGGAAAATTCCAGGTTGCAAGTGTATCTATCTATCAACAAATAATAAAAATGGAGGGTCCTACATCGTTTTATCCGAAAAATATCTAGTACTTAAATGTTATGACAATCTCATTTAGATGGTTTCTAAAAAAACATTGGTGGAAACAACGTGCTGCCTCTTTGTCATATGCCCATAACTAATTACCACACATCAAATAAGCATATTCATTTCACACTGTTTCCTATGTTTACATTTTACAATGCTCGCAAGAATTCTCACGTGGTTCCGAAAGAAATAAGAGAAAAATATAAAAAAAAAAGGATATATTATTATTTAGATTGGTAAAAATAAGAAACAAGAAATGAAGGAATTTATTTTTATCACTTATTTATGAGTGGACGATCCCTTTTTCTCGCTTCACGTAATGGGTGTGCAATAATGCTAAAAGTTTGACGATATTAAACAAATATATGAATGATACAAGGAAAGTTGTAAGGTACAATCCAAAACATATATAAGCTTTACTGAGATCTTGAAACGAATAATGAAGAATGAAGATGTATTAAGAATAAAAAAATAATAGTTTTAGTTACAAACGAGAATATCAAAGAGAAATAAGAAAACTATTTTTATAAGATATTAATGAAAGATCGACCTATATTAATGTGAAAAGATTAGAAGTTTAAGAGGACGAACAATACTTGCAATTATAAAATTCGAGTTGAAGGGGTAAAAGAAGTCCATAAATAAATGAAAGGGTAATAGAACGTATAAAGTTATCGATTCTGATAATATTTCTATTTAAGTTTGTAAATGTGTAGAAAAATATGATATCATTTGACACATCAAGTTATTTAAAAGAGATTTTGATATCTAAAGAAGTCATATTAGAGGAGAGGAAAGCTTGTTGATTCCTATATATAAAAAGGGAGATATTTAAAATTGTGTAAACTACAAAGGGATATAAAATTTTCAAGTTACAATAAGAAATTATAGATAAATGTGGCTAGGTGTGGATTAAGAGAAGATATCATGACTACGGAGAATCAATTTGAATTTTTTATGCAAAAAAAAAAAAAAAATCTACAACATAAGTTATTTATCTTCTACGTGAGTTGATGGAAAAATATTGAAACAGAGAAAGAGATTTATGCATATTGCATACTTTTATTGACTTGAAAAAAAAAATTATATGATCAAGTGTCCAAAGAAGGGTTATAAGAGATTTTGAAAAGGTGATATGGTCTCATGACTTATGTCTGGGCTAAATGAGAGACATATGCATAATAGGATCACCATCAATGTGAGAACTCCAGGAGGTGAGACTAGGATTTTTTTTAACAATAGGATCGTATCATAAATTAAACTTAAGTTTTTACTTGTTTAATCTAGTAAATCAGATGTATTCATTAAGAACATAAAAAAGATTATTCCTAATTATTATTATTTTTTGGCAAATGATTAGTCCTAATCGAAGAAATAAGAGGAAAAAATTAACTCAAAAATTGAGAATCGAAGAGGCACTTTAGAATCAAAAGATTTTCACTTAAACAAGAAAAGACAAAAATATATGCATTGCGTTTTTAGAAAGGAAAAAAAATAGGAAAATGATTTGAAGATGAAAATTTAAGTAGACTCATACAACACGCTTCTAAGTTTAAGTATTTGACATTAGTATTACAAAATGATATGAAAAATAATGAATATGTCACTCACATGATGGTAGTTAAAACAAAGAAAGATGTAAAACGTTATTTTATCGTTTAAGAATTTATTTGGATACAACTTAAAAATATTTTTAACCATATATAAGACACCTACTAGGCTCAAAAAATTATTTTATTGTCTAAGAATTTGTTTGGATATAAGTTAAAAATATTTTAAAAGTTTATTTATTAAAAATAAAGAATATTTTTTAATAAAACAAATTTGAAAAATATTTTTAAACTTGTATCCAAAGAGACTTTAAGTGTGTGATTACTTGTACTTTAGTAATTAATAAATGGGTTTTGAAAGGAAAAAAATAGAAATAACATTAAAAATAGTTTAAGATGAATATATGACAAAAAAAATGTGTATATATAATGATTGCATGCAAAATGGTATTAATGTGATACCTATCAGGAAGAAGATCACAAAAAAAGTAACATAATTTGGACAGGAGTAAAGAAGGCCACTAAAGATACTATATCACATGATTTTTAAACCTATGACAAAATGTTGAGGGAGACCAAGAAAAAATTGAGAAAATTATTAAAAAGAATCGTTAAGAATAATATTATGGAGAATTTGATTTTTATTAAGCCATAAGATTGTGTTATTCATTTTCTAATCTCACCTAATTGGATAAGAATATTATTATTGTAATTTTCTAAGTCACTTTTTAAATCATCATACACATGTGAATGTGCTTGCTGAAAAGACTCTTGTACCACGTCACGAATCATGTCCTCTTTTTAATCATTCATTACTTCATCATCGTGCTGAGTTTGAGACATTGTTTGTATCTCTTTATGTTGACCATGCCATATCCATGTTGTATAACTCGTTAGAAACCCATCACAGATAAGACGGTCCCGTATTTCATCAATTGTACGTCGCCTCCCATTTAAACAGTTAACACAAGGACAATAAAACTTCCCATTCAAATCTGCTTGATTTCGTTGAGCAAATTCCAAAAATTGTTCAACCCCATTTTGATACTCATTGGTAATTCTTTTAGAATTCATCCAACTACGATCCATTCTACATCAAATGCGTGATATAGTTAATATGCCACATCTAACATTTATTTAATATGCCAAGATCAATCCCTAAAATACACTTTGCTCAACACTATAGAAAAGAGGTATACAGACTTTTGCCTGTCATGGCCACAATTATTTGATAGGTCTATTAGTTATATTAGTAATAAGTGGAATTTTTAAGGGAATAAGAGTTGAGAAGAGTATGTCATTTGGTGATATAGAATTAAGACTATGATATAGTATGTCATTAACAATTAGATGACAAAGTCATGTATAATTTAGACATACCTTTTGGGTCACCTTCTTAATAGTAGTCTCACTAATATGTGACAATTGTAGAAATGGAGCAATGCCTTCAGGTGATCCACCAATAGTCTTTCTAGCACTGAAAGGAACAACCTACATAGTCATACAAGAGAAATGAAAAAGTTGTTTGCCTAATAGAAAGGGAATCTCCTCTAATGAAATGAAGACCATAGTAGAGCACTAAAGAGAAGCCAAAAAAATAGGATTCTATCCATACTGTTTTGTAGTGTTAAGAAAGTGAGAAAAGGTGGTAAATTATTAGACCAAAAGAAGAATGAGTTTCTTAATCAAAAGTTATACTATTCTTATGCAGGTTTCTTAATATATATATATATATATATATATATATATATATATATATATATATATATATATATTACTCTAGGGCTGATTTAGAGTGAACTGCTCTAACATATTACAAGCTACTCATTACAACAAAATGTAACTGTTAACAGATAAGGGAAGCTAGCTTTATGTTTTGGAGGAATGACAGTATAATATATAGTACAATCTAATATGTACATAGTCATTGTAACCTGATCTGATGTGTGCTTAAGATATTTAAGATTATGCCTTTTCAACAGGTTTTCAGTAGAAACAACACTCTTGACTAGGCAGCAGTCAATTCACTATTAAAGTCTAAAACAATATCCATTTAATATTTTTGACTTTTTTTTAGTTTACTCCATAAGTATCATGTCTTCTGTTTGTATGCTGTTTTCTTCTTCTGGATCATTGATTTATTGTTAAGCTCTATGTCCAGGGGTAGTGCTAGATCATTTTACTAAAATTATCTAGAAAAAATTAAATATGTCTAAAAAAAATTGAACTAGATTCCTTACTTTGTCATCACTATCAAATTTTAAAATCAAATAATGATATATGAATATTTTTTATGCAATTTATTTATAAAAAAAATTACATATCATCATTTGATTTGAAAACCTAATAATGTCATAAAAAAATTTATCTTTAAAGTTTGTCTTTAAAACAAAGACCACCTATTCTTTATCAAAGTAATACAAAGATTAAATAATCCAAACAATGATGATTTTGATGATAAATGAATGCTAAATTTAACAAAATGTTTCAACTAAACTATAAATGAACCTTCACCAATGTATCAACTATCAACAACCAGATGAAGCCTAAGAGTGATGATATCAACAACCACAGTAGTAAGACCCTTGTTAGCTTTTACCTACCTTGGACCTTCGGGATGCATTCTTTGATTATATTTACAAAATAGACAAGGAATTTAAATACTAAATGCTATGCATGACCATAAATTAGATGACAAGCAAAGAATTAAGGCACGAACAATTAACCGAGATCAATTTCAACCCTTTCTGGATTTCCCCTTTCAGTTTGGTTAGCTACAAGCTCAATTCTCAGTTGTCCTTTATCTCCAGCTCCAAATGCATACAGCTTCCCTGATTCAGTGAGGGCAAAGGTATGAGCATTCCAATATATAGAATTCGTCTTTCAGCGAGGTGACAAGTTCCGGACTTAACACATTTGCATGTCTGTTACCCTGTACAAATACAATCACATTATAGTTTACTTTATGTGAAGTGAATATAATTTATAATTGAAAATGTTAAAGAATACAAAACATATAATTTATAACTTCTACAAATTTCAATTATTGTATTCACTTGCTAGAGCTCATGGTGTTATGATTGTGCAAAATCAAAAAATAAGGGAAAGAAAATGTGTCAATCACATAATTTAAACCAAATCAAATAAATAACACAAATCAAACATTTTAAAATTATAATTGAATTGAGGATTAAGGTTTCAAAAGACCAATTGAGGCTTCAAAAGTTTCTTTTAATTAAGTAGAATACTTTACAAATTTAGTCAAATAAATGAGAGAAAAATGAAATATATGTGTAAGTGTAACGAAAACATCCAAACTTTGGCTACTTGTTCAAAGAATAGGAAAATTCCATTGCTCAGTATAAGTGGTAGCCAAATTAAAAACAGAAGAAGAAAAAAATTATAATTCACTTTGTGTAGGTTCCTGGGAAGATACATCTTGTGTTAGAGTACTGTAAAGGGGGAGATCTCTCCATGTACATTCAAGGCCATGGAAAGGTGCCAGAGGCAACTGCAAAGCATTTTATGCAGCAGCTGGGTATGTTTCAACTGTATACAGTTTTGTTTTCTTTAAATGTTCTAGTATTAAAGGACAATTCTTTGTGTTTCAGCTGCTAGCCTACAAGTTCTTCGGGATAATAACCTTATTCATCGAGACCTGAAACCACAGGTTTTTATTTTGATTCTAATCTGTACAGAATAAATGCCTATTAATTGGTTTGTGTCTCATTTGTTCTGAATCCTAGTTGATGCCCTTCTATATAAAATTTAATCTTTGTATGAAGGTTGTGTTGTTATTTTATCTTAGAATGCTAATCCCTATCATCCATGAAACAGAATCTTCTTCTTTCTCGGAATGATGAGTTAAAATTTAATCTTCTTCTTAAGACCCAAAAAAAATGATAAAGATGTCATAAAAGCCCATCTTTTTTTTGTTTTCTTTTCAAAAGGATTACTTTTGACTTGACATAGTTAAAGTATGTTTTTAAATGAGTTCAATTCAATGTGTCAATAATATTAGTGCAAATAAGTTTGGGGTTAAAGCTCCCATGAATTTCTAAGTCCTTACATTGTGATCTCACAAATTACACCACCTTACTTGCTTTGACATTCTTATGTTTTGCTTTGCCTGGGAGTATCTATCTGACTTTCAATTTTCTCGGTATTCTTTCTTGAAAAGGTTCTCTCTATATTCCTTTCTGTAATCTAGTAATTATAGAATATTTTTCTTCCCTGGCAGATCTCTGCAACCTAGGGGCCTTGCTGAAACCTTGTGTGGTTCACCACTCTACATGGCTCCAGAAATCATGCAACTACAGAAGTATGATGCTAAGGTGATTTGAATTTTAATATCTTTGGAACACCAAAGTATTCATGGTTAGTTGTCTTCCTATTTAGCTAGAATTAAACATGCAGGCAGATCTCTGGAGTGTTCGTGCAATCTTATTTCAGCTTGTTACAGGAAGAACACCTTTCACTGGAAACAATCAAATACAGGTATAAATTAGTGCCTCTTTCTATTGTTGTATTTTGAGTATTCTCTCAATGCAAACAAAGTTTTTTTCTAACCAATAATCGAATAATCTATATATTTTGGTGCTATCATCAGTAGTGTTGTCCTCCAAATGGGTACGAGTCTTTTGACCTTCTTAATGCAAAGACTTGTGTCAGAAATTGCTACGCCGGAATCCAGGTATGTTTTGATTTTATTGTAGATTAAGATTTGAGACATAAATGAAGGTTGATTCTCTGGGTCGGTTTACAATATTTAACAGTATCATTGGTAATTATTTTATCATAGTTACTTGTCTAATATTGTTTTAGAATTTCTTGGTGCTGTTTATGATTAATTGCATGGGAAACTAGTTCCAGTAGAGAGGGTGGGGGAGTGCATGCATGCTTCAAACCTGCCTATGTGAAATTAGATTTTCTTTGGTTAGCATTAGCATAACAGCTCCTTCACAAAATTACACCGATAAATCTGATTTTCATTGATGTTTCAGGCTTTTAGATAACTGAAATCATCCTCTTGCTAATGTAGATTAAACCATTAGATAGGCAAATGCTTATTTTGGCTTTCGGTGTAAGATTTAGATACATAACTACTTGATACAGGGGTCCTGTTGCAGAGGAAAGTTATCACTCATTGGTAGGAGTATAGGCAAGGCAACTTTCAAAGGGAGTCTTATGAATTACGAAAGGTTAGCCCCATGTACAAGGGGTAATTAATTTGGGATTGAGAATAGATGATTAGTTGGAGCTTGATTTAGTGTTTAATTGATAAAATATGCTTTTAATAAGCCCTAGTTTTTGATATAAAATATAAATTAAGAGAAATTTACATTCCAACATACACAACCCTTCATGCTCTACTTTTTCAACAGTTTTTCATGAGAGAAACAAGGAAAAGGGGATGATATAAGAAGTTCATTGGATACTTGTCAAGTTATCACGATTTTCAGCATATTCCATATCTTATATAGTTCTTATGATTGTTCTGTATCTTATTTTTAACTTCAGTGGAACGTCTAACTTTTGAAGAATTCTTTAACCACCCATTCCTTTCTCAGAAGCAAACAGAACAAGACCCCACGTTTTGCTGGGTGCCACCAACTCTCTGATATGATCAGTAAGCCCATGCAAGACCAATTTGTAAAGTAGGGAGCTCAATGTTGACCTTTCCTGTAGTCCAATAGTATAAAAATTCGTCTGTGACCCCACGTTGTGTTCTCACTAGTTGTGACTCCATGCTACACACATTTCATTGCACACGTATAGGCTACAATGCTAAGTTATGAACACCTTCTCTAGAGTCTAGAGCCTTTGTAATCTCCTGACATCCTATTGTACACCTTTTCTAAATTGATGATAGCTACCTGGATTTTTTTTTATTCCTCCAATATCTCTATTAAACTTTCTAGCAAGTATATGTTTCCATTCCCTGGTTGACCTATTCAACCTTAAACCAAATTAATCAAGTCTCTAGTCTTGATCTTCACTCAATTACAGTCCTCCATATAGCTTCACAGTATGACCATGTAATTCTATAATTTTTTAACTTCTGTATTTCATTCTTGTTCTTGTATATAGGGATTTGTTGTATATAAGGATTGAAGTACTTGTCTAGGTGTCTGGCATTATCTTACACCTCATAATCTTGTTAAACAAATTTTGAGCCATCTTATGCTTTTTTCTCTTAGGCCCTTCTATACCTCAATAGGCATTATCATGTGATCCAATTAATTTGCCATAGAATCTCAACTTAACAAAAGCATAGTTATGAGTCCAAAATATTGATGCAGTGGCTGAATACATAGTGCATGTTTGGGAATGTGTTTCAAACAAAACAAATGCCATTTCCCACTTTCCAAAGCAAAAAGTGTTGAAGCAAGGGGAGAGTTGCTTTAGGTTTAATGTGGGTTTCTGGGAGTTCAACTCCAACCCAAGCATGCTGTTAATCGTTACTGTGGCTTGTGCGATGGTTGCTATTTTTTTATACAAATTAAATAATTACATATTTAATATTGTTCGTGTATATATGTTGAAAATCCAAACTGAAAATAAAAAATTGTTCATAATTCAAAAGAGAACAGAGAACAAAGAAGAAGAAAGGCCAGAAGAGTCTCAAACAAAGAACAAAACAGAGCAAAGTCATGGGAACACCTCCGCAAGACGAAACGCAAGGATAACGTTCTCCGTTGTTTCTCCGGTCTCGGAGGGCCGTGGCTGAGAGGTTGCACGCAAGGATGAGAGAGAACACGACGGCTGCACAGAGACGATGACGGAATCGTCGAGGCAAGCGCAATCGTGCTTGAGAGCGGTGAGGTAGCGATTGGGGCGGAGGAAGTGAGCGGAAGGGGCAACGTCCTGCAAGAGAAAGAGAAAGAGGAGAGTTAGTCAGTGAGTTAGGGAAATAGAGAATAGAGGGTTAAGGACAGTTATAGTTACGAGAGAGAATGTGGAAAGAGGGAATGTGGCTGAGGACGGAGGAGGTGAAGGCCAGAGAGAATGTGGCTGCGCGCTTGAATTGAGAGTGAACGCGGCGGATTATTTTTGAGGCTCCATCTAATTCAGTTTTAAATAAAAATTAATGTCCATCACTTAACATCTAAGTCAGTTTTACTTTAAATCATCGTAGATATATTTCTGTAGGTTATTCTACAATGGATATTGTCTAAATCGTCGTAAATTATAATTTTTATTTATAAAAATGTCATCGCATCTTATTTTATATATTTTTTAATAAACTCACTTACATTGAGTAACTTAGATTACTTTTTTTTGTAGTGGTGCTAATTTAATAAAAATATTATTATTGTAATTCATTCTCGTTTAAACAACAATTTTATATATTTTCTCTCGCTAAATTCATTCATTTATACTTCTTTTTTTACATAGAGATACTTATTTTATTTCATTCATGATAAGAGTAAATGCAAGTAAAAAAATTGCTTAAAAATACAATGCTAGCGTACAATTGTGATGCTCTAATTAAAGTATAAGCAACATAATTTACTTACCTCTTGATAAAAACTCACCATATTTACCTTTGAACACTTCAGAAAAACAATAACACATCTGAATTAGAAATGAATTTTCATCTTTACTTTCTTAGCATGACTAAGTTAAAACCATGAAGATGTCTAAATCTCATTCCACCAAATTCTTTTTTCATGGTTAATCACTCTCAACCAAGCCAATTAATTCCTTTTTGTGAGACTTCTTTAGATCCCTTCCAAAAGAAATTCATCATATTTTGCAATTCTTCTTCCAAGGTAGTGAGAAGCACAAAAAAAAAAAAAAACACTCATACAGAGAGTTGGGATGGCTTGTGCACATGATAAAAATTTCTCTGACTATTTGGATAATTGCTTCGCAGACCAATGAAGACGCTTCCATAGCCTATTCTTCATGAATCCAAATATTGCTTTCTTCTTCTTTCGAATTATGGAGGGAAGACCCAAATATCTATTATTTCCTATACAATCTCTCTCATAAAGGAAAAACAAAGTTCCTTGATAGAATTGAAGACATAGTATTAGAGTTGAAAAATGTTTTTGACTTCTGGTAATTAATTAATTTATAAGACATTTTGTAATAAGTATTGTAACTACCCGATAGGTTCTTATATTTTACAGCTCAATAACTAAACAATAAAAAATATAAACCTAATTATTTTTAAGATTATCATGCAAACAAATCCTAGAAATACATGTTGCAATATACATATATATAATAATCGTTAAATATGTCAATATTTTTAATTCAATTTAGACAAGTATCTAGCATATTTTATGCTTTAAGTCTTTTTTTTTCCTTTCAAAAATTATAATTCTAATTTTTTCTGGTTAATTAGTAAAGTTCTTTTAGTTTTAGGTATTTTTGATGTTTTTTGGTTGAGTTTTCATATATAATGCTTTCATCTCGTTCTGAATGACTTCATACCATCTAGGTGTTCCAAGCGAGTCAACTCAGAAGACACCCCTAAAGCACCATGAAAAGTTTGCTCAAGCCATTTGCACACTTTCAGCAAGCTAATATAGCAATGCAATCGTTGATACGTCATCAAGCTTGCTTAAGTGAGCCAACCTTTCGCTTGAGCGGGCTCGCGCATAAAAGCCCACTTAAGACATTATAAAATTAAGGCTCGAGAAATGTAGCAATTGACTTTGTTTTTTAGTATTACTTATAGAGATTAGAGAGACTAAGAGTGATAGTCTTGAATTCACAAATCTCTCAACAATCTCAGTTTATATTTGTGAGTGAATTTCTTAACCAAAAGTGATTAAGTTCTTTATTGTTAGGGATTGACCCTACTTTATATAACTTTTTACCATTCTTATCCAATAAAAGTTTTTATTTAGTTAATTGTTGTTATTCTATTCTTAATGCATGTTTTGACTTAGTTATACTCTCATGATCTCATAGAATTAATTATGGTCGGAAAACTCCTTTAAAGCTACTATATGAAAAATAACATTAATAATATTTATTACTAATAATAACACAAATCTTATTAGTTAATTTTTGTGTCTCCTATCTTAATGCGAGTTTCTTAAAAAAATTTATCAAGGAATTGAGATTTCCTTTAAATAACCTAGAATTTCTCACATAAGGAATTAGAGTTAAAATATATTTGTTGACTATTAAATTAATTTAATAATTACAAAAACAGGATAATAATTGGCAAAGATACGTTTGAGAAAGGTTAGTAAAATCAATCCCTGACATCTTTTATTCATTAATTTTCAATTCTTATTTTTAATATGTCTTCTTATTCTATGTTCTTTATTTTTTATGTGTTCTTAAAATAAATATTTCTTTTTATTCTTAATCAACATTAAATTAAATTAATCAATCATAGCACAAGTCTTTGTGGATTTAATAACTTAGAGTTCTGTTCAATTTACTATCTACGATAATCGGTATACTTGTCAAACGCGTAACAATGTACAAGGATATTCAACTGAAAACATAAATACAAATCTCTCTATGGGATTACATAAAAAGATCCTATACATATATGTATACAATCATTCAAAAAGTGTAAACGTAAATCCTAAGTTGTCAGTCAAACAACTACTATACAAGTTGTGTTAAAATAGCCCCAAACAAAAAAATCATCATCTCCAGCATAGCCCTCAAAACTCTGCTCAACCTCCTACCTAATCATGTGATGCTCTCATAATAATATGATCATCATATTCCAATACCAAGGAAATGTAAAGGTAAGCTTGAAATCGAGAAACAACGTAATACAGAAGCAAATAAGCTAATTACATAAAATAACTCCATTAACAAAACACAACAACAACCTAAGCTCAACTTGAATAACATAAATCAACATTCATCACAACTTATAAATATAACAATTTTCAATGTGTCAACTCAACATATAAATAACTCAATTTGTCAATAACGTAGTCATATAACAACTAAACGACATATTAGTTTACAACACAACTCAACAACATATCAATTTAGACAACACTGCAACTCAATACGTCATCACATGTTTTAATTAATAGATCTCTTACAACAAGGTAAGTAGTCTAAGTGGGTTGATCCTATCAAACCAACTTAACAATGCCATTTTTTTAACTTGCTAAATCAATAATAAATTTGGATATCAATCCACAATACCACATAATTTCTTTGATTTTGTCACTCAGACTAGGAAAGTCTAGTATTCATGTCATGAATATAATAATATGGGTGTGAGCGTACCATGACCTTCACAAGCATAACTAAGCATATACGAAATTAGCTCATTGACTACCCTCTAAATATTGCACAACTTTCTAGTACTTAGTTAGGAATTTTGGCCTTGTACCTTACTCGATTGCTTGCTTCTAAACTCGTATGGCTCAGTAGGCCCTATACAATATCAATTAAGGACTAAAAGGAGACTCAACACTCCACTTCAAGAGACAACTATACTCATGAAGAGTTTTTCAACAAATGGACTCTTAGAGCATCACAACACATATCCACACAATTGGATATTTCAACTTTTAAAACAACACCTCTCCTTTATTCTTAAGTTAACAGCACAACATAACTACATACATCAAGTATTCACAACACAACTTCATTAAATAATATACAACATATCATCATACAACTCTACTCCATACAAATTCATCTAATAATTAACTTATAACTTTATCAAATTAAAACATCATCATATATCATCATAAATCAATATATAATGACCTAGATTAAATCATCATCATGCATCATGTAGACGACTATCCTACTCAACATATTTTCATCACTTAATAAACTAAATCACGAGCTTTTCTTCAACATAACCATGCTTGATGTTGTGCACCTAGTGCTGGGTGAGGTACAGAGCCTTTGGCTCACTTGCACCCAACGCCAAACCACCTACACCCAACAAGAATAAGACAAAGAGTCCCTATGTACACCATGCTCAATGTTACAAAACCCATGTTCGATGTTGTTTAAGTAAAGAGTCTTTGCTTGACCCATGCCTAGTGCCACAAAACCCAAATTCGATGTCGTCCAAGTATAGAACCACTAACTAGATCATGCTTGATGCTACACAATCTGTGCTCAACGTCATCGAGTTAGAGAGCTCCTTGAGCAATCATGCCCAACACCCCTCAATAACCCACGCCCAACATAACCAAGTCAAAGAGCTCCTACTGACTCACTCCCAACATTACCTATCTTGCGCTTAGTGTTATTCAAACAAAGAGTTGATTTGCATCATGCCTAACATGATGGCAATTTTTTCACTTGGTGAAATTGCGATTTGGCTCCATTAATTCACCTACAAATTCAATTCCAACCTATGATGCAACTCACAATATTACATTGATCTATACATCACCAACAATTCAAATAACCAAAGAATTCCAATATACAATCTGCAAGATTCACATCCGCCAATTCCTTCTTATTTTTACCAAAAACTATAGGAAAACTAAACATAAAATTATTCACTACTCAATTCAACATCTCAACACAAATTTGGTGAATCCAAGTAGCACACAACTCATACAATACAACAAGAAACAAATCTACAACTTTCCCTAACCTAAACTTTCTCAAAATTAAGGGAAAGGAAGAAGAATGGCAAAGAACGAGGTCCTTTGAGCTTTGTTGTATGACAACTACAACTCTAGATTCTCAGCACTTCAAGCTTTAAATCTATACTCAACCACTCAATCTAACTATGGGGAATGATCTATAAGCTTTATGAGATCAATAGAGGGAAGAACTCTCTCCCACTCTAGAGCTCCTCTCTTTAACCTCTCTTTAAGCTTCTTAAGAAAACCTCTCTTTAAGTTTCTTATGAAGTTAGTCTTAAGAAAACCTTAATACCTTCCCCTAAACTTAGTTAACTTTGATCCCAACTCAACACAACTCCTAAAAAACTAAAATCCTAAGAATCCATAAATCTTGAGTTTTTAAATCATTAAAACAACAAATCACATAATCATTTAATTAATAAAATAACTAAACAATCATAAAACTCTGTGTTACAAGTATCAATAATAACTAAAATGGATGTGATCTCCTTTTCATATAGCCTTCAAAACTGAAAACAATTGCCTACAAGTAAAACATGTGAGAGGATAAAAGCTTCTCTACACACCTTAATACCATGTATATTTCCTCTCCTCTTAAATCTTTCTACACACCGGTCATGATGTGGAACCACACAAACCCCCTCCACGAAGCCACTTAGAATCATCATCTACAAGAGGTATATGGACCCCATAAATTGTTGGGGTACAAACAAAGTCTCATATCATTGGATCATGAGAAGATATAAAGGTTTATAAAGTACACACAGTCTCCATTAGTATAAGGCCTTTTTGGAAATGACCAAAAGCAAAATCATGAGGGTTTAGGCCCAAAGTGGACAATATCATACCAATGTAGATATGTGTGTGTGTGTGTGTATGAACTCCAAATGCCCAAGAATGATATCAGAGCTTGATGGTTTCAAACAGGTGGCTAGCTCAAAGTTTCGAACGAGTATTTAACGATGGAAGGTGGTGGAACCAAGTGTGTGATCCCTTGTGATGAAAGTCTTCATGACGATGTGGAGGTCAAACAGTGTGTCTTGTTGATGTGAGTTAATAACAATACAAGTATCTGGAGCTAGCAAGAGTGGCTAAATGTAATTTTGAATTTCTGATACAATATTATAATATTCTCAATTTTATTATCATTATCTTATTCTTAAAGTGATTGTCTAAATTTTTAGTTACCATATTTTAAAAATAAATACAGATTAAGTACAATGTTTTTAATTTTAATGCTTTAAAATTTTTATATTGTTAGTAAACTAAGATGGAAATATATAATATTCAGTTACATTATAATTTTTTTTAAGAAAAACCTTATTTATAATATTTTTTTGGAATAATACTTTAACTATATTATTATTATTATAAAGTATATATATATATATTTAAATTCTTACATTTTCAATGTTAATAAAATTATTTTAAACATATATATATATATATATATGGTTAGAAAAAAAAAAGGATTAAAAAAAATCTATAGTAGATTTTTATCTATTGCATGCACGAGAGTTTTATCCTTTATTAATGACCCTTATCCCTCAGTAAAGAAGAATTGCAATTGCAATTCGATTTCAACCAGAAATGAAATGATTAATTTTTTTTTAATCATTATAAACTTTCTTATAAATAGGCAAAAAAGGGGAACTAGCGGGGAAAAGAGAGAGATAAAGAGAATGTGAAGAGAGATTGAGAAGGAAGAGAGAGAAAAAGTAAGAAGAAGGAAATTGAGGAAAAAATTATTGCACGCGATTTTAAGTTATCTTTAAAGCAATTCTACTTTTCTATTAATATAAAAGGGAAAAGGTTTTTATCTCTTTTAAATTTTTTATTTTTTATATGGTTATATTTATTTTGTGTTTGTCTATATTTAGTTAGTGAAGTGTCTTTAACTTCATTTTACTTGCTTAATTTATGATATTTTTAACTTTAAATAACCAATGAAGTGTTCTTAATTTATATTATTTAATTATTTTGTTATTTATAACTGTTATTTACTAGATTAATATTCTTTAATACATCTCATTTCTATAAATTATATTATACTAAATTCTAAATAATTAAAAATAGTCTAATTTATTTAGCTTAATTATTTTTATATTATTTCTAACTCTAATCTAGCCTTGTTAATTTTTCCTAAGCTCATCTTATTATTATTTCATTATTCATTATAGAGATAAATGTTAATTTATGGCCATAAGAATGAAAATTTGAATTAATTTGTAGTTGGAGGTTTGATCTTAGAAATTTAAATGAGTAAAGAACTTGAGGTGAAATATCCTTTTGTTATTTGAAATTATGATAAAACTCATTTATCATGACTAGTGACTAAGAAAATAATTCAAATTTCACTATAACAAGAATATAAAAAATATTGAATATTGGTTACAAATAATTTTGTACATTCTATTGATTTATTTGTATTTATTGGATAATTATTCTCACTCCTTACTTTTCTTTGTTATAAAATTAAATTAATTATATTACAAAATAAATGGATCTACCAACAATCTCAAACCCCTTTACAATTGTTATTTCTGTTATTTTCCCTAGAGGAAGTTGGAACATGAATGTAATTTCTAATTCCATTACTTTTCAAGGAATAGGATTGTCTTCTTTTATATTTTTTCCCAATCAAGAGAATCTTACTATTATTGATGGACCTATCATAGTGACTTTTTTTTTACCACCTGTCAACCATGTAAATCCAACTGTAAATTTATTTTCACCACCAATGTAATTATTATAATAGTTGTGTAAAAAAAAGGTAGTTTGTAAATAAGTACTTATCGTAAATATTTTATAATAGTATGCGATGTATATAAATCCAACTATGTGTACATTATTTCATGGATTTTTTTTTGTTTTTATTATAAATATTGTTAATTTTATAGTTGCATTAGTAAGACATTGTTTAGCATTAAAATTTAGAACTATAAAAATAGGCGTTATATTAAAGCTCTAAGGATCACTATTGAATATTCGTAGATAGAAAAAAAGATTTTTGCTAAAGGAGAGGTTAATCTATGACCCTTTTTGCTTGAGGTAAGGTTTATTAGGATACAAATAAATTGTTTATTATTGGATCATGAGAAGATATAAAAGTTTATAAAACACACTTAATTTTCATTGATATAAGACTTTCTAAGAAATGACTAAAAATAAAACCATGAGAATTTAGACTCAAAATAAATAATATTATATTAATATAGAAATATTTATATGTGAGCCTCAAGTGTAAACGAGCAGCAACATCTATAGTCATATCTAATAATTTTTTGTAATACTTATCTACACGAGATAAATAATTTTTGTTTGGTAGGATAAGTTCGGAGAGGACGAATAAAAAATATACATTTCCAAAAAAAACTTCAATTGATCAATATTGGAATGTTTTTAAAAATAATATTGTTGTTAAGAAAATTTATCAATATGAATTTAATTTTAAAACATATGATACTTATTTTAAACTAAATATATTATAATTATGATATTTTTAAATTAAAGTATATATTTAGTTTTCATATTTAAGAATTTTAATAAAATATAATTAATAACATAAAAAAATTACATTATCATCTCATCTTAAGTTATCATATAAAATAAGTCTGCCATAAAAATCTTTTATAAGAAGTATTTCTTTCGGACTTATTAAAGCCAAATATCCAATCAAATAAACCCCTTAGGCGAGAAGGAGTTGAATGGGCCCAGTGCTAATAATGATGGTTCTATGTTCTATGGTATAGTAGTGTAGTGCGAAAGGGAATCTAAATTCTGGGTTCGCCTTTTCCAATTTCCAACTTATCTCCAAGTACATCTTTTATCCGTCAGACATACATAATTTTTTTTTTTTAAAGATAGAAAATATTACAAAAATAGTTACGATGATAATTGAACTTAAGTTTTCGTACTTCTAACTACTCAAACTCTTCTTTATTTAAGCATTAGACTAACTCTAATGGTTAGATATACATTCTAATGGTTAGATATACATATAATTTATGCATATGTTTTTAAATGGGTTAATATATTACTATGCCTTATATTTTTAAATAAAATAATTATATTAGTAAATTAAATTATAACTTTTTAAAAGAAATTGAGTTTTAGAATTATTTTATGTTTTGAAATTATAAAAATAATAATGTGGCATTTTTACGAATTGTATAAAATTAATAACTCAATTACAAAAAAAAAGTTTAATTTAAGGAGAGTAAGTAACGTCTTTCAAAAAAAGAATTTAAAGACATATCGGTATATTAAACATTTTTAAATTAATCCCGAATCACCATACTCGAATTCAATTTAATATAATGGCTAATGTAAATGCAATTATTAATGACGTGACATAACATTCCTTCTTTTACAATTTTAAATCATGATTAAATTTGTCTATTTCTCTCTTTCTTTCTACCAATTTATAAAGTTAGATAAAAATAATATTTAATGTGTTAACTTTATGTTGATTTATTTCTACAAATTTTTATCACAATTTTGTTTTATTTATTTTCTGTTCCTTTGAATAATTTTTTTATCACAATTTATTAAATTTACTAGCACTTAAAAGTATCACAATGAATAATAAAAAAAATCCCAATTGACAAAATAATGCCATAAATTTAATCACATATATTTATCATAATTTAAAAAATACTAATAAACAAGTAAAAGAGGTCAAAGAATGAAAATTAAACACACACAAAAAATATAAGATTAAATAAAAATGGAAAAGATAAAAGCACTTATTAATTTAATTTTGACCTAAGTCAACTTTAAAAGTCACAAGTCAAGTAGGGAATATCACGAGGTCAAGTAGATTTTTCTTCAGTTAAGACTTAAGAGTGAGACAGAATCATACATTAAACATAATGGGTAAAATAAAAGATAAAGTGTAAAATTGAAATGTAAAAAATTTAAAATTATATTTGCATTACTATTGGCTGATATAACCTTGGAATAACAAGTGATATATATCTCTTTTTCAATGTAAAAAAAATTAGGTTTCAGTACTTTTCTTTTTCCTCACATTATTCCTTTGATTTTGTTTTCCTTTGAAATTGGTCATTGTATACGTAGCAAGGGCCCGAAGAGGAAAAAAAAAATGAAAGATGTAATAGGCGATAATGTGATATAACATGATAAAGAGAAGGGAAAAAAAAATACGAAAGAGACATGAAAAAAGTTGGGAAAATATATAAACAATAAGAATTGAAGATAAACATAAACACAAAAAAATGCTATAAAAAAACACAGAAGAATTTATGTGATTTGTCACCTTTTATTTAAATTTTTGTAAAGATTCATTCAAACAAAAATATTTGTTGTCTAAAAATATATAATTTTGATAATTCATTATAAGTTATCTACCACCTTACAAATTTGAGTATTTAACACAAAAGTTACAAACAACCATAAATTCTTGATAAGAAAAAAAAAGGGAATTGTTACAGTACCTTCAAAGATAGAAGAGTTTCAATATTTTTTATGTAAATTCATAAAAGATTTTAAAAAAATTTAATTTAATTATAAAATGAGTAATCTAAATTATACTTATAAAATAAAAAGTAAGATAAAATTATAGAAATTAAAATATAAGATTTTAATAATATTATAAAATATTAAAGAAAAAGAAAAAAAATTAATAAATAGTAGAAATAAAAAGTTATTAAAATTATAATATAGAAATTCAAAAATTTAAGATAAAAAGACAAAAAATATACTTAAAAAATTATTAAAATTAAAATATAGAAATTTAAAAATTTTAAGTAAAAAGATAAAAATATACTTAAAAATTATTAAAATTAAACTATTTAAATATATAATAATATTATTACAAATAAATTAGAATATATAAAATAAAAATAAAATGTCTAAATAATTTAAAATTTGAAAGAATAAAATATCATAAATATTATTTAAATAAATTACTAAAAATATAAAATATAAAAATTCTCAAATAAGATGAGTACCATAGAATTTAAAAAAAAAAAATTCTATTACAACTGAATACTTACACTTTCTCTTTTGTCATGTACATGAATTTAGGATGCTTATTTTACAAGATCTTTTACAATGATGCAAGTTCACTTCCTAAAAAAATGAATTAGTTGTGTTTGTCATATATATATATCACATTATAAAATAAAATACACTATCATTTAATTAGAAATTATCTATGAAATAAGTTTTAAGCTAATTATTATATAAAAAAATTTATATAACGATACGTGATCAAATAACAAGAGAAATTTTTTTCCACAGTTAAATTATGGGTGCATTTAAATGTGATTAAATAACAACACAATCGGTGCATTAAAATTAAATTAAATTTATTACTCCTATCTTTTACATTTTCTAAACATTTGAAAATCACCATTTCTTTCCCCCGAAATTGAATTCAACAATGCAACAATTAACGATGCATTGAAACCATGTGCTACATTTCAACATTCGTTCAATCGATCGCACTCTACTACTAACCGCTAAGAACCTCTCTTGGTAAATTACCAAATCTTGCAGTTCCCAAGTCAACGTCCCCAATTTTCTTCATGGTTCTTTCCACACAGCTTCCCCCACCCACTACGGAACAAGTGTTTCCCATGCTAGCATTCTTTTTTCTCTTTTAAACCAAGACAACTTAAGTTAAATCATAGAATTTTGGGTATACAGCCAGATTCCACACACATAGCATACTACCTTATTGTTCTTTTGAATGAAAAAATAATAGGTTTAATTAAATCATATAAAATTGTTGTTTAGAATGAAAAAGAAGGTTTAATAGCCTTTGTTACTTATAGCTTTTTTAAAAATACCTTTCAATTTTTATAATTAAAATATTATGTTTATACATATATAAAATACTTAGGTTCAATCTTTGTTGTTATCATTTTTATAATTTTTTTTATTTATATATATAAAAAAAAATTTCATTGTCTTTAAATATAGTGTCTCACTTCCCATTCATGAACCACATCCACATTCACAACCCATTCAACTCCCCTCCCCTGTTTCTCTCACTGTGTCTCTCAAGCGCAAAGTTCTTCCATGGCAACCAAGAAAGTAAAAGCCATAGGCATTGACTTGGGCACAACCTACAGCTGCGTGGCAGTGTGGCAACACAACCACGTCGAGGTCATTCCCAACGACCAAGGCAACCGCACCACCCCTTCTTACGTTGCCTTCACCGACACTCAGAGGTTGTTGGGTGACGCTGCCATGAACCAACGGACCACGAATCCACACAACACCGTCTTCGACACCAAACGTTTGATCGGTCGTAGATTCTCCGACCAATCTGTTCAGCAAGACATGAAGCTGTGGCCCTTTAAGGTTGTCCCTGGAAACAGAGACAAGCCCATGATTGCTGTCACCTACAAAGACGAAGAGAAACACCTCACAGCCGAAGAGATATCTTCCATGGTGCTGTTTAAGATGAAGGAGGTTGCTGAATCCTATTTGGGTCACACAGTGAAGGATGCAGTGATCACTGTCCCTGCTTACTTCAGCAACGCGCAGAGACAAGCCACGAAGGACTCTGGGAAAATCGCGGGTTTGAACGTTTTGAGGATCATCAACGAGCCAACTGCAGCTGCTATTGCTTACGGTTTGGACAAGAAAGGGTGGAGAGAAGGTGAACAGAACGTGCTTGTGTTTGACCTCGGTGGTGGAACATTCGATGTTTCCTTGGTGACAATTGATGAAGGGATATTTAAGGTTAAGGCCACGGTGGGAGACACGCACTTGGGTGGTGTGGACTTTGATAACAAATTGGTTGACTATCTTGTGAGTATATTCAAGAGGAGGTACCAAATTGATGTTAGTGGGAACGCTAAAGCTCTTGGAAGGTTGAGGTCAGCGTGTGAGAAAGCTAAGAGGATTCTGTCCTCCAGTTCTCAAACCACTATTGAGCTTGACTCTTTATGTGGAGGGGTTGATCTTCATGCAATTGTTACAAGGGCCTTGTTCGAGGAACTGAACAAGGACTTGTTCATCAAGTGCATGGAGACCGTCGAGAAGTGTCTGGTTGAGGCGCGAGTTCACAAAGGGCAAGTCCATGAGTTTGTTCTGGTGGGTGGTTCCACTAGAATTCCCAAGGTGCAGCAACTTCTGAAGGACATGTTCAGCGTGAATGAGCTTTGCAAGAGCATAAACCCAGACGAGGCTGTAGCATACGGTGCAGCTGTTCAAGCAGCGATTTTGAGTTGTGAAGGGGACAAGAAGGTGGAGAAGTTGTTGTTGCTGGATGTGATGCCACTTAGTCTTGGTATTGAGACCAGTGGTGGTGAAATGTCAGTGTTGATTCCCAAGAACACCATGATCCCCACCAAGAAAGAGAGAGTTTTCTCCACGTTTTCTGATAACCAAACGAGCGTTTTGATCAAAGTGTACGAGGGGGAGCAAACCAAGACAGAGGATAACTTCCTTCTAGGGAAGTTTGAGCTTTCGGGGTTCACTCCATCGCCGAGGGAGGTCCCTCAGATCCACGTTGGGTTCGATGTGGACGTTGATGGCATTGTGGAGGTAAGTGCTAGAGATAGGAGCACGGGACTGAAGAAGAAGATCACGATCAGCAACAAGCATGGGAGGTTGAGCCCCGAAGAGATGAGGAGGATGGTGAGAGATGCAGAGAGGTATAAGGAAGATGATGAGGAGGCGAGGAACAAGGTGAGGGCCAAGAACTTGCTTGAGAATTATGCTTTTGAGATGAGGGACAGAGTGAAGAGTCTTGAGAGGGTGGTTGAGGAGACCATAGAGTGGCTCGACAGAAACCAGTTGGCTGAAACTGATGAGTTTGAGTACAAGAAGCAGCAGTTGAAAGAAAGGGTTATGCAGTTATTGTGAAGTGTAATTGTAGTTCTTGGTTGAACAGGTTTAGTGTTGATTGAGTTCGAGGCATTGAAAAATAGTTCTAGCTTCGTTACTCAATCTAGCACTTAGAGTGAGTACCATCTAGTTTATGGTTTATGTCTATCATGTGAAAGTACTTTAGTATGGATGCAATGAATGTGGTGCTTATTAATTATTAACTTTTGTGATGGTGCTTATGGAATGGACTACTCATAATTCATAACCTAATACAGATAATAAGTCTTCTATGGACGACAAGGTTTTTCACTTTTTCCATAAGCATCGGTTTCATATTTAAGGTATGAGATGTTGCTACTTGCTAAGCTGAGGGGAGGTGCTATTTTTCATGACATTATCTGATTTGATTAGTAGTTAAGGAAATTTAAGAGTGGTTATGGTTTCACACTCTAAATAGGAGTTTAGTTACACTCATTACTCAGTTTGCACATAAAGCTCTGTATAAAAAGAGAATCAAAACTTCTTATAGATATAGAAATATAACGGGGGTATGAAAAAATGGGGATCTAAAAGTTAATTTTCCTAAATATATTTATTATACTTGGTCGAATAGGAAAACCTAACGTTCTAGTGAATCAAATAATCTATAACACAAAATCACCATTTAAGAACACTCCAAACCGAATTGGCCAAGGCAACTGGTACATGGTCAAATCTAACAACGGCCTTTTATAAAATTAGTTTATTTGTTAAACATATATATTTTTGTTCCGGCCACGGGGTGCGCTAGGGTTTTCTGCCTAGGTCACCTCAAAGCCAGAGCATTCAAAAAGTGTAATCTGTCGTCCTAGCTCTAGGGTTTTGGGTTTTATACTTTTGTGTTATGGGCTTCGTGGGCCCCGCGATTATCGGGATCTTCATGGCCGTTTCGATCTGGAAGGTAACTGGCGGGCGAGGGTGGGGCCTGGTCGTTGGTTGGCCCTTCTCGGATAACGGCCGAGTAGGTCTCATTAAGGGTGAATGAGACCCTTATGTGGTGCTAGGCGAGATTGTCTTTCGGCTTGGCGGTAGATGGGCCTGCATTTGTCCCAACACGCCCTGTAGCCCTTAGCTTCCGAGAAGTTACTCGGTTTAGGGTGCTCCGCGGTTCTCGTTCAACGAGAAGGTACTCGGCCTATGGCCGGGACGGTCCACTTGTCCTCCAGCCTTGAGCCGAGAAGGCGAAAAGGCTTGAAGTGTGACTCGCCCCTTCCGAGAAGGTACTCGGCCTACGGCCGGGACGGTCCACTTGTCCTCCAGCCTTGAGCCGAGAAGGCGAAAAGGCTTGAAGTGTGACTCGCTCCTTCCGAGAAGGTACTCGGCCTACGGCCGGGACGGTCCACTTGTCCTCCAGCCTTGAGCCGAGAAGGCGAAAAGGCTTGAAGTGTGACTCGCTCCTCCGAGAAGGTACTCGGCCTACGGCCGGGACGGTCCACTTGTCCTCCAGCCTTGAGCCAAGAAGGCGAAAAGGCTTAAAGTGTGACGGGGGATGTCCCTTCGTTTCCTGAACGAAAAGACGCACCTTTATTGTAGAGCCGGCGTCGCAGGGAGCAATTTAATGGCAGTGCCACGTGGCCACGTTTGCCATTAATGTCAAGAGTGTGGGGCCCCCTGGAGTCAAGGATTGCAACACCTCACGCGCGCTGTGACCCTTGGGTGTTCCTGTTCACGCGCGTGTGGCGCCCCTTCAGTGTGACGCTTCACCCACGGATTTGAAAATCCTATAAGTGTGAGGCCATTTTGGATGTTTTAACTTCATTTTGCCTCTTATTTTTCGCGTCGTTTTCTTTTCCGGTGACTATTCTTGCTTCTTCTTGGTCCACGGCGGCGCGCGGCGGTTCTGTGCTTGTGTTGGGTAGGAGAAGGTGGTGAGGGAAAACCCTAGGTACGCGTATTTATTTTACCCTTTTGGTAGTTTTTCCTTCTTAAAACTGGACGTTTTGGGGGTTCTTAGTTAGGCAAAAAGATTTACATAATGGCCGCCGTAAGTTACATGGAAATGTATAAATGGGTTAAAGGTGACGCTCTAAAATGTGAATCTTCGATAAACTCGTGGGCTGCCATGGATAGTGTTTGTAGGGATCATGTAATATGTAGTCAGGGTGAAAATATCCTTGTTTGCGAGCCGTGTGTTGATAAAGAGCCAGTATGTCTTAGCTCTTCCTCTGCTGCGCGTTTTACCTTCTGCTATACAACTCTTATTTCTAAGATTAAGGTTAGATGGCCCCTTACCGACTGTGAAAAGGGGGTTCTCCAGAAGTTGAATGTAGCCCCTACTCAATTTCATCCAAATAGTTGGGCATTCGTCCGGGGGTTTGAGATTTTATGTTCGGGACTGGGTGTGAGACCGACTGTGGATAAGTTTTTTTACTTTTTTGAGAGTCGTATAAGCAAACGTAGTAGTTGGGTGTCGGTAAGTGGGGTGAACGGCCGAGGTTTGTTGTCCCTATTTCAGTCGTCGTACAAAGACTTTAAAAAATCTTATTTCCGCATTCGCTGTACCCCGGGCAACGAGCACATACTTCAGGGGTATCCCCTGTTTTGGTGTGAAAAACCGACGCCTCATGGAGGACTAGGATTTCAGTCTCTGTCGGAGACTGACCGAGAGGATGTTAAGAAAATTGAGGAATTGAAAGCCATTTTCAACACAGCCAAACTTTTAGATTTAGAAAATAGGCCCGCTGAGTTGAAAATTTACATAGGTACTTGATATCTTTCCGAAATTGTTTGTGTTGCTTGTACTGATTAATCCATTCCTTGTTGTGACATTTTTGTTCGGCATGTTTGTAGAGAAAATGGCTAGCATGAGTAACCGGGAGATGATGAAACTTTGGAAGCAACAGAAAGTTTCTCAAGCTGCTGGAATTGAGGGGTCTGGGGTTGGGAAGATCAAGACTCCAATACTCCCTAAGAAAGTGGGAGAGCCCTCCCACAAGCGTCGTCGTGAGACTGAGAGGCCAATCTCGGTCGTTAACTTGGAAACTCACATGGACACCGAGGAGAATGAAGCAGGCGGTGAGGATGAAGTTCAGTCCGCCGAGAGAACCTTGAGCGTAGGTCTTGGTGATGACTGGGAACCCATAGATCATGGGGCTGATCAGGGGAAAAAGCCTTCTTTCTGGGATGACAAGTTCAACCATTCGAGTCATATTCGTGGTACGGACTTGCTGGAGGGCGACAAGGAGGACCTAGAGAAGATGAGTGCTTTCACCATAGTGAAGGGGATAGAGTCTTTGACCAATCGGCTTTCTGTCCTTTCTCTGGTTAATGAGGATAAGGTGCGGGTCCTGGTCCGAGAAGCGAAGCTTCAAGGAAAAAAAATAAGTGGCCTGGAAGAGAGGTTGAACAAAGGGAAAGCTGATCTGGGATGGGTAATCGGGGAGAGAGACAAACTGATAGATAGTCGCCGAGAGTTGGAGGAGGAGAAAAAAGCTTGGTTGGACGAAAAGGCGAAACTCGAGAGAGAGCTTGAAGAGACTCGTCTTGCACGTGATAAGAATGCTGATGCTGCTCGGGCCTTTGAGGCCGATGTGTCTTTGCTTAAGTCTGAAGCTGAGAAGTTGCAGACCGAACTGCAGGCGATCAAAATGGAAGCCTTGCAAAAGTTCACAGCGGGTTTTGACGCAGCCACTTTGCAAGTGAAATTCCTTCATACCGACTTGGATTTGGAGGGCATCGGGTACTTCAAGGAGATTATCAATGGAGAGCTCGTCGACCCCCCAGAAGACGATTGATGTCTATCACTTGCACTTTGTTTTTTTTTGCTTTTGTTTTTTGCATTACCTTTTGGACATGTTTAGCTTTTTTGTTTGTTCTTAATCTTCCGGCTTTGCCAGAATATATTGACTTGTTGACTTATTTGTCCTAAAAAGTTAGCATTTTTGTTTCTAAGCTTGACTTGCGTGTTGTCGTGCAAATACCGAATGTCAGAATATCAAGCAACCTAAAAACTTTTGAGTACCAGAAATTTTTCTAAGTTAAAATTGAACATCAATGAGTCTATTCGTCCAAATACCGAGTAGAAAAACACTAATAATTTTTCCAAGTTAAAATTGGATATCGATGAATATACTCGTCCTGATATCGAGTAGAAAAACACTAATAATTTTTCCAAGTTAAAATCGAACATCAATGAATCTACTCGTCCAAAAACCGAGTAGAAAAACACTAATAATTTTTCCAAGTTAAAATTGGATATCGATGAATATACTCGTCCTGATATCGAGTAGAAAAACACTAATAATTTTTCCAAGTTAAAATCGAACATCAATGAATCTACTCGTCCAAAAACCGAGTAGAAAAACACTAATAATTTTTCCAAGTTAAAATTGGATATCGATGAATATACTCGTCCTGATACCGAGTAGAAAAAACACGAATAATTTTTCCCAGTTAAAATTGAACATCAATGAATCTACTCGTCCAAATACCGAGTAGAAAAACAGTGAAAATCGGACCTCAATGAATATACTCGTCCTAAAACCGAGTAGAAAAAACACGAATAATTTTTCCAAGTTGAAATTAAACATCAATGAATCTACTCGTCCAAAAACCGAGTATAAAAACAAATAATTTTTCCAAGTTAAAATTGAATTTTCCGTCTAATCGCCAAAAAACCGACTAGGAAAGATGCAAATATTTTTTCTAAGTTAAAAATTGAATTGTCCGTCTAATCGCCAAAAAACCGACTAGGAAATATGCAAATATTTTTTCTAAGTTAAAAATTGAATATCAACGAATTTAATCGTCCAAATACCGAGTAAAATCTCTAAAATTATCTAAGTTTGAATCAACTTTCAAACTATACCGACTAGGGTGGCCGACAATTTACTTAAATGAAAAACACAGTTGAGAATAACTGGTCGTCCAAATACCGACCATAAACATCAGAAATTAAACTAAGTATGGAACTTGTGGTACCTCTGAAGTAGGAAAGATATGAGAATCCCTTTGTGAGAATCACTTTGAAATATGGAACTTGTGGTACCTCAGAATTAGGAAAGATATGAGAGTCACTTTGTGAGAATCACTTTGAATGTATTGATTAAACTACCCGTTCCTATATACCACCCTAATCCTGCGAGGGGGCCGAGATTGATGTTAATCTTGATCTGTGGATTCAGATGACTTGCAATCGGTGGTCGATCAGTATTTTCAAATTAGGAGTACTTCTAAAGCAGTTCTTGTTACAAAAACTTTAAGCTGTAGTCGTGGTAATTTGAACCTACAACTAAGCACTGATTCATTGTTGTCACTGATTCATGTGAACTACTCGTTCTGGGTTATTTATATTCGCCAAGTCGGAATCTAACCGATCAAGGTCGAGTTTTTTCACAAAACGAGTTATTTATACTCGCCCAGCCGGACTATTGCCGACAATCACGAGTTCTTCAAGGTATTGGTACTCGCCAAGTCGGAATCTAACCGATCAAGGTCGAGTTTTTTCACAAAACGAGTTATTTATACTCGCCCAGCCGGACTATTGCCAACAATCACGAGTTCTTCAAGGTATTGGTACTCGCCAAGTCGGAATCTAACCGATCAAGGTCGAGTTTTTTCACAAAACGAGTTATTTATACTCGCCCAGCCGGACTATTTCCGACAATCACGAGTTCTTCAAGGTATTGGTACTCGCCAAGTCGGAATCTAACCGATCAAGGTCGAGTTTTTTCACAAAACGAGTTATTTATACTCGCTCAGCCGGACTATTGCCAACAATCACGAGTTCTTCAAGGTATTGGTACTCGCCAAGTCGGAATCTAATCGATCAAGGTCGAGTTTTTTCACAAAACGAGTTATTTATACTCGCCCAGCCGGACTATTGCCGACAATCACGAGTTCTTCAAGGTATTGGTACTCGCCAAGTCGGAATCTAACCGATCAAGGTCGAGTTTTTTCACAAAACGAGTTATTTATACTCGCCCAGCCGGACTATTGCCGACAATCACGAGTTCTTCAAGGTATTGGTACTCGCCAAGTCGGAATCTAACCGATCAAGGTCGAGTTTTTTCACAAAACGAGTTATTTATACTCGCCCAGCCGGACTATTGCCGACAATCACGAGTTCTTCAAGGTATTGGTACTCGCCAAGTCGGAATCTAACCGATCAAGGTCGAGTTTTTTCACAAAACGAGTTATTTATACTCGCCCAGCCAGACTATTGCCGACAATCACGAGTTCTTCAATGTAGAGAATTATGGTAGTAAAGTAATCAGACGACATTTATTATAATTGAAAAGGGTTGGTGCCTCGTTAAAAACCTTCTCAGCAAAAACCCCTCATATTTTTACGGGGAAAAATACTGAGTTAGGAAAAGAGTGCACCTAATACAAAAAGAAAAGGAAAAGAATCTAACTATAATAGAATCGCAAGTTTGTGGCATTCCACGTTCTCGGTATCATGCCTCCGTCCAATGTTCGAAGTCGATAAGCCCCTTTACCGACTACATCATCAATCTTGTAAGGACCAACCCATTTAGGCGATAATTTGTTCTTCATCTGTGCAAGTTGAGCGCGCCTCAAAACTAGATAACCGACAATAAAATCTCTCGGGTTTACCTTTGTGTTGTACTTGAAAGCCGCTCTTCTCTGAGCTGCTACTTGGTTTATTCGCGCTCTTTCTCTTGTTTCTTCAATTAAGTCTAGATCAACTCGTCTACCCTGGTCGGATTCTTCCTCGGAAAAAGCTGTAGTGCGTACTGATGGTTCTGCAATTTCAATCGGAATCATGGCGTCGGTTCCATATACCAGATTAAAAAGAGTGTCTTGGGTTGTTGAATGAACGGTTGTGTGGTACGACCATAGCACTCGGGGAAGCTCTTCTACCCATGAAGCACCTGATTCTTGAACGCGCTTCTTTATGCCCGAGAGGATTACCTTGTTTGCCGACTCCGCCTGACCGTTAGACTGTGGGTGTTCGACAGACGTGAACGCCATTCGGATTCCGACTTCTTTACAAAAATCACGGACCCTCGCACTTGCGAACTAGGTCCCGTTATCGGAGACGAGCATTTGTGGGACTCCATATCTGCATACCACGTTTTTCCACAGGAAAACTCTCACCTTTTCTGCCGAGATGTTTGCCACCGGTTCCGCCTCGATCCATTTGCTAAAGTAGTCTACCGCCACTATCAAGAATTTCAGTTGTCTCACAGCAATCGGGAATGGACCGGGTATGTCAATCCCCCACTTGTGGAAAGGCCAGGGGGACAGGATTGAGTGTAGTCGCTTAGCCAGAGAATGGTGTAGGGTTGCATGTCTTTGGCATCTGTCGCATTTTTGAACCCAGTTGACGCAATCGTTTCTTAGGGATGGCCAGAAATATCCCGCTCGGGCAACTTTATATACTAACGCTCGGCCTCCAATGTGGCTCCCACACATCCCGCTATGTATCTCATCCATCACTCTCTTCGCTTGTGGCATGGTCAAGCACCTCAGGAGAGGAGAGCTGAAACCCCTTCGGTATAGTCGTTCGTTGACGACTACGAACCTGGCCGACTCTCTTCGGACCAATGACGCCTCCCTCTTGTCTTCCGGTAGCTCTCCCCGAGTTAGATATGTGATGTACGGTTCCATCCACGAATTAAGCTCTTCTTGGATGAATTGGACATTCCCTCGCGCCTCGTTGATACTTGGTTGTGCTAACGTCTCTTGAATTACTGACCGAGTGGCTCCCGGCTTCTTTGTGCTTGCAAGTTTAGAGAGCAAGTCGGCCCTTGAATTCTGCTCTCGCGGCACATGATTAAGTGTGAAGTCTCAGAAATTTTCCGATAAGGCTTTAACCTTTTCTAGGTACTTTGCCAACTGAGGGTCCTTCGCCTAGAAAGTGCTGGCTACCTGCCCTGTGACCAGTTGGGAGTCACTTCGTGCTGATATGCTTGTCGCCCCCATCTCCTTTGCCAATGTCATGCCGGCCAACAAGGCTTCGTACTCGCCCTGGTTATTGCTTGCTCGGAACTCGAATCGCAACGATTGTTCCAACAAGATTCCTCCCGGCCCTTCCAAGACAATTCCCGCTCCACTTCCTCCAAGGTTCGAGGCGCCATCAACAGATAAGATCCACTCTGTCTCTTCTATTACGCCCTCCTTCGCCGGGGACGATAATTCCATCACGAAGTCTGCTAACGTTTGGGCTTTAATTGCTCCTCTCGGTTCGTACTTGATGGAGTACTCTGAAAGTTCCACCGACCACTTCATCATTCTTCCTGCTAGGTCGGGCTTCTGCAACACCTGCCTAATCGGATGATCTGTTCGCACTATCACCTCATAACTCTGGAAGTAATGTCTCAGCTTCCGCGCGGTAACAAGTATCGCAAGGGCCAATTTCTCAATCTTCTGATAACGAACCTCTGCCCCTTGTAACACCCTGCTAACAAAATAAACAGGCAGTTGGGAGTTACCTCTTTCCTGTACCAACACCGTGCTGATGGCGCTATCTGACGCCGACATGTACATCAACAGTGGGACGTCGGCTTGGGGTTTAGAAAGTATCAGGGGTGAGGTGAGAGCTTGCTTGAGTTCGCCGAACACCATCTCACATTCTTCTGTCCACGTAAACTTGTCGTTCTTTCTTAAGCATTGGAACAAGGGGAGTGACTTGTCCGCTGCCTTTGAAAGAAACCGAGAGAGGGAGGCCATCCTCCCCGTCAATTGCTGGACCTCCTTTACCGTCGCGGGACTTCTCATGTTGATTATGGCAGAGCACTTATCCGGGTTTGCTTCAATGCCCCGATGAGTTAACAGGAAACCAAGAAATTTCCCTGCTTGGACGCCGAAAGAGCACTTCGCCGGGTTCAATTTGAGTCGGTAGTGTGCCAATGTGTCGAACGTCTCTTGTAAGTCGGCGTAATGCCGAGGCAAGCTGTCCGATTTGATCACCATGTCATCCACGTATGCCTCAATGTTTCTTCCAAGCTGCTTTGCCAGGATCCTGTCCATGAGCCTCTGGTACGTTGCTCCTGCGTTCTTCAAACCGAAAGGCATGACCCTGTAACAGCAAATAGCTTGATCGGCAATGAAGGCCGTTTTGTCCTCATCCATAGGATGCATTCTAATTTGGTTGTAACCCGAGTAAGCGTCCATAAAGCTTAACAATCCATAGCCTGAGGCATTGTCGACCAGGGAATCTATGTTGGGCAGTGGATATGAGTCTTTCGGGCAAGCCTTATTCAGATCGGTAAAGTCTGTGCACATCCTCCAAGTTCCATTACTCTTTCGTACCATTACTACGTTCGCCAGCCAGATCGGGTATTGGATTTCCCGAATGTGACCGGCTGCCATCAGTTTCTTGGTCTCGTCTACTATAGCCTTCCTCTTGTCTTCTCCAAACTTTCGCCTTTTCTGGATCACGGGCTTCACCTTGGGGTCGACCATAAGATGATGACATAAGAAATCGGGATCAATGCCTGGCATGTCCCCGACGCTCCACGCAAAAGCTGATATGTTGTTCTTCAGCACCTCCACCAGACCTTCCTCATCTTCTTTGCTCAGCGATACACCAATCTTGACAGATTTCCCCTCGGTCAAGGTAACCTCCTTTACGTCTTCGGCTGGGGCTGGTCGGGTATCGAAGTGACTTATTCTCGGATCTAACTCGATTGACTGAATGCCCCGATCCACCTGTGTCACATATAGGTGTCGTCTCGCCCTCAGGCTAGCTGTCTTCATAACATTTCCTCGCCACGTCTTGATCAACACAGACGACACTCACCTTTCCGTTGGGTAAGGGGTACTTCAGCTTTAGGTGAGGTGTGGAGACGACCGCTCCCAACTTGTTTAGTGTCGGTCGGCCAACTAATATGCTATAGGATGATTGGGCGTTCACCACCAGGTATCGGACAGTGACAGTCTTCAAGTTCTCTCCATGGCCGAAAGTTGTCTCCAAATCGGCATATCCTCTAGTTGTTACCTGGTCGCCTGCAAAACCGACTAAAGTACCTGCATATGGCATAAGGCGATCCGTCGGAATTTTCATACCAACAAAAGCTTCCCAAAAAAGTATATCCGCCGAGCTACCCTGGTCCACCAGTACACGCTTCACATTATAACCCATGACTACTGCCGAGACGACTATCGGGTCATCCTCGTGGGGTGACACGCCTTTGAAATCGGCATCCGAGAACGTGATATCAGGCCGAGTAGGTCTCGTCCTCTCAGCAACCGATAGCACTGACCGAGAGTATCTCTTCCGGGACGCCGAAGTCGGCCCCCCTCCTGCAAATCCCCCTGCTATGGTGTTGAAATCTCCATGGATAGCCTGTTGATGTGCCTCAGCAGATTGTTGCGGGGGGTCTCTCGGTGAAGACCTCCCTTCGTGCCTCCTTCTCCTGGTTTCTTCTCCTTCCTGCCTGCGTCGCCTGTCGGACGAGCTCTCTCCCTGTTTTCCCGCAATAAATTCTTTCAATCGACCTTCCTTGATAAGGCGCTCGATCTGCCTCCCGAGAACGAAACAATTTTCCGTCTTGTGTCCATGAGTCCGATGAAAATCACACCAATCGATTTTGTGAGGTCCCAACTGGCGGTCTGTCGCCTCCGGGAACTCAAATAATGATGCACTGTTGACGTCATGAAGGATGTGACGCCTGGAAACATTGAGTGGCGTATACTTATCCTCCTCCTTGCTACACGGCCACTCGCCCCTTGACCGACTAGTGCTATCAGCCTGTCGATAATTGCTCTCCTTCGAGTTATACTGGTCGCGTCGCTTACTCCAATCCGACCGTGGTCGGAGATGTTTGTTACTCTCCTTATTGCTACCTGCTGCTTCTCGGTTCTCCGCTGTCCTCTTAATGATCTGATTTTCTTCCGTCTTAATGTGACTTAAGGCGAAAGCCCTTACCTCCGACATTGTTTGACAGTTAGCTCTTTCGAGCGCAATGTCGAAGGCTCAGACCGCAAACCCTTCTAGAAGGCGATGACCGCCATTCTCTCATCCAACGATGCTACCCTTAGAGCCACCTCGTTGAATCTCTGTAGAAAGTCCTTCAATGACTCCTCCCTTTGCTGCTTAAGGTCAAACAAATCCGACGTTATCGGTGGCTTCTTCTTATTAGCAGCAAATTGAGCCATAAACAGCCGACTAAAGACGTCAAAGTCGGTGATGGATCGGTCGGGGAGGCCGCTAAACCAATCAAGTGCCGCCTTTTTGAGCGTACCCATTAACAGTTTACAACGGACTTCCATGCTCCCTCCGCAAATCAGCATCTAAGCTCGGAAATCGGTTAAGTGTTGACTGGGATCCTGTGATCCGTCGAAAGGTTCGACCTGCGGTATCCGATGATCCCTAGGGATGGCCTCGGCCTCTATGGCTTCCAAGAAAGGCCGAAAATCCCTCGGAACTTCCTGCATGACATCCTCCTCCAACGTTCTAGAGTTGGCTTCTATCCTGGTTTGTAACTCATCCGCTCGCCTCCTGATCTCCTCGTTTTCGCGCTGAATGGCCTCCTCTCTCTCCCTGGATCGTGCATTATCCTCCCGTAGACCATTGATCATAGCCATCATCTCCTCCATGGTAGGGGGTTGTGAGTTGTTGTTGTTGCCGCCTCTTGCCATGATAAAGTGTAGGCCTTTCTATATGACTTGGGGCGTGGGAAGAGTTTCACCGTAACCCCACGGTGGGCGCCAAAATGTTCCGACCACGGGGTGCGCTAGGGTTTTCTGCCTAGGTCGCCTCAAAGCCAAAGCATTCAAAAAGTGTAATCTGTCGTCCTAGCTCTAAGGTTTTGGGTTTTATACTTTTGTGTTATGGGTTTCGTGGGCCCCGCGATTATCGGGATCTTCATGGCCGTTTCGATCTGGAAGGTAACTGGCGGGCGAGGGTGGGGCCTGGTCGTTGGTTGACCCTTCTCGGATAACGGCCGAGTAGGTCTCATTAAGGGTGGATGAGACTCTTATGTGGTGCTAGGCGAGATTGTCTTTCGGCTTGGCGGTAGATGGGCCTGCATTTGTCCCAACACGCCCTGTAGCCCTTAGCTTCCGAGAAGTTACTCGGTTTAGGGTGCTCTGCGGTTCTCGTTCAACGAGAAGATACTCGGCCTATGGCCGGGACGGTCCACTTGTCCTCCAGCCTTGAGCCGAGAAGGCGAAAAGGCTTGAAGTGTGACTCGCCCTTTCCGAGAAGGTACTCGGCCTACGGCCGGGACGGTCCAATTTCAAAATTTACTTTCGTAGAACAAAATCACCTCGAACAACCTCTCATTGCCCTCGTTAGATTTTTTGAAAGTACGAGTTTATGAACAAAATCATTTTCATCGATATGCAACCACTATTGATTGTATTAGGAGTTATTTAGGGAAACCTTAAAGTATTACCTTTAAGCATACCCTCGAGGAGGGTAATAGTTGAGCAAATGTCTCGGCTAAATTAAGCTCAAACTATGACACCACGTTGAAAGAATTGGATGTTCCCCTTTTTGAACTTCACCACTTGTTGTTAGCTGATGAGTGAGATCACTTATATACGCTTTAGTTTTCACTATATTCTTTTGTGATTTATCATACGATAAAAAAAATCACAAATGTTACTATAATGTTTGCGATCAATGGATAAATATTTTCACAAATGAGACTAAATTTGTAGATTTTATAAAATTAAAAGACTAAAATCGAAGAAACAACATTACATATATAATATTAACTAAAATTGTAATTTAACAAAACAAAAATTAAATCAATGCCTAAATTATTTTTTTACGGCCAATGCCAAATTTTTAAAAAAATCCAACTTAATGTCTACTGCTACTCTCATTTTCAAAAATTGAATTCAAATTTTATTTTTGTGAGGCATTGAATCCAAAATTGAAACAGTGAAACTTATATGATGGTTGAATTAGTTTAACTGATTGAATTTATAATTAAAAGGTTATTGAATCAAATAACGAATTAACCAAACACATAATTATCACCGAGTATGCGAAAGAATTAAAGAATTGTTACTTCTTCACAAAATTATTTCAATTGATTTTATGTTAAATATTTTTACGAAAGACTTTGTTCTCTGCTTGTAATGATTTTATTACAAATTTGTATAAGATTATTGATACATATAGTCTCAAATAAAAACATAACTGAATTTTAAAAATTAATTTAAACATTTACTCGAAATATAACCAAACTTTTCAGCAATATATTAAAAAAAAAAAAAAAAAAAAACCACGTCCAAAAAGCGTGGGAGAAATAAACAAAGGTGAATAAGTGAATTGGCTGAGAATGCAATCAATGAATATTGACTCCTTAGCGACGAAGCAACCTAACAGGAAAAGGAATCTAACCCCGCTTTTCCGTACTGCTAGTGCAAGACTTGTAGTTGTAGCTCAGACTTTTATCATTATCATGACAAAGTTTTAATTTGTGCCAGAACTCGCACAATATTTGGCTCAAGTACGTAAAGAAAAAAAATACTAAGACCTTTATTATTTTAGAAGAAAATTATAAATTAGACAATATTTTTTTAGGGAATTTATAAAAATTTGGAAACACTTTAATGCATATCATCAATATAATTAGAAAGACAATACTTACTACACTTAACAAAATCAACTACTAACATCATAAAATAAATTATAACTATCTCGGATTAATATAAAATCAGTTCTTAAAAAACACAATAATAATATATACATACAAACACAAATATTTATAAAAAAAATTATGCAAACATATATATATATATATAAGCATTTATAATATATAAATTTAGATTATTGATCAAATAACTCTACAAAATATATACAAAATAGCAATAAGCGACACTACCAAGAGCATGGCTTCCACAACTCCACAACCTAACCTTAATTAAATTTATTTTAATAAAACAAATAATTTTTAAAATATTTAAATTTATTTTTTAACAATTATTCTATCCATTAAATTCTAACAGTTAAATTTTTTTATAAACAATTCAAATCCTATAAAAATAGATACAATTTTATTAAAAAAAATTAAATTACCCATCACTCAAATAATATACATTATATTTATCAAAATTATTATTATATTATTTAACTAATCCAAATAATTCAGAAAACGGATGGAGCATGGTCTCCCATGGGCTAAACGACCATTTTAGAGCATTTTTACAAACTATTTACCAAAATGGGGTTGTTTTGAAACATATTACACCTTTGGGGTTGTTTTCTACGGTGTCGCTATGGCCCATAGCGCCACCAGTGACACGTGACAATTTTGGGTCCGATTCTAAGCCATGAACGCCATATTAGTAGAGTCGTTGTAGCTGCATGGAGTCTCAAAAGAAGTCGCTATAACCTATAGTGACTCAATCCAGCTAAAACTGAAGTCGTTATAGCCTATAACACCACATTTATATAAATAATATAAAAAATATATTAATATAAATTTAAAAATATAAAAAATTATGTGAAGAAAAAATGAATAAAAATAACGTAATATAAGAAAAATAAAAAATAAATTTTGTTAAAAAATAATAATTAAACTATAAAATAATAATTGAAAAAAAAAACAAGTGGGGGGCCCATAGCACCACCTGGGCGCTATGGCCCATAGCGTCGTTCTTCAAATAAATTATAATAGTATTTTATAAATATAAAATTTAATAAATAAATTATAAAAAATTTCAGGTAAAATCGAAAAAAAGAAATGACTTAAAAAAATATTTTAGAAAAAAACAGAAATATTATTTGTAAATAACAAAAGAAAAAGGAGCGCTCCATAGCGCCACTAAGGCGCTATGGGCCATAGCGCCTATTTTAAACTACGATTTGTTTCCCCTGAAATAACACAAATGGAAGAGAACGATATGAAATAAATTATGTTCACCCACAACAACTCCAAATATCATATGAATATGCATCCACTAGATTCCCTGAATTTTATAGTGACCCACATGAATCAGGTTTATTACAATATATGCATTTAAAATGAAGATCGTGTCTATTCAAAATTCAAAGCTTAGTTCAAATAATTTTCCTATTTTTTTTTCATTTTTTTTAATTACGCATTTTTCGTTTAATATTTTTTAATTAACATATAAAGAAATTATTAAATATTTAAATACATATTTAATTCGTAATATAAATATTTAAAAGAAAAAAATATATAAAATAAACAAATTCAAAAAAAGAAAAAAAAAATATAAAAACAACTGGCAGTGTCCATAGCGACACTGCTTTTAATTTTTTTTTTCATTTTTTTTAATTACGCATTTTTCGTTTAATATTTTTTAATTAACATATAAAGAAATTATTAAATATTTAAATACTTATTTAATTCGTAATATAAATATTTAAAAGAAAAAATATATAAAATAAACAAATTCAAAAAGAGAAAAAAAATATATAAAAACAACTAGTAGTGTCCATAGCGACACTGCTTTTATTTTATTTTTTTCATTTTTTTTAATAACGCATTTTTCGTTTAATTACGTTTTTTAAAGGAAAAAAAAATATATTACGTTTAATTACGTTTTTGTGGCTCAGTTTATTTTAAAATTTAATTATATTATATTAAACAAATTATATATAAATACTGAAAAATGTAAGGCGCTATAGCGTCTCTCTTAAAAATTACATAAAAATTTATTTTAAAATTACATTTTTAAAAAACTTAATTTTATTTTTATAAATATATAATAAATAACTCAGTTTATTATTTTTATTTTACATTTTTATTATTTTCGTTTTTTTCTTTTTTTTTTCTTAGAGGGTGTCGCTATGGGCTACATCATTTTTGTTAGTCCATCAACTGTGTTGGTCCAGCCTATAGCGACACTGATGTGGCTCATTCCAGCCCACCCTAGACAAAAAAAAAATTGTCACGTGTCATAGGTGTCGCTATGGCCCATAGCGACACCCAAGAAAACAGCCCCAAAGGTGTAATATGTTTCAAAACAACCCCATTTTGGTATATAATTTGTAAAACTGCACCACAATGGTCGTTTAGCCTCTCCCATGTGCCATCCTTTAATTTTTTTTTCAGTTTTACAATACAATTGTCCCTCTGCGCCATTTGACTACATTGCCACATGGCAAAAATTACTAAAAGTGGTAAATTGTATTTTTTAAAAATTTCATTTATTTATTTATTTTTATTAAGTTGGGCCAAAAAGCCCACCTACAAAGATCTCCTATACTAAGATGAATAGTCAAAGTGGTTTGACCCTACCAAATCAACCAATCTTTTTATACCTGCTAGATTAATAGTCGATTGGGATACTAAGTCCTACAATATGATGTCTTGAATGTCTCTACTTAAACTAGGAAAATCCAATATCACCGTCAGGTATATGTAACATAGTTTGGGTATGGGCATAGTACAACCTTGGCATGCATAAACCAAGTCACCTATAAAATTAGTCTACTAACTATCCTTGCGATATGACGCACCTCTCTAGTAATCAATTAAGGGTTTTAACCCTTTACTTTATACCTAACTCCAACATTAACTAATGATTTAAAAGAGACTCAACAATCCACTCCAAGAGATAATGCTTACTCAAGGATGGTTTTTCAATAATTGGGCTCATAAAGCACCATACTAATATCCACACTGTGGGATATCTTACTTTCAAAAATACTCTCTCCTCTAATCCTAAATCAATCAACATGTTTAAATACCTACAACATTCTTAGCATCAACACCTCAGCAAGTCAATAATCATGCAACATATAATGCTTAAATGTTTAAAGCATTCTTGGCATCACATTTCAACAATTTAACAATATTATCGTATATACATATATTATCTTAAATCAATATATATATATATATATATATATATATATATATATATATATATAACCAATAATCACTTATCATTGCACAACATGCAATAGATTCACCTCACTAATTCATGTTAATCATAGCATCAATCAAACAATATGAATTTTCAAAGTAAATCGCATTTGACACCACACAACTTGCGCTTAGTGTGGAAGAGGTAGGGAAACCCTTGGCCTTCATGCCTAGCGTGGCAAAAACCTATGCCCAACCCCATTTCAAGCATAGACGAGTCTCTTTCCTCACACCCAACATCACTTCTTTGACACTTAACACCAATTTGGGTAGAGTCAATTTTCTCACCTCACACTCAATGCTATTCAAATCACATTTAGAGTGACCAAGTTAGAGACTTTTACTTCTCTTCATTCCTAGTGTCACTAATCCTACGCTTGCATGAGCAAGATAGAAACCCCCTAATTTAGGCCATGCCTAACATCATGAAGGTGTGTCCGATGCGATGATGAATTCTGCAATTGTAGACTCACGAATTTGGCTTAAACCACCTAAAATCCAAAAAATCTCAAACATACAATGCAATATATCATACATATGCATCATACATAACTCATTCTACACCAAAATAGCAACATGCAATGACAACTAGGACCAATCACCTAAATTCACCTGCATGAACTCAAAACACCCAAGTTCAACAAACAACAATATAATCCCTACCTTAAAATCATCCATACAATCATGCATTCAACGAATTCAAGGCACATACAACTCATTAATTTATCAAAGATCCAAGTTCTATCCTCCCTTACTTCAAGGTCAAGAAGAAACAAGTAAAAGGAAGAAAAATAAGATCTGACCTTTAGGAAGTTTTGCATAACAACACGACCTTGATTCTCAACTACAAGCTTCAAATCACGCCCAACAACGATCCTTTATGACTTTCGGGAAGTTGAGAATAAGAATAAAAACTTTTAAAACTTTAGAGCTTCCCTCACTACTCTCCCTCTCTAAGTTATTTGAGAAATGAATTTATGAAGCTCAAATTTCAAAATAAACCTTAAATATCTCCCTCCCATGGTCAACTAGAACTGTGGCCAAAAAACCATCTAAAACACTTAAAGATTCCTCTTAAGCTCCTTAACTCCTAAAGTTTCTCAACAACATACCTCAAAATACCATAACACGTAATTATTGATACAACACAATAATTAATGAAAACTTACGGTATTACAACACGAGTTGAAAATATCATTTATTAATTAAATTCTAATATTCTTTTCTCGCGTATATCTAAAACACCAAATATATATATATATATATATATATATATATATATATATATATATATATATATATAATAAGTATAAAATCATTTAATCTAACTGGCATTTTGATGTTAAAGTTAGAGAGAAATTTAGGTAAATAATGAGATTAGGGTTAGAATCAATATGATGCTCATATTAGAGAAAAATTTAGATTCAGTTAAATTGGTATTAAAATAATATTTGTTGTCTCGTAAATAGGTGTTTGATGTTATTTTTAAGCTTAAAAATAATAATGCATAATTTTTGGATATATATTACAGTAGTTGTGTGAAGATATTTATTTTTGATAACTTGATGATTAATGTGATCTCGAGATTTTGAGAAATATGATACAAGGATTATTCTTTAACGTTGAAGATGAAACTATTTGAAATTTTATCCTCAAGGAAATATGAACTAGTTGGGGTTCTACTCAACATATTAAAGTTAAATCCGAAATCAGTTTAATAAGATTAAACTGAGATACATAAATTAAATTTTAATTATTCACCATTTTCTTTTCAAAATTATCAAATACAAACAAAATAACACGATAATATTTTTCAATTTATTATCTGATATGCATCAAATAAATAAACATATTATGTTCTTATTGTAATGGTCTTTAACTTTCTATAGTTCAGAGTTTCACACAAAGATTAAAAAAAAAAAAAAAAGTTTCGCACGAAAGAATGAGTTTTTTTTTGTTAGATAACCAGATATTTTATAGGCATTCCCTTTTTCTACAAGCGTCTCTCTCTTTCCCAACTTTCAACCAATTTTCTTCGCTTTGCTTTCTTAGCAGGTTCCCAGTTCTCATATCATAATCACATTCTTTTCTGTCAATACATAGACAGAGCACCTCATCACTCTTTAATCACATATACTCTTCCAGAACAAAGATCCCCTTTGTTTTGTTGTTCTCTTGCGGGTGAATCACTGACTCTCCTCTCTTCTCTCTCATTTACCAAGTTCTGCAATGGCAGCCAAAAAAGCAAAGGCTATTGGCATTGACTTGGGCACAACTTACAGCTGCGTGGCAGTGTGGCAACACAACCACGTCGAGGTCCTTCCCAACGACCAAGGTAACCGCATAACCCCTTCTTACGTTGCTTTCACCGAAACCCAAAGATTATTGGGTGACGCCGCCATGAACCAGCGATCCATGAATCCACACAACACCGTCTTCGACGCCAAACGTTTGATTGGTCGCAGATTCTCCGACCAATCCGTTCAGCAAGACATGAAGCTGTGGCCTTTTAAGGTTGTCCCTGCCAACAGAGACAAACCCATGATTGCAGTCACCTACAAAGGCGAAGAGAAACACCTTGCAGCTGAAGAGATATCTTCCATGGTGCTGTTTAAGATGAAGGAGGTTGCTGAAACCTATTTGGGTAACATGGTGAAAGATGCAGTTATCACTGTCCCTGCTTACTTCGGCAACGCGCAGAGACAAGCCACGAAGGATGCTGGAAAAATCGCGGGTTTGAATGTGTTGAGGATCATCAACGAGCCAACCGCAGCTGCTATTGCTTATGGTTTGGACAAGAAAGGGTGGAGAGAAGGTGAACAGAACGTGCTCGTGTTTGACCTCGGTGGTGGCACTTTCGATGTTTCCTTGGTGACAATTGATGAAGGCATGTTTAAGGTTAAGGCCATTGTGGGAGACACCCATTTGGGTGGTGTTGACTTTGATAACAAATTGGTGAACCATCTTGTGAATGTGTTTAGAGAGAAGCACAAGAAGGATATCAGTGAGAACGCCAAAGCTCTTGGAAGGTTGAGGTCAGCGTGCGAGAGAGCTAAGAGGAATTTGTCTTCGACTTCGCAGACCGCGATTGAGCTTGATTGTTTATACGAAGGGCTTGATCTATATGCCACTGTTACAAGGGCCTTTTTCGAAGAATTGAACAAGGATTTGTTCGCCAAGTGTATGGAAATAGTAGAAAAGTGCCTCGTTGAGGCAAGGATTGATAAGATCCAAGTTCATGAGATTGTTCTCGTGGGTGGATCTACTAGAATTCCTAAGGTACAACAACTTTTGAAGGACATGTTCAGTGTGAATGGTAACGTGAAAGAGCTTTGCAAAAGCGTCAACCCCGATGAGGCCGTGGCGTATGGTGCTGCAGTTCAAGCAGCGATTTTGAGCTGTGAAGGAGAGAAGAAAGTGGAGGAATTGTTGTTGCTGGATGTGATGCCGATTAGTCTTGGAGTTGAATCGGGTGGGGGTGCCATGTCAGTGTTGATCCCAAAGAACACCACGATCCCCACGAAGAAGGAAACAGTTTGTACTACCTTCTACGACAATCAGAAAACCGTTACGGTGAAAGTGTTCGCGGGAGAACAAGTTAAGACAAAAGATAACGTTTTTGTCGGGCAGTTTGTCCTCTCGGGGTTCGCTCCATCCCCAAAGGGAGTCCCACAGATCAACGTTAGCTTCGATGTAGATGTTGACGGTATTGTGGAGGTGAGCGAAGTGGATAAAACAACAGGGTTGAGAAAGAAGATGACGATGAACAAGAAGCAGGGAGGGGTGAAGCATGAAGAGATGAGAAGAATGGTGAGGGATTCGAAGAAGTACAAGGCAGAGGATGAGGTGGGAAAGAGGAAAGTGAAGGCAAAGAACTCGCTTGAGAATTACGCTTATGAGATGAGGCAGAGAGCGAAGAAGATTGAGGAGGCAGTGGAGGAAACCATAGAGTGGCTAGAGAGAAACCAATTGGCGGAGGTAGAGGAATTTGAGTACAAGAAGCAAGAGTTGGGAAGGTATCTGCGAGATGATCCAAATTGTTATTCCAATGCCTCAACTTCTGAGGTGAAGGTTCCTATATGGTGCACGTGGAGATGTCCACCTAATGGGTGGGTTTGTCTGAACACGGATGGGTCGGTGTACGAGGATCATCGAATTGGTTGTAGCAAGGGTGCCTGTGGGGGTCTAGTTCGGGATTCCTCAGGATGTTTTCTGGGTGGATTTAGTGTTAACTTAGGTCCCACATCGGTTACGTTAGCGGAGTTGTGGGGGGTTGTCCACGGGCTGAAGCTGGCGTGGGATCTTGGATTTAAGAAGGTGAAGGTGGATATTGATTCTGGTAATGCACTTGGTGCTGTTAGGAATCGCCCAGGGGCTAAAGAGCCAACTTTTGCGTTGGTTGCGGAGATCAATGGCCTTGTTCGGAAAGATTGGTTGGTGGAATTCTCGCACGTGTTCAGAGAATCCAATCGTGCGGCGGATCGTTTGGCTCGCTTGGGACACTCTCAGTCTCAGTGTTTGGAATGGGGTGCCAAACGCTTCACAGACCCACCCTCTGCGCTTGTTGATATTCTTCGAGATGACTTGGATGGTGTTGCAAAGGAACGTGGCGTTTCCTAGTTGCTCTGTAGTCTGTACACAAAAGTAAAGGAGATACTGTTTCTGTCGTCGTTACGTTCAAGAGATTCATCCTAGGTGGACCTTCGTTACTCAATCAACCATTTTCACTAATCTCTATAAGCTTCCCTTGTTTTACTCTCTCTTTCTTTTACTCAAATCACATTTAATTTTTATAAAATAAGAAAGCCGTCTGATGCGCAATTGCAAATAATGATGGTAGACCCAAACAATATTGACTTCTTAGCTAAGAAGTAGTCGGGACGCTTCCCACTGCTACTTGTTTAAGCTTAACCACTCCTCCTACAAGTCCGCATAATTATATTATTTGGTTAAATATTTATTTTGGTTCCTTATAATTTTTTTTAATGTAGTTCCACTTTTATTTTTAGTCTCAATTTGGTCCCAAACTAATTAATTGGTTTCAATTTAGTCCCTAATAAATTAATTAGTTTCAATGTGGAACTCTTGTCCAAATTTCTTTAACGGAGTTAACTGTTGCATAAGTGGGTGCCACGTGGATGCATAGGTGGATGCCACATAGATGCCATGTGGATGCCAATTTTTTGAAAATACCTGGAACCAGAACGGCCCGTTCAGGAACCAGAACGGGCCGTTCTGGTTGCACTTTTGGTGTGTAAATTTTACATCCGGAACGGCCCGTTTCAGGTGCAAAATTAACACACTAAAAGTGCAACTAGAACGGCCCGTTCTGGTTTCAGAACGGGCCGTTCTAGTTCCAGACTGCTAAACATAAACGATCAATGATTATAGTTCACAGTTGTGAATCATGGAAGGAAAAAGATCCAAGGTACAAAGCATTTCAAACACTGAATTTGGTAATATTGTCAATGGAAATTGATAACTTCAATTGCTAAACAGTTAGACTATACAATGTATTATTAAGGACAATGCAATGTATCACTAAAGGATGAACCACTTACTACCAAATTGACACTACCAAATTTTTATATTTTATTTTATTGTTTAATTGTTTTTTATTTTGTGGTAAAATTATTTTCATTTTTAATGAAAAAAAAATTTACTTACTTCAATAGTAAGTCTTGATAGATTTATTCTATTTAATAATTAATGTTCTATATCAAATTTTTAAGAATTTAATTGTTAAATTAAAGTAATTTTTATGTATAGATCAAATTTATAAAAAATTTTAAAAAATTAAAAATCATATAATACTTCGTTAAATTAATTCAAATTAACATATAAAATATTTTTATTTTAAATAAATGTAAAAATTTAGAAGACACTAAAAGAAAATAAATTAATAATTTTATTATGTTTATCCTATTAATTTTTATTATTTTATTCCTCTAATTTTAAATAAGTTACAAAAAATTATAAAGTGACACTTAAATATTTCTTCAGATAGAAAGAGAAAAAGAAAAAGTTATTACTCTATTTATAAGACAATTATATTTTATAAAAATAAGTAATTTTAAAAATTTTACCATAAAAAAATATTTTTCAAAATTATTATTATTTTTAATAAAATTAATAAATAATATTCTATTCAGTTTTAGAACGGGCCGTTCTGATTTCAGAACGGCCCGTTCTGGTTTCAGAACGGACCGTTCTGGTGCACTCTTGGTGTGTAAATTTTGCATTTGGAATGGCCTGTTTCTGATGCAAAATTAACACACCAAAAGCGCATCCAGAACGGCCCGTTCTGGTTCCAGGTGTTTACAAAAACAAATTCATCCACGTGGCATCCACTTATGCATCTAGGTGGCATCCACGTGGTCAATAATTAACTCCGTTAAAGAAATTTGGACGGAAGTCCCACATTGAAACCAATTAATTTATTAGGGACCAAATTGAAATCAATTAATTAGTTTAAGACCAAATTGAGACAAAAAATAAAAGCGGGACTACATTGAAACAGAAAAAGATTATAAGGGACCAAAATAGGTATTTAGCCTATTATTTCCCAATCTTATTCGAGATTTTTACACATAATATTTTTTTTTAAAAAAAATTACTCAAATAGCAACCGTGCAAATTTATTTACCAAACTAGCATAGTCTACTGTTCATATTATTTTTTTTTTATTTTTTTATTTTGGGTTTAGGTCATTTATGAATTTTGCATCTAGAATGAGTCGTTCTGTAACGCGAACAACATGTTCTGGATGCACTCTCGTGTGTTATTTTTTGCATCTAGAACGACCTGTTCTTAAATCAGAACGGACCGTTCTAGAGTTGAGTTTTATCTCATAATCTCAATGTTGGAACGGTCCGTTCCAAACTAGGGATTTTAGGCTTTTTTAGTCGTTTGGAGCAGGCCGTTCTGGTTTTGGAACGGGCCGTTCTAGCCACTTCTATGCACTATGTCTTTTTATCAATGTAATATGAATTTTAATGTTTAGGATTTTTACTTTTAATGCATTATGTCGCTTATAAACTATTATAACTATACATTATTTAGACATGTCTTCCTAGTGTGATGTGCAGGTTATCTAGGCTTTTCATTATTAGTCACAGTTTGACTCGTACGAGTTTCGAATCTATTAAGACAATGTCCCATTATTATCATCTCGTGTTTTCAAGTTTAAGACATTATAGCTTCATACTTCAAAGGTGTCTCCTTTAAATCTAGCTTCAAACTTAGCATTGCAGCGAACACAATCTACCCTTTCAACACAAACACAACGTAATCTCAGAGACTACCATCAAGTAATTAAATTTATTGAATGTTAACATTATAAATACAACTAAATAAATTTATTAAAACTCATTATAACAATAAAGATCAATGGTGGCGGGAACTAAATCCATGACTAATATTTGGACATGTCTTCCTAATATGACTAGAGGTGTGGCAATAGGAACAATTTTTTACACGATTATGTTGTTCTCTAATGTCCATCTCTATTCTAATCCTGTTGGACTTTGGCCAATCCTTGAAAGTTCTCTTGAGTTCTGGATTTGGCCACAAAGTTGGACCGGTGTAAGTAGGCCAATAATCTTCATGTCGGAGCTTTCTAAACTGTCTTTCGTATACCTTTGCAACTTGGTGGATTATTTGGAACTGGGAGGGTTTCTTCTTCATCATCATCTTGATGTTCAGAGAGGATTTCGTCTTCATCCTCGCTAAAAGGATCAAAGACATTTTCTGTTGGGAGACCAATAAGAAGATGATCTTCAATGTTGGTTTGAACATCACACTAGAAAGACATGTCCAAATGATGTATAATTATAATAGTTTATAAGTGACATAGTGCATTAAAGTAAAAATTCTAAACATTAAAATTTATATTACATTGATAAAAAAGACGTAGTGCATAGAAGTGGCCAGAACGGGCCGTTCCAAAACCAGAACGACTTATTCTAAACTACTAAAAAGGCCTAAAATTCCTAGTTTGAAACGGGCCGTTCCAACATTGAGGTTATGAGATAAAACTCAACTCTAGAACGACTTGTTCTAGTTTAAGAATGGATCGTTTCAGATGCAAAAATAACACACGAGAATGCATGCAGAACGGGTCATTCTGGTTGTAGAACAGGTCATTCTAGGTACAAAATTCACATATGACCTAAACTCAAAACGAGAAAAAAAAAATAAAAAAAATATGAACAGTAAATTGTGTTAATTTGGTAAATAAATTTGCACAGTTACTATTTGGGTAAATATTTTTAAAAAAAATATTATTTGTTTAAAAAACTCGTTTTAAACAGCAATGATGATAAAGAAGAAAAAAAATTAATTCAAAACTCAAGTATTTAAATTTTAAAAATAATGAGGCTGGTAAAAGTTTAAATTCTCCTGGTTCTTCATCTAAACATTACATTTTTAACATAAAATTATTAATGTACAATTTATCCTTTAATGCATATACATGTATTACTTTATTTTCTAAAAGTTTCTTGTAATATAAACGAGTCTTTTCTTAAAAAAATTGTATTAAGTTATTAAATCAAAACATATATATATATATATATGAAACTGTTAGGGCTACTCGGAAATCATATAATTCGAAAGCTATATTTATGAATGTTGGGATTCCTCCCAAGTCCCACATCTGTAAAATGAAGGAACATTGGCTAGTTTATAAGGGTGTCCACCATTCCATATAGTATGAGGCCTTTTGGGAAGGAGCCCAAAAATAAAACCGTGCGGGCCTAGCCCAAAGCGGACAATATCATACTATGGTGGAGCAACAGGTGGACTATCGGGCCCAACAAGTGGTATCAGAGCCAACGGTTCGACTGGGTTTGATGCAGGACAGATTATCGCTTGAGGGGAGGAGGTCACGAGTCTGAGGGGAGGTTTGTTGGGATTCATCCCAAGTCCCACATCTGTAAAATGAAAGAACATTGGCTAGTTTATAAGGGTGTCCACCATTCCATATAGTATGAGGCCTTTTGGGAAGAAGCCCAAAAGCAAAACCGTGCGGGCCTAGCCCAAAGCGGACAATATCATACTATGGTGGAGTAATAGGTGGACTATCGGGCCCAACAATGAAACTACTCGAAAGAAAGATAAAGGTCAACACGTACCAAAATCGTATTGTTACTAGAGGTTTCCTAAATGGTTGAGTAGTTAAACCAGAGCGGTTATTGAAAAGTGAATCGAAAAGATAACAAAAAACCTCGAATTAGCTCTATAAATATGCAAGGCATAGTGATTTACGGAGGTCGGAAAACTCATACTTGAACTCTCAAGCACTCATCGCCTGCTCATATAGCTTTCGTGCAAGGAATTGTTTCTGGGTATGATCACTTCTCAGCCACTTTTCTTTTCTCTTTTTAGAATTAGGATTAGTGTAGTTTCCTTTTGTTAATCACGTAGTTTAGTTGTGTAATTATGCTTCAGCATTTCATTTGTAACTTTATGCGAAGTGAACCATGATTTGTATTGCTAATATATCTATTGTTCATTCTGTTTATCTGAGTATTTACGTGCATGAATATTATTACCTGTTAATCATTGACGAATACTTGGAAACAATCAATCATTGAAACTTTCTACTCCATCTCTCGTTCTGCATTTCATTTCATAAAAAAGCGTCAAATACCTAAATTGAAACACTTCTTGTGCTAGTTCGAATAAAAAGAATCAATAAAACTAATTCCACCGTAAACAGAAACATATTCAACGAGAGAATGATCTAATATGAGAGGTGAGAGGATTAAATCACAATCTTTAAATTATAGATAAAAATAATTAATGAATAAGATTAAAACTCAATTATTGACACTTTCTTAAAAAATTATTATTATTATTATTATTATCTCTTTCACAACTATTAATATTGTCATCATTATTATTGTAAATATTGTCTCCAAAACTATTATAGTGGTGGTAACAACAACAATAATCGTGATAATAATGATACTATCATCAATGTCTTCATCGTTGTTATTGTCATCATCATTGTTGTCGTTGCCATGTGACAGCTTCAACGGTGGTGGTAATGACAATATTGGTAGCATAAAAGCAACTCCGGATTCTCAACTCCTAAGCTTCGAACCACCACGCCGCAACTTAAATCTCCACTTCGGGGAAGTATCAAATATCTCCTACGAAGTTAAAAGGAAGAAAATCTTCTTTTGCTTCGGATACTATCTCTCTAAAATCTCTTTCTACAATTCTTATTAAGAAATGAGATTATGAAGTTTAAGTACTAAGAAAATCTTATATACATTCCTCTAAACTTGGTCAACATTGATCTCAACATAGAAAACTTCAAATAACTAAACTTATAAGAATATTTTAATCCTGATTTTAAAACATCAAAACAACATATCAACAATTATTCAATTAATTATAATATAATTAAATAATGAACTATTATCAACATAGGATTAGAATAATTCATGGTGTATGTTGAATTTCAATGATTCAATTATTAAACTAAAAGTTTTTAATGTATAAATCAAGCCTACAAATTCTTAGAAATTTGAAAACTATTTGATAATGCATTTCAGTAATTCAAATTAATGGATGATCATAAAATATTTTATACGTTGATTTGAATTTATATAACAAAGTATCATATGATTTTCAATTTTTTTAAAATTCTGTAGGCTTAATCTATACATTAAGTACTTTTAATTTAATGATTGAATCGTTGAAATTTAACATATAACACGAGTTATTAAATGAAGTAACTTTACCAAAAGTTACTCTTTGAGTAATTTGATCCCTCCTTAGTCCTCATATGTGTATGTGCGTAGAGAGAGAGAGAAAGAGAAGAAATCTACTTCCTCCAAGAGGAGTTTTGGTAGAGTTACTCAACTCAATAACTAATACTTTATATTGAATTTCAACAATTAATTCATTGAACTAAAAGTTCTTAATGAATAGATCAAATATGAAAATTTTTACAAAATTTAAAAATTATCAAATGGATGTATATTCTTAAAAGCCTATTATACATTAATTTGAATCTTCGTAGAGTTTTGCTTCACTCAATAACTCATATTCTATATCAAATTTCAATAATCAAATCGTTAAATTAAAAGTTTTTAATGGATATATTAAGTTTACAATTTTTTAAAAATTTAAAAATTATTTGATATTTCATTTGATTATTTCAAATTGACAAATAATCATAAAAAGATCCTACATGTTGATTTGAACTTATATAATGAATATATATATATATATTCAACATTTTTGACAAATTAATTTTCATTCTTAATAAATTATTATTATTATTATTATTATTATTATTATTATTATTATTATTATATTCAATTCATTATCGAGACAATAGTTATTCTAGGAGAACCTCAAATGTTGGCATTTAATATGTTCTATTTAAAGTCTTTACTAAAGTAAAAATCTTAATAAAAAAAAAGAAGTTTATTTCCATATGATTTCAAAGTAGTACAAAGGTTCAAAAGAGATGTTGCAAGAGAAAGAACTACTTTTCCTTAAATTCTTTTAAGCCTATCTAGACTTCATCACAAATCAACCAACAAAGCATTTAATCTACATTGGAGTAAACAACAATAATTTTTCTTTGATAGATGAATTGGCAGGTGTAGAATATGAAAAAGATCAAATTACTTTGATACTCATAAATAAACTTGCAAGTATTTTTTTTTTCCAATGTAAGAATATAGAAAATGGTTATTTCGTCAAAGCTAGCATTTTAAAAAAGATCCAATGTTTTACTTTAAGCAAGACAAGTGGAAAAATAGTTAAAGAAAAGACATGGTTCTTTTAATGGAATTTCCTTTCTATGCATTGGAAGGACTAGTTATGAATAGTAGGCCAATTATACTAAATAAACTATGTTAAATAATAAGGCCAAAAATAAATCATGAATGTGAAAAATGGATAGCTAAATAAGTCCCAGAAGAAAGCAATAATGGAGAACAAGAAAGATTTTTCGGACAAAACAATAATAAAGAAATGATATAACCACTTACGCAACCAAGTAAAATTACTGAATTTGATGCAAGTACTTACGAAATGTAAGAATATTTATGTAAAAAAAACCTAAATTCTTTAGGACTATATAAACAAGCCCTCTTATGCTCAGATAAGGTAGAGTTTTTTATTAGAAAATTCTCATTTGAAAAATCTCCCCTAAAGAAAAAAGTGTGCCGGTCTCCGTAGGAGAGTTATGGAATTTTTTTTATAGAATGAATCCATTTTGTACTCATTTCACTTATTAATAAAATTATGACCTTGTTATTAGTTACTTTACATTTTACTCTGGTCAACTAACAAAACCCACAATGAGTAAGAACTAAGAAGGAACTATATTTAAAGAATATTCAAATAGGTATGATTATTTGGACATCTTGCCAGTAGATTCTTACATTTATATTAGTTATGTCATGTATGAAATAATGGAAAGAAAAAAGATTGATATTAATGCTATAGAATATTTACAAATTTTTTGAAAAAGATGTAAACTATATTATAATGAAAGAAGTATTTTGATAGATTCAAAATTATTTCAGAAGATGAAAAAAAAATGAACTTAGTAAAGGTTTTAGTGCATTGGGGACGAGTCCTATGAAGATGCACGTGCAGAAGAAGCAAAAGTATTCAGGACAAGTCCATTGTGGGGGTTTCAGTTTTGGCACAGAAGCTGGTTCAACTTCAAGTGGCTAGCATTTCCAAAATACTGTCAGAGATTGTTAAGAAGATCAATGATAGGCTCGGTTCTCATCTTTCTGAGCTGGACAAATTGCCCAAGAACCTTACTTCTGTGGCTGATGCCATGTCTACATTCATGCATATCATTGACTTGGCAAAGGAGTCACTCAGGAAGAGTCTTCTGAGAGGAGAATTTGATGATGACAACCACATGCATTGCACTGCACGCCTTGTTGATATGCTGAATCAGTACACAAATGATCTTCACAAGGGTCCTGAGTGATGTTGGTGAGTGTACTTTTTGATGGAAGAAATAGAGGTGCTAGAAGAAGCTAAGTGGATTGGACCCCCAAACTTCATGCCACGCACTGCTTTTCTTACTCTCTTACAGAATAAAGTGAAAGCAATTTCAAGCATGCCAATTGTGTTCACTGACATGGTGTGGAACTATCTTGAGGAAGTGGTGGTTGATGTTCTGATGCGTCACTCAGATCACTACCACCAACTTCAGACATGTGCTCGATGAGCAGTGAAGAGCCGTATTGCTAAGATTAAGGAGAATTCTATGAAATATGTGATGCAGGTTGTGCAAATGGAGAAGATAACTGATTATACTTGCAATCCTGAATACACATGTGAGTATAATAAGTTAATGGCCAACCAGCATCGGTTCGTGGACAAAGTTAATCGCATGTATTATCCTGTAGTTCTTGAAGGTTTTGGGGAAGTTAAGGTTATTCATCTGAGGCAGTACCCAACTTTACTTCCGCAAGCTTTTGACTTGAAAATGAGAGTAACATCATACTGGAAGATTGTGCTTCGGAGGCTGATTGACATCCCTGCCCTGCATCTGCAATTCAGCATTTTCAACCTAGTCGACAAGGATATGGGAGATGAGGTTGATACTGTTGAGAATCTGAATCAGCATCTAATATTTGAGTTTATTTCATATTAATGGAGCATTATTAGAATTCCTACGGTTATGATTTTTTAATTATAGGAATTATAGGTGCTGTTACACTTTTATGAGTATTTATATTTGTCATTTAATTTTATGTTTATGAGCAGAATTTGTATCAACTTTCAATTATGTATTTAAAAGGTTACAAGTATGAATAAAATATATGAGTTTAAGCCTTCTAATTCTTCTTGAATTCCAACAAGTGGTATCAAGAGCTTGCTTCTTACGGGCTGTGAGGAAAAGTTTATTGAGCGCTAAACACATTGAGGTTGAGTGCAAACACAAAATTGAGTGATTTATTGTTTAAACAATTTTTGGTGCAATGATGTCTACTTCCACCAATTCACCTGCAATTCCAATGTTTAATAGTGAAAATTATCGTATTTGGGCCGTTAAGATGAAATTTGTTTTAAGATCTCAAGGCTTATGGAATGTTGTAATTTCTGAAGCTGATCCACCACCATTGAGAGAAAATCCAACCATTGCACAAATCAAAGCTTATGAGGAGGAGAAGCTGAAGAAAGATAAAGCCATCACTTGTCTACATGCAGGACTTGCAGATCATATTTTTACTAAAATCATGGATTTGGAAACACCTAAACAGGTGTGGGACAAGATTCAAGATGAATTTGAAGGCAGTAGCAGAGTCAAATCTGTTAAACTTTTCACATTGAAGAGAGAATTTGAATTGATGAAGATGAAGGATAATGAATCTGTCAAAGATTATTCTGGCAGATTAATAGATGTTGTGAACCAAATGCGACTTCTTGGTGAAACATCATTTATAGATCAAAAGGTTGTCGAGAAAATCATGGTTTCGGTGCCTGAAAGATTTGAAGCCAAGATTTCTGCAATTGAAGAGTCTTGTGATTTGCAAACTCTCACAATTACTGAATTGACCAGCAAACTTCACGCACAAGAGCAAAGAGTCTCCATTAGAAGTGATGAAGCTGTTGAAGGTGCCTTTCGAGCAAAGCACAATGGAAGGAATTTTGGAAAGTCACGAACTTTCAATAAGAACAAAGGAAAAGATGAAGGTTCTCCGAGAAAAGGAAATTTTTTGCCTTGTTTTCATTGTCAAAGAACCAACCATTCTAAAGAAGATTGTTGGTTTAAAAATAAACCACTTTTTCACTGTAATTTTTGCAATAAAAATGGTCATAGTGAAAAGTATTGCAGATTAAAGAAGAATCAGCCTGAACAACAACTAGAAAAACAGACAAATGTGGTTGAAGAAAAAAATGATGATGAAGATGAGTATTTATTTATGGCATCTCAAGAATTCAATTCACATGAATTGAATACTTGGCTCATTGACAGTGGTTGCACTAGTCACATGACTAAATATTTATCATTTTTTACCTCCATTGACAAATCAATTAAGCCAAAAGTCAAGATGGGAAATGGTGAAATTGTACAAGCCAATGGAAAAAGTACAATTTCTATTGCAACCAAGAAAGGTATGATAATTGTTAAAGATGTTCTCTACATTCCAAAATTGGATCAAAATGTTCTTAGTGTTCCACAAATGCTAAGGAATGGTTATGGAGTCTCTTTTAAAGAGAATTATTGTTTTATCATGGATGAACATGGTTTAGAGATTGCAAAGATTGAGATGACCAAAAACGGTTTTTATTTGAAATTTGATTTGATTGAAGATCATGATTTTATTGCTAAAATTGATAAGAGTAATGTTTGGCATGAAAGATTTGGTCACACTTTTAAGCAAGATGTATTTGATATGACAAATTCCAATAAATGGTATTCAAAGACAGGAAGAGTTAGATTGAATAACAGAAGATCAATTGGCAGACATCTTCACAAAGACACTTCCAAAAGGAAAGTTTGAGAACTTAAGAGGGAAACTTCGAGTTAATAGCTACTGATTCAAGGAAGAGTGTTGAGAATCTGAATCAGCATCTATTATTTGAGTTTATTTCATATTAATGGAGCATTATTAGAATTCCTACGGTTATGATTTTTTAATTATAGGAATTATAGGTGTTGTTACACTTTTATGAGTATTTATATTTGTCATTTAATTTTATGTTTATGAGCAGAATTTATATCAACTTTCAATTATGTATTTAAAAGGTTACAAGTATGAATAAAATATATGACTTTAAGCCTTCTAATTCTTCTTGAATTCCAACAGATACGTTATCTACATTTGGAGGTGGAATTGAGAAGTTGTTGGAGGAAACTCCTTCAGTTGCAGTGAAGCGGGCCAAGCTCAGTAAGAGCATTGAAGTCTTCAGAGAAAGCAAGGAAGTCGTGGCTAACATAATGGACAAATTTCTAGCTATGGTGGTTAGAGTTCAGAGTCTGCCTTTCTTCATGTTTGTGTGTTGTTAATTCTGCTGCAACTGTTTAAGGTTTTAAGTCCCTTTCCTAGTCCCGTAAATCTTATTATTCCTAGTATTAGACCACTAGGATCTGCATAGGTTGCTTTTATATTTGTGTTTGTAATGTCAGTATAACTTGTGTTGTTATATTTGTGTTTACCTCATTTTGTGAACTCCAAATATCAAGGCACTTGTTATATTTGTGTTAGTATAAATTGTTTGTGTCTTTTATCCTTGTTCTTTGAAAACCTCTACTGCTTTCCTGCAAAATGACTAACTTGGACTCCTTAATGTTGCATTGCTTCTTTTCTTGCTGTTTGTCTTCCAAGAATATTCACACTCGGGCATTGGAGGCCTGAATTATAAGGATACATTGTGTTAAAGCAGGCACATTGTGAGTCTTTCCTACTTCTGTTTTGGTCAACCTCAGAACCCAGCCTTTCATAAATTTGTTTCAACAAATTTATAGATTCATGCAGTTGATCTGCCTCCCACATGAATTACAATTTTCTTGCATTTGAAAAGTTTGCGGAATGAAAACGAGGGTGTTCGTTATCTTCTTTTAGCTTAATTAGACACATAAGTTACTTGAAAGAATCTTATATACCATACAGATAATACCTATGAATTAAATGATTCCAACTTCCAAATGCTTACAAGTTAACCCTTTCACCCATTTCGTGATAAATTATATTGAAGCACGGTTGATTTCCTCCGTACATGGTGTAGTGTTGTACTCTTTTCCCCCCTTCTCCTACAATTGAAATTCAACGTAATGTTGTAGCACAAAAAAAAATCCTTGTCTAGCTAGTATTTTATTCACGTTTGGTAGTGAAGTATTGAAAAACTACTAAAAGTTATATTTAACCAGGTAATTGACACTAACAAAACAAAAATAGTGTATTTACATAATAAAACAACTATAGGTTAGGCATGAACCTATTTGATGGGAAAATTCAAAGGAAGGAAAAGCATAATTCAATTTAGTTAGGCCAGTTGGGGAGTCGAAAACAATTTTTGTCCATTTAAAATATACACTATAATTCACCATAGTATTTAACATCAGGTATGAATTGAGCTTTCCTTCGTATGAATACACATACAAATGAATAAAGATATAACCTAAATTTATGAATCAGAGTTGGCTTTGTTTGCCGGAGTATATTTATACAGAAAAACATAAAGGAAACAAAAAACAAAGAAAGGTGACAAAAGGAAGAAATGAAAAATCTTGTCATACTTCTTTGCAGAGACCGTCTGTTGAAAGCACAAAATGAAACAAGTGGAAATCGGAGGTTCCATGCATGTGAACAGTGCATCTTGTTTAGTATGGCTGTTCATGGTTAAAATTTTCAACGTCTAAGATCTAGAACTACCAGTGCTATATGGCAAAGTGCTTATTTCAAGTTGTTGAAAGGGGAAACCTAATTATTGTCAACTGAACTATGATCCTCAATATAACTTGTAGTGTGAGTATTACCACCAGATGCTGAGCTGAATGTATGTGTCATTGAATCCTGGCTCTGATTTCCACCCAAACTCTGATTTGACCGATATTGATGTAGGTCTCTTAAGGCTTTAAACCTTAAATCGTCATTGTAGGTACTTGGATCTGGGATTGTATCAGGAATATCTGTGTGTCCTTCAAGCATATTCACCACCTCAGACATTGTAGGCCTAAGTGATGGAGAAGCATTTGTGCACAGGAGGGCTACTTTGACCACCTTTTCTACTTCCTTTTTGTTAAGATCTGATCCCAACCTTTCATCAATCAGCCCCACCAAGTTCTGAGCTTGATTTAAGTGACATGCCTGCAAATATGAATCATTGTTCTTGTCTTTTAAGAATTAAGTGACTTTAAATAAGCAATAAACAAGAATGAAGGCTTTGTAATTGAAAAACACAGCTAGGAGCTTTGAGCATACCAAATCCAAAAGACAAACACTTCCATCATCTGGTAAATAATTGTTATTGCTCTTCCCACTAATAACTTCTAATGCCACCACTCCAAAACTGTAAACATCAGCCTTGGGTGTAAGGTAGCCCCATAAGGCATATTCTGGTGCCATATATCCTCTACAAAGAAAAAAAATAATAAAGAGAGAGAGAAGGAAATTTAGCTACCAAGTATCATTTGGAGATACATCATATATGTCTGATTAGTTCAAAGGCAACTTACATAGTCCCAGCTACTCGGGTGCTGATATGGGTCTTCTCTGTTTCATCTAGCTTCGCCAAGCCAAAGTCAGATATCTTTGGAATCAATTTGCTATCGAGTAACACATTAGAAGCCTTGATATCTCTGTGCACTATCTTGAATCTTGACTCATCGTGAAGAAATGCTAAACCTTTTGCTATACCAATGCAAATCCTAAATCTTGTGGGCCAGTCCAATTTAAGCTGATAGTTTTCTCTACCTAAAAACATCAAAGGCCATTACAGCTGTCATTTCAATCAAATATTATTTAAAACCTGTTGAGATACAAACAAGTCCCACATCGATAAAATAAAACAAGAAATAACAACTTATATAGTATAAACATATTTCAATGATTGAGAGGCCTTTTGGGTAACGACCAAAAACAAATAATTCCTGGGCATGAACATATTGTTGCAATTCATTTTAGAGGATTATAGGGGAAATAATTTAGGCATAGAGCAATATTTGTAAAAAATAAAAAAAGAAGAAGAAGAAGACGACAAAAAAGCCTATTCTAATCTTGTGAAGTTGTTATCAAGAACATATTTTTCATTTTGAGGTTCTCGCATATGACCACTTCTCAGATGAGATATCAAGAAATTCATGTACAAGTCATGACTCACCAAATAAAGCTCGGGCAAGACTGTTATTTTCCAAGTACTCATATACCAACAAAAGTTGTTCCCCTTCAGCACAGTATCCATGCAGCTTTACAAGGTTGGGATGTTGCACACAAGATATCAAGCCTATTTCATTTATAAATTCTCGATTTCCCTGCCGTGATTTTGATGACAGTTGCTTGACTGCTATGAAAGTACCATCTAGCAATTGACCCTGCATCCAAGTTACCATAAAGCTAACATGCCAGACATAAGCAGAAAATTCCATTTCAATGAAATAAAATTATTTAGAAGTTATCCGAAAACCTTGTATACAGGACCAAAACCGCCTTCCCCAATCTTATTAGCAGAAGAGAAGTCATTAGTGGCAGCTCTGATCTGCTCCAAGCTAAAATTACCTGCCTGAGTATCTCCATCTTTTGTCCCTGTCCAAGTAAGCCAAAAGAATGTATTAACCAGCAGTTATCTAAGCTCCAACTATAAACAAAGCCTCAAATCTCAACAGCTCAGCAGAAATATATTGGTTGAAAACGAAATAAAATTTGGTTGCGCAAACTTTTATTCTCACTCCCAATTGAAACTTGGCATTATACAGCCTTTAAAGTATAAGAAAATGACTTCACCTTCATTCCTCTGTAGCTTCCCTCTGAAAAAGCCTTTCCACTTCCACCAAATGAATCCAGATATAAATAGCACTAAGCATAGAGCACCAGCTACAATTGCAATGATTATAGAAACAGAAACCTTTTTTTCTCCACTTGAGCAAACTCTAGAATCTGTTCAAATCACAGCAAAGTATCACACTGAATTTTATACAGCACCAGCCATCATAAGGATTAGCGTCAAAACTACAAAATGTTTTCTTCAATTAACATTTTTAGAAATGCTACCTAAAAAGTGGCAAGAATTCGACACTGCATTTGATCTTACTAAAAAGATCAAGAAAAGCATATGAAGAGAATGTTATTTAAGAAATAAAAAAGAGCATACCAAATAGAAAAATATGAGAGTAGAACTACTATTTCACGAGGTTCTTTTTCTTCAAGTGCATTATGTTTTTAATAGTAGCTGTTGTATGCTATAGAAATGTTGTCGTCTTGTTAGACACTACAAAGTGATATTGAAACCCTTCAAATTTAAATACAATAAATTTACACCCATTTTGCCATGATGTTGTACTCACTTGAAACCACAGAAATAGCTGATACAAGGGGACCATAAACTCCAGCATCAGGAATTCTAGTTGTTCCTTTTCCAGCCCAGTAGAACCGAATCTCCAAGACATTATTTGTGATGCTGATATTGTATAAAGGCAGTACTAATGGTTTTTCAGCAACATTCGTCTCATTCTCAATATTAAAATTTTTGCGAATCAGTTTTCCCTGAAACAAAGTCAATTCATTAATTCATGATCTGGAAACTCAAGCAAAATTCATTAGTTTGACCAGTTACCTGAACATAGATATCAAATATGCGCGTCCCAAGACTTTTGTATGTTTTATCATTTGTAAACTGTATCTCAGCAAAGTGGAGATTTACGGTATAGTTCCCATTTTCCATGCAATTATGGAAATAAGTAAGGGTAATTGGAGATACACGTGCTGTTTTATATAGTTCAGGCATATTTGAAGATGGTAAAGATACAGTGTAACGTATGTTCTGGGCTTCATAATCATCCATGAAGTCTCCAGTGCTACTAAATCCCCAGTTATCATTGTCACTATAGAAATAAGTTGCAGTGCCACCTGGAACATCTATATCTCCCACATAAAGGTTTTCTCCTTTGTCATCTTTTACATTTAGATCCTTCCCGCCACAATTAACGTGCAAGCAACTTGAATCTGACAGTTGATTAAGAAATTAAGACAGTGTGAGTGAGATTGTGAACACAAAATTTTATTTAACTATTCCTTACAGCACAAAGTGTCATATGCAATTTACTATGACAGGGTCATAGAAAACAAAGCACCAATTTCCTATTATGCATTTATTTTGATTTGAATATTGGTGCGTATACACGTTGACAGACATATCACCTCACATGTTATAACTTTCATCATTTGATTAACATTTTCCGCTTGTGTACATTTTGATTCAACTATATAGTGCAAGTATAAGGTGAACATCTAATGTGGAAGAATCTTTATGCTTTATCCTTCTGATTCATGGTCATTTTTCTAAGAAAGGCAATGAAAAATGCTTTATGTATTAAGTCTCGCATCTTAATTTCCCATTCCATCTCAGGCTTACTAGGATTTATTTTAAAATATATCATTTTTTTGAAAAATAATTTAAATTTATTTTTATTTTATAAAATTAAGGCATTATTCTGTTAATTTTATTCAGATCTCTTCGGGAGTGATAATATTTTAATATTTTAATAGAGTATAATTTAGTCAACTACAACAACATTTTCTATAACTGAATATTTAATAATTTTTAATTATTAAATAACTACGTTAAATGAAATATATTATGAAACATAGTCAGTAGGTGCTGACAATAAAAAACAAAAACTGAACTGCAAGCATCCATGACATTGATAGTTCAGAAATCAGAATAATATAGACTTACACCGTGGACAGGTGAAACTCTTGGAGCAAGGAACATACTCCTCTCTGTCAATAGCAAATTAAAATTTACTAATCATTTTCAAATACAGTATAATTAGTATACACTGTGAGCATATGGAAGTTTGAAGACTATTAGCAACATACACTTTGACAAAAAACAATTCAGCACATTCTCCTTTAAAAAAAATTTAGTGAGACTTGATAAAATTCATCCAGTATTAAATTATGCATTAGAAAGATAGTGTCAATGGATATATAGTTTGCATTTCCTAAGAAATTTTATACTGATATCCACTAATTAATTAGTATATTTTTTTCACACTAATTAAAGTAGAAATAAATAATGTCATAATAATAGTCGTTACTAGCAAATACTTATATGTCCTACATGTCAATTAAATTCTTGCAAATAAATCATTTTTCAATTGGCTGCTTGTCTGACCAAAAATAGAGAAGGGAATCTTACAACTTATTCTCCTTAATCGAGCTTCTGAACAAATTCAGATTCAAGTTCCTACTAAGTGAAAAAATATTAAAAAAATTTCAGTATAGAAAAATATCAAACTTGGAAATATAAAGGAAATAGTATGGAACATGATTTCAGATTCTGACATGCCGTCCTGACAAGCAGGTTGCTCATTGTCTTGCCAAGTAAAGTTGTTGTATGAAAGATCACTGTGTCCAACACAACAAGGAACTTCTGTCAGAAATAAACCATAAATTGAAATCCAAAGGTGTGTATAAATATGTTCTGCAAATATAAAATGAAATTTAAAACATTCAAGACCTGTTACTGATAAATATCTTCTAGTGTTCCACAAAATATAAAAGTGCCATTATGGATATCCACCCTCTTTCAATCCTTCCCAAAACTAATATATAAAATAGCAAAAAGGAAAAGAGGAGAAGAAATGCAGTAGAAGAGACAATATTTACCATTTGGTGTTTTACTGATATCCTTGGAGGAGATTCAATAGCATGGTTTTGTACTTATAAGATAACTTCCCTAAATTTAGGAAATTCATTTGTACACGCACAAAAAATGACATCACTAACAGATGTCTAATATGCTAAAGAAATAAGAATCTGTTACATAACAAGTCCTTTTAGTTTTTTTCTTATTTTTTACTCTCCTTGAAGGTAGTTTAGTTTTTTATTTGCTGCCTTTATATTTTCCCCTTTTTTCACTAATGTATATTCAGATTACATCAATAAAATATTCACTTCTCTTTGTTCTCTCCTTCTCCTTCCACTTCACTGGGTTATACTATACATGTACTTCTCTGCTCTGATTCCACTGGCATTGATTAGTGGAACGATACAATAAGAAAGAGTTAAAAGGAATGTAAGCCATATACCCTTAGTGGCACAACTCAAAATGGAAACTTCAATTAGTTTGGTTCCTTTGTGCTTAAAAGCCTAACAACTCCACATCACAAATACCAAATTTCTTCTGGTTTTATTTTTTAAAGAGATATGATGATTGAGTTTGGGTTTCTCTCTAAAGAGAATTTGAGTGGGAGTGGTTACCTTTCTATATCCTTATATTAAATAGATTTAGCAAATCACATCTAACTTTAAAGTTTGAATTACATCTAGAACAAAGATGAACCAACTCGGAAGTGTCTATATTCGGCAATTGCTATTGCTAAGAAAATAATTTCATTTTGTTCCTTTATTTCGAATCAGTTCTGCTGCAGTGAACCACATAATCAATGATTAACAAATCTATTGGGTTATACTAAACATTCTAAATCTACGAGACTGAAACCTCGCTTGCAGTAAAATAGTTAAGATAAAAAAGTTTGAACCACAAAGAAACTTACATGCTACTTCCATCCTTCAGGATTGAATTTGGTATATTGCCACTAAGCATATTACCTGTCAGGTAGCTAAACAAAAGCAATGCAAAACTGTTAATTTATTATATTAATACTTAAGCATAAAAAGCATTTGTTCACTTTCATTATAAAGAACAACGTTCACTGCACGGTTCTGGAATCATGAAAATTGGTTGAACATTTTCTCACTACAGCAGAACTATATGCTTTCATAGACATATCGTGCTATTTGCATAAATTCTTATCTCTTTTGTTTTGACTTTTGAGTCAAACTTCAAGTGTCAATCTACAATTTAGAGTAAGATGCTTACATAAATCTTATACGCCTTGCACTTATGATTGTTGGAATTTCCCCGACGAGCATGTTAAAACTGACATCCCTGTCATAAATTTTTTGAAAACAAATAATTTCAATTTTAATAAGGCAATGCTATTTTACCAGCAACATGCAATCATATATTAATACAGGCAGATTGTAGAACAAGTTAAAGGAAGTCAATGACAAGCACAGTGCTAATTCATACAGATACAGCTTAATATGATTTGGGATTCATAACTTTTTTCTTATGTCTCCTGAAAAAAGGTTTTTCTTTTCTTCTCTTTTGTGTGTACAATACCGGCAATAGGTATAAAACCTGGGTCCTTGTATAAACTACTCAACACCCCTAGACAGACCCTAGTGATGTATAGGTTTGTTGTTTATGTATGTAGAAAATACATATTCTGAACCTTTAAGGCATGATGAACCACAGAGATTTACACTAACATATATTCTGGTAAAGTTACTCAACTTCAGATTAAGTTGTTACCATAATTACTTAGCCCATTCTCATACTGATATTTACATTGTATTTGCCTTTTTGCTACTGACTTCCACATGTTCAAATTGGATTTAAATATGCATTGTTTAGAATTCAGTTAGAACAAAATCTTTTAATTTGTTTTTACTTTTAATATAGTTATGATTTATTATATATGCTCCTAACTTGAACCTTGGATTAGGCTCCCAGAGCAAGAAAGCCCATCACACAAAAGGCCAATCACCTCAGCCCTTACCAAGAGAGAGGACTACGGAATCCTCTGACCATTACAGGAGAGAGGTTCCCTATCAAACATTCCTCCGGAAGTTATGTGGGAAGTTGCCCTTCTGATCTCACAAGACAAGGATTTGACTATGAACCTGGACAAGAATCAGCCTGTTTTCACTGCCAACATAATGACAAAAACCATTGTAGGTAGAGACCTACTCCCTAAAACACCAACTCCTAGTTCACAATACTAACTTGGGCTCTGGAATGTCACTGTTGGTACCCTCACTGCTCACTTCTGCACTCATGTTAAAATTGTTGACATGTCAGTATTTATGAGAGCATATACTCATAGGTGTAACTTCAGTCTTTTCTCGCTAGTCTACCTTAAATATTTATCTCTCAAGTATTTTCATAGTTGAAAACAAGTTAGCACTTAGCACCATCAAACCAATTGTATGATGATATCTCAACATAAAGGGGACTTTCATAGAAATAAATCCAAAAGAAAGCATTATTTACATGATCACATTGTGCAAAACGATGCCATAAAATTAGGCATGTAATTTTATCTTCTTTTTTTTTTATGCATTGGGCAGCAAAAAGCTTTTCTCCACCATCAGTTGTCAGGGAAGATAAATTAAAGTAGCCTATTCTTACTAATACAGAGATACAAAATAAACATGTTTTAGGCACAGAATCTTCACACGCTTACTTACAAAATTACCAAATTCATCATCGTCCAGATGTATGGAGGTATCGCACCAGATAAGTTACAATTCCTTAAAACCCTTAAACACAAAACAGAATTATGTTAAACTTCAGACTAAAAGTTTAAAGAATAAATTTTCACATTTCAGAAACTAAAATATGAGAAAATATTATCACTAGTAGCAGTCTACGTACAATGTAGTCAAGCTTGCCATGTTCCCCAGAAAAGGAAAGTCCTGTCTAGGACTATTTATATCACTGATTCTTCTGTATAAATATGCGCTACCATGAGCTAGAATACAAATATAATAGACAATATCGAAGTGTAAAATGTATCATAATAAGTAGAACTAAAAAGAAAGATATACTCACAACTGAGCTAAGTTCCCTAAGAGAGAGATATTTGATGGAAAGGGTCCCTCGAGTCCACTTGCTTGCATTTCTCTTTATAGATTTTACATTGATAAGAGTAAGGAGTTGGAAAATTATATAGGATTTAATATTGTCCGAATGAACCATCAAATCATTTAACAAAGAAAGGGATTAGAATCTCACAGTCTTTGAAGAAGTGGCCAGTTCTGTATGAAATTAGGTATGGTTCCGGTAAAATTGTTATTATTTATTCTACTGCAATGTGACAATAAATTCTATGCATGAGATGACAGTGTTAGAAGTTAACTAGTTGGGTTTTAAGGAGAATGAACAAAATCATAGCTCACAAGTCAGTCAAATTTTGTAGTCCAGCAAGTGAAAGTGGTAAGTTCCCTATCAATTGATTGGATGACAGCACCCTTCAGTGTTAAAATTGCAGAAAATATGATATCTTACAGAGGGACAGTTAAAAAAAAATCAAATAATCTTATTCAAAAATGAAAAGAAGAAGGAACTGGGATGTCTCACAAGGTCTGCAAGTTTATTAGTCTCCCAAGATCAGGTGGAACAACACCAGAAAATTGGTTTGCTTCAAGCATCCTAATTGGAGTTTTGATTAGACAAATGCAAAAGTTTCAGTAACGATGACAAATAACATACTACCACAATAACATTATCAAAGTGTACCTATCCTATGAATTAAATTAAAACTTGAAACATACAGGTATGTGAGAGTTGTAATATTTCCTAGATGCTTTGGAATTTCCCCAGATAAGCGGTTCACAACAAGAGAGCTGCATAGAGTTGTATTATATGTAATATGTAATGTAATTAATATAAATTAAGAACGATACAATGAAATGCTTGCAGTAGTTGGAAAAGATTGAGACTCACATTGAAGCTAATTTCATTGAAGCCCATTCCTTTGGAATAGAACCAGTGAAGCAATTGTATGCAAAATCTCTGTCCATATAAGGAAATTTTTTGGAAATTCTAAGATCAAAGAGTCACTGAACTATTTAAAATGGTTATATCAGGAAAGAAACCAAATCAATTTGTGAAAACTCATTACAATTTTTTTCAATAAGAAACTATAAGTAACGTATTTAAGTAGCTCATACACTTCTTGGAGAAAAGGTAGCTTAGCCAGTTGAGGTGGGAGTATGCCACGTAGACTAAGGCGTTTGAGAGTCCTAAAACACAGAAACAGTTCATCAATCTTAAAGGGGATTCATTAAGTTGCTCATACACCTCTTGCAAATTTATGTTGACATTACTTATTTATTTGTGGATTTAGATAACTGAATCAGGAAATTTAAGAGACAACACCAAAAAAACACATAGCCCAAGAACTTCAGAAAAGAGATATGAAATAATTTGGTAGTCATACATACATCTTCACAACATGACAGACCGTATCAAAACTGCAATCACAATCAATGCTTATCTCTGATTCAGTTGGTGGTTCACGAGTTAGTCCAACCATTTCAATTTTGCAGGAATCAGCATCAAACTTCCAATAGGCCGAACCCATCGTGCTGATAATTTCTTGAAGGGCATCAACTAAATAACAATCATAATCATTGAGACGTAAGCATTATAATTGTAAACGTGTAGTTGGAATGTGAATATGATATCAACTTGAAAACATCCATGAACTAGTAATTTCAGCTATAAACTTTTATTGAATACTAGTTTTAAATCATGAGTAAAGAGCTTAACTGTTTGTAATCTAATGTCTGTTATTTCATATAGAGGAGTTTCTAAATTAAATTCTCCTCAAAATGAAAAACATCTTTTCACATCAAACTACAACAAGAAGTTACTGAAATATCCTGAGCTAGTAATTTCAGCAGCCTTAATGATTCACATGTGGAAAGATGAATTTAAAGTTACCTTCTTCTTGGGGTAATTTTGATTCAGAAATTCTGAGCAACTGGAAGCAACTTAGAGCAATAAATAAGAAGGCAAAGAAATTGGCAACCCCCATGTTACTCTAAGGGGTAAAAAGAACCACGAGATTGGGTTTAACCCTTATGATAGCACAAGGCTGGTTTTACTTCAAATATCAGATAATGCTGTACATGCAATAATTGAGTTGAATGAACCCCCCTAGTTTGGAAAATGAAGATGATGCATCTGAATATGGCACTGTCCAAGTCAAAGACTCGGACATTATGTATTAATTAATTGCATTTTTCAGATGGTACATTAATTTGAATTTTTGTTGAACTTTGTGCTCTAAATTACTATCGAATATTATATTTAAGCCGCCACAACTATGAATATTATAAAAATGAAAACGACATTGAAAGCCAGGAAATACAAACGACATTCGGTGTCAGGAACGCTGTGACCAGTTTTAGGGTTGGAGAAGGATTTTGACTTAAAAATAAAGTAAATAATTTTAGTTGACATGATATTTTAATACATTCATAAAGTATTTTATATGTGTGTAATATTAATCGGCAATTTAAAAAAAATTACTTATTTTCTCTTTAAAGTAAACTGTTCGCCTTATATTGCTTAATAATATGTAAAAATTAAAGTTTAACCCAATTATTCACCTTATAAAATTGCATTCAATTGCATATTTTTTTTCATTTTTATTAATAAATATAGGAATTATCATATTACTTTTATTATTAAAGTGACATTTTTATATAAAATAAATGTGCATTGAAAACAACTTTATATATGTTATTATCACATCACAGATTCTCATAATAAATTTGTTCACTTTAATAATAATTATTAAAAATTATATTAAAATTAATTTTTAATTAGTTGAGAATTTTTATATTAACAATGTGTATTTATAAAACTTGTTTTATAATCAATAATAAAATATTAAAACACAACTTTTAAGTTAAATAAAGCTTAAACAAAGTTCAGGTCCGACAATTAATTTTGACAGTAGTGGGTTAAAGTTATATTATTTAATAACTAATTATTATACACGAATAACAAATCGAAGCAATCAAACTAAAATCAGTTCAGAAAAATTATAGTATAACAATTAAAATATATTTTTTAATTCTATATGAGTCTATAGTTTTATTTATTTTATTTTTTATGTATTCAAATATACTTTTTAGTTTTTATATTTATATTTTTAATTTTTTTAATTTCTATCAATAATATTTCTATAACATCATTTTTATGTGTGTGATATAGATTTATTAAATCTAAGTAACAGTAATCTATTTGATTTTATAAATGACAATTATTCAATTAATGATTAGGGAGAGAGAAAACATGAAAAGTTTAGATGGTTTTATGAATAGTCAATATTTATTATAAATGAATGTGATTTTTATAAATGATCAAATTATTGATATAAATCATTAAATGACACATCATCATCTAAATAATTAAATACATTATTATCACATAATTTAATAAGTTCATGTCATTTACATAAAAATAATGTTAAAAATAAATTATTAGTAGTGACTAAGAAAATTACAAAATGTAAATATAGAGGTTAAAACGTTGTCTATTTTAAATTATACGAATTACAAAGTAAAATAAATGAAATAATAAAGATTAAAAAAAATTAACCTAATAAAAATATATATTATCATGAAAAACTTAAAACTCGCTTGTATCTATATTTATAGAATTATGAAAAATAAATAAAAGGATTATACCTACTTTTATATATTAAATATTAATAATGTAAATAAATATTATATATTTAAATATATAGTATTTATTTACCTATATATTCCTTTTGTTTTCTATTTTAAGAAAAAAAAATGTTCACATTTTTTTTTCTTAAATATAAATAAATTTTAACTATTTTTGTTTCATTTACTAACATTCTCCCTAAAATATTATTTCTCCCTAAAATATTATTTTTTTAATGCATGACTTTTCAAATTTTTGTTTGACATTTATAATAAGGACAGTTTTAAAAAATATTATGAGATTAATAAAATTTAATATAGATAATTAATTTTTTTAATATGCGTAAAATCAATTTCTTTACTTATAATAGAGAAAAGGGAGAGTAATATATATTATAAATTTATTTATATGATAAACATTTAGTATGAATTTTATCAATAATTTTATTGATTTTTTTAATGACTAATTTTTGTTTTCCAACATGGTTGACCAACCATCTTTAATGTAGTTTCTTCTCTCAATTACGTTTTTTTTCATAAGCAATACTCAAACTTAAGACCTTGTATAATTTAATTGAGTCTAGTATCACTCATGGCAACAATAACTTGTTGGTTATTATATATTCAAGGTTTAAATATGTTTTTAGACTTCGTAAAATGAGTAAGTTTTAATTATCATTCCTGTAAAAAAAATTATTCTTCTATCTATATAAAATTTAAAATTATTATTTTAATCTTTGTTATTACATAATCAATTTTAACTTATTTGCTCATCAAAAGGTTAAGTAATTAGTTTAGGTATTACCCATAATTTAGTGATATTATCGGTATGATATATCTGAGTTCTTTATAAGTCGTTAAAATAAATATTATTTATTTATTTTAAAATTATCATTAGTAATAAAAAAAATAGTGATTTTAGATTTTAAAAAGATAAAAATGAAAAAAAAATATTTTACAGAAACTAAAATCAAAGCTTATTTATTTTATAAGGACCAAAATATTTTTTAAGGAAAAAAATATATATACAATTTTTTGAAGGATAAAAAAATGTAAAACTAACACATTTTACAGTATTAAAAGTATCGACTTTATTCGAATAGATTTAAATATTCAAATATTATAATAAATTATTATACATAAAAATAATCATGATAAATCTGAGCAACTTAACAAGAAGACTTTATTTAGTCCCATTCTCAAATATTGGTCTTATAATTATATCCATGAAAATACTCCATCAAAAGCCTATTACAGATGTTTGAATTTTTAACTTAGAATAAGTCTTCTTTTTAGTTTGAAGTCTTGTTAAAATAATGAAAACTAAATAAATAAATAAATAAAACTCACGTATATTTGATACTATATTATACTAACTCGACGTCCATCAATATCTCTTTAATATTTGGTGTTACAGGGAAAAAAAAAAACACTACTTGTAGTAAATGAAATGGAAAAAAAAAAAAACAGTGTCCTTTTCATACAAACCATAGAAATGAGTTAGAAGTTAACACAAACATTAACATGGTCAACAGATCTCACTCGTTTGCTACTTAATTGTTAATGTCAAAGATTTATACTTTTCAGGTAGAAAAAGTTAAGATTAATTGAATGCTATATATACAAATCCAATACAACTGACAACGCTTCCTTTGTCTGAAAATCTTTGTTATTAATTAATATTCCGTGATCATGATGTAGACATGGATACATTGCTTTAGACTATGCCATATTTTTCAACTTCTTCAATGGTTTTAGACTTCAAAAAACAAAAAAGAAATTACACTCCGTTTTCCCCCCATATTTAAATTTTTTCACACCTTTAAAAAATATATTTAATATTAATATGTTAAATTTAAAATATCATCATTTTATATCTTGGAATGTGTACGGGAAAAATAATTATGATTATTAATTAAAAAATTGTCAAATAAAATAGATAATATCACTTTTTTTTTGTAATAAAAGTTTAAATGAGTGAGACATGCCTCAGAATTCTATAATGGTTTATAATTTTTTTTATAAATTCTTAAAATAAATATTATTTATCTACTTTCATTTTGATTTGCATTATTTTAATCTTCATAAAAATCAAAAATTGATTTAATCAAGTAAAGAATATTTTTTAGCTTTTGATTCATTTAATTTACTCAATTATTATTTTGTAGTTCAATAATTATAATTTTCACTAAATTATACATGTTGATAAATACTTCGATGTCTCTGAATCAAAAAGCACTCCTATGTTTACCTTTAAAACATGATATTGTATCCTTATCGGGTTAGTATTTATCATCCGTTTATATCGAATTGAGTTGAACATGATATCCAAATGCATACTCTTGAGTTGCATGCTTGAAATGTTGTAGTGGATGGGTGGATTTTAAGGTTTTGTCATATTGTTCTTAGAGTTGTTGAGTTTTTTCTTAAGGAATGCATGTTTTCTAGGTATGCTCGCTTAAAGCGTTAATAGAGTTACTTAGAGTGAGTAGGTGCGACCAGTTAGGGGTGTTCTCTGACTTGACTTGCTCAAAACGAATTTTAAACATTTGCAAAATAGCTCATTATTGTATTAGTTGTATTACGTCTTAAAAGTAAGACAAAAAATAACATTGTTAGTTTTTACCCAACTATAACTTAATGTTATTATTTTAAGTTTGGAGAGACTTAAATGTAAAAGAATTATTGGTGTTAAAATTTGAAGAGGCTTTGTGTCTAAAAAATAACTTGGTTGTTAAAGCTTAGAGAGACTTTGTGTGGAAAGAATATTTGGGTAATTGCTTCAAGAGATAAGTTAAAGAACACTTAGGTTTGAGGCAAAAGTGGCTTTGGAAAAAAATACTTGTATTTTTGTATAAGATACTAGAACTTGATTTGGTTGGATCAAAAACTAGATATAGTATCGGTGGTTGAGATGAATCAATATAAGAATCCCCTATGTTTAGTCTCTTAACTTTTTATCTATATTTCTTCGTAAAGTTACTACTTCACTATTTTTTGAAGTGAGTTTTTTATTGATACTATTCAACCCTCCTTCTAGTGTCTCTCTTGTCTCCACAAGTGTGTTGCATGTTGATTGATATACATGAATAGAGTATATTAATCTATTGCTTGTGTTGAGTTGAAAATGTAGTTCATGTTATGTATATTGATTTATGAAGATGATGTTTATAGATGATAATAGTTGAAAGTTGTTTGAGTTGTATGTTGTCCATTGAGTAGTTATGTTGAATATGTTTTACACATAGTGTTGTTGTGTTGTTAAGATGATGAATGTTGAGAATGTTTTAGGCATTTAGGCATGGTGTTGAAAGTTTAATTGTGTTTATCAACCTAGGGCTAGAGAAGAGATTTTTTAAAAGTTGCATATCTCATTGTGTGTATATTGTATTATATTGCTCCGAGAGCCTAATTTGTTGAAAATCCTTCTTGAAAAGTTAACCCTTAAAGTGGAAAGTTAAGTCTCCTTTAAGTCCTTAGTCCATATGTGGAATAAAGTATGAAGTAAAAAACTACCACCCTTAATTGATTACTAAAAAAATTGTGTAGTTCTTTGAGAATATAGTTAGTGGGCAAATTCCACTAGTCCTGATTGTTGAATTAGACTTTCCTAGTTTAATTGACGATATCCAAGAAATCATCTTGTGTAGTGGATTGTTATCCAAATTTGGTTTGTTGACCTAGCTGAATTGAAAAGGTCCCCTTATATTATTGATTTAGTAGGGTCAAGTCACTTAAACTGTTCACATATATTGTAAGAGATCTTTTAGTCATGACAACGCATATATGTGTTGAAATCACTATGTTGAGATTGTGTAGTTCAAGTTGCTATTGTGTTGCAATGAATTGAGTTGGTTGTGTTGATAGTGTTGAATGTGTTGTGATGTTGATGTTGTTAAATATGATATGTGATGATATACTTTGATATTAATATTTTCGTTGTTATATATATTGATTTCTTTGAATTCTAACTTATCCTTGCGTGCTTTTCATATGACTTGAACTGTGATAATATATCATACATGATATGGTGGCAGAACAAAGATTATTGTGAGATGCGATATAGAGGTAGTCATTGGGTGGATGGTGAAGTTGTTATCTTTTGGTGTCATAATAATATAACTTTTATATATTTATGTTTGATTGACACTTAAGATTATACATTGGTCATATGAATTATTGTACAATTATATATACATATATTATGTATCATGTCGTTATTAATTGTAAATATGTATGTATATAATAACGGTTGAGTATGCATTTGATATATGATGCTATTCTTAAATAGTTATTTATTTTATTTTTACTACTAATTATTAAACTATTAAATGTAGAGATTGCGATGAGTTACATTAAGGGGGAAAAAATGGCATAAACCATCCAAACTGATTACAGAGAAGCCATCATATGCTGACTTTTGCTCTTAATAAAAAAAGATGGCAGTGGCAATTGGGTTTCACCTAACCATCGATCAAAAGGATAAAATAGTGAACTCGGTCTCAATAGTATGCACCAATTGGCTGAAGTGAACCCTAGCATTCTTAATGCTTGCAACCCAAACCATTAATTTTGGGTAATGTGGAGTATGTTACCTGCCAAATGCACTAAGTGACCAGTGACCTAACATGTTTCAGAGTTATTTATTTGATTTAAATAATTTGTATAATATATATTTAATTTAAATTAATATATTTAATTATATGCTAATTCATGTAATTCATTCAGTGACTTGTTAATTTAAATATTAGTGATTCACTGATGATCAGTATCTTAATTCATTACTGATTCAAATTTAGACAGTCTTGTAATTTTGGACCGTCTTGTAAGGTACGAAAAACATTTTCAACACACTTTTTTTTTTAAACAATAAAATTGATTTTTTAAAATCTACATGAGACTATTTAATTTGCTCAAATCCACGGTATTAGATAGTACCATTTTCTTTGTTTCAAGTTTGATTTAAAAAAGTAACACGGAACAACACAAATTGAATAGAAGACAAGAGAAAAACTTCACTTTTTGTTACTCAAAATACTGCCCATTATTTTTTAATCTTATGGACCTCTTCATTCTCTCTTCCCTCTTACCCTTCCGCTCTCTTCTTTTTATGACTCTCTTTCTGTTTCCCTTTATATATATCAAAATACAATTCAAAACTTATATTTTTTAAATTGAGGTTGTTGTATATTTTAAAAGGTTAATTTATTTATAAAATTATTTTAAATTTAAAATTAAACTTAAATTTTTTTATTTTATTAATTACAGATTTTAAAAATTAATTAATATTAATGTTAATGTGATATAATATTTTAACTATTGTAATTTTAATTAATTTAAATTATTAAATATCTTAAAATTAATTATTTTTAATTACTATAATTATTATATCTAACATTATTTGATAAATATCGAGAACCAGTAGAGTCAAACATATTAGACACATATTCTTTCTATTTTTTTTTCTCTTTTTCTATGTTCTCTTTTTAAAAAAAAAATTAAGAACTTGTCAATTATATCATCTATATAGTTAATTAATCAATTAATTAATTATTGTAGTGGGAATATGCAAATAAATCATTTAAGACAATACATTATATGCTTCAGTAATTCATATTAGTTTGTGTTCTCACTATCCGTGAAAAATAACTTCTGGTTCTCATTTTTTTTATTTAAAAATAAACTATTTTAAGCTTTTTCTTTTTATCAATCAACACTGTTAGATTTAATATATATATATATATATTATAATATTTAAGATATATTATATAATATCATAATATGTATTATTTTGTAATATTTAATAATAATGTTATAAATTATATTGAAATAATTACTATTAAAAAGAGTATTACGATAAAATTTATATTATTTTACTTGTACGGTTTATTGTTTATCAAACAATATATAAGTTAAAAAATAAATTATATTGTAATTTAAAGAATTATTTTATACTGTTTTTCTTCTTCTTATAAGGTAGATGAGTAGATGACTTGCGTCCGGTCAGGCGTAGTGAAATAGAAAAGAGGATCATGCTACTATGATATACTCCCTTATTATTATTTAAATTGTGTCGGAATTTTGAAATTGTGCTGCACAATATTTAAAACTACCAAATTTTGAGCTTAAAATTTCTCGTAATAATGATATGATAACAATGGATTATGGATACACAAAAAGACAACAGTCTCAATACATACAGAGTATTAATCATAAATTAGGAATAAAATATTGATTTTTTTTTATATAGAGCACATGGGACTGACAATACCGTTCCAGCAGCTACGAGCAAAAAAAACAAAAATTTTGAGACCGAACATCATTGATAATTTGATATCCAATCTTGTATGATTAATCCTTGACGCAGGTCTTTTATTATAGGTCAAAATGTATTTACAATTAATATAATTGATCAAATTTAGATTCTAAGACACTCCTATATCCCATATAGAAATCTTTTGCTACACATTTGACTAGAGAATCCGACTCTACCATGTAAATTCAATATACGTTATCTTGAGGCACATTTTCCTATCATATATACACAAAACAATAAATAAAGAAAAGATTAGGTTGGATAAACCTTGTTCCTAAGCCTTCTCCCTTATCTTGTTTCTTGCACATAAAGAAACCTTTTCTTGAAATAAGAAAGCATAAGAAATTTTTTATGAAGAGTTCATTTATTTTTGCTCACATGAGTTTTATTTCTTGAAAGAAACGTTTTTCTCTCTCAAAAACCTTTTTTCTTTCTTTAAGACAAAGTTAGAACTCTTTATAAAGGATCTAACCCTTCTAAAGTAGGAGAATTGTACTTTAGAAAATAAAATACAATAATAATCATTGATTAAAAAATCAATGTTGATATTATAATTAATTTTAAATTTTATTTTATAATAATTTGATTTTATCATAAATCTTAATCGTTGATTTTTGTTGAGATTTCCGTTGAAGTACTTTTGTTATAATTGTAAATCAGTTTAATTCTATCAACGGTCTCAAACACGGCAAGTATACCGGCCGTTCAAGTAGTAAAAATATCGTATCCACAGGGATTAGAAGGTAAAATAAGTATTTATTGACTATTCGTGACTAAAGAATAATTCCAAATTATAGTTTGTCATGTAAATGTGAGATGAAGAGCATGACTATTGGAATGTTAAAACTATAAAAAGATTAGTTTTAGAATGGGAAAGAGTAGAAATGGGATAATGGTATTGTGAGGCTGTGGGGGTCAGATTTCACCGAACGTAACACTAATGTATCCTTAATCTCTTGTTAAATTCATTGCTTAGTCAACCCATAAGTTTACTCAAACCTAATCCCTTAGAGAAAGAGCCTAGGTGCGGATATTGAATATCAATCCCTTGAGTACCCAATATCTACACCCGCATTACGGGCTAGGGTTTAAGACTACTAATGGGTCAAGCTCTATCCCTAGATACAATCACCACTAGGCATATGTTTCAGAACTAGTTTCAAAGGTTATTTTCCAATACCCATGGAACCTTAAATCATGCAAAGGGTGATCAATCCAAAGCAAGCATTAAGAATAGAAACAAACACAACAAAGAATAAAACAACAAATATATATATCATTGAAAACGTAAGGATTACAATAGAGTATGTTGGCTACATCTAACCCCACAAAATGGGTGAAACCACTCAACAAAGAGGGCAAATACAAAATAGAGATGAAAGGAGGATGAAGAACCGAAGGAAAGATCCGCACACGGACGATCCCAAGCCCTGGGAATCCCTTCCGCAGCTCCTGGAGGCGCCCAATGTGAGAATGGAGGTTTCTCCCCCGAAAATGGCTTCAAATACGAGCCTGGGAGATCAGATTAGGGTTCCTCGCCCGGCGCACAATTCTTCGCGCCCGGCACAAGTTCTTCCAGAGAAGTCAGGCACTCTCTGTCTCAACACAAGCCCGGCGCAATTCCTTTTGCGCCCGACTTAATTCCTTTTGCGCCCGGCTTAATTCTTTTTGCGCCCGGCGCAATATAACTAGCAGAGATGAAATACTCTGTTTTTGTCACGCCCAACGCGGGTTATATTGAGCCCGGCGCAGAACCTCTTCTCTGCTCCTTAGCTTCTTAGGTTTCCAATCCTAAGAGTCTTCAATCCTCAAGTCACTAGCTCAATACCTGCACAAAAAATGAGGTGTATTAAGGTATTGTTAGCTGAATTTGGGTTAGTTATATCTGCACACAAAATGAACCAAAAAGAGAACAATTATATTGCAATGGTTCAGAGGATGAGTGTAATTTGTTCAATAAGTCTCATCTAAAAAGAAGTAAAATTGAGACTTAACAACTCCCCCAAACTTAGAACCTTGCTTGTCCTCAAGCAAAAGGTAATTAATCTAGCAGATAACAAGCAATGCAAGTGAGTCAATTTCTACATCCTAGTTCACTTGTATCTTCTTTTCGCAAGCATGAACCTCAGATGAATTTCCAATCACAATTATTGCAATAGAACATGACAAGGTGCAAACAAAGGTTTCAAAAGAGATCAAAGAGCTGAGAAGAGTAATGACTATCTGTGTATGCATCCTCACTAGGAAAATGTTTCTCTCTATGCACACTAGTGTATCAGGGTGAGTGTTTCTCTCTAGTCTACTACTCACGCCACATAATTCAACTTTGCTCTTCGTTTCCAAATGAAACCAGTGGTAAAACAAATGCATACACTTATCACAAGGTCTTTATTAGGGCAATCTGGGTCAAGCAGGGTCAAGCGGTAGCAGTTTTATGATTTTTCAAGGATTGAAGGTGTTATAGCTTAAGAGAGCAAATAAGATTTTACAATGATGTCCCTCTCCATAACCCATTACAACAATTTGGCACATGCCCTTTACCTGATCCAAGCCATTAGCCTTTATGAGATGCATATTTACATTTTTGCATCTTAATATTTTTGTTTTTGTTTTGCTTTGTTTTTCTCTTCTTTTTTTTTTTTTTAATTTTGTTTTGTAATGGCTGACCACATACTTTCTTCTTCCCAAAATTCCCCATTCTTCAACTCCCCCAAACTTATTTGATGTCATCAGTTTGCTCTCTTAACCAAAGCAAGGGTTATGATTAATTTTTCATGGTTTGGGACAAGTGGAAGGTGTGGTGTTTAGGCTTAGAAAGGTATGGGTCAAGTGAAGAGTGGAGATGGCTTTTTGGCTTAGATGGTTACAAAATAGAGGAGTATGAATGCCTTGATCATATAAGTGCACAACATAAGCAAACCACCAGGGAAACTCAAGCAAAGTCTATCATGCAACTTAAGCGTAGTTCACTCATAAGTGTTTTAGGCTCAAACCTCACCCGGCTATGCATCCACAAATTATCAAACTCAGCTCAGTTCTATGATCAACATTGAAACCCGTATGCAACTAGTCATGAACTAAAGATCTAATGTGACTTGAAAATGTCTAAGGTACACACACCATAAACATCAAGCAAACTATAATCCAGAATCGATCACAAGCAGAACAAGTATCAACAAGATTAAAAACCATGCTAAGGCAGACTATTCACAAAAGAACCAACAAAGTAATCACCAAAAAAGAACTAAATATAAAAACAGTTAAAATACTGAAATTAAAAGACAAAAAATAATTTGCAATAGATAAAGGTAAACTAAGGTAGGCTCCCTATACTTCCCTCTATGGGGTCTGGTCATCATCATCTTTAGGGGCTGCTCCACCATCAACGGCTCCGTCTGCATCAGCAGCTCCACTCCCCCAAACTTAGGAGCCTGGTCCCCAGGCCAACCAGTATATGCCTGAAAGTCCTAGAAACCAAGAGTGGTCGCGGAGTATAAGCATGAAAAAGAATGGTGAGCACAAAAATGTATACATAGTGATGACCAAGCAACTATAACACAATGGAGAATATCCTTAGACCAAAATTAAGCACAAAATGCATGTACACAGAAATGGACTAAGACAATGCAACACAAACAGAACACAAAGAAACATGAATGAAAAATAGTTAAATACAAGGTATCAGGAATGTTTTGCGCCGGGCTCAGAACAGATGCGCCGGGCTTCATATCAGTAAAACTCAACGAGGTCCAAAATCTGATATCGCGCCGGGCATGCGTTAAACGCGCCCGGCGTGGTGGTTCCAGAGACCAAAAATTGAGTACTAGGCCGGGCACAAAAGAGTCACGCCCGGCGCGTAGTCACTTTAAAAGGTCAATTTGCCCAGGTTTTAAATTAGGATCAGGCCTTATTTCCACCTAGACACAGAATTGCCTCATTCCTCACATTCCAAACAAAATGTACCTATATTTACCCATTCAAACATGATTCTAACAACTAACACATAACACAAACAACATATACCACAAAAAATATAAAACAAAACACAACACATAATACAAAACAACACTTATAACACAGGACAACATGCAACAAAAATCTAAAACACAGTTCAGATCTCTGGGTTGCCTCCCAGGAAGCGCTTGTTTACTGTCCCGAGCCTGACGATGACCAACTTGAAGTGCTCTACTCTCCTTCTCCTTCTGTTGCTCTTGTTCCTCCTTGCTTTGTGCTCAATCTCATGATTGCTCAACAATTGCTCAGAGGGATTGGTCAATCTTGTTCATAGTACCTAGCATACAAGAGAAAGTAGAGGACTAGAGCGCCCAGGTCAGCTTCAACAATTCATTGCTACCATAAAATGAAAATAAAAGTAAAAGAATAAGTCACAAATAGCTATAAATACTAAATCACCATTCTAATCCCCGGCAACGGCGCCAAAAACTTGTTGAGATTTCCGTTGAAGTACTTTTGTTATAATTGTAAATCAGTTTAATTTTATCAACGGTCTCAAACACGGCAAGTATACCGGCCGTTCAAGTAGTAAAAATATCGTATCCATAGGGATTAGAAGGTAAAATAAGCATTTATTGACTATTCGTGACTAAAGAATAATTCCAAATTATAGTTTGTCATGTAAATGTGAGATGAAGAGCATGACTATTGGAATGTTAAAACTATAAAAAGATTAGTTTTAGAATGGGAAATAGTAGAAATGGGATAATGGTATTGTGAGGCTGTGGGGGTCAGATTTCACCGAACGTAACACTAATGTATCCTTAATCTCTTGTTAAATTCATTGCTTAGTCAACCCATAAGTTTACTCAAACCTAATCCCTTAGAGAAAGAGCCTAGGTGCGGATATTGAATATCAATCCCTTGAGTACCCAATATCTACACCCGCATTACGGGCTAGGGTTTAAGACTACTAATGGGTCAAGCTCTATCCCTAGATACAATCACCACTAGGCATATGTTTCAGAACTAGTTTCAAAGGTTATTTTCCAATACCCATGGAACCTTAAATCATGCAAAGGGTGATCAATCCAAAGCAAGCATTAAGAATAGAAACAAACACAACAAAGAATAAAACAACAAATATATATATCATTGAAAACGTAAGGATTACAATAGAGTATGTTGGCTACATCTAACCCCACAAAATGGGTGAAACCACTCAACAAAGAGGGCAAATACAAAATAGAGATGAAAGGAGGATGAAGAATCGAAGGAAAGATCCGCACACGGACGATCCCAAGCCCTGGGAATCCCTTCCGCAGCTCCTGGAGGCGCCCAATGTGAGAATGGAGGTTTCTCCCCCGAAAATGGCTTCAAATACGAGCCTGGGAGATCAGATTAGGGTTCCTCGCCCGGCGCACAATTCTTCGCGCCCGGCACAAGTTCTTCCAGAGAAGTCAGGCACTCTCTGTCTCAACACAAGCCCGGCGCAATTCCTTTTGCGCCCGGCTTAATTCCTTTTGCGCCCGGCTTAATTCTTTTTGCGCCCGGCGCAATATAACTGACAGAGATGAAATACTCTATTTTTGTCACGCCCAGCGCGGGTTATATTGAGCCCGACGCAGAACCTCTTCTCTGCTCCTTAGCTTCTTAGGTTTCCAATCCTAAGAGTCTTCAATCCTCAAGTCACTAGCTCAATACCTGCACAAAAAATGAGGTGTATTAAGGTATTGTTAGCTGAATTTGGGTTAGTTATATCTGCACACAAAATGAACCAAAAAGAGAACAATTATATTGCAATGGTTCAGAGGATGAATGTAATTTGTTCAATAAGTCTCATCTAAAAAGAAGTAAAATTGAGACTTAACAATTTTACAATCAATAATTATGAATATACTTTATCCTCTAAAGTATACTCCTTCACTTTAAAAGAGTCAAATCCCTTCAGAAAATGTGAGGTGTGTTGGGTTTATATAGAAAATTTTCACGATGATGTAATCAATTACTTTGATTGTATAACCAATTACATTGATCATGTTGTAGATTAGAAGGGAAAAAAAAGTAATGTAGTTAATTACATTGTCACAAAATCAATTAAAATGAATCTTTTTGCTTTCTAACTTACACTTTGTTACTTATGTAATCAATTACCAAAATTACCGTAATTAATTACAGTAGTAACTAGGTCAAATGTTTGAAAATATGGTATATCATTTGAAAAACCCATTAAGCATGTTATTTATAACTCAACAACAAAACATCTCTAACTCTTATGTAATTAATTTCTTTGTAACAATCAATTATACTAAAGTATTAATGATTTCCAGAAACTCATGTACAATCAATTGCTTTGTTTATGTAAACAGATACATCAAACTAGAGTTGATAAAAAATCTCAGACCTGTCTATGACCTACGTTAACCAATATAAATTTGAGCTTGTCAGTTTAAAAATCTTGAGCTTTGGATTGTTGAAATAAAATTTAGCGATTAGGCATGGGTAAAACTAGACATTGCAGGTTATAGTTAAAAAGAACTATTGTAACCTGCATCTAATCGAATAAATTTAATATAAAAAAGTAACAACTTTAATGATTAATTTTATAATTGTCATTCCACATGCATGTATTTGTATCACCACAATTGAGTGAAAAAGTGTGTTACCTCATCATTTCATGATTCTTATTGTGTTAATTATGAATTACTACTATTTTCTCTTCCTCCAATCAAATCAAAATCTCTCTTTTTACTAGTGATTCATTAATTTCCACCTTTTTATCTCTTGTATCCACCACACCAAAAATGCAAAATTAATTAAATTGTTGCTTCATTATCTCTTTCCTCCAAGATTAAGCTCTTTGCTACAAGAGATCACTTTTCTCTCAGGGTAGCTAGTAGTGATGAAAAACACTAAAATAGTTGATAAGCTGGTGCCAATACCTTCTTAAATTTAACTAGTTAATTACAACCCGCTCATATTAAAATTCGAGCAAATCGACTAGTTACACGGTTAGAATTAGGGTACAAAACAACTATAGATGGTTTTGTTTAGATGAGGATTTTTTTAACTTAAACCCAACCAAAATCATCCAATGCTTAAGCTTACATCAAACCATTATGAACTTGGTGAAAAAACCAAGTGTTAATGTAGTCGATTACTCTACTCTTGTAATCAATTATATCGGACTGAATTGTCTTGAACCTTTAAGCTTGATTCACTCTTGATTATTTGCAACTTGGTTGCTTTTAGTTTATAAAAACCATATTTAGTTGACTTTAATTATTTATAGGTAAGGGAGGTTAACTTGGCCTATCTACCTATCTAATTGACCAAGATTACGCAAAAATAAATAAATCTATCTTATTACAACATGATATTGCTTAATCTTTTTTGACTCCTTGCATCATCATATGAAAAAGCAAAACACTAAGCATTTTTTTCAGCTTCATTTTCTTCTTTTAATCACAAAAGGTTTGGATTGGATCATCGAATATCTAATTGACCAAGACTACACAAATAGAAAAATAAATTTATCCTGTTATAATATGACACTTCTTTTATTTTTTTTTATATTCATTTCACCATCATGTGAAAGGGCAAAACATTAAGCATTTCTTTCAGCTTCATCTTCTTCTTTTAATCACAACAAATTTGGACTGAGTCATTAAATATCTAATGAAAAAATGTTTTGAAAAAAAAATAAATGCGATTTTTTTCTCAAAATTATAGACAATATTGTTATAAAGAAATATAAATTACATACTTGAGTGCATCTGACTTACACCAATTAAATAACAACACAAATTATAAAAACTAACATATGAATAATTGATTAAATCATACTACTTTGTCTATAATAATAAAAAGAAAATTAGGTAAAAAGATGAAAATTTTTAATTTTCAATTGTGAGGGTTTATTTTTTGAAACATTGAATTTGAAACTAAAATGCAAAGAAATGTCTCAAAGTGATGCACAATATTTACTGTGTTAATCAATAAAAAATACAAAAATAACAATACATCAATAGTTGGTTTGATTTGGGTTGATTTTAATTTCAAAAGTATGAACTTGATATTGAACCAATTGTCATATGATTTCAATTGGTTTAGTTTAGGTCCAACCCAAATTTCAAAAAAAAATTGAACCAATTTAATTGGTTTGCTTCATATTATTGGGTTTGTTGAGTTTACTTGAATCAGGGAACACATCTATTTTATATATTTTTATTTTACTCAAAATTAGTTTTAAATATAGGTTAATTACACCTTTTGGGTTCTCTTTTGTAAATTGAAGAGATTTTAGAGATCCTTCATGACTTAAAGTGTACCTTAGTTGAGCCAAGCCTTAAGTCTAGCTTCTTAACTAATGAGTCAACCATTTAAAGACTAAGTCAAAGAACTTTGCTTAGTGTGGCATCAACTCTCACTAAGCAAAAGCCCTTGATTGTCCTATTTTAATTTTGAGGGTCTTATAGCGAGATTTTATGTATCAGAATTATTTTGTAGGACACTCACTTTTGTACCTTCATTATTCTTCTCAAAAAGACTTCCTTAGAGGCTAAAGTAAAAGTTGTATGCTCCTAGAGATTGAGGAATAAGACACTCACTTTTGTACCTTCATTATTCTTCTCAAAAAGACATTATTAGAGGCTAAAGTAAAAGTTGTATGCTCCCAGAAGTTCTCATTCCTCAACTTCTTCTATTCTCCACAAATCCCGGTAATCATTATGATTATGTGTAGTTAATTTCTCTTTCGTTGAAATTGAATGTAACTAGTTGAACCTCCTCATATATTAACTTGTGGTTCCTTTATGTTTTATTTTGTTATTTAGTATTTTGCTCTATTTTTAATGCTCTCTTGATCATTGCTATTTTGAATTGATTTTTTGCTTAATCACGACTATCTCGAAGAAGGAATAAAATTAAAGGGACATTTACATATTTTTATTAAAAATAGAGAAAGGAGGCATACTTATTATAAATGAAAGGTGTGTACATCCCATGTCAAAGTACAATTATAAATCAATTCGATTAAATTTAATTGAAGTAAATCTTAAAATAGATGAAACTTAATTCAATTCAACCTATTAACATTTTTATCAAAATTACTTTTGAAAAACATTTTTTTTTATAATTTTATGAATTAAAATGGTTAATGTAGGATTGAAATAACAATAACGCTATATAGTACGATATTTTTGACAAAACTAATACAAATCTATTCGTTTAAATTTTATTGGAAAATATTAATTCATGCGATACGAATTTGCACAGAATAACATTTTTGTTAAAATAATAATAGTCATTTTTCTGATTTTAAAATAAAATAAAATTTTTATAATATAGAAATAAATTAAACTTACCGTTATCAATGGTGATAATTAAGTCGATGCATTACTCGTTACTCCTAGTATTAGTAATTTAGTTTTTTGTTAGACAGAACAGAAGTATTGAAGTAGAGCTATTTGAGTAACATTCGTCTTGTTCCTCTGTTGGTGGCTTCAGGTTCAGGTTCCGCTTCAAGTTCAAATTCTCAGTGAAACCAATTCAGTTCAGTTAAAATTTCAAATCCGAAGCGAGATTCGCCATGGAGAGGCTTCAGCGAATGTTTGCAGGTGCAGGGGGAGCGCTAGGGCACCCTCCCCCAGATTCCCCAACTCTCGATTCCTCTGAGCAGGTCTACATCTCCTCACTCGCGCTCCTCAAGATGCTCAAGCACGGTAAACTCACAAAGTTCCCGTTTTTAACCCAATCGATTCGTGGGGTACCCGATTTCGAAATTAGGGTTTTCGTGTTTTGTGATAACAGGAAGGGCCGGGGTTCCCATGGAGGTGATGGGTTTGATGCTGGGAGAGTTCGTGGACGAGTACACCGTCCGTGTGGTTGATGTCTTCGCAATGCCCCAGAGTGGCACTGGTGTTAGTGTTGAAGCTGTTGATCATGTCTTCCAGACTAATATGCTTGACATGCTCAAACAGACTGGACGGTATGGCATTTTTTTTTAATGATTTGTTTGTGGATTCATTGATGTTAGTTAGTTATTACTTACTTGTGTTGCAGACCTGAGATGGTTGTTGGCTGGTACCATTCACATCCTGGATTTGGCTGTTGGCTCTCTGGTGTTGACATCAATACCCAGCAGGTTCAATTTCATTTTTTTTTTCTTTTAAACGTTTTTGGTGATTGTTGTGTTTGTATATCTTGTTTCTGTATCTACAGCTCAATTTGAAGGATTTGTGTGGTGGGTGATGCTAGCAGCTAGTTAGTTTTGATTTTAATGATTTTTCTAGTTTCTGAAATTATGGATTAGAATTCTTAATCTCGTAGTGCAAATAGGGTTCTCGCTGTTTCTGTTTTTTTTTTCTTCCTAGTTTCAACCTTTTTGTTGAACAATGTTTGGAATTTGGTTGCTCACTCTTTCTTTTGGAAGAATGGTATGGGATGTACAATAGTGAATCGAACAACATATCCAACTTTAGTCAATGTGCTGTGCTAACCGTCAGACATTAAAATTGCTATTGTGGCTTTGATTGTTTGCTGGTTTTTGGTTTATGAAGCTGATGCCTAAACTATATGATTTGTTTCCCTTAGAAGCAATGTTGTCAAGATCTCTGAGATCGCATGATCTTATGATCTCGCACCCTTGTTCTAAGCTGGATAGTGCATGGAATTGTGACTGGGTGAGATTGCAGCAAGATTGAAGCAAAATCATGGGATCAGATTGATCTCAGGAGTTGGGTTTTCTTGGTTAGGTTGCATAACCTGGTTGGCTCAAACCCTTTTTAAACCCATTTTTTGGCCCTAAAATGCGTTTTCTGCTCCCTACTCTCTGTGGGATGTCTCTCTCGAACAAGCATTCCCACAGCTGCACCTTATTCTCTTTTGCTCATCTCTGTCTTATTCTGAAATCTGATCCTGAACTATTGTGTACCTGTGCCTGTGTGGCTATCTCTCTCGCACATCATGTCTCTCATCTCTCTCACACCACATCCCTCTGGTCTCTCTCCCACATCATCTCTCTTAACCCTTTCTGTTCTATAGCTGGTTCCATGTGGCCTGCATATCTTCAAACGTGTCTTATTTGTTAATTATTTAAGAGAAATTCTTAAATGGACTTATTTGAACTTTAAATTACTCAAATAGATCGTATGACATTTCTTTTTATTACACCAAACCCTTATTTGATCTGGTTTTCTTTGTCTACGATCATAAAATAATCCTTGGTTTGATGTTGTCATCTATAGTCTCTCTCTCTATCTATATATATATATAATGTTGTCATTTACATTTTTCAAAATCTATAATTTTACATTTGTGTAGGATCTTAAGATCCTTGTTATGATCCTCCATTTTACGATCTTTTGACATCCCGCCTGGCCTCCTGTTTCTAAGTAGGATCTTGATCTTGACAACATTGCTTAGAAGATGATGCCACATGAACTATTCTTTGTGCTAACTTTGCAGAAATAGCAATGTAAAATGAGTTTGGACTGTGGATAATTTGAGGACTAAATTGTACAAAATTTAAATCAGGGACCAAAATTGTCAGCTAGATATGTTTGGGCTTGAAATTGCCATATTACTCGCCTATTTTTAAAAAGAGATCTCAGATTCATTTAATGAAGGAAAATTTTAGATTTGTTTATGATGTTCCTAGAAAGTCAATATTTGTTAGTAAGGAAGCTTGCTCTGATCCCCAGAATATGGAGCTGTTCATTTTGATATACAAGGTTTCTTAAGTTATCAGTGGAAGCAAACAATTTTCTTGCTAATTGAAAATAGTGTCTTGATATGTACTTCCAAGTGCCAATTGTTGTCTATTTCATAAAATTTATATTGCAGGTAATTGAAACTTCCAGTTAAGACTGGGCATTCGAATTAAATGCAATATTCTTATTAACTATTATTGTGGTTCTTATTACCATGTTTCCGCTGATTAGTATGATTAATTTGCTCGTCTATGTTATTTCCTGCAGAGTTTTGAGGCTTTGAATCAGCGTGCAGTGGCTGTGGTTGTTGATCCAATACAAAGTGTTAAAGGCAAAGTGGTGATCGATGCTTTTCGGCTGATCAATCCACAAACTATGATGCTTGGTCAAGAACCAAGGCAGACAACATCCAATCTAGGACATCTGAATAAACCATCCATTCAAGTGTGTTACCCAAAGCCTTTTTTTTATTTAATTTGTATATATAGTTTATTTTTTTGGAAGCACTTGTTCGGCATTTTTTTTTAATTTCTTCTCTCTTATCTTTATTGGGCCTCTGTAGGCTTTGATTCATGGGTTGAACCGGCATTACTATTCCATAGCCATTAATTACAGGAAGAATGAACTTGAGGAAAAGATGTTACTTAATCTTCACAAGAAGAAATGGACTGATGGTTTGACACTTCGACGGTTTGATACACATTCCAAAACTAATGAACAAACTGTACAGGTAATTTAATGATTCAAAGTGCAAGGTAGATTTGTGCTTGTCTGTTACTTATAGAATCCCTGCATATATTTTGTTTTATTTAAGCTAGTTTTAAGATTTGAAAAAGGTTCATTATCTTTTAGTAGATTAAATAATGATAAATATCAATTAATTTGATAATGCAGGAAATGCTGAACTTAGCTATCAAATATAACAAGGCTGTTCAAGAGGAAGATGAGCTGCCTCCAGAAAAGCTTGCTATAGCAAATGTGGGAAGACAGGATGCGAAGAAGCATCTTGAAGAGCACGTCTCAAATTTGATGTCTTCCAACATCGTTCAAACTCTGGGAATGATGCTTGATACTGTTGTCTTCTAGAGTCGTTATTCAGGACCTTCTGGTTTCTCTAGCGTGGTAAAGAGACAAATTGAGTTATTACAATTCCTGTTTTCTAATTCTTTTGAAACTATATTTGAGGACGGATATATTCTTTGGACGAGCTGAAAAGGTCAAGAAAGTAAAACTCAGAGCATAGTAGTTTGGTTGGTGTCTCCCCCATTATTACTATTACTGGGTATCTTTATTGTTATTGCTGGATGTTATCTTCTATAAATTTGTCTTTATCAACACAAAATGTCTGTTATGTTTTAAAATACCATAAGAATCTCGGTTAACATTACGTAAACAATGAAAACAATGCCCTTGCAACCACCCCCAACAAAAAAAAGAAAAAACAAAAAAGTTTAAGCTCCAAATACCAAATATTAGATTACAGATGCAGCATAATTTAAAGTCAAATATAATGCTGGCTGTAGAACTAATGTAGAGAGGTTTTGTAGCCACGCTGTGGTACTTTCTTAAAAGTAGCCCATATGAGATCAATGTAGAGTGGAAATTGAGCCAAGGCAAAAAGTGTCACTGGCAGGCATGTCACGGCATATACAGGAAATGCAACAGATTTGAGTTTGTCCTTCAGCACAAAGAAATGGCCAGTACAGAAACAAACCATCATGGACGTAATGGACATGAACAACGATGTCAAACCTAGGATCAGCTTCCTGGGAAGATTTTTTCCAAAATCACGTTCTTGAAACCGAGATGTGAGTATTGAGAGGAACATCACCAGGGAGGTGACCGAACAGCAAAGAGCAATGAGAGATGAGAATGCAAATGCTTTGAATTCTGGCATGTTTTCAAGGGTTGGGGCGCCGGTGTCATCTTTGAAGTCGCCGGGGACACTGGTGGATGTGGAAAAGGCCACAGTGGCTATCAGGGCTGCTACCAAGGAGCATGATTCAGAGGTTTTTTTCAACCATTCTCCGCCACTCTTGACAAGGTCCTTGTGAGTTTCGCTGAAAATATCTCTTGGCGTCTTGTTTTCATTGTTGTATCTACGAAAGAACTGAGGTGACATCGATTCCTTAACAAACTGCATCACATCATTAGGGGAGCAAGTAGTTTCAATGACCAAAAATACTCATGATTTTACAGGGATAATGTATAGTTGGATTCAAATTAAAGCACTAAAGAGTATGTCCCTTTTTATGAACATGTTTAAATACAAGTTTAATTTTTTTTTTAAAGTTAATTATACTGGAAATAATTTTTGAGAGCTTTTTTAGTTTTTGGTAAAGAAGCTCATAAAGCACTTATTAGTTTGTTATCAAAATAGGCTCTCTATATTCATTTTGACTAGTTTGAAAATCGTAATGATCATAAACTTACCAAGTACCACTTGATTTCCCAATGCATTTGCAGAGCTTCACCAGGAATGAGCCAAGGCTTGTAGTCTCCAAGCTTGGCTGCCAAGTGCAATACACTGTTTCCCTCTCTATCCACTGCACCGAATATACTTTCCTTTAAATTCTTCTTCCGCAAGAAGTCATATAAATACGTTTGCCTGTTCTCTACTGCCAATAGCACTATATTTTTCTTCATCGCATCAATGTCATGAACAGCTACCGGAATCAAGTCTATGATTTTGTCTACCATTTCTGTCACACCGTTCCTCGCAGCAATTAATATCGGTGTCTCCGGCATCTTTTGTTCATTTTTCTTTTCTCCTGCTCATAAAATAACAATAATAATATTCTAGCTACCAACACTAATCTAATTATCATAATTAAATACTCAAAGAAAAGATGAAGCACAAATCTATATATATTGAACCAAGTTCATCTTTCATAATCAGATTAATGAGTATTAATTTTTCCCCCCCTCAAATAGGAGTGATATTACACAAATTGAGTGGCAACACTGATAGACACCCCCTTGCACTAAATCAATATATATTTCAAAATTTTAACCGGCAACCAATTTCTACTAGTTACTTAATGCTTTACCATTCTTTTGTTGCTTGGCCTCTCCATTGGTGGTGGAAGGTTGTTCTTCAGTGATATCACGCAAAGTAGCCCTACCCTTCTCATCAAAATCATAAGGACTTGTCTCTGGATCTTTATCCCCCGGTATGCTGCCGCCATTTTCATCATACTCATACAAGCAAGCGAGCTCCAGAAGTTTTTCCATTATTTGAGCAGACCATACGTGTTTTTCCTTTTTCTTCCGTATCCTCCTTATCATGTCTGACCCTTTTGTGGTTTGTTTTATTAATACAAAAACAAACATTATTAATTGAAAAAAAATGCCACTTCTGTAAACTATAAAATGAAATGATCCAAATGGGTTAGTTTAATTCAACCTATTTCATCAATTTGACCGGACATCAATTCAGACCAAACCTACGTATAATAATTTCTTCATCGAGCCAGGATACTCAGGACAGGGTCTCAATCAATAAAAAAAAAAAAAGACTTGGTTTGAACGGGCTTACCAGAAATAGAAGGGCTGGTAAGAACTCATGTTTTGTAGAGTCAAATGAAAAAATAAAAAAAAACACTAATGAGTATAAATAATAACCACTTGTGTCCTAATAAAGTTGTATAGGGTTTGAATCATACTACGCTCAGGGTCTGAGAATTTGAACTTACAATCCTTTAACTTCAAATCATGCAAAACCCAAGTTCTTTCCACTCTAGCTATATAGTGTTAACCTTACTATTGTCTGCTCATAACATAAAAAAAAAGATGCAATATAGAAATAGAAGGATCTCACTCAAGTGTAGAAAGTTTTTTTTTTTTTTTGGCTACAAAAGTATATGTACCTTTTTTTTAGATTAGTTTATTTTAGACTATAGCATGATCTTGCTGGTCAAAGTTTTTATTTTTATTTTTAAAGTCATCCAAATACCTCCATTCAAATTAAAGTTTGTGTATATGTAAAATTTATTACTTGCAGAATTAAGGACAAACTTATAGAAGAGGTATAATGAGCATAATTAATGCGAAAAATAGATGAATCTGTAGCTAAATATGTTCATGGAGACATACCTGTTCCAAAGATTACCGACATTACCATAAGTACAAACTTGAAGAAGTCCACACAAGTTCTGTAATTGGTTGGAAATAATGGATGTGACCAATTGCTGGTTTCTGATCCTAAACAAATGATATGATAGGGTAATGAGATTTATGCTAACTCATACAGTCACACTCTTCTGTTATTTATTAATTTATTTTTTATTTATGTTTCTTCAATTCGCTTGTAAATAGGTTTTTTTTTTGGGACCAAATTAGGGATGTAAGTGGGTACGGGTAACTCGTGAACCCGAACTGACCACCAATCCAATAAATTTGAATTGAATTTTTTCGGTGTTCGGGTTACACCTAACCCAACCCAATCAAAATTCGACACTGTACAGGTTGGATAACGGGTTTTGTATTTCTAACCCATTAACAATCTGATCATAAATAATAATAATAAAAATAAAAATAATAAAAATAATAATAATAATAATAATAATAATAATAATAATGTTTGAATGATCATTTGTTCAGGACAATACTTATTGTCACTCTTATTTAATAACAAGTTTTGTATTTTAGGTTTATAACATTGTAAGAATATTGTATATTTAATTTAAATTTTATTTTGTATTAATTAATGTTGGTTTTTTAAGTTGATAATTATATAACAAATTAATAAATTTATTTTAAAATTTAATTTGTATCATTATTTCTTTATAAGTTAATAACATTGAATTTGCAACAATGTATCAAATGATTTATATCTATTTTGAAATATTTAAATTTTTATAATAAATAAATAAAATTATGTTGACCAGATTAATACAACCTAACTTGTTCATGATTGGGTTGAATTGGATTAAATTTTTTAAAAAAAATTGTACAAATCTAATCCAAACGTAATCTTTTAAATTTTGATTGGGTCGAGTAACGAGTTTATCCAAATCTAACCAACTTACAAGTTACACCCGTAGACCAAATGGTGTGTGGGAAACACGTGTACTAATTTGGAGAGTTGACAAAGCAAGATGAGTCACATGCGTAGGCTCACGTATGAGATGAAAGTGAAGCACCCAAATCTATTATTATGTATACGAATTGTATTAAAAATTAACAATTTAGTCCTGACCTGAAGAATTTTTTCCAGCTCCATTATTTTTCGACGCTTCAATGTCTCTTTGAGTTCCATTTTGATCGTTTTGTGGCAACTTTTTATTTACAAATTGTGTCAAGGGATGAGTCACTGCATATGTAGAAAGTGAACCAAATCACAGTAAATTGTGGTTGTTAAATGATAGTACTATTCATTAATAAGTTGAGGGTTATTTTATTTATTTTATTTTTTTAATCCATGAGAATTAAACACATATATTAAGGGAATTTACAACACTTACAAACTCTACTCAATCAACTGAGTTAGACGCCCTTAATAAGTTGGGTTTGAACAATAATTTTCTCCGGAATTCTGTTTGTAAATAACCGTGATAGTACGTAGATACCTATCTATAATACATTGTCTAAATAAAAAAATTATTATAAAAATAGGGAAGGTTTTATAAATTTTCTCAATTCAAGAGAGAGAGAGAACATATAGGAGTATTTTTTTACATACCAACTGAGGTGAATTTTTTTGTCAGCCTCCATAGCTCTATAAACGTCCGGTAATTTCCTGGATAATTGTTTTTTTCTTTGTTGGCTGTTGGACAATGCAAGTGAAGCTTGGTTTCAACTTTGAGCTCCTTGACAACAATTGCTTCCAAATAAATAACACACGCATTATGATTTTGAAAAGTAACACACATATTAACATATATAGAGAGATTCAACATTATGGGTAACTTTTGGCAAAAAAATCTGCTTCAATTTTCTACTTGTAAGTAAATTCAACCCGGTAAAGTTCTCTTTCAAGTGAATGTAAAGCCATCTAAACTCATAATATATATATATATATATATATATATAGATAGAGAGAGAGAGAAAGAGAGAGAAGAGAAGAGAAGAAGGTTATAATAATACCGATGTAACTTTTACTAAGAGCATCTCCAATGCTAGGTTCTTATCTGGTTCTTAAGCTTAAGCTCTCATTATTTATAAGAAACCTGCATTGGAGCATGCTGACATGACAGGTCAAATTGCTAAAATTTAAGCACCGTTACTTATATAAGAGACGGTTTCTTAAGAATAAAAATAATTTAATATTTCCACTCATGTCAACAACTATAATAATTAAATTTTTTAAAATTTATTAAAAATGAAGTATGAGTAATTAAAAAGTGGAGGTGCTTATAAGCAACTTTCATTGGAGTAAAAATTATAAAAATGTAATATAAGTTACTTATGAGTGACATGGCACTGTGGGATTCATTTAAAGTTGATGAGAGTTGTTTATAAACAACTCCCATTGTATGCTGTAAGTATTATACTACTCAATAACTATATATTTAAATATAAATTTTATAAATTCAACTGTTAGATTGAAAGTTCATATCACCCTATATATTTATATCAAAGTGTTTATATTTTAGTATATTTTAAATGTATATATTACATCAATTTTTTTTTATAAGAATGAAGTATCAAATCATCTTGAATTAATATAAAATTTTGTATATATGATCTGATAATAAAGAACTTTCAATCTAACAGTTGAATTTACAAAATTCACATTTATTATAAAGTTATTTAGCGATGAAATACTCAGTAATAATAATTACACTGGTGTTATTATAGTCATCCTTATATAAACACACACACACACACACATATATATATAATAAGGAAGGATCCACTTACTTAAAGAGTAAGTCTACCTATATTTATTTCACTCAATAATTCATATTCTAAATCAAATTTCAATGATATAATTGATAAATTAAAAGTTTTTAATGCTTAAATCAAATTTAAAATTTTTATTTTTTTTAAAATTATTTGATACTTTGTTATGTAAATTTAAATCAAGGTATAAAATATTAAATAGTTTTCAAATTTGTTAAAAGTTTGCATATTTAATCTATACATTAATAACTTCTAGTTAAATTGTTAGATCGTTAAAATTTGATGTAGAACATGAGTTATTAAGTGAAATAAGTCTAGATAGACTTATTCTTGGAATAAGTGAATCCTTCTTTTACCTAAATTTACTTCAAATTAAAAAATAAAAAAATATTTAATATTTAGTTTCATTATTTCAAATTAACATATAAAATATTTTTATGATTAACCGCATCAATTTGAATTAATGAGATAGAGTATCAAATAATTTTTAAATTTTCTAAATTTTTGCAAACATAATGATTAGATTTTTGAAATTTGATGTAAAACATGAATTATTGAATGAAGTAAGTTTAAACAAACTTACTCTTGGACTTACTCTTGGAGTAAATGAATCCCTTTACACACACACACTAGGAGGATCAAATAATACTAGTGTAATAAATTTTACCAACTATTATATCGTTTAATAATTTTATATTAAATGTGAATTTTTTTAATCCGACTATTACATTATAATTTCATATAACCTTGTATGTTTATATTAAATTTTGTTAAAATTAAACAACAATTTGAAGGTAATCAAAGTGTTCAAATTTTAGTATATTTTAAAATGTATATATTATGTCAATTTTATTTTATAAGAATGAAGTATCAAATCATTTTAGATTAATATAAAATTTTGTATAAATGATCTAGGGATAAGAAACTTTTAATCTAACAAGTAAATTTTAAAAAATTCACATTTAATATAAAGTTATTAAATATTATAATAGTTGAAATTTTTTACTAATTATTATATTAATAATGGATGATCATTAAACTCTCTAGCTAATACTGTTGCAACAATAGCTAAACCTTTTGTAACTTTTAGTCAACATCTTATTCATTAAGAGTAGAAATAGGCAAAATCAAGCTTTGGTGAGTCAATTTTTTTTATTTGCAAATATTAATTATTAGATATTAAGTTAATGAGAAGATTCAAATCCACACTTTCTTATCACTCCAACTTTATCCCTCTCTCCAAACCACCAGACCAACCTTACCACCCTACTAGTGAGCCTAAGCTTGACATATAACAAAATTACAAAGATTCATTTTGACTTATTTACTCATTATAACTCTTTTTAAGTTTGAATTGGGTTGTTTATGTCACCTATTTTATACCAAGTCTATAAATAAGTCAATAGGTCTAAGTAGGCCAATAGGCTTGTAAGCTTACATAGACTAATAAGTCTAAATATTAAATACATTATTATTAAGAATTATATATTAAATAAAATAATAACTATAAATTAGTATATCATATATAATTCATAATATTATTTTATTTTAAATAGCCTAACCTATCTTGTGAGAAGAGAACCAATGTGCAGATTGATTAGTCAAACAAAAATCTTCATAACAATATTTTGTTGTTTTGGATTCGTGTCTTCACCGTCTTAATCTTCTTTTGTTAAAAGATTCAATGAATATGCCTTTTGCAAGGTTTTAGTTATTTTATGTTTCTGATTGATAAAAGGATATAGCCAAGCCTAACATAAGCTTAAAATTTAACATTTTTAGTTAAAGAGGTTTTTGAAAAACCTAAATTTGACCATTTTAATAAACAAGTCTAGTTGCAAGCCTAACAAATTGTTTGATTTATTTTCACTCTTACTCATCATCCCCGAACTTTAAACCCATAAATGGTTATCCATTCATTTACGATCCCACTTGAAGAAATTATATTATTGATTTTTAACTAATTTATAGAAAAGAATTAATTTTTGAAATGTTCTCACTAAGAAGTAAGGATAAACTCTTATAAACACAAAAAAATAATATAAATATAAAATTTATATTACTGCGATGCTACCTAGCTCAGCCACGCCGAACTAGTGACAACAGTTGCCCACATGAGAGTATGAGACCAGTGGGATGGACTTGACAAGCACACTACGGCTTGGCCTCCTTATGCATCGGTTACATAATATATCCACTAACCCTTTTACATGACTCTTTCAATTCACACTTACACTCATCGGAGCCAAGGAGTGAAGGATACATAATACTTCTTAACTATTTTATTAATAACCATTATTATTTTTTAAATAAAATAAAAACTAACTAGTCCAGTGATAATTGGATAGAGTCTACAAAAATATATTTGGATTTTCCTATCTTCTACCAAAAATATAATATATATTTGGATAGACTCATAGACATGAAAAGCATCTTTTACACAAGAAATTAAATACCAACGTTTCAAATTTCAATAATCCATTCTTAATTATGGACAAATATTGATCATGATGTTTCTAACTAAAGTTGATTATAAGCTCCTTGTCTTGTAGAAAAAAGATAAGGTTAGATTTGAACTCCCACATATCTTTATTCATTTATTTTAGTTTGACAGGGTAACATTCTTCAAAAAAAATTTAAAATATTAAGTGAAATTTCATATCTTTTAACTTTTACATATGTTAACACTTACCGTAATAAATAATTGCTTCAAATCGTCCCAAGTGGCAACCACTCTTGAAAACAGAAGGCTTATTTGCCAGGACATGAAGAGGAGTGAAGCCATTCTCGTTCGTCCAGTTTGCAAGATCTCCGTATAAATTCATTATTTGGAATGCCAAATCTGTCAAATAAATTTTATATATAAATAAATTAATTATGCGCTAAAATAAATAATTTATTTAAATAAGTATACTCTTTAATTTTATGTATATTTACCTACACCTTTCAGGTTATTATTATATTCTTTTTCCAAATCTGCTTTACCTCACACTCAAATTTATATCCTCTTCTTTTATTGACAAACCATCGATTGCAACTATCCAGTTTTACAAAAAAATTGGTGTTTAGTTATAACACTCATTTATACACGTCGTCCATGTAATGAATTTTTAGAGAACATAAGAGTCTAAATTTTCTACGAAGCCAAAGAAGAATTAAGTTTCCATGTTTATGTCTATACTAACACGTTATGAGATGAATGTATATGAGAATATAATTATTTATAATAAACATATCCTGATAGTATAATTTTGTTTGCGTCAACAATTAATTATAGATTATAGAATAAATTACACTTTTAGTTCCTTTTTTATATATATTAATTTGTAATTTTAATTCCCTTATTCTAGAATAGAGATATTTAGTCTTTTTTTTAATAATTATAAAATTAATTTATTGTTCAATTATATCATTTAATTTAAGTGATGTGACTTGTAGGAATAAATTTTTTTAAAAAATATAACATTTAAAGATTCTCGTTTATATATATTTTAATGAGTGAATGATATTTATTTTGTTAATAAATCTTATTTATATTTTTTAGAATTTTTTTTATGTCTGAAAGTCATATCACTAAATGTTACATCACTTGAGCATGAGTAGAAGCTAAAACATAATAATTAATGAATGTTAATTTGGTGGGAGAGCCAAAATTTATATTTTTAAAAATAGGAAGACTAAATGTTTATTCTAAAATAAAAGATTAAAATTATAAATTGAAAAAAAAATAGAAAGATCAAAAGTATAATTTAAGCTAATACATATAAACATAAATGAAAGGAGAGATTTGACTAAAGGTGGTCAACTAAATTTATCGTTGAAAATTAATTATCGACAAAATTAGTAATTATTGCACATCAATAGTATAAGGTTTAAACATGTTTTTAATTTATGTAAAATAAGTGAATTTTGAATTTAATATTTGTAATTTTTTTATTTTTATCCTTCTAAAATTTATAAACATTATTTTGTTCTTTATGAAATGAGTAAATTTTATTTTTATCCTTATAAAATATTTTCTTTTGCTTTCTGTCCCTCTAAAATCTAAAATCATAATTTTAGTCATTAACAATCATCTTAAGATAGATAAATAACATCTATTTTAAAAATTTACATAATTTTTTAAATGTATTAAACATTGACATAATAATTGTGGATAACATTTTTGAATGATCTCTTAACCTTTTAATAAATAAAAAATAGTTAATAATAATCATATAAAAAATAGAAATCAAAAACAATATTTAAACCATAATATAATTACAAATGAAAATAATAGGTCTTAGATTGTGTCCGAAAAAACTATAAAAATTAAATTATTTCAAAACTCAATTATTGTTATAATTCATTATAATTAAATTAAAATTTTATTTAAAAAAGTTTGCTTATAAGTGATTTTTATATTTAATTTTTTTTGGATACAATAAAGAAAATATTAAAAAATAATTATTAATTTCAAATTTTAAACTTTATAAAAATAATTTATTTTTTTAGAAAAAAACTGTTTATAAAATTAAGTTGTTGTTTCAAACACAACTTTTTATTTTTTGCAAGTATTTTTTTTTTCTAAAGAAACAACCGAAATGGGAGATTGTAAAATCGCTAAACACAACCTTAGTATGAATTTTAAGAAAATTATTATGAAATTTAACAAACTTAAAAATAATAATAAGTGATTTTTTTAATTATGTAAGGGACTTTGTCACTAATTTTTTTATAAAAAAACAATCTACTCAAACTAACGAGTTCATGATATGATGTGTGATTGAAGGATAGTTTAATAATTAATCTTATCTTTTAAACTTAGATTTAGAATGGATGAAAAATAAGTGAAAAAGAAGGAAGTGATGAATGGGTTACCAAAATAATCTCCAGCAATGGCAGAATGAAGAATGGTGTCACCATCGGCTCTTCTGCAGTTAGAATAGTAGTTGGAATCCTTTGGGTTGGTGTGGTAGATACAAGAGTAATGAAGGGTCATAAAAGCTTGTTTTCTGCCATGGAGAGCAGCGAGAAAGAGAGGGGTCTCTCCATCAACGTTGCGAACGCTCAACAACGAAGCATCCGCAGAAGCAATGCACTCGCACATCTCCACGCTCCCCATTGAAGCCGCAAAGTGCAAGGCCGTGTTCTTTCTCTCATTCGTAATTCCCAAAGCCAATTTGTCCACGGAGCAAATCAGTTTCACAAGTTGCAGCACGACGTCGTCTTGACCATCGGTGACTGCTACATGCAATGCAGTGTCACCTGTCCTCGTTATCCTTTCAGTGTGAGCATTCTTTTCCTTCTCGTACGTTTCAACCACTTTCTTCCATTTTCCTTTCATGCAAAGTTTGAACAAACGCTTGTTTGTTTTTTCTATCTTCCTATCATCATCATCATCTTTGCCTTCCATCACTCTAAACTTTTCTGCCTAGCCCAATCTGGCAATTCTTTTCCTATTTGCTACAAATTATATATATCTATATAATGTTCGGCATTCTTCTTGTTTGCTACGTATTACGTTACTTTATTTTTCCCCGGCCCTATCTTTTTTACTTTTTACTTTTTTTTGGTTTTCATATCAAGTTATTCCAACCGATAGTGACGGAACGATGAATATTTTATTCTCCAATCAACTATCCTTCTAATTAACTCAACTTTCCCCTCCTTTTTCCCCCACCTTCAATCAAAAAAAAGGTTATCAGTGATCAAAAATGCGTATTGGATGGTTCGGGAGAGTATCGGTGCCGTGTTTCATCTCCAAGCAAAGTCATGAAATTACTTTCTCTGTCGTGCTATAACTTTTCTCTTTCTTTGCGCTTTACCCCTCGCACATCACGCGTGTACGATCAAATTAGTTCAAGTTGGCCATGGAAGAATTGGCCAAACACAAAACTAAATCTCCTTAGGATCGTGCAAAAGTCCACAGTCCACACCTTTTTCTATACAGGATGAACGTACAGATGACGGATGCTGCACTTAGGAGCCATGCATGCATCTGTGAGCCGAAGCAGCAGTATTAGTATACATACCTGTGGATTTTCTAAGCCAAATTATGGTCTGTGTTTCCAACACAAAGAAGGAGAAATTTTTTAGCAACAAGTTATGTGTTAATCACATAATCTTAATCTAAAATCTCAAAACTTCAAATCTATATTTTTTTTCATTTATATATTATTTAACATATCTAATTTAAGAGGTAATAAAATAGGTTATGACTAAATAATATGAGATACAAATTTTAATTTGACCAACTTATCTTAGTTATAGTCAATTAATCTATTTAATTTTTAAATATTAATTTTAATTTATTTTGTAACTTATTTTAAGATTTTATAGTTCCCTTTATGTTTATTTTGTAGACTTTGTAGTGAAATAGTCTTATTATTGAAAAATTAGTACTATTTGTATTGTGATACCTAATAATTGTTATAATTTCAAATATTTACTAGTATAAAAAAGGTATTTTGCGTCGGTTATTTTGGAGTTTTTACGTTGTAAATACGTCCGACGTTAATGTGGGAGACGTAAATTTACGTCAGATCTACCATGTTCGACGTAAAACATCCTCCCCATCATCGACGACGTCTACCTCTCCCGCGTCGCTGACCGGAAGCCCTAGGCCAACTTCGAGGTCGTCCTCCTGACCCTCTACGCGCATGGAACAACCTCACGCGCCACTCAACCGCTCTCCATCATAACCCCCGACCTCACAAACCTCAACATCTACCACGACCTCAACAAAACTCAGAAGATTAACCTAGGTCAGAAGATTAGTCTAAAAACTTATATCAAACTTTATACATTTAATAATTTTTTGCACTAACTTTAAATCCCAACACCTTCAAGTACCCTTGAACGCTAACCTAAGCAAGACGTGCACCAAAACTTTAATATAATCAAATAAAACGATCTGTAATGATGAATGGACGTCATCACCACCGTTGCTGCCGTTCAATAACGTCACCGAAAACACTCAGGTTGCCTATAAACTCGTCGTCGAAAGTCGCCTAAACGTTTTCTGCAACTAAAACCCTCGAGCGCGCGCAAAGAAATGAGGTAGGAGAAGGGATATAACAAGTTTTTAACTTGGGACATCACGAGGTACGATGTAAATTTTTAAATCTACGTCAGACTATATAGAGGATCGACGTAAATTTTAAAATTTACGTCGAACCTTGTGGTGTCCGACATAAAAAATTTAATTCAAATTTTAAAAATACTATCGCGTTTTTTTTACGATGAGTTTCTCGTTTTCCGATAACAAAATAGTGATGTAAAAAACAGATTTTATGCTAGTGATTCCTTGTTAGGAATTATAATAGAGGATGGATCAACTTCCATAACTGGTGAAGTAAGCTACAAAAATATATATATATATACTCGCACACGAAGCTACATGAATATCTTTTCTCACTAAAGATAGAGGATAAATATAATATAAGGATAGGTATGAGAGAGAGAATGGTACGTAAGGTATTTGAACGTAAAAAGAACTAAAGCAGAGTGGCTTTGTAGCTGCGATGGGGTATCTTCTTGAAAGTGGCCCTTATGAGATCGAAATATAGGGGAAATTGAGCCAACGCAAAGAGCGTGACGGGCAAGCATATGACAGCATACACAGGAAGTGCAGCATTCTTGAGTTTCTCCTTGAGCATAAAAAAATGGCCAGCGCAGAAGGAGAGCAGCATGGAAGTGATTGACATGAACAAGGACGTGAGACCGAAGATGAGCTTTCTTGGAAGATCTTTGCCGAAATCTTGCTCCTGGTACCGCGACGTGAGTATCGAGAGGAACAGCGCCAGCGAGGTCACGGAACAGCACAGAGCAATCAGTGATGAGATCGCAAACACGTTGAACGCTGGCCTGTCTTCCAGGGTTGGGATGCCCGTGCTTTCGTGGACGCCGCCGGGGACCGTCGTGGATGTGGCGAAGGCCACCGTGGCTATCAGAGCCGCCACCAGGGAGCATGATTCCGAGGTTTTGTTCAGCCATTCCCCGCCGCTCTTCACCATTTCCCTGTGCGTTTCACTGAAGATCTCTCTTGGCGTCTTGTAGTCCTTGTTGTACCGACCAAAAAAATGAGGTGGCATCGATTCCTTAACGAACTGCATTAAGTATAAATAATGGATAAAACTTACGTCAAACATTATAACCACACTTGGTGTTTCTAATCAGAATATTAAATGTCAATATATATTAATGAGATAGAGCTCTAATTTTGATTAAAAAATAACATTAATAATATTTATAACATTGTACTTAAGTTTTGCTCATTATGAGTGGTGTTGATTGTGTTTTGTTACAGTTGATCAGAAGACAATAACATGAGTATACTTATAATATAAGATGAATATAAATTTTCATCTTAAATAATGTATAAGTTTAGGGTTGAGAAGGCCATATAATGTAATTGAAATGATTAATGTACTTACAAAGTACCACTTGATTTCCCACTGCATTTGCAAGGCTGCGCCAGGAATGAGCCAAGGCTTATATTCTCCAAGCTTGGCTGCCAAGTGCAAAGCACTGTTTCCCTCGTTGTCCACTTTCCTGAATAAACTTTCCTTGAGAATCTTTCTCTTGAGCAGGAGCTCATACAGGTGTGGCTGCCTGTTCTCTATTGCTAACAGCACTATATTTTTCTTCTTCGCGTCCATGTCATGGATAGCAACCGGAAACAGTTCTAGGATTTTCTCTACCATTTCTGTCACGCCATTCTTTGCTGCTATTAGTAGCGGCGTCTCCTGGTTCACCTTTCCATCTACTGCACGCATATAGCAGTGAGTCTAAATAAAGAAGTAACTCATAGTTATAGAGAAATACTAGTAATAGACCTCCTAACACTCTTTTACTACCGCATTCTAAATATATAACAATTATTATTAATTCCCCTTTCAGGGTATTTCATTTTTAACCTAAATCCATATTTCAAAGTTTAAACTCATCAACCGTAATCAATATCTCTTTTACCCTTCTTATGTTGGGTGAGTCCTGTGATGGTGGAAGATTGCTGCTCTTCCATAACACTAACACTGGCAAAAGTAACGTCGCCGGATTTATCAAAACTATAAGGAGCTGTCTCGAGAGATTTATCCTTCAAGTATTGGAGGGGATTGTTGCCATTGTCGTCATACTCATACGTTGAAGCTCGCCTCAGAAGTTCATTCATTATTTGGGCCGACCACACGTGTTTCTCCTTCTTCCGCCGTATCTTCTGTATTCTGCTAGATCCTTTGTAGTTCAACACATACAAAAAGTGCCATATTATTGTTAATTAAAGTCATTATTTACATATATCAATAGAAAGGGACCCCAAAATTAGGATGTTTGTAGCTATTCGGTCTAATTTTTTACAAATCATACAAAGTGCATGCAACATAAAAGGATCTCACTCTCAAGTACATGTTTAAATAAACATTTTGTGTATTTTAGATTAGTTTAGTTTTTAATATAAATAAATAAAGCTTTCTGTTAATTAAGAGTTAAAAACAAAACACTGTTATCCAAAGACTCCCAGCCAAATTAGAGTTTATATTAAATGTGCGAAATTCATGACTCTACACAGCTAAATATGTTAATGGAGACATACCTCTTCCGAAGATTACCAACATTGTCATAAATACAAACTTGAAGAAATCGGCACAGCTTTTGTAATTGTCAGGAAATAATGGAGGTGACCTTCCTGATCCTGAACAAAAATTAAATGAGAAACATGCATTTGGTGAATGGACAAATGAAGATGAATCTCATGACATAGAATGAGATTGAGTGTATTGTATATACTTCCAACATATTATAACAAGTTTTGATGAGTATTGTACCAAAATCTATTATGATGTGAAGGACCAGATCAGAATGAGTCATGTCCATACCTGATGATTTTGTTTTGGTTCCATTAGTAGCTGTCTGTTGCGAAGCTTCAAGATCTGGTCGATTTAAAGTTCGATCTTTTTCGATGAACTTATTGATTAAAAATCGTGTCACAGGGAATTTATTCGTCACTGGATATCATCAGTAAAAGAACCAATTCGCGGTTACAAATGTAGATGAGTTACGAATTTGAATGTTTCACTATTTAGCAGTACGTACTCATCATTTAATTTGTATGTATATCATTCAGGAAAATAAAATCTATATATTGCCGTAAAAAAAAGGAAAACGACTATATATTTATATCTATATATTTTGATTTTACATTTCTTCTACTAAAATTACGACATATTTTTTTTTTTTTTTAAACTTCTTTTACGTTAATACCTTCATTTATTTGATGCCCACCAAAAAGTACTTCATTTATTTTTCTTTCATTAACTTTTTAGTTATTTCTTATACATGAATTTTTTTCTTCCTTGTTTATTTATATATATATATATATATATATATATATATATATATATATTTTACTTTACGTGTGCTAAATTTCAAAATTTACTTTTTTTTCAATTTTTTGTAGTTTTTTTCCTAAAATTCTTTCATAAAAAGAAATTAAAGTTATATTAAATTTTAATAAATTAAAAATATTTTGCATATATACTACTCTTAAATAGAAAACCGAAAAATAGAAGAAAAAATATAATAAATTTTTTAATCATATATTATATATATAATAAAAAAATAATAAATTACATACAATTTATAAATAAATGAATAAAATATATCTTTTAATCTTTCACAATAATATCGAGCTAATTCATCTTTTAATTTTTTCACCTGATAAAAAATTAAGTATTAATTAATAAATAAAATAAGAATTTAAAAGACATGGTAAGATGAAAAGTCAAAGAAACATATATACATCAGATCATATAAATTTAAAGTTAATAAAATAATGTTAAATGAAATAACAAACTCAAAGATAGAAATTAAAACAATTTTTTTATAAAAAAAAATTATATATGTAATAATTTCAATAGGAAAATTATAGAATAAATAATACGAATATATTATAATTGAAAACATAAAATAAAATATAATTTATTAATACATCTCAGAGATACAAACACTACTAATATATCTAAAAATAATAATGAGTTTTGCTTATGGAAAAATATATAATAATGATTTTATATCTTCTTCCTAATGGGAAAAAATAATTGAATAGATACCCACCTACAGAAGCTGAATTTTTCATCACCCACCAAAGGTTGATGCATGTCTCGTAATTTTCTGGATAACCGCATTTCCCTTTTTTTGTTGGTGGATGTAGCTGATATTTTGGTTCTACCTCTAGCTCATTGACTAATATACCTTCCAAAAGACAAAACAACGAAGTTAAAAAAGAAATTGTTTAACATTTTTTTATTTAATAAATATTTTTTCGAATTTTTCCTCTAATTTGTGAAAATTTGAAAGTTCAAACTGAAATTATTTGTAGGTCGGCGTACACTTATGATAATTAATTTTAAATAATTACTAATAAACTTGTACTTTTATTGTAATTAATTAAAAAAAATGTGTGGTAAGTGTTATTATTATTTTTATTTTTATTTGTAATAGACACTTACCGTGGTAAACAATTGTTTCAAGACGTCCAAGGCGGCTACTACTTCTAAAAGCGGAAGTCTTACTTGCGAGGAGATGAAGAGGAGAGAATCCACACTCGTTCACCCAATTCACAAGATCTTCATATAAATGAATTATTTGGAACGCCAAATCTGTCAAATAAATTACATAAATATACTCAAGTATGAACTGTGTATACTAAACACTTCATTTGATGAGTTATATGCATGCATGAAATTAAACAATGAAAACATGCATGCGTACGTGCTCTTACCAAAATAGTCTCCAGCAATAGCAGAATGAAGAATGGTGTCACCGTCATTTCTCCTACAGTTTGAATAGTAGTTGTTGGCAACCCTGATATGAAAGTAATGGAGGCATAGAAAAGCTTGTTTTCTGCCATGGAGAGCAGCGAGAAAGAGAGGGGTCTCTCCATCAACGTTCCGAACGCTCAACAACGAAGCATCCGCAGAAGCAATGCACTCGCACATCTTCACGCTCCCCATTGAAGCCGCAAAGTGCAAGGCCGTGTTCTTTCTCTCATTCTTAATTCCCAAAGCCTCTTTGTCCACGGAGCAAATCAGTGTCACAAGTTGCTGCACGACTTCGTCTTGACCATCGGTGATTGCTACATGCAATGCAGTGTCACCTGTCCTCGTTATTTTGGCAGTGTGAGCCTGCTTCTTGTTCTTGTACATTTCAACTACTTTCTCCCATTTGCCTTGCATGCAAAGTTTGAACAAACGCTTGTTTGTTTTTTCCATCTCCTTGTTGCTCATCACTCTATCTTCTACAATCGCTGATTCATCACTCTGACTAGCTTCTGTGATTTCCATCATTGATTCGTCACTCTGAGTGTTGCAAAAAATGGACCACTTTTTATATAACATGCATGCTTCTTGCTTCCACTCAAAGTTATTCCATCAGAAAGCAGCTATACAATGATAAGTATTGTCTTTGTCTCTTTTGACAAGTGTCCCTCTAGATATGCTTCAACTTTCCCCTTCAGTACTCCGTTTTCATATTGGAGTTAGAAAAGAAAATAGACAAAAAAGTTTAAAAAATTCAAAAGATAAACGCTCAACTTACTTTAGCAGACTAATTAAGATTTCGGATTTGGTGGATAGGGCGAGTATCATGTGCTGAGTCTCCTCCAAGCAAACCGTCATATTAATATATTAGACATTCACCTGACAAAAGGAGGTTATATATTACTATACTAATCCGAACAACTTTGCTTTAGTTTATTTAATCATTAACCCTGAATTAAAGATTTTACCAAAGAATAACTAACAGTTCTTACTTCTTAGTATGGTGAAGTAAGCATATGAATCTAGTCTTAGGCAATTTTCGCCTATTCAAGGCTGAGATTAGGAAAATGGACTAGCTAGGTCCAGGTGCGGTATCCATGCTGATCATGAGTTTCCTCCTCTTCAAGCAAAGCCATATATATCTTGTGTTGAAGGAGGTTGTTAAAACTTCGATAACTTGCCTTTTTAATTATTAATTTGGAGTTTAAGTCTTTTTACGGAAGTATATAATTAACATTTGTTAATATGGTTAATCAAGCGTGAGAATCGCTTCTTTACAAATCTCGCTTATTTAATTTTAAGCAAGAGATTAATCGGATAGTGTGTGTGAGTGGGAGTATACGCAGAATTATATTATATATATAGTTCTATGTGGTTAGAAAGCTAAAACATATATGTAATGTAGACATGCAAAAGTACGTAACCTATAAATTTTGTCTAAATCTTGGTTTACAAACGAAATACGAAACAGGTTATTTACTTGAATCATGGCACGTGAAAATCTTCAACAATGAGACACCAAAGGCGTAGATATCTTTAATAAGCAGTGGAAAGCTCAATTAATATGGAGAAATTATAACATGGACATGGACTTAGAGCATTTAGTCGTAATCAATCTCTAGAATTGCAAGAAAATGTTCTTTAACCTTTGTGATAACCTAATTTTTTTTTCAAGAATTGAGTTGATCATTACATTCATGGAGTAAGATGATAAATTATTTTGGTTAATTCACTTACTTTGATATGTTATATACATCAAATGAATTCGTTCCTTAATTTTTGTATTTTATTTTTCTTAAGTAGGTTTCTTAAGAAAGAAAAATTTTGTAGTGAGTTGCTACAAGTAAATGCTTCTTAAGGTGTAAAAAGTGATATCTTTAATAGTGTAGAAGTATATTGCATGTGATATTGTGATTGTAAAACTTTTAATATTAAAGATTAGTGAAAAATCTTAATCGAGTTGATTGGATGAGACTAGATGTGTATGTCATAAGTAGATGTGATTGAACCAGTATAAATTAGCTATGAATTTTTCTCTCTACCTACAGTTGACTTTACATTCTTGCAATTCTGGTTTTATGCTTGTTGTTATGTGGCATAAACATTACATATAGAATTGAGTAAATTTAAACTTGCATTAAATATGAACTTAGTATCCTATATTCAGGTATAGATCAATATACTTTTTTGGAAAGATTTAGAAAAGTTTTTCAAAACTAAGAAAGCTGCGCAAGAAATCTTTAAGCTACCAATTCAATGCTCTAGGTTAGGCCATCTTTTCCAACATCTTTGATCTTTCGTGTTTCTTGGTTGTTTGAACTTAAGAGAGGTAAGGGAAGCTTACATATTCTTCTATGTATTTTGCATGCAGAACTGGGGTCTAAAATACATTATATTGATTGTCAAAATTTTCATTGGATGCTTGGTTGAGTTAGATGAAGTGGGATGGATTTTATTACATTTTTGTTAAGCATGATTGTGGTTGATGAGTTCTTTGATTTTTAGAATTTTATTGTTTGCATGTTATTTTTGTGGTTGGAATCATGTTCTATAATGATGATTATATGAGTTTACTGGTTTATAATTGAGTTTGGAGTTAATAGATGAGTTAAGGGTGAATTTTGGTGGTTTGGGAAGTTCAAAATTTCTGAGTTTCATGAAGTGTAAACCCTACACCTACACTCGCCCTGGTAAAAAAAATGTCATGTTGGGCGCGATGAAGTTGGAATCAATTTTCATGGTCTTCATAAAAGTTATAATCTTGGATATTAAATTTCCAATGGCATTTGAAACACCCAAAAATGAGGTTTAGAACTCAATTTATAACCTTTTTAGTGAACAAAAGTCAAGTTGTTAACTTTTACACATGGACTGTTGCAATTTGAAGTTTTCAGCATAATAGATGATGGAATCAAAATTTGGGGTCTGCATATATAAAAGTTGTAGATAATATTTTTATCTTTCATGAGATAAAGATGAACTTGTTTTGGTTGGTATAACCAGTTGTGTTGTGTTATGTTGAATTGTTGTTGTATGCTAGTTGATGATTACATGTTGAAAATGTTATATGTTACTTTTCTTATAACATAACAATAAATGATATGCTGAGATATTAAATGTTGAAATAGAATGAATTGTTGATATTTAAAAGATGTTAAATGATTATAATTGATGATGAGTACTATTGATGTTGAGTTGTATATTGTTGATTAATATGATGAAAGTTGAAAATTGTAAAGTTGTATGAGGTATAAAGTGGTAAAGTTGTGGACATGTAATTGAGATACATGTCTAAGTTGGTAAACTTCCATCTATGGTCTATGTGGTTTTAGTATGAAAGTAGTCGAATCATATCTTAGTTGAATGACTAACCGAGTAAAATACAAAATTAGGGGTTAAAATCCCTAACCTAATATTGGAGGATTGTGGTATTTGGAGGGTAGTTGGTGAACTAATCACATAGGTAGCTTAGTTAAGCTAACTAATGTCGTGGTGGACCTATACCCAAACTATTCAACTTTGACATAGTACCATACTTCACCGTTTAAGTGACGAAACTTAAGAAATCAATCTAAATTTTGCTAGTCGTTGTTTTTAGCCACACTGTCAGCTATATCTTTTACCAGTGTCAACCGTTACTTTTGATTTTATATCAGTCATTGTGATTCAGTAGGTCAAGTCACTTAAACTACTCGCCTTAATTGTAGGAGATCTTCATAAGTTGATACGTATGACAATGCATTAGTTATTTAAATTTGTTATACTGAAATTGTCATACATGTTGTAAGTTATACTAGTAGTTGAAAGTTGAGATATTGGTGCTGGTTAAGTTATTAAGTTATTTAGTTATTTTAGTTGATTAAGAGAATTATATTGCGATGTTGAATGTTGGACATGTTGCTAAGTTGTTATTGTTGAAAGTTGTTTGATGGTTAAGTTGTGAATTATACTTTTAAGCTATATGTTAATTATCTATTATTGATATTATGTATTTTTTTTCGTAAGCTTACCTTTCTTTTTCCTTATGATTAGAACTACCATAACCATACTTGATATGCGAGCAGAACAAAATTAGATATGTTGTTTGGAGCTTTATTAAGTTGTCGGAGGCGGTATGTTTTTGTTAATCCCACTAGAGGGGATATCTATTTTTTTTTTTTGTTAGACTTTGACTGAAATTCTAGCCTTACTTCTAGTCTTTGAACTTGAGTTGTATAAAGTTTATGTTCACATTTTCTTTTAAGTTATGTACCTCTGACATATTCTATTATGCATAATTAGTCTATATTTCTACATGTGTTCACTTAGATGTTATATGTTTAGATTTTGATAATTGTCTTTTTCGTTGATACACGAACCGTTACAATAAACACCTCTAAATATTGTACTTACTATTACTTTCTTAGTTTATTTTTAATTTTCATTTTTTAAAATTATTTTTATTTATTTGTCATTTTTAAAGTTTAAGACAATTTTTTTTTATCATTATACTTTTTATCTCACTTTTAATTAATTTATACATCGATAATTAATATACATGTATTACAAAGCAAAAATGGAAGGAGTATAATATAAAAAAAATTAAAATCATTTCATGAAAAATTGACAATTTTATTACTTTCCTTAATTTATGTATAACAAACTTAAATGACTATTAAAAATGAATGAAGGTAATAGTAATTAAATATCTATGAGAATAATAATACTAATAGATAATATTTCCTTCGTCTTAAAATAAGTGTTATCTTATGTATCTATACATATATTAAGAAAAATTAATAACTAAATTAAAAAGAATAATAATTTTACAAAATTAGCTATATTATTAATTTTCTTTGCTAATTTAACACAAGAATAACTTTTAAAATGGAAAAAAAAATTAATATTATATTAAAAATATGTTTATTTAGAGACTTATTTTTTCTTCTTGCATAATTGTCGGACAGAAAGAGTATATATTTGTTGAAAAACCCATCCAAATATCTAATTTAATGTATGTATGTGCAAAAGAGGTGGATTCAAAGAAATTTGTCTCTGAAAAACTTGACACTAAAAAACTCAATTAACATAATGAAATATAAGTGAAGAGTGTTTTAGTGAATTATGATTGTAATTATGTATAATTGATAGCATCTTGTAATTATAGAAACAAAATATTTACAAATATACAATACATGGTATAGCTTAAGAAAGGGTCAGAATCTGAATGGAGCTGCCAACTTGGATCCATGAAGACGACGACGTTTTCCTGGACGCGTTTCACCCCTGCCCCTCCGAGGACACGCCGGACCCTCTTGATTCCGCTTCCACGCTTTCGGATCCTCGCCCCCAACCCAACCCGCACTCTCCGGCGACCACAATCCGCCGCCGATCACTTCGTCGCGGTTTTCCGGCTACTCAATCCCCAGATTCGAGTATCGAGAGCAATTTGATCGATGCCGATTCGGGAAGAGTATTCCGGTACCGGCCGAGGCACAGAAATCTCAATAAATACGAGAATTCTGAGGAGAAACCCGATTCGGAAGAAGCGCAACGCATCATTGCCTCGAAAGAAGACAACTGCGAGGGCTCCACCGTAACTTCAGCTGCCAGAGACGACGCAGCCGGCTATTCCGTTGACTCGGCGCCGCGACTCAGTGACTCGTCTTCGAGTCTCCTCGAACTCACCACGGGGTTGGTGATTAACTTATTAGGGTTTCAGATGAGGTTAATGTTCATGTTTGTGACTTACCCGTTGTTGTTCATGTTTCATTTGTGCATGTTTTTCATGGATCCTTTGGGGACAACGAGGAGGGGCAAGGATTTCTTGATAGGGATTTTGAGCAGAGTTTATGGTTTTGCGTATTCGTGCATTAGGCCTTATGTTAATAGTTGGTTTAAGGAGGACGAGTCGATTTGGAGCGTGGCATTTCGGTTTGGGTGGGGATTCTTGTGGTCAATCTACGTTTGTTGCGTTTTGTTTGGTTTGCTTGTTTCGTCGTTTGTGTTTAGTGGGTTTTTGATGAAGTGCTTGGTGGAGAAGCCTATTCATATGAGGGGGGTTTTGAACTTTGATTATACTAAGCATAGTCCTGTGGCGTATGTGCCCGTAATGTCGTGTGCTGGTGCTGTTGGTGGGAGAGGTTCTGGGAATAATGTTGATGCTCGTAAGTGGGTGGGGGAACGGGTTATACCTTCTAAGCACAAGGTGCAACTCACTATTTCGTTGAGAGTGCCAGAGTCAGGATACAACAGAAACCTTGGGATCTTTCAGGTGCTTATATATGATATATTCACTTCAATGTAAACAGAAAACTTCCTTTACTCTGTTCTTGTGTAGTTTTACTTGTTCAACAGTTTTTCTGAATTAGATTGATAGATAGATAGAGTGTAAACTGATTTATGGTGGTACTTGTTGTCCACTTACTGCAGTTGAGATTACACACATGAAACTATGCAAGGTTGCTTGCTATTGTGGTGATATGTTACTTCTGGGCTTAAACCTTATAAGTTGCTTATAGATTAAAAGGAAAAGAAAGGGAGAAATAGACTTACACTGTGTTTAAAACATGTTTCTTTTGGCTCTTTGAAATGGTTATTCAGTGATGAATTTTGTCATTTAATTGTATGAAATTTTGTTTATGATTTATGGCTACATGGAAGGATGTTGATTCTCTAATGAAACATTATACTCTATATCGGTAGAATAGGGACCTCTGTTGGGGAATATGCTATTTGTGGCCACTTGTTTTGCCTTTTATAGATGGTTTTGCATGGAAACTTATTTTAAATGGTTTGAAGCAACAGAAGTTATGTTAGTGAGACTCAATAATTTCGCAGAGGACTTTGGATGATAGTTCAACTTTTGGGTTAAGTGGTTTTTGGAATGTTATTTCAGTTCCTACTATGGTTGTATGGCTTAGGTTTTGTAAAATAATTCTTATATTTTTATTAGGCAAAGAATGGATTTGATTGTACTTCTTTCATGACCGTTGAGTGCTGATTATGATTTATTCAAACATATTAGTGCATGCTGTAAAATTATTATTGCTTTGTAATTTGTATCATACTTGAGTTAGATAAGTGGAAATGCTGATGATGATTAAAGATTTTACAGTTTGTAGTTTCCTGTTGTTTGCTTTTGAGTGTCTTTCATTGATTTCTGTTCTTTTTTAGATCAGGGTAGATTTCCTATTGTCTAATGGTAAAGCTATTGCAAGCTCAAGTCAACCTTGCATGTTAAGATTCAGAAGTGAGCCTATTCGCCTAGTCACAACTCTGCTCAAGATTGCTCCTCTTGTTACTGGCTACATATCCGAAACACAGACTCTGAATGTGAAGATGAGAGGTTTCGTAGAAAGAGATGCTCCTACTTCGTGCTTGAAAGTGACACTTGAGCAACGAGCAGAATATCAACCAGGTGCAGGCATTCCTGAAATATATGATGCATCTATGATTATTGAATCCGAACTTCCCTTATTCAAGAGGATTATTTGGATTTGGAAGATGAGCATATTTATATGGGTCGCCATGATGGCATTCTTCACGGAGTTACTTTTTGCTCTTGTGTGTTGTAGGCCTGTAATAATTCCGAAAACAAGGCAAAGGGTGGCTTCTTCCCGTGGTCCTTCAACCTTAAACAGTCTTCAGGCACAAAGTTGAGACTACTCCTTTCCCAGGCATTATTATAATAATGGAAGTAAGGTTGTTGTCTAACAGTTTAACCTAGCATGTGTTGACACGCTAACTGTTGTTTACTGAGGCATCCTAACACCTAATTTTTTTTATTTTTTTTTAATTCTCTTCCTGTTGAATTTCCTTTGTACATTCTGAATAGCACGCTATGTATAGTGTAATTTGTATTAAAATGCCAGAAATGGAAATTTTTTTAGCTTACCAATTGCTGTGCTAACAAAGAAAATATATTTTTGAGTTGAGTTCTGCGAATTGTATTTTTTAATTCGTAGATCTTGCATCAATATATGGTGCATGAAGTCGATGCTTATGGATGCGGATTTAATTTCTTCTAATGCTACTAAAATTTTACTTGGGTAATCCTTTATGGAGAGATCTCTTAACATTAACACACGTCTATACAGCTTAGAATTAGAATCTCCCTGTCTAAGGTGCATAATAGCTTTGAGTAATTTTTTTCTTCTTAATTTCAGAAACTCTTAACGAAATTTAATTAACAAGATATATTAAACTAATTCCCATATGAACTAATCGGATTCTCTATACATTTTAGCCAGCAACTTTGTTCAGGACGGTGGAACTGTTTGTTTATCTTACCAATTTTGACACTCCGATCTCCGAATTCAGCGTATTATAGTCATAACGATGGAATGAATAATTGTGTAGGAATATTTTAGACGTCTGTGTTGGTGAAAGCAAGTTTAGGTTGTTAGAAGTATAGGTGCTTCACGGAAATTGTCGTAATATAGTTATACCTAAAAGTATTAGTGCTTCACAATTTCTTGAAAGTCTTTCTAACAAGTAACATCACCAACTTCCTTACCATTTCTTAACTTAGAGGATAAAATTATATTTTGCTCAAAAACACTTTAATATATAGCCTTAATTATTAGTTTATTAAATTATTAGTTTATCTCTAAATATACTAATAATATTATTGATATTAATTTATCAATAATATTATAAAAATAATAATATATAAATTTTATTTATTTAATAAAAATAAATATATATCATTTGATATAATATCGAAAATTATAATATACATTAATTTGAATAGATAAATAATTGTTTAATTTTAAAACATTATATATATATATATATATATATTAAAATTATTAAATTTTTAATGGGAGAGACTAAAATCGCACTATTATGATATTCGAGGGACTAAAATTGTTCAATTAAAAATTGAAGGATCAAAATCGCACAATTGCAATTCTTTAGGGACTAAAATTACCCAATTAAAATCTCGGGAATCAAAACTGCACAATTGCAATACTTGAAGGATCAAAAATGCAATTAAGTCTAATATATAATTATGGAATTTGACATTTTACTTTCATACACCTTATTCCGTTATCTTTAGGTCTTCATCCAATTTTTAACGCAAATATATATTAAAAAAAATAAACTACTATTTATCTTGCATTGTTTAATTTAAAATGATTATTCAGTAATATTTTAATTTTGATATAATGAATTCCACAAATAATACTTACATCGATTAATGAACTAAAAATGTACTTTTATCTTCTTATATTGACCTAGTGTGCGTTTGATTTATCATTTGAAAGGTATTAAATAAATATTTACTTATTTTTAATGCATAAAATGTAGAAGTAATTTTTTTGGCTCATTGAATTAATCACAAATTATATTAAACATAACTCAATGACAAACACACTTTTAGTGTGCTTTTATGTTGGCACGCTTTTCAAGTTAATCAAATACTTCACTATAACTCGAGTAAAATGTTAAATCGAACTATATTTCAAAATAAAAATAAATACAACTTTAATTGTTATGTTGATGATAGTTATGAATAAATTTACTTTAAGATAAGTAAAATGACCAATAAAAAGAGTATAATTTTATTTTTTATTGCTCTATCATGTCATATGATCCAAAATTTTAAATTAGTTTGATCTTTTTTACAAGACTTAATTTATTGTTTTAAACATTAATTTTTACATGACAAAAATATCCTTATTAAATATTTTTTTAAGTTTAACAAATAAGTGGAATTCTATAAGTCTTTTAAATTATAAATAGTTTCATGTTTTATTCTTGAAATACAAAAAATTTATATATATATATATATATATATATATATATATATATATATATATATTAAGTATCTCATTAATTTAGGAGTAGTTTTGAAAAGAGGTAGATATTTAAGACAAATTTATTGATATGAAAAAAATAAAAACTAGTTTTTCTTAAATTTGATAAATTAGTTATTTGAATTATTTTTTTCTTATAATAAATATCAATGAGAGTATAATTGTATTAGTAAGTTATATGCCACTCTAAACTAGTGGCCCTTCCTTACATTTTAACACTAATGTATGAACTAGATCCTTACATTTTAACCCTAATGCATGAACTTGAAGATAAGAAAATGAGGAAAAAGGAACATATGTTATTGCATTTTGGTGATGAATCACTTAACTTCAACACCTTTGAGGAAAGAAGCACTCTTGGTGATCTCACGCACCGGCTTGTCTGTGTACCTGATGAAATTGTAGGCCCATGTACCTGCAATAGCTCCAAGATTTGGTGACACCAAATATATCCATATTCCTCTGTACTCATGGTGCACAATAGCAGGCCCTAAGCTTCTTGCTGGATTCATTGATGCTCCTGTAATTGGCCTGTCAAGAATAATTAATAATGAATAATGTCAACAATATTCTTGATGTTAAAACTTGCAATAAAGGGGTATAATCTATTAGGTTTTAAGAGAAGTTAATACCCCGCAAACATCACATTTAGCAGTACTGTAGACCCAACTGCAAGTCCTGCCAACTCACCAATCTGCAGAATTTAAAATGAATGAATTTGAATTAACAAAAGCTATGAAATAGGGCTAAAGAATGTTCAAATATAGATTAATATACACAATTACACATTGTATGAGTGATGGGTCTAGTCTAGTGATGTAAAGTTAAAGTCTTTATACAGTTAGTCAATTTAGGTAACCATTTTTTGTGTGGAAAGCCTAAAGGGTTGGCAAGAAGATATGCCAACCCCTATTTGCTAAATTCAAAATGTTCAACAGAAAATAAGACCTAACCATCACCAAACAAGCAATATTTTTTCTTCTTTTGAACTAGAGAAAGAATGGTTACCGCTCTGTTATCGGTGGCAACTCCAGAAATGACGAACATGAGATAAAAAGTGATTATGAATTCAACCACAAAAGCTTGCAAGTCAGAACCGGCTGGTTGTGTTCCTGCAAAATGGTCATTCTTGCCACTGAATATAAGTCTGAGAGTTCCACTGGCAAGTGTGGATCCAAGGACCTGAGCTACAATATAAGCTGGTACCTACAACATAAGATGAAGGAAAAATTAATAAAATTTGAGACCCTTATGTGTCTTGTTTGGAAAAGAAGTATGGTAACCAATCATAAACGCCTAAGAAACTATAATGAAAATGAGACATTATATTTGAGCAAATGAGAAAAGAGGGTGTAATTGATTCACTAACACCAACCTCCTTTAGTGGGAACCTTTTGGTAGAAGCATGAGCAAGGGTGACAGCAGGGTTGAAATGAGCACCAGATATGTGACCAAGAGAATAAGCCAACACCATAACAGTGAGTCCCCAAACAATTGAAATCCCCGGAAGTGTGACCACCTTCTCATTGTCAAGGTTCACCACCACTGAACAACACCCTGCAAATATCAAGAAGTACGTTCCCACCACCTCTGCCACAAACTACATGCAACATATATATACACCTTTTCCTTGTCATTTTCTAGCTCAACATAATGATAAATTTAATTTTAAAGGTCATACTATGTACACTTCATGGATACTAAAAAAAATGTTTGAATTTTGATAACAATTAATGCATTTCTTGGAATCCATATGGGTTGGCAAACTTAGCATTTTTTTTGGATATGGGAAAGGTGAGAAGGGAATAAGAGAGATACCTTCTGGAAAAGAGGCACAGAGACTCGGATGGCCGAGTCCTCAAACTTATTGTAGTCTTCACCGTTTACGTTTAAAACCACCTCATGGTTCTCATTGGTTGCTGAATTGTTAGCCATCACTGACAGAGATTAAATATAAAGCTGAGAAATGGAGTGAAAAGAATAGTGTTATATCCAAGAATGTATGTTTTTATGCTTTATCTCTTAGACGCAAGTGATATAGGACCGTGAGAGAGCAAGACTAATTTATGGGCATACATAAAAAGGGTGTATGGATGTTTACAAGCAGGATGTTTGTGTTGTATCTTATCATTAAGAATCGATGCTTACAAGCAACCTGTTTGATTATGTGGCACAAAAAGAAGAAAATTGTTTAGCTCTGTTCCTTGCTGAAACAACAGAGCTTGGGTGTATGGATCTTTGACATGGAGTGTTGTGATTGGTCGGAGAAACATCTCCCCTCCATGCTAATTTTCGAAAAGGGAGACGAATAACACCCGAATGGGATTTGGGCTTATTGTTGGGCTTGTGTCTCCTTGTATTTCAAGAGCAGTTTCAATAGTTTTTTAATCTAAGCATTCAAAAAGTTTCGGTGTATTTTCCTTGTTTGTCCATGGATATACCCGTCTCTCAAAACTGGATTAAATTTTTTTAACTACATAAGAATGAGATGAATTCAGTTGTTGATCAATTTTTATTAAATAGCGGATTGATTTCGTGTCTGACTTCTTTCTACAAAGTAACCTTTTTTTAATACCAACTGATTTTATATTCTGTAAAATAAATTTAGAAAGTTGAAAATAATTTATTTGAAAAAATGTACTAGTATAACTAATGATGACGAATTGAGCTTAGAAAAGGAACAGAACATTTTCGAATCATTTCTTCTGCTCTTTTCCTCTTTCTTTTCCAGTAATAAAAAGAGGTCGTGTTTAAAATTGAAAGATCACGGGTTCTAATTAAAGAAAAAACAAACATGCACACCTACAGAATCAGTGCATTATCTCGTGTATTAGTGCATAGCTTTCATGTGATCCTGATAATATTTTGACGCAGGTTATGTCAATAATTCAGCCATGTCTGATCTTATCCATTCTTGACGAGTCACTGCAAATTTTTGTGGATAAACATTTTAGTATTCAATTTCACCTTTTTATCATTAACTCATGGTCAAAAAAGTTTAGCCCACATGTTTCCCTTAAATACTTCACATTCTCATTGAAGTCGCATGGATTATTATTCAATACCACATCATTAATGCGTATGCTACAACACACCACGTATTATTATCGAACAAAAAAAATTCTATCTCTTCGTACTCAACTTAAATGATTATATAATTTTAGTAATTAGAAACATAATTAATATTCAAAATAATAAATATTGTCTTTCTTAATATGCCATCCTCTTAAGTCTCAATTAATAATTGCCAGCTAAATCCATGTCTCTCCGGAAAAAAAAAAAATCAACCCAAAAATTTTTATCAATTAAAAGCAATATAATAAAATTTTAATCAATAAATAAAAATGAGACATTTAAAAAACAAATGAGAATATACAATACATGACATCAATTGCGCATACATGGGTTTTGGATAACATTCTTATAAATAAATCCTTTCGCGTGATAAGTAATATAAGTAATATTCACTTATTTTATGGATTATTATTTTGGTGTCAAAGGAATATAAGTAATAAATAAATGATTATCTTTTAACAATTAGGTTAATATTGAAATTAACAACATGGAATAAACTCGTTGAGTTTATTTAATGTTTGGCATATACATATTGTATTGACTCATTAATCAAATTTCTCTCATTCATAAAAAAAATAATAAATTTATTAAGCTCGTGATAAGTATGGTCCTTAATTTAAATTTTAATATGCAGGATGGTGTAAAAATTTCTCCATTACATATCCTAGGTATGAAGCACATTGAACATATATCCTTTTACAATGGTGTTAATTAACAAGGCCAACTATCTGTTATTGGGTGGATCAATGATGAACCCAATTTAAGGTGTTTTGTGGCCTAATGCACTTGTTTCAATATTATTGCCACCATCCCAATTCCACGACTAGTGACCCTTCCATTTATCATATCACCAAAAGTTTTTTTTATTACCGCCTTTGAAGAAAGAGTCAATCAAGTTATCATATGTGGTAAAGGTCCCATTTGTACATTCTTTTTTTTAAATTGTCAATTTTGGGGTGGTATATTGAATTTTCTCTTTGAGGACGACCAAAACTATATTGGATTTGATATTAATATATTACAGCTTTTAAAGATTAAGCATGACATTTTATATTTTAAATTCAATTAGTATTATTGTTTAATAATATAGTTTATTCAAAATTAATCAACTACACATAAATACAATAATATAAAAAAAAATTATAGAAGAACGAGTTTAGTATGTGTATTTAATTGATTAAATGTTTATTATATATAGGTAAAATTATAATAAATTATATATAAATAAATATTATATTTAAATATATAAATTATAATTAAAATTTGTATAAATAAATATTTTAAATATAAATTATATTTTTATACTTAATATAAATAATTTATATAAAAGCTCAATATTATTTTTAATTGTTGATGATGTATTTTAAAATATTGAAAATTAATTCATACATAAATTAAATTATATAAATTAAAAAAAAATTGAAAACGTTCACATCAAAAAATAGTCTTTAAAATTATGATAAATAAAAAATTGAATTATATTTAATATATAATTTTTAAATATTAATTTAATTTATAAATAAATATAACAAATAAAAAATTAAATTATATAAAAAGATTAAAAAAAATTTACAAATACTCTCGTTAAAATATAGTCTCTAAAATCATTGTTACGTAAGATAATTATTCATATTTAATTATACTTAAAGAGATAATACACTATAACAAGTTTTCACATCATCAAATACTACAAAATATCAATTAAAAAAAATCTAATGTTATACGATTAAGTTCCGGATTGATTTTGACAAATAGAAACAAACAATTTTCAAATAAAAACAAAAGTATCGATTTTAATTTATGACCGAAATTATATTAACATTTTAAAATTAATTTTAATCTTACTTAACCTCGAAACAGACCAACCCTAACTTTATTTAATAAATATATAAATCAATTAAGTCCCAGCTTTCCTAATTCGGCAATATTTAATGTAAAGAAATTTCAGTCGTGTGGTTTCATAAGGCGGCGAATTCAAATTTGCTTATAACACCCGGCTATTATTAACAAACACAGTAATTAATGCCATGTTTATAATAAATTTTTACAGTACTTCTATAATTTTTTTCCTTATCTCTCACTAATCGTAGCTCACGATTTTTCTCTACCTACTTCTGGGCGTTAATAATTGTAAGCTTTTAAAATTTTAATATAGGAAGAGCATTATCCAAAAATACATATCAAGATTCTTTTTGCATGTTGAATCCAAACATACACCAGGATTGATGCATGGACATGGATAATTTGCATTTTTCATTTACTCTAACTGTATTACTAAGTTATATGCCACTCTAAACTAGTGGCACTTCCTTACATTTAAACCCTAATAACTTAAAGATAAGAAAAAGCAAAAAAACATTATTGCATTTTGGTGATGAATCACTCAGCTGCACCACCTTTGAGGAAAGAGGCACTCTTGGTAATCTCACGCACTGGCTTGTTTGTGTATCTGATGAAATTGTAGACCCATGTACCCGCCACAGCTCCAAGAGTTGGTGACACCAAATATATCCATATTCCCTTGTACTCATTGTGCACAATTGCAGGCCCTAAGCTTCTTGCTGGATTCATTGATGCTCCTGAGATTGGCCTGTCAAAAATTTACTCTCATTCAAATTTATTTCCCAAAGGGTGAGACTGCATAGTTTTAATTTATAGAACAATATAATTAATATATTTTATGTTAAATGCTATAGAACCTATTTCTATATAAATTTAAAAGTATTTTTTTTGTGAATTTCTCTGCTTAAATTTAGTAGACAAGTTCTAAGAAAACCCTTCAATCTTATATCCAAACTAGACCAAAATTTTTCATAATCAATTGGATTTGGAAATAGATTAATACCCGGTAAACATCACATTTAGCAGAACTGTAGACCCAACTGCAAGCCCTGCCAACTCACCAATCTGCATGATTTTAAAATAAAATGAATTTGAATAAACAAAAGATATGAAATAGTGTGGAAGAATATTCAAGTATAGATTTTTAAACGCGTTGCATATGTCTGCTGATATGAATCAAACTTCCTGCATCCATTCCATGTGAATAGAAACGATATATACATGTTTTATGCATATAGTCAAACTACGTAACCATTTTTTATGTTAAAAAGCCAAAGAGTTTGCAAAAAGATATGCAAATGCCGTCTTTTTGCTAAACTGAAAATGTTCAACAGAAATCAAGACACGATCATCACCAAACAAGCAAGATTTTTTTTTTTCTTTTTCTTCTGAACAAGAACAAGAAACATTACCGCTCTGTTATCGGTGGCAACTCCAGAAATGACGAACATGAGATAAAAAGTGATTATGAATTCGACCACAAAAGATTGCAAGTTAGAACCAGCTGGGAGTGTTCCTACAAAATGGTCATTCCTGCCATTGAATATAAGTCTGAGAGTTCCACTAGCAAGTGTGGATCCAACAACCTGAGCTATCACATAAGCTGGTACCTACAACATATATATAACAAAAAGAAAATTTTCAATAAATTAAGGTAATCTGAGACAACTAATGAAAGTGAAAGAGGATGTAACTGGTTCAGTAACACTCACCTGCTTGAGTGGAAACCTTTTGGTGGAAGCATGAGCAATGGTGACAGCAGGGTTGAAATGAGCACCAGAGATGTGACCAACAGAGTAAACCAAAACCATAACAGTGAGTCCCCAAACAATTGAAATCCCAGGTTGTGTGATCACCTTCTCCTTGTCAAGGTTCACCACCACTGAACCACACCCTGCAAATATCAAGAAGTATGTCCCCACCACCTCTGCTACCAACTGTATTCAACACACACAACCAAACCATTTTAATTTCCACCTCAACATAATTATTCCTAAAGTCCACTAATTCATAAAAATGCAACTTTACCACATAAAATTGTGCATTTGAGTCTCAGTTTTATAAAATTCTACAAAACTAAATTGTAAGTTCATGTTTCTCTACTTCTATATTTTATTTTAGTCTGACGGTCGAGGTGGGATCTATGATACTAATCAACAAAATAATTTATGGATCACTGAAACGCAAGTATTAGTGTGACAAAAAACCAAGTCCTAACAGGAGGTAGCACTTAGAAAAAAAAAAAAAGATTAGAAAAAAGACCTTCTGCAAAAGAGGAACACAGTCTTGGTTATCTGAGTCGCACTTTTTGGAGGCATCACTGTTCACATTCAAAACCACCTGGTGGCTTCCATTGTTTGTTGAATTATCGGCCATCACTGACATAGCCTTGGGATAAAACTAAGAGGTGGAAGGAAAAGGGTGTCTCTTGCTTTCTTAAAGACTGCTACGTAGTTTTGTCCCGTAACTACAAGTGATGGAGAAGGGAACGAGCAACTTCAATTTATGGGCACCAAAAAGTCGTAAAGGGTAAGCATACAGAGAAAGATTCAGAGATTGGACTTTTATCAGTTTTTCCACGATAAATTATTTTAGACCAAACAACCACTTTTAATGTCTCGATATATATTTTCCTTTTTGGTACATACCACTTTTGAAATTCTTTTTTCTCACCGAATATATTGTTCTGCTCTACTATATAGTAGTAAGTTTTAGATTTAGATTAAAATATATATATATATATATATATATATATATATATATATTATCTTATATATATAGGACATGTTAATGGAGAGTGTGATTTATGTAGCTTGTGAGTTGTGATATGAGGAAAGCATTGAATACTTATCCAACTACCCACCGGAAATGCAGACGATAACATCAATGAGCAATGACACTCAACATTAATTTTGAACGAGATCGAGGCTTATTTTTGGGTCTTTATGTTCCTGTTTTGTCGACTGTTTTAATTGGAAACGTTGTTTCCTAAGCAAAAATTGAAACCAAAACAAACTAGACTTTGAATTATTTTGGTTCGTGGTAAAAACAGGATAAGATCACGGGAATTATAGGAACTCTAATTTTATTACAAATGTACAATCAAGAAACCGTATATTATTACACTTCCAATGTTTTTTCATTTGTTTTTAATCGTTGCTACGTATATAGATACTATTTTAATGTTGAGTAGTATAATTTAAATATATCGTCTACATTTTTAGTTTATTTATATAAAATTTAAATATTTAATCTGTATATATAATTTAATTGTATAATTTGTAAGTATTATTTGTATGTCGTAATCATGTGTAGTATATAAATGTAAAAATAAAGTTTTTTTTATCCAATTTCATTATCTATTATTTGTTACGAGTGTGTATTTTTCCATTAAAAAAATGTCCCTTCTAAATTTTTGTTTAATTTCCATTTACATAGTTTACTCTTACAAGACTATAAAATAATATCTTAACTTGATATTAAAATAAAATAATACTAGTATATAATATTTGTTGAATCTTTGCATCCAAGCACGTCACTCTTAATTAATATACGATACGGAACAAAATGTTACGTCAACAAAAGTCAAAGTTAACTCAAATATAAATGCGCAATTTAAAGTATCAACAAAGAAGGCGAAAAATCAAATTAGAATTTTCTTTTGACAGCAAATTCAGTAATCAAATTACAATTAAAAACAAAACAAAAATTGTTTGATAAAGAAATCATTGAAATTTAATACTTCTTACAATATTTTTTATTATTTTTATTAATAAGTTTAATCAATAAAATCACTATAGTTTGGATTAAGACCCTAGCATTTCTCTTATATTTAATAAATTTCTATACGTCCGTGGGTTGATACATAAATTATTACTATTTTAATTATTTTTTATTCTTATAATTTTATAAATTTTATCTTATAAATAAAAATATTTTTATTTTAATTTTTATATATATTATTCTTATTTTATTTTAATCTTGGTCATTGTTTTATAAAAGTTATAAGGAAAAGTTTACGTAACTATAAAAGTTAAAATCGAAAATTTATATAACTATAAAAACTAAAAAGGAAAAAGAGGCATATATTAATATAAAAAAATTTAATTATTAGACTGAAAGATAAAATTTATAATATTATAGAAAAAATAAGATAATTTAAAAACTAAAATATTTTATCAAGATAAAAAAAATTAAATTATTTTATATGTTCTTTTTATGTTTTATTTATATATTTTTTATTAACGGAAACTCTTCTTTCTTTTTCTCAGGTTAGCATGTTGACCTTGTGAATCGCATACATTATGCATTTAATCTGTGAATTAGGCACATCAACTTAGATAAAGTTAATTATATATGAATAAATTAATTAATTATTTATTTCAAATTAATGACTCGTAATTTTAGAAATTTTACGGGTCTAACTTGCACTAGTGGATTAATCGATCAAACTCTAAAAGTAATTAGTTTTTTTTTTCTAAAAAAAAAGTTTAGATGACTTGAATTTTAAGAATTATTAACATTATTAAAAAATTATGATTTTATAATATATTTTATAATAACACAATATTTATTAATAAAAATTATTTTTACTTATATTATAAATATTATATATTATAATATATTATTAAAAAATAAAATATAATTATAATGACACATAATACATTATTAAATTTTATTTAAAAATAATATTATAATTATATAATTATATATCAAATAAATTTATATTAATATATTTATAATAAACTTTTTGTTATATAACATTTTTTATAGTATAAATATTATAATTAAATTTTTAAGAACTTATATAAATACTTACATATTATCCATCACTAAAATTCTCTCATCAAGACTCAGTTTCACTTCTCCCTAAATTTACCGCTGGACCAACTATTGTTGATAAAATATACAGCTATTTAGTTCACGAGACATAACAATTGAGAACATGAGTTAAAAAATTAAAAATATAAGTTGTTAAAAGGAGTACGTCAAAATCGATGGCTGAACTTTATCACTTCTTGCAACGTACGTGGAAACTCTTCTTTCCGTAAAGATTTTTTTCTTTTTTCTTTTTATGTATAAGAAGATAGGATTTGAATCGGGAACAACTTTTAAAAAGGAAGTTGTATAATTGATAACTAGATCACGATCCTGTTAAAGAAAACTAACTTTATAAGATCCATTACTTGTAATTTTAATGAAGAAAATTCTATAAACATAAAACTCATTGAGCATTGGATTTTGATTGCATAATTTTACAACTTTTATACAAATTGTAAGGAGCCCTCTGCAGCTTGATAAATAGTCTCAAGTTTCATAAATACAAGTTTGTATAACACTATTAGGCATGTAACAGTGTATGCGTTTTTTATTCTTATATGAAACCGCGTATAAGTTATATTATTACATAATTTTTTTATGGATTTATATTTCTCTTAAATATTTAAGACAATTGTTTACACAAGACTTGGAATTTCATCTGTACCTGTCTGAGGGCACACTCGTAATCTTCTGGGGGAAGGGCCGAACGGGAGCTTCAGGTGGATTCTTCAGAGGGGGATGTACCTGCAAAAGACACTCCAACGCTCAAGTTAGGACAAGCACAATTTTCTAGGATAATGATTGAACAGTGATGTACCTCGATATAAGTGACTTATTTATACTACCTTTAATGGGCCTTTTTTGAAGCTTACCAAATTAGGTAATACGACTCTAATCAGCTGATTACATCTTAATCATGCATTTGTCCTTGTTAATCGTGATCATAGCTGTAATCCTTGTTTTATCCCTCAACTCATTGCCGAGCCGACAGGTAAAGGCTTGGGGTGTTGGATGTCTTCGGCCTTTGGTCGGGCCGACAGGTATTGTTGCTATCCTACCGGGTCGGCATTAGGCCGAGCCGATATGTAGGGCATATGGGGACATGGTACTTGTTACTGGTCTTCAACCGAACCGAGGTTGCTTGTGGATTCTTCTCGGCCCTCGGTCGTATGCCGAGCCGATGTTAGAGTCAAGGTTGATGTATGGTCATGGTTGTCTTTAGTCCGCGTGGGTGTCTAACGGAACGGCACGTGTTGGTCCACGTGACCGATAGGATCCCTCCGATACACAAGCCCCCCAGCCTTGAGGAGCGAAACGACGCGAAGGGTAAATATAAAGTGTCGGTTGCGGGAATTGGTTTGAAAATGTGGGGAATCGTGACCATGGGGTATGTTTCTTGGGGACACAACTGGTGGGCATTGATGACGCGTGAGGGGTTATAACTGTTGGTGGAATGTCAAGGGTTGTAACCGTTGGGCATTGATGACGCGTGCGAGAGGTTACAACTGCTCATGGAATGCCAAGGGTTGTAACCATTGGGCATTGATGACGCATACGAAGGGTTGCGCGCTATAGACCGTTGGATCAAGTTGATCCAACGGTGTTCAGGGAGGTGTGGCGTTTGAAATGATTGGAAGGGAGCCTATAAATAGGCGTGGTGATGGGGACCTTAATGTGTGTAACATGTGTACTCCGAGCCGAGATCAATTGAGTTGCAGCGTTCGAGTAGCTTTCAACGAAGATCGATTAAGTTCTACATTTAGGTACGTAATGGCAGATGTTAATGTTGTTCATATTGACTCCTCTGGGGACATAGGTTGTAACGACCCGGCTGATCACTACACACTACACAGTACACTTGAAAACCGGACAGAAAGGAACAAGTGTATACATATAGTGTCTAGAATATACATATATACATGGTCCAAGTCTGACTAGATTCAAAGTGTACAAAAATACATCCAAAGCTACTACACCAAGTAGCTGAAACAACAAAACATCAACAAGGATCAGCTCCGCCTACCAGCTGCAGACTCACCACTAGCCACCAACCTATCCCTGCTCTGCTCCCATACATAATATGATCATCGCAGTCCAAACCACATGGAAACAACAAAGGGTAAGCTAGTGTAAAGAAATCGACATACATACATAAATATGTAAATAAAAGCATCTACAGCTATCAGCACACCCGTACAGCTTATACTACACCACAACAAATTCAGCAATATCAGCACCGCTCAGCGGCTATAACAGCACCACAATAGTGGCTAACAGCACCGACATAGCGGCTATAACAGCACCACAATAGTGGCTAACAGCACCGACATAGCGGCTATAACAGCACCACAATAGTGGCTAAACACAGCATACAGCTCAGCTAACACAGCACAGCCAAACAGTTCACAACACAGCACAACAAATCAGCATACAGCACGGCTAAGTAGTATTCAACACAGTTTACTACTCACAACTCAGCTCATCATTCTAGAGCACAACCATATTATAAATCAACATTTAAAATCATCAATAACAGCCCAGCTCAGCATAGTGATATACATCTATTACAGCTTAACATTATTATTTTTTAGCATTTACACCTAGTCAGCACAGCATATTTATCAGTTACATCTCAGCTCAGTAATTACAGCATGATTCAACAACTATCAACATATCATTCAGTTCGACTCAAACAATAAGGTTCAGCATTAGCATCACACAGCACAACACAACTTTTCATCACACAACATTGGCAGCATTAATCAGCATAAAACCATATTATCAGCAAATTCAGCATATAACTTCACACCCTCATACGCGCCCGGCGCACTTATGGTCGCGCCCGGCGTGGCACAACCAGAGGGCTCTAGGGCCAGCGCGCCCGACGCAAGCGTGTTTGCGCCCGGCGAGACTTAGCCAGTGAGTTCAAAGCTCTCTCGCGCCTGGCGCAATACCCAATTGCGCCCAGCGCAGGCCAGGCAGAGACTCCAAGGAGTCTCACACGCCCGGCGTGCCCCAACCCGCGCCCAGCGCAGGCAAGGCAAAGACCTCCCTTGGTCTCGCGCCCAGCGCAAACCAAATTGCGCCCAGCGCCCTCGAGGCAGAGACTCCCAAGGAGTCTCACGCTCAGCGCGACAAGGGCCGCGCTCAGCGCAGCACATCAATATCATCATTCAGCTCAATAATATTCATCATTAACAACTTAAAACAACATGATCAACAACTTCACAACGTACAACATGTTCAACACATAATACCACCCAACCATCTTGTTTACAACTCATCTATCTTGTCAAATTACTCACCCAAACAACACCAATACACCTAAGCACCTAAAACAACTTTCAACTTAACCAAATCACTAAAAGTGAAATGGCAGCCTTCACAGAAAACAACGCATCAGGAGTTATACTACTCCTACCATACTCATCCTTATCTCATATGAAAGATAAGAAGATTTACTATAACTCTCATGAAAAATACCAAGTCCTAATTCCTTCATCTACCTTGTTAAAAATGATAAAAACCGCAACAGCTATAAACAAAGCTAGCACCTCGACCCCTCTTCACTAAAACAGCCATATCTAGAGTTCTAAAACTCCTTTTTGGGTGATTCCAACGCCATTGGAAAGCTAACATCCAGGGATACAACTTTCATGAAGACTATAAAGTCAAAGTCTGAAAATCAAATGCACGCCCGGCGGGATTCACCCAGGGATTCTCCATTTCAAATCGCGCCCGGCTCGAAGAATTGCGCCCGGCGCAAATTCAAACAGGAACCCTTACCTACTTCGAAAATTTCACCATAATCTGCGAAAAACTCCAGGAAACCAACATGCAAACCAAGTAAAAGCCAGCATTTTCATCAAGCATTAAGAAAAACACTTCATTTCTAACATGCAACCATCAAACAAGTGAAATCCCCAAGATTTGCACCCAAACCCCGGAAACCCGAAAACGAAAATTTCCTTCAATCACAGCCAAGAATCAATCTCTTCAACAATTATTGAGTTACTTGAACTCAGTGGCATCCAAAAACAGCGAAGAAACTAGCTTCCCTTACCTCGGTGAGACGATTCCGAGCTCCGGGAAGAGAAAGGAGAAGAAGAAGCTTGAAGAGGAGCTCCGCACGGCTCAGCTAGCAATCCAACACCACTACTCAGCTCCTAAGATCACCACTGCCACCCAAGATTAGAGAAAAAGGAAACAAGGAAAAGAGAGAGTAAAGGAGAATTGAGAGAAAGTGAGGTGAGAGGGAGAAAAATGAGAAGAGTGAAGTGAGTAGGGAGAAAGAAAATATGAACGGGGGTCTCACATTGGTGATTCTGCCGGTGCTGGGTCGCAAGCAGCGCCGGACCGACACGACGCATTGGCCTCGGCTTCCAATGGGGAGGATAATGTAGAGTCCATTCCCGGGTCCGAATGGTTGCAGAGTGGGAGTGACTCTTCGTCAGCGATAGCCTCTGATGATCATCCGAGCAGGGATGGCGGGTCTTCCAGGCATTTTGCTCCCATAGGGACCCCTGGGTATTCATGGGTGCACGGGGAGGTTGGCAGCGTGTATTCCCGGTATACCGATAAGAGCTCTATTGTTCGTTTCGTATAGGCGGTGAAATTCTTGACCTTCCCTGAGGAAGAGGAACCCTCTCCCATCTTCTTTCAGCCGTGCCGAGGCGATGGAGGGCCGAATCCGGATTTCGTGTATTTGAATCAAGGGTCGTGCAAATACCAATTTTTTTATGTGTACGATTACATGTTCCGGGATTTGAAGATAACTCTTCCTTTTGATGATTATTTTATGGGTATACTACGGCTTTTGAACGTGGCCCCGAGTCAACTTCATCCAAATACTTGGGCGGCCATGCAAGGTTTCCGACAGCTTTGCCTCACAGTCAACATTAAGCCTACTCCGCACCTGTTTCTATACTACTATTCGTCTCGGCCGACGAAGAAGGCTAAGTGGTTGTCGCTGGACCGGCACGGTGATTGCTTGTTACAGCCTTTCACCACTTCCTACAAGAATTTTAAAGTAGGATTTATCAAGGTGATGATTCGGCCGGCAACAGGGAATAAATATTTCTTCGATGCCGAAGGAAAATCACTATTTCCGTTGTATTGGACTCGGAAGCTGAGGAAGTACGACACGGTGTCCAAGTATCGAATGTCCCCGGAGGAGAGCGCGAGTTTAACTTTTTTGGAGAAGCTGCCTCGGCCTTTACCATGTCGTCCTTTAGTCCGATTGTGTGAATCGGCCGACTTAGTCGAAGAATTGATTGGTATAGTACCTTTCCTACTTGTTTAAATACTTACGTTATCATTGATTTTGACTAATGATGTGCAGGTATCATGGTGAATTATGGAGAGGACGATCTGGACATCCGTACGCTGATCGGGAACCAAGTGGCGGCGGCCACAGCGAATAAGACCTCGGCTGGCGTGCGCAGGAATCAATCGGCTCCTCAAGGTGGTGGGGCGGGACCAACGGCCAAACCAAGGGAGGGAGGCAAGGGTCCCATCCGGCCCCAAATTGAAAAAAGAAGGCCCGAGGACTCGAGGGCCGAGGAAGAAAGCCGTCGGGTCAAGCAACAACGCGTGGCCAATCCGACTGTTCCACAAGGCTTGGTTGGACCAAGCTTCTTGGCTAACAATGTTAACGCTCAGGATTTTCTGAGCCAAGACTTGACCTCCGAATCGGGTCAAGGAGTGTTGAGCCGGATGAGTTCGGCTCAAAAATGGGGCTTCTTCTACGAGTTTCAAGTGCGGGCGGTGGCCTTGGCACAAAGCATTGTGATGGAGCCGAACGGCGAGGCTGACGGGCTTCGTCGGCAATTGGCTGAGCAAGAGAAGTCTCTACAAGAGACGTTGGCGGCGCTGACTGACGCCCAAACGGCCAATGGCAAGTTTCAGGCCGAGCTGGATCGCTGGGGGCGAGTTATTGACGACCTAGCTTTGAAGGTCCAACGTCTTGAGCTGGCTATGAAGAATGAGACAGAGAAGAGTACCATTTTGGCCAAAGAGTTGGACACCGAGAAGCTTGCCTTCGGTGCCTATAGAGAGAAGGCACGCAACAAGGTTCTCTCTCAGCATCAGGCTAGGTTTGCCCAGGCGGCTCGGCAAGCATGCTTCTTCGACAACTTCCCCGCTGAATTTCACCTTGATATGACCAAGGACTTCTTCCAGGGGAAGTTGGTGGACCTGACCTCCATCCCTCCAGATCAACATGCTGACGAGGAGGCTCCAGCACGGCCAGCCGGGCCGAATGAGGAGACGGCGTATGAGGAGGGTGCACCGGAAGATGGTCCGGTTCAGGGGGAACCGGAGGTGGCGTCTTAAGCGTTTTGTTCTTTGTAATGATGGGCCGATAGTGCCCTTTTAATGTACTTTTTTGGGCCAATAGTGCCCTATTAATGAATTCGTATTTCCTTTGCTATCGTATATTGATGTAAAATTATAATTGCTTCTTTCGGGATGAAAACTCGTAAATATTAATGTAAGCCGCATCCTTGGCCGAGAGAGATTTCGGGAGGGAAGACTTGTAAATAATGTAAGCCACATCCTTGGCCGAGAGGGATCTCGGGATGGAAGACTCGTAAAAATTAATGTAAGCCGCATCCTTAGCCGAGAGAGATCTCGGGAGGGAAGACTCGTAAAAATTAATGTAAGCCGCATCCTTGGCCGAGAGAGATCTCGGGAGGGAAGACTTGTAAATAATGTAAGCCACATCTTTGGCCGAGAGGGATCTCGGGAGGGAAGACTCGTAAAAATTAATGTAAGCCGCATCCTTGGCCGAGAGAGATCTCGGGAGGGAAGACTAAATAATGTAAGCCACATCCTTGGCCGAGAGGGATCTCGGGAGGGAAGACTCATAAAAATTAATGTAAGCCGCATCCTTGGCCGAGAGAGATCTTGGGAGGGAAGACTTTGTAAATAATGTAAGCCACATCCTTGGCCGAGAGGGATCTCGGGAGGGAAGACTTGTAAAATTTAGAACTAGAGTTGTGACAATCTTGGGTATTTGGAATGTATTTTCATTAATGAATTGATGCCTCGTTAAAAACCTTGCCGAACAAAAACCTCTTTTCACAATTTTATAAGAGGAAAAAAAGATCGGTCAAGGAAAAGAGTGCATCATTTTACAGACTTGAAATGAAAATACAACATGAGCTTAGTTCAACTGTAGTATGTCTTCAAATGGGTGGAGTTCCAAGTTCTCGGAATGACCTTGCCGGACAGTTCCTCCAACTTGTATGCTCCATTGTGGAGTCCATGCCGCACCCGGAACGGGCCGTCCCAATTGGCCGAGAGCTTGCCTTCTGAGGAGTTGCGCCTTGCCGACCCGGTTGCTCTCCATACGAGATCGCCTTCATGAAACGACCTCGGCTTTAAGTTTGAATTAAAGCGTCGGCTCATCCATTGCTTGCATGCTTCGGCCACAAGCTGTGTCCTTTCTCTTACTTCGTCTAGAACATCAAGCTCTGCCCGAAGTGAGTTGTCATTGGACTCTTCATGAAAGTGTTTTTGCCGGAATGATGATTCCCCAACCTCAACCGGGATCATAGCATCCGCGTCGTATGCTAGGCGAAAGGGTGTTTCTTTGGTAGTTGATTGGGGTGTGCATCGGTACGCCCAAAGGACTTCTGGTAGCTCCTCAGCCTATGCTCCTTTTGCCGAACCTAACCTTTTCTTCAATTCTGTCATTATGACCTTATTGGCCGCCTCGGCTTGCCCGTTCGACTGTGGATGCTCAAAGGATGTGAACCGGTGCCGAATGTCGAGATTTTCAAGAAAGGTGTTGAACTTTTTGTCAGTGAATTGAAGGCCGTTATCCGAGATGATGGCGTACGAGATGTCGAACCGAGTAATGATGTTCTTCCATACAAACTTCTGGACGTTGGTGGCAGAGATGTAGGCGAGCGGTTCGGCCTCTATCCACTTTGTGAAGTAATCCATCGCAACAAGGAGAAACTTGACCTGCCCCTTTGCCACAGGGAATGGTCCAAGTACGTCAATACCCCACAAGGAGAACGGCCATGGAGAGCTGATACTGTGTAGCTCGGCGGTCCACGCGTGGATGAGATTACCGTGCTTCTGACATTGCACACACCTTTTAACAAACTCGGCGTAGTCTTCCTTTAAAGTCGGCCAGTAATAACCGGTCTGCAAGACTTTGGCTGCCATGGTTCGCCCGCCCGAATGAGAGCCACAGATACCTTCATGGATTTCTCGTAGGACATAATCAGCTTGGTGATTATCAATGCATTTGAGCAGCGGGGTGGAGAATCCTCACCGGTATAGCTCGTCGGCCACCATAGAGTACCGAGCCGCTTGCGTTCTCAATTTCCTTGCTTCCATTAGGTCCGCCAGAAGTTCACTGTTAACTATATATTTCCGAATGGGGGTTGTCCATGAGGGTGCGTCTTCGTTTATCGTCAAGCATTCGGCTGTCACGCTCGGGGAGGGAATCTCAAGATGAATAGTGGACCGCAACTCCCCTGGTTTTCGGCTGCTAGCAAGGCGAGCTAGTTGGTTGGCTCGCTCGTTGTTGTTGCGCAGGATATGCCATATCTGAACTTCATCGAAACTATCCTTGAGTCTTTGGTACAGGTGATAGTACCGCAACAAGTGTGAATCTTTGACCTGGAAATTGTCGTTGACCTGCTCGGCCACGATTTTGGAGTCGGTCCAGCATATGATTTTCTTGACGCCCACATCTCACTTGCTAATCTCATACCAGCTATCAAGGCCTCGTACTCTGCTTGGTTATTTGACGCACGAAAGCCAAACCGAAGGGATTGTTCGATTGTTATACCTGATGGGCTAGCAAGGATTACTCTGGCACCGCTACCTTGTGCGTTGGAAGACCCATCAACGTGCATGGTCCATGGCTCGTCCTCAAAACATCCCAGAGGGGTGAGCTCGTTGACAAAGTCGGCCAGGTGTTGCGACTTGATGGGGCCTCTTGGCTCGAAAGCCATATCAAACTCTGAGAGTTCTACCGACCACGCCATCATTCGGCCGGCAATCTCTGGCTTCTGGAGGACCTTTGCGATCGGGCAATCGGTTCGGACAACTACCCTGTGACTCTAGAAGTACTGCCTCAACCGGCGGGCGGTGTAGATGAGGCTTAAGGCCACTTTTTCCAACAATTGGTAGCGTCATTCAGCGTCTTGCAACGTCCGGTTGATAAAGTATACGGGTTGTTGATGACCTTGGTTTTCTTGTACCAAGACGGCACTCACAGAATAGCTTGATACGGCCAGGTAAACAATCATGTCGAGGCTGCCAATCGGTTTGGAGAGTATAGGAGGCGCACTAAGGCGTTCCTTGAACTGTTGGAATGATTCTTCGCACTCCCGGGTCCAGCTGAACCACTATGTTTTCTTGAGTAAAAGTAGGATAGGCTGGGCTACCTCGGCCAGGCGAGGGAGGAACCAGGAGAGCGAGGTGAGCCGGCCTGCTAGCTTTTGGACTTCTTTCAGAGTACCCGGGCTTCTCATATCCAAGATGGCTTGGCATTTGTCGGGGTTTGCCTCAATGCCTCGGTCAGACAACATGAAACCCAAAAACTTTCCACCTGAGACTCCAAACACGCATTTTTTGGAGTTAAGCCTCATCTAATGTTGCCGAAGAGCTTGGAATACGTCGGCCAAGTCACGTACATGCGCGGAGATGTCGCTCGATTTTACGACCATGTCGTCGACATATACTTCCATGCTTCGACCAATTTGGTCACGAAAGATCTTATTCATCAAACGCTGATACGTGGCTCCGGCGTTCTTCAACCCGAACGGCATGACCCGGTAGCAGTAGTTGGTCGTTTCGGTAATGAATGTTGTTTTATCTTTGTCTTGGGGTGCATACGGATCTGGTTGTACCCCGAGTATGCATCAAGAAAAGACAACAATTTGTGACCGGATGCTCCATCAACGAGGCGATCAATATTTGGCAATGGGTAGGCGTCTTTCGGGCAGGCTTTGTTCAAGTTTGTGTAATCGGTACACATACGCCACTTTCCATTCGGCTTCCGGACCATGACAACATTGGCCAGCCATGTCGTATAGTGTACCTCTCGGATGAACCGAGCGTCTAGCAACTTGGATACTTCAACTTCGATCGCTGCTTTCCTCTCTTCCCTGGCCTTCCGACGCCGTTGGGCAATCGGCTGTGCCTCTTTACTGATTCAGAGCTTGTGGCAAAGGAAGTCTGGGTCAATGTCAGGCATGTCGGAGGGATGCCATGCGAACAAGTCTTTGTTGTCAAGAACTACTTGTCCGATAGCTGACTTTTCTTGTTCGGAGAGGATGGTCCCTAGGTAAGTAAGCTGGGAGTCCAAGACTCTGACTTGGAGAGGCTATTTGTCTTCAATGGGTTCAACTCTCTCATCCTGATCGATTCGGGGGTCAAGGTCTATGGCCGATTGCTGTGACACCGAATGGATGTGTCTCGGCTCTTCGGGGACTTCTCTGCTTATTTTCGGTAACCTCAAGCTAGCGAAGTAGCACTCGCGCGCCGTTTTCTGATCAGCATGGATAGTAATCATTCGTCCTGATTCAAATGGGAACTTCATGGCTAGATGAAGGGTGGATACGACTGCCCCGAGCCGATTCAAGGACGGTCAGCCGAGCAGAATGTTGTAAGATGTGTTGGCGTGAACTACCACATACTTAACTGAAACGTCTCGGTATTCTGCTCCTTCAAACCCAAACCGGGTCGTCAGCTTAATGTAACCTTTTGTCTTGACCCGCTCGCCCGAGAATCCAACCAACGGTTCGTCATAAGGAACTAGTTCAGACTCCGGGATGCCCAACTGCTTGAATGTGTTCCAATAAAGGATGTCAGCTGAACTCCCCTGGTCAACCAGAGTCTTACGCACAATACAGTTGTGAATTTCCACGCTAATTACCATCGGATCATCTTGATCCGGGTTGATACCTTTGAAATCCGCCTCGGTGAAGGTTATGCTAGGCAACCGGCAACGGACTTTCTCCACTGCATGTACATGCCGAATGGCTCATAAGGGCCTCCGTTACGCCGACGAGGATGAGCCACCACCAGCGAATCCGCCGGCTATGGAGTTAATGACTCGCCAAGGCTGTGTTGAAGGCTCCTCTTCTCTCTTATCTCTTGACCGACTGCGTTCCCTGTATGAGCGTGTTTCTGCTCTTCTCTGCTCAGGCTGATCATGTCGCCGTGACCGGTCGGCGTAACGGGATGAGTTCGGTCAGTCCACGAAGCTTTGCAGCTGCCCATGCTTGATTAAATCTTCAATTTTATCTTTCAAGGCCGAGCATTCCTCTGTCGAATGCCCTCAATTGCGATGGTACCTGCAAGACTTTGTTGTATCGACCCTGGGAGAGATTGCAGCTCATTTCGGGACTGCTAGCACTTCTGAGGCAAGTGCTTGCTCAAGTATGGCCGATCTGCTAGTATTGAGCAACGTATATTGCGAGTACCTCGGCCCGTGGGGAGGCTTCTCGCGGGGAACCAGTTCTTTCGGATGGCTCCGAAAGTTATTCTCGACCGGCTTATCAGGTTTCGCCGCCACCTCCGCCCGGGCTTGGTTACGGAACTCAGCTAATTCTTCCATCTACATGTATTTGTCGGCTCGCCGACGCAAGTCATCCATATCAGTGGGAGGCTTCTTGCAAATGCTATTGGCAAAGGGTCCTGGTTTCAAGGCGGTGGTGAGGTGGTGCAGAGCTACAGCAGGGTTCAAGTCTCGGATTTTGAGTGCCGCTTTGTTAAACCGGCTCATGAATGCACGAAGGGATTCCTTTTTCTCCTGACGGATACTGACTAACGCCAAAGAGGTCAACTGGTGGGGTCGGCTCGTAGCAAATTGAATGGTGAACTGGGAAGCTAACGTGTTGAACGAGTCGATCGAGTTAGCAGGAAGCCGAGTAAACCAGCTCAGCGCTCGTCCTTTCAAGGACGTTGGGAAGATTCGGCACAATGCGGCGTCATCAGTAGTGCTCAGAGTAACCTGAGTTAAGAACACATCCATGTGCTCATCCGGGTCGGTTGTACCATCGTACTTGTCGAGTGGCAGGGACTTCCAATGGTCAAGAAGTGAAGACTGCATGATGTTTGGGGTGAAGGGGTGTCGGTGTGCTCCGGCCGGCACGGGGTGTATCGGCCGGCCGACCGAAGCATGGGCACCTGGGGCAGCAACAGAGGTGTGAGGGATGGAGGTGTGATGGCCGAGTGAGTGAAACGACCCCTGAGTGTGGGTCGTCTCAGAAGGTTTCCATGTGGGATCCCGGTACTGGTTTTTGAGGGCGGCATTCTCTTCTCGCAACGCAGCCATCTCGTCAGCATCTTTCTCCCGTTGTTGCTTCATGGCGGCCATTTCTTCTTTCATTTGGCGTACCATCGGTCAAGTTTGTCTCCTCTACTGTCTCGACATTGTCTACCCCGGACCGGTGCTCATCTTCGGACTGGTGGTTTTCAACGTTAGTTCTTCTTGTCTTTGCCATAATGATTCTTCAAAAGTCTCTTCACAGCTATCGGTTCGGCCCCACGGTGGGCGCCAAAATGTACCTGCCTGAGGGCACACTCGTAATCTTCTGGGGGGAAGGGCCGAACGGGAGCTTCAAGTGGATTCTTCAGAGGGGGGATGTACCTGCAAAAGGCACTTCGACGCTCAAGTTAGGACAAGCACGATTTTCTAGGATAATGATTGAACAATGACGTACCTCGATATAAGTGACCTATTTATACTACCTTTAATGGGCCTTGTCAGTGGTGGGCCTTTTCTGAAGCTTACCAAATCAGGTAATACGACTCTAATTAGCTGATTACATCTTAATCATGCATTTGTCCTTGTTAATCGTAATCATAGCCGTAATCCTTGTTTTATCCCTCGACTCATTGCCGAGCCGACAGGTAAAGGCTTGGGGTGTTGGATGTCTTCGGCCTTTGGCCAGGCCGACAGGTATTGTTGCTATCCTACCGGGTCGGCATTAGGCCGAGCCGATATGTAGGGCATATGGGGACATGGTACTTGTTACTGGTCTTCAACCGAACCGAGGTTGCTTGTGGATTCTTCTCGGCCCTCGGTCGTATGCCGAGCCGATGTTAGAGTCAAGGTTGATGTATGGTCATGGTTGTCTTTAGTCCGCGTGGGTGTCTAACGGAACGGCACGTGTTGGTCCACGTGACCGATAGGATCCCTCCGGTACACTATCAATTGAGGAAGAAGTATTCCTACTAATGTATGAGTATTTATAAATATACACGAAACTAATAAAGCTAAATATAATACTAAAAAACATATAATTTTATAATATTTTTAAAAATGTTTACTAATAATTGTTTTAAGTATTTAAAACTTTTAATTTTATTTATTAAAATTAACTTTTTTGACAACTTAATTAATTATTTATAAAAATATTATATTAATAATTATTTATAAGTAGTAAATATCTCCTTATATTTGTTCTGGTGGTAGTTTTCTTATAGAGTATAAAAGTGAGATTATGAATAAAATTTAATTATCCTCGTTTATCTCTATCATCATATAATTTATAATTATAAATAAATACTTTAACTTGTAGATGCTTACACCCTAATTTTAGTTCCATTGTCCACCTTCCCAGTTTTATTGCAACTATGTAACTACATGTGTTTAAAAATAATTTTATTTGATATTAAAGTTAAATGTATTTTTGTTCTATAAATATATTTAATAAGATATTTGAAATGTTTATAAGCTAATTTGATAAAAATATATATTTTTTAATTTAAACATATATAAATATATATTTTTCCTTGATTCATCTTACATTAAAATGTAAAAATTATACTTTTTTATCTCTATTGTCATTTGTCATTCATTAATTGCTCATGTGGATAATTCAAAGATCACATGACAGATCATGTTATATATTTGTTAATACGTATATGGTGTCATGTCAACGCGAGACTTTGAAAAAATAACTCTAAAATAAATATTATTTGTTGCTAAACTAGGTGTTAGCCTGATATTGTGTAGTGTTGATTAAGTTGTGTTAGTTGACTTATTACTCTATATTATGTTTCTTTTTTTATTACAAGTTTACCCTTGTGTTTTTATTCTTGTTGGACTGTGATTATCATATTATTATAGAAGCAAGGTAAAATTAGGCTAAAAGGCAAGCTAATTTTTGAGGATCATGATGGAGATGATGGTGTTTGCTCTGGTTGTTCTAAGATAGTTGTCTTTAGTAGTTGCTTGATTGAAAATCTAGGATTTATGTTTATAGTCTGGATTATTGTATATATGTGTGTGTGTGGTTTTAAGTTATAGTCCCACTGAGGGATTTACATATATGACTTTAGTTGATGAGTTATACACATACACACACATATATAAATTGATGCATGTATATACAAGAATGATTTGCATGGTAATCCTAAGTAATTAGATTTATGTATTTTGCACTTAGTTATTGAGGTGTAAAGTGTAAGGACCTGTCATATTGTTAAATAAGAGTACAAAATAAACTATTAATTTTGTACTTCAACTCTACAAGGACCAAAAGAAATTATTTCAAATTTTAAAAGAAATAAAACGATAGCATTGTATGGTTTAGTTGTTTTAATTAACTATATGTTATATATGATTAATTATTTCTTTGTTGTGATTATTGTTATTTTAGAGCTTTGGGGAAGTCACGGGGCCCTTGAGAGTTATGTTGTCTTTAAGATAGTTTTTGATTAGAGTTAGTTCAGTTAGTTGGATTAAGGATATATAATATTTTTCTTAAAACGTTAACCTTATAAGTTCATATTATAAGAAAAGTTATAAAGAAGATCTCTAAAATTGAAGAAACTTTCTTTTTCTATCACTTCTAAATTCTTCCTTCAACTAGGTAACGATTGTAGATTGTCAAATTAGAGTTTGAAGGGTGAGAATTCAAGTTGTAAGTCGTGTGGAGAAATTTGATTTCTACTTTCATCATCTTGTTTTGAAAGGTTTGAGGTAAAGGAAGTTTGGGAATTGAATGTTGTTTGATTTTCTAAGTTGTGTATGGTGTTATGTTGTGTGGATTTATGCTTTGGTGAGCATTGAAGTTGAAATTGAAGATAAAACTTTGGTATCCTTATCCTCGGTGTTCTTGGTAAGGAATGAGGAAAATTGATGAAATTGTAAGTGTGTTTTATTGCATGTTTCATTGTCTTCAAATTTTGAGCTATGTGATGATAATAGATCTTGATTTCAAAGTTTCATGCATGAAATTCTAATGTGGGATGAGAAAATTTGGAGTTAAGTTGAATGCTTGAGTTGTTCTTGTTCTTTGTGTATGCATGTTTTTGAGTAGTCTTGCTCAAAGGGAGCACTCACTTGCTCAAAGCAAGCAAGTGCAGTCATTTAGGGATGGGCTCAATCTTGACTTGCTTGAAGCGAATTCTTAAGCATTTTGAGCAAATTTTGTTCAATCAAAGCAAAGGTTTAGTCGTTTAAGCAACCAGATTGAGACTTCTAGGGGTACTCTTTGCTTGAGCTTGCTCTGAGCAAATTTTGGTCACTCTAATCTAGTTGATGAGCGCCCAAGTGAATTTTCGTCACTTCGAGCGAACTCTAGGGTGCTTGAAGCATCCATTTGCCCTTTAAACTTGTAATCATCTTCATATATCTTGTTGTATTGCTTATTTTTCATGGTTTATGAATATGATTAAAGCTAGTGCATTATATATTGATTTATGGTGATATAAGTTGTTTAAAAGTTGTTAGTAAGTTTTATATTGGGTGAAGATGATTAAGTTGATAAGTTGTAAGTTGATTTTGATTGGAGTGATTAAGTTGTCTAAACATGTGGTGTTGTGACACATGTCTCAATTGAGATACATAAAGATATGAGAAAATAGACTAGATTTTGAAAGTTTTCATATCCCAAGGTGTGGATATCAATTGTGGCGCTTAGAGAGGCTAAAGTTGAAAACTCTTCAGTGAATGAGTGACTCTTAAATAGAAAGGTGTTTTTAGCGTGTCTCCTTTAGGATTTATGTGGGCCAATATGGAGGTTTGGTCAATTTATATTGTTGTTGAAGTGACCTATTGAGTAAGGTATGAAGTCGAGAGTTAAAATCATTAACCAATTACTAGAAGGGTGTGTAGTACTTGAAGGGTAGTCAGCTAATCTCACAAGAGACTTAGTTTATGCATACCAAGGTTATGGTAAGCTCAAATCCAAGTTGTCTTATCTTAACAGTAGTACTAAACTTTTATAGTTTAAGTAGAAAAACCTGAGAAATAAATTTAGACATGTGCTAGTCGTTGTTTCTAGTTTTATACTAGCCATTGTTTTTTGCCACCATGTCAGCCTTTGTTTCTAGTTTATACCAATTGTTGTGATTTGATAGGGTCAAGCCACTTATATTGCTCATCGTTATTATAGGAGATCTCCATTAGATGTTATGCATGATAATGCATATGTTATTAAGTTATTTAGCAATTATTATTGGTATTTTTAATAATTGCTCTGTTATTAGTTATTACTCTGTTGTGTTTGAAGTTGTGAAGGTGGTAAGATGTTGTTTGAAAGTTGTCTATCTTTCATACTTAGTTGTTTGTATGATGGTTCGTTGTTGACTGACTTTACTTAATATTTTCCTTAAATCATTGGTTAATGATTTTTGTTGATGCTTTACTTGAATTAACTGTTATTGAATTGTTATGTTAATTCTTTCACAAGCTTATCATTTTTTTTCTTGTGGTTGAAATCGAAATAATCATATTTGATATAAAAACATGACAGAATTAGCGGGTTAACTTGGTTAGCTAGTGGAGGGTCATGTTGGTAATCACCTAGATTTGGTGATATTACTCCAATGTGGCATAGGTTGTTGTATAGACACTTGATTAACAAATACATATATTTAGTATACAATGGTGTAGTTTATGTCGATTGTATAAATATACAAAGTATATATGAGATCTCATAAAGGGATTTCATAAGGGGATTTATATTTCCCTGTTGATGAGTAAAATATTTTTTTTATATATCTTCTACCTATACATATATTTTTTACATAAATGATTAAGTGACTGTTACATAATAATTTTAGGATAGTTAAATATTATTTAGCATTTTCGTTACATATTAATTGTACCATACTAAGTATAATATATTCTCAAGTCGTTACATAAAATAAAGAAAAATATTTTAAAAATGTAAACCAAAATTTACTTATTTTTGACAAGATTAAAAATATAGTTAATCATAAAAGTATCTATATAATGTGAATTCTATCAAAACTATGTTTTAGAATGTATTTATTGTAAATTACATTAGTCACACACACGTAAAATTTTGATTAAATATTTTTATTATTAGAGTTTCTCTTCTTAATTAAATTTTTCTTACATAGATTAAGTTTGAAATTTTACTTAAAAATTTGTTTTTAGTATCGTTGGAATCGACTTGTTTTAGCACTCATCTAATATGATCACAAGGTTACAAATATAGTTATATAAGTTGGCATGACTGAAATGTGACATCAGCTTAGAGTAAGAGAAAAGAAGTGCGTGATTTATGATTTTATTTTTCCGAACATGGAATTATCTGTTTGACTGGGAGCTCTGAATCATTAATGAATTAGTATGAACTGAATCTTTAGACAGTGACAATGGCTATTTCAGACTAAAATTCGCACAACAAATTATTTTTCTTGTTTTTATGCTTTATTATTTTTTATTCTGTGCACATCGTACGACTCTTTCACACATACACACTAAAATCGCACAAAAAATTATTTTTCTTATTTTATGCTTTATTAATTTTTTTTTTTTTTATATATCCTATGCATCTCATATGACTTGCAATAAACAAGCAGGAGATAAAATTTCATTATTATAATATAGTGATTAATATTTGATTTAAATATACTTTTAATTCACGTAACATATATCAGTATATTTTAATTTTAGTTTTTATATACTTTTTATTTTTATCTTTCTAAATTTTACAATCATTATTTTTTGTCTCTAAAAAATGAGTAAATTTTTTATTTTAATTCTTATAAAATATTTTTCTTTAATTTTCATCTTTCTTAAAATTTAAATTCATTATTTTTTACCTAATTTTTATTTTTAAATATAAAAATAATATTTTTTCAAAGATTTATATAAAAAAATTTAGAGGTTAATCATGCTAACACGGTATCAACTTTAATTGTAAATGTTCCCAGAGATAATTACTTAACTATATCATAAACACAAAAATAATTAACAAAAATCGATACTAAACATTAAAAACATATTTAAGACTTAATATTTAATATATATGTATTACTAAACTAAGTTAAGCAACAATTATCTCTTTTCGACCAATACTTAATATGATCTAACAAAAATAAATATTAGTATATTAGCTGTAAATATTTATTATATATAATTAAAATTTAAAATAAATTATGCATATGAATAAATATTATTTTTAAATATATTTAAAATTTAAATAAGTAAATATTTTTAATATAAAATATATTTTATATTTATGATAAATAATTTATATTGTAATATAAGATAATTTTTATTTGTTAATACTTTATTTTAAAATATTAAAATTTTTATATATAATTATGATTAAAAAAACTAAATTAAATATGAAGTTAAAAAATCATTAACATTCTCTGGTTGAAAAAAAATAATTACAAATACTTTCACGTAAAATAAATATTTATTTGTTATATAAGAGTTGATTCCGATACTCATCACAACTAACCCATAACAATATACGGAAAAACCTATATCAGAAACTGAAAAATCAATATACACAAAACAAGTGACAAAGCAACAAAGATAAAGCAAGATTGATGTGCAGTTCTAAGGGAATTCCTCCTCTCCCAAAAGCAAAAATCCTCCAATTTTTAAAACTTGAAACAATAACTTATGTTTGATTTGGAAATAACTTGACACACTGTTATATATATATAATTGAAGTCAACAAAAATAGAATCTTAAAATAAAAGGTTAAAGAATTATATTAAAAAAAATAGAGAATCAGACTAAAATTTAAATAAAATTATGAAAAAAATACTATTTTTGGCCGTAAAATACTAAAACAAAATAATCACATATATATATATATATATAGGTGCATGCATGTTAACATTTGCAACCACGTAGAAACTGCTAGTTTCTGATCGAGCATAATTCAATTGTTGTTGTGTTTTTTATTCTGAAAATTTGAGCCATAATGATGTAAAGAAAAGTTTTCCAAGATGAAATCTTTTAATATTATAAAATGAGAATAGTGCAATTGTAACATTAATTTTCAACTCAATCGGAAACACTAGTCTAAGTGTTTAAAGCAATAGAATTAGGAATACTAGTTCAAAGCGCATGCAAAGTTTTTCCAACCTCCCACTGTGTGAGCACCACCATTTCAACGCCAGGCTCAATTAGATGTCGACTAAGCATTTAATCTTACATTGACTTACTTTCACTATGTCTCCATTCTCGACTGTTCCGATATTGCACTTGTATAGTTGCCAGAGTCATCATAGCAAAACCTTATCCTGTAATAATGGCTTATTTATTTACAGTTTAATTTATTTATTAAATAATGTAAGGGGTATATATATTCTTCCTTAATACATGCTTAGATTAGTTTATTTAAATAATTATTTTTTATTTTTCAATAAATAAATTGATATTAAAAGAATCTGTCGTCTTTAGTTGTTGAGTTTAATTCGCTCTCGTAAATTTGTCTGATAATACTTGACTAATTGCAATTGGTGAGCGTGGAAACCAGTTTACCCACAAATCATGGAGACAAGACTTCTAGAAGTTAGGTATTAGGTAACTGATTTTGAGATACTAATATATTATACTCCTATTAAAAATCACTTATTGTTTCTGTATATTTTATTTAAAAATTAAATAATAATAATAATTATTATTATTATTATAAAAATTAAATATATGTGAATAGTTAGCAATTAGAGTTAGAGTATGAGTGTGATCTTCTTAAAGTTATTTAAAAGGTATAAAAGTTTAAAAAATAAGTTTATAAAAAAATAACATTTGGAAAGATAAGAGAAAAAATAGTAATATAAAATATGTACACACAAAAAAATTATCATCTTTATTGATAATAAAAAATATTATTACTACAGTGTACATAGTACTTGAGTGGCGGGCAATGACCCTTAGGACTCTTTCTTATGTAGAAATTTTCTCTCTTTGCCTTCTACTTTTTTTCCCACGTACACTCATCTTTTGCTTTTAGAAATTTTGTGATGATTGTTTTGGAGGGAGATCGATATATAATACTAGTTGAATAATTAAAAGTTTTAATTATGCTTTTGATTTAAAAAAATAATTAAATTTTATCATTTATAGTTTTTCGCTTGTCTAAAACTTTCAACTCATATTCTATTTAAATATTTAAAAAAATTATGATAAATTAAGAAATATAAGAAAATAAATTAATAAAAATTCATTAAAAAAATACTACAATTAAAGAAAACAGTTAAAAACGTTATCATTAAAAAATAATCACTAAAAATACTCTATTTTAAGAAAATTACTATTATTATAAAGAGGAAAAACTAGAGAAGATTATTATTGATAATAAAAAGTATCATTAAATTCAATTTAAAAATGAAAACAATAAATTTTTTTTATCAATAAATGAAAAGAATATGTTGGCAAATATATAAAATCATGAAAAAAAAATTTTAAAAAGCGCTTGTTCTGTAGAAAAAAATAGTTACAAACACTTTAGTTTAAAAATAACAATGTCTAAAAATAATATAATTTGAGATAATTATTTTAAGTTTTTAACTAGGTTATTTATACAAAATATTCACTGACTTTGTTGATGATTAACATTTATACTTTTAGTATATTATTTAATATATGGGTGGCTTATATGATTCTCTTTCAAAAATAAAAAATAAAATATTTAAATATATTTTTAGTTCTTTTAAAATGATTGAATTTTGATTTTAATTTCTATAAAATGTTTGTTTTGCTTTTTATCTTTTTAAATTTTATAAACATTAATTACTTTTGGTTCTTGTGAAATGAATATATTCTGGTTTTGATCCATGTAAAATAATTTTCATTGATTTTCATCTCTCTAAAATTTAAAGTCATTATTTTTAATCGTTAATAATTATTTTAAAGTAGATAAATAATAACTATTTTAAGAATTTATAGAAATTTTTAGAAATGTCAAAAATTGTCACAATATTACTAAAAATCGTGAATAACATTTAGAATGATCACTTAATTTATTAAGAAACAAAAAATAATAAAAATAAAAAACTAAAAAAAATAGTTCGTATTTTATAGGAGTGAAAAAATAATTATAAAAAAATAGGGAGCAAAATTAAAACTTACTAATTTTACATAAAGGTAGAAACATATTTAAACCAAAATAAAACATGGGTAAAAATTATAATTAGTAAGAAATACAAAAATGACTTATAAAATTCATTCAATAAAATATTTACAATTATACTATTAGAAAACAAATGAGTGTTTTTTTTATCATTTCTGATTATTTATTGTTATTCCACTTAACTACTCGATATTTGTCTATATTTTTGTAAAATATACTTAAATTGTGTTATATCTTTATTCTATTTAGTCGAAAGGAAAAGATAATAGAAAAGAAAGTGATAGTTTTTAATTAAATATAATTTTTTTAAAATTTACTGTTAGATTAAAAGTTTTTTACTTTTAAATCTTACATACAAAATTTTATATTAATCCAAGATGATTTAATATCTCATTCTTATAAAATAAAATTGAAATAATATATACATTTCAAAATATATAAAAATATGAACGTTTTGACTATCTTTAAATTATTGTTCAATTTTAACAAAATTTGATATACACCTACCAGATGATATGAAGTTATAATTTAGTTGTTAAATCGATAAAATTCACATTTAATATAAAGTTACTAAGTGATGTAATAGTTACTAAAAGTTATATTAGTGTTGTTTGAACCCCAAGAGAGAGATCAAATTACTCCAAAAATAATTATTGCTAAAGTTACTCTGTTCCATAACTCATAGTATATATTGAATTTTAACAATTTAACTGTAAAATTAAAAATTCTTAATACATAAATCAAGTTTACAAATTTTTTAAAATTTTAAAATCATATAATACTTTGTGGTATAGACATAAATCAATGTAAAAAATATTTTTATGACCATATATTAATTTAAATTAATGATGAATTATCATATTATTTTCATTTTTTATAAATTTTTAAACCTAATTTATATATTAACAATTTATAATTTAACGATTAAATTTTAACATCATGAACTATTAAATAAAATAGCTTTATCAATAGTTATTCTTGAAATATTTTAATCTTTCTTATACATATATATATAATATTGGCATCTAATTACTTAAAAAAATAACTTTACTTAAAAATTCATAGTTTACATTAAATTTTAATAATTTAATTACAGATAACATAAAAAAAAAAAAATCGAAGGCCTTGTGTTGAGATTTCCGTTGAAACACTTTTGTTAATATTTGTAAATTCGTTTAATTCTATCAACGGTCTCAAACACGACAAGTATACCGGCCGTTCAAGTAGTAAAAATATCGTATCCACAGGGATTAGAAGGTAAAATAAGCATTTATTGACTATTCATGACTAAAGAATAATTTCAATTTGTAGTTTGTCATGTGAATGTGAATTAAAGATCATGACTACTGGAATGAAAGCTATAAAAATATTTGTTTGAGAATGGAAAAGGTTAGAAATGATATTGTGGTATTGTGAGGTTGTGGGGGTCAGATTTCACCAAACGTAACACTAATGTATCCTTAATCTCTTGTTGAATTCATTGCTTAGTCAACCCAAGAATTTACTCAAACCTAATCCCTTAGAGAAAGAGCCTAGGTGCGGATATTGAAATCCCTTGAGTACCCAATATCTACACTCGCATTACAGGCTAGGGTTTAAGACTACTAATGGGTCAAGCTCTATCCCTAGATACAATCACCACTAGACATATGTTTCAGAACTAGTTTCAAAGGTTATTTTCCAATACCCATGGAACCTTGAATCATGCAAAGGGTGATCAATCCAAAGCAAGCATTAAGAATAGAAACAAACACAACAAAGAATAAAACAACATGTATATATATCATTAAAACCGTAAAGATTACAATAGAATACGTTGGTTACATCTAACCCCACAAAAATTGGGTAAAACCACTCACAACAATGAGGGCAAATACAAAATAGAGATGGAAGAGGAAGTGAAGAACCGAAGGAAAGATCCGCACACGGACAATCCCAAGCCCTGGGAATCCCTTCCGCAGCTCCTAGAGGCGCCCAATGTGTGAATGGGGGTTTCTCCCCCGAAAATGGCTTCAAATACGGGCCAGGGAGATCAGATTAGGGTTTCGCGCCCGGCGTGTAAGTCTTCGCGCCCGGCGCGTACTCTTCTTTGCACTTTCTGCCTCAGTGTAAGCCCGGCGCAATTTTCTTTTACGCCCGGCGCGATGTCTCCTAGAGAGTTTCAAGCACTCTCTGTCTCGACCACGCCCGGAGCGTGTATTCTTTCGCCCGGCGCCATGGCTTCCAGACTCTGTTCTTACCAAGCCCGACGCGAGTCATCTTGCGCCTGGCGCAATTTCTTCTCTGCTCCTTAGCCTCTTTAGTTTCCAATCCTATGGATCTTCAATCCTCAAGTCCCTAGCTCAATACCTGCACAAAAACTGAGGTGTATTAAGGTATTGTTAGCTAAATTTGGGTTAGTTATATCTGCACACAAAATGAACCAAAAAGAGAACAATTATATTGCAATGGTTCAGCGGATGAGTGGAATTCGTTCAATAAGTCTCATCCAAAAAGAGGTAAAATTGAGACTTAACACCTTGACTAACAAATTAAAATATATCATCTCAACTCAAACTAAACATGTTGAACGAAAAACACAATTGCCAATTAAATAAAATAAACAAGTTGGATGTCCTATAAACTCAAATGTTAGTGAGCTGCTTTAATGAATTCGTGTGAGTTGTAAATATTTGGTTGATTGAATCTTATAAAATAGAAAACTACAACTTTTATAAGTTATATGATTAAAGTTGCTATTAGTTAGCAATTACCTTGGATTCTTGTTCATTCTAAAGTTTACTTATGAGAAAATGATTGTTTGAATTTTTAATAACCATAGGGCGTTTAATTTCAAATTATAAAGACTTTTGTCGCTTTGAATTTGTGACTAATTGAGACAGTGATATGACGAGCCTAATTTATTTTATTCGCAGTCATCTAACCGTACGTATATTGTTGAATGAAGATTGGATAGATCATATTCTATTTCGTAAATCAAACTTTAATATATATATATATATATATATATATATATAAGTGCAGTGCCCAGTCCAATTTCGCTTGTTTAGCGGCAGAAACATAGCAATTAAATATATTTGGAAACAGTATTTTTAGATAAGTTAGTTCATAAACAATTATACATGAATAAAATGAGAAATAAGAAATAAAAATTAAAATAAATTTCTTAAAATGTTAAAATTATCTTATAAATAAGTTAATTTGTTAAACTTTTTTGTATCAGTTTTTTTAAAACATATTTTCTTATTTTTTGTTGATTTGAAAAATAAATAGATAAAGAACTATACTTCAATAACTATTAGATATTGAATCAATGACATGACATGAGATTCTCATATAAAATATTATTTAATTAGTTAAAACTTAACGATATCTGTACCGTGGTGGTCTCCCATTGGCCGATCATATTGGCCGATCAGAGGCAGGTCGGTAAAATGTCGATCACACAAGAGGGACCCAAATATGGGGTGATTAACTGGCTCACTCGGACAATCAATAAGATCCCACGATCTGTGGGAACGGTAATAAATACCGGGAGTTACGAGTCCATAATGGGGCGTGATTTATGGGATCATAAGTGCGATTCATGTCTATAATGTCACACCGTTATATATAGCAATGATTAGGTCTAACGCGGGAGGGGACTCTCATCGAATGTTCTAGGTCAAGACTGCTACCAAGTTCTTTTAGCTCGGTATCGCTAAGGGTTCTTCGGCGGCGGTCTCCAATACCGGAATATTTTGGCGCCCACCGTGGGGCAGGTAAAACTACATCCCACACCTTGGTTGCCTTGTGTGATCGGAAGGTCACGATGCATATGTTACTAAGGAGCAATAAAAACTATCGAGAAAGAAGAGGCATAAGTATGATCGAATGTTCTAGGTCAAGACTGCTACCAAGTTCTTTTAGCTCGGTATCGCTAAGGATTCTTCGGCGGTGGTCTCCAATACCGGAACAATATCTAATTTGACCTAAAATTTATTGAAGTGAAATCAATAAAAATTAACCAAAAAAAAATTTCACTTCTCTGTTCTTAAATAAGTATAGCTATCTAACTAAAATGTTATGATGGCTGTCCAATTTACATCATAAAAAATTGTAAGCTATTTTATGATGGCTGTCCAACTTACATCATAAAAAAGTGTAAGCTCAGATAAGATTGTATATGATCATATCATTCGTGTGAACTCATGGATATATATTTTTTCTTCTTAGTCTTTATAAACGTGAGACGTAAAATTAGAAAACAAATCATTATAATAGAATACTTTAATTCTAAAGTTTAAAGGATGGCGTTAACTTTAATGAGTAAAGTAGTGGTATGAATGCTATAAAATGTAGAGGTGTCGGTGGGAATTCTTTTCATTAAAGTGACAATAACTAAAATACGATTGTGTTGACTCTTGAGCAAAAGAGACCGTTCATATTGTAGACGCCGTTGACTCTAGAAGTGTCCTTGCCTAGGGTAGTTAGTTGGGATACTGAAATGGTAGGTTAATTAGAGTGTGCTTTGTTACCACATAATGATTATGTCCAACATTCTTAACAAAATTTTGGTTCACTAATCAACATGAATTCAACAAGTTGCGTAACCTCTCCATTCCACTTTCGTCTTTATATATAAATTCCACAATAAATATTTGTTTATTCAAATAATGTTTTACTAGGTAAAATCATTACATTTTTTTTTTTGCAATATATATTTTAATGCTTACAACGTTAAAATTTATGAGCGAGTCATACTCAAATCAAGGTGTGAGAGAATGCATTGGTAAACTTTCAACTTAAGTAGTTTGTTTATTAAAAATATATTGACATTTTTTACTCGTGATCCTTTTACTTGCATACTTTTTCTTCTTTTTTTTTCCCTTTAACTTACTAATGTGAAACTTGCTCTTTAATACGTTTCTTCACTTGCAACTAGCTTGAACAAATTATCTTCAACTTTCACCCTAAACGAATACTTTTAAGTTTGGATTTCAAAGGCCACTAGTTTGGTTTATTTGATATATATGAACTATAACTTTTTTTTTATTGGGTTTTTAAAAGGGATCAGATCCATTTTTATTTACCAAACCTTTTTCTTTTCTTTTTTTTACCAATCTTTATTTATTTAGATTTCAGATCTTTCTTTAGATGTAGGTTTGAATATCGATCGATCATATTAAAATTTATATGCTAAGGTGTTATGGACTTTTAGTTTTGGTGATCTGTTTGTCTGAAAATGTTATGATACTTTAGTCTGATAGCCTTCTTAATTATTTATCTCATGCTTCTTCCAGTCTTTCGTATAAAAGAAACAAATAATTAATATAAAAATAAATAATTAACTTATTAAAATAAATAAAAATAGTTAACTTTTTTTTAGTAATAAGGTTATAATAAATAATTATTTAAATATTCGTTTGTTAACAAATAATTATTTAAAATAATAGTTTTTATAAAATATTTACTACTTTTACGTGTTAAATTAAAAGTGATTTTCATTTCAATGATTAAAAAAAAAATATTTTAGTTTGTTACAAAAGATGTTGTTAAAATTCTTGTATATTATAATTTATATTATTATTTTTTGTTTGAAACTTTATGTAATAATATGTCTTTGTCATCATACTTATAGGAATCACTCAACATACAACTAGCAACGGAAATTAAATTACTTAGAGTTATATACTCACAATTTCCTAAATATGTATTATACTATATGCATATATGTGTAAAATAACTATACATATATAAACAATATAAGTACAATCATCCAATAAAAGGTAATATAAAATTTAAGTGTCAATCAAGCAACCCATCATACAAGTTACTCTAAAGTAGTACCAAATTCTAAAACAATGTCATCCGCCAAAAAGGCCTCTCTTACAAATTCTCATAAATCTATTTTTATTTTGCTCTCATATTAAGTATGATTATCACAATCCATCTATATGGAAAACAAATGAGAGTATACTAGATATAAAAGAAAACATCCAAGTATAGGAAAGAACATCTATGTTACTCTCCAAACATGTAAACCAACCAAAACACGCTACATGGTTTACAAAATACAACACTTAGCATGCTTGAAAACTAAACACCCAAGTCTATCAAATATTCACCACAGTCATATTATACATCAAGATATTCACAGCATGCATATGAATAATATCAACTCAAACCATATCATATATGTAACCACTACATCTAATGTGTCATCACGCATTTATCTACGAAGATCTCTTAATACACCTGAACAATCTAAGTGACTTAACTCTATTAAATCGACCTTGATCGCTACGTCATTCGCACTTGTTGGATTCATAGCTAAAATGAGATATCAATCCCTCCTTTAATTTCTTGAATGTCATCACTTACACTAGGAAAGTTTAGTTCCACAGTTAGGACTTATATAACTGGATATAGGCATACCACGACTATGATATACATTATCACGTCACTTGTGGAATTAGCTTGTTAGCTATTCTCAAGGAACTATGCAACTTTTCTAATAATAAGTAAAGAGTGATAGCTCTCAACTTCATATCTTAATCCATCAATCGACAATATAAAATAGTTTTACATCATCAATTAATTATAATTTACAAAAACAATAATAAAAGTTATATAAAAAATGATTTTTAATTAGTTAATTTTATAAAACGTTTACACTAACTATATCACCGTTAAACACACACAAATTTTCAATAATTCAAACATACTACACACACATAAATTTACAATAATTCAAACATACTCGATTAACTTTATAATATCCCTCTTTTACATTAAATACAAAGTTCTAAATTTCTAATTTTAATTATCATATATAAAATGTGATATAATGTTTATTCGTATAATTAAATTTATCTAAATTTACTGCAAATTACATTCAAAATGCTCCACTTACATATATAGTAGATGAAACCCGGCCCGAAAGCCTATTTAACCCTATCCCAGCTATAATGAGTGAGAAAATTCTACCCCACCACCAGCCATAGAATCAACATACAAACTAGTTAATGCTCTTCCCATCCGTTCACTCTCTAGTTAAAAATTAACCAATGGTAGATCTCAACCACATAAAATTTTTATCTTATAATGAAATAATATAATAATAATGTGTAATTTTATAAATATGCAGCACTTGGATTTAAACTGCATTTTTCTTCCAATCTTGGATATGTAACTATTAAATATGTATTCAGGGAGAAAGTTTTGTGACTTCATAATAATCTCATATAACATCACTAAAACAAATTTTAAAAAATTACGTTTCAAACTCAACTTATCCAGAGAATCCTACTTTGGAGGTGGGGGGAAAGTGGAAACCTTCCTTACCATGATTTTCCTGTAACAAATAGGGTACATACACCACTGCAGCAGCAGGCTCTGCCATCTTGCATTACATTTTTTCTATGCTTATATATTTGCCACATAAGAATATGCATCAGCAAACACAACATTATATTCAACAGCCAACAAGATTGTTAACGCTTGCAAAGAGAAGTTATTATGATTTGCAGTTCAGAAATAAATAGGTCACTCATTTAGTCCGAATGCATTTCAATTTTCAGGCACTCATTTCATGGACTAAATAAGAATTCATCTTTTACTCAAATATGTAAGAATATCCAAAGTAGCCAGGGAAATTTATAATAAATATACATGATGTCCTTCTGATTCACCACTGTGCACTAGTGCAGTGAAATACTACCACAGTAGAAAAGGGTGGATAAATGGTGCGCACATTACCCAAATAGCAGTTTGGGCTCAGAATGATTCAAGTTATCTGGATACAACTTATTTGATGTATACAAGTATATTTGGTTTTGCAATCTTAATTTTGAATCATCTTAATTTTTATAATATTGATTTTGATAAAAAAAATAAAAAAAATAAAAAAAAGACTTCGGAGTAAACCATATATACTTGAAAACTTTTGTCAAAAACAGGTGTTTGTATTAAAATTTCGTATATAATTTCCAATTTCACTTCTATTCAAACATGTTTTCTAAGCTTTTTTTTTTTTTTTACTAAATCCCAATTGGAATACATGAATTTGGAGAGCTGTAGTAGAAGTTAGAACACTGTTGCAACAGTGAAATTAGGTTGTAAATACTAAATTTGAATCCCAAAGAGCGACTGGTCAAAATTTATTTTGAAGAACTCATGCTTATGATTTATTTATTTTGTTTTTTTTTGTAATTATCAACTCTCTCTGTCTTCATGACTAAAACAATCAAGCGTGGTTGATTATATGTCTCAGCACACGTATAATGTAATTTTTTACGTCTTAGTAGAAGCTACTAGTTATTACTTTTGCGTTTCTTAGCCATTTAACGCGATAAATGCATTGAAATTGTACTTCGAAATGCAAGCTTATTCTTCATTCGGACAGTGAGAATCCGATTTGTCAAACAGAAATTTATAGCAAGGGCCATATGTGAGCTCACCATCAGCCACTCCATTGTATGAATCAAGGACATAATAAAGGACAATTCTTATTATATAAATGTACATGGCTACAACTCACATGCTAAGACATTAATTTGGTAGCGAACATCTTCAACTAACATCAACAATAGTAGCAAAACTAATAGAATTGAAGTTGAGCCCCAAATTGAATAATTTACCCAGCCCATGCCCACATGAACGACCATGTGGCGCTTTTACGTCTATTTCCTTCCTTATTAAATTTTTATAGGGTCTCACACCCACTTATTTAAACCCGAGAGAAATAGATACAAAACTTGCAAGTCATTCCCAGTTTTCTAAGTTTGCAATGACATTCAATTCCAACTGTACTGTGCAGTTATTGGCCCATGACGCAGTGGCTCTGTCTATGAGGAACTTAAGTCATGGGCAAGAATCATAAGCAAAATCATCTACCTGTGTAGCCCTAAAATGTTACAAACAGTTGCTGATTCTTAATAATTTAACTGCACCAAAACCATGTATCAAAGATGTGTGATATCTGTCAAATTCTTTATTTTTATTTATTTCTGTAGTTCACTTTATCCGATGAAAGACAAACATATCAGATTCATATAACTTCTTGCGGAAAAAAATTCTGTACCAAATAGCATTCCTGGTACGAAGAGAAGAAAGCAGTACTTTAAATCATACAACGGAAAACACAGAGGAAAGAAATCCAAAATTATAGCTTTTAGAAAGAAAAAAGAAAATCTTATTATTCATAAATTTTAAATAGTTGGAGCCGATTTGCTCAGTCCCATACAATTGGTTCATGATTGGATCGAGATAATTTGAGTTTGACAAAAAGAATTACAAAAATCCAATTCGTAAAACTTTGATTGAATTGGGTAATAAATTTAGCCAAATCCAATTCAAACAAACCCATCAACACTCACCTAGCAGGACAAACACAATGAATAGGAATTGTTGAGTAGATGCCCCTAACTTAGCAAGCCTATTAGCACAAGTAAAGAGTTTCCTTTTCTTAAGGTGTATTGTAGAGTCGGTTGTCATTGCTTAGTAATGAATGTGCATACGTTGTTAATGATAGTTGCATATTGATGGTACTGAATGGACAACACCTCAAAAAACCTGTAATCCTGCAACCCACAGAATATCACGAATCAAGCCCCCAAAGCCGGAATAGTTGGGGTTCTCGTATGAACTACCATCCACATTCATCTTAATCCACTAATGAGTGGGAGATTACTTGGGAACAAGTCTAGAAGATTTGACCAACATGTTTTTGCTTTCCATGACCACTCGGTGCAAATTTTGTATCTAGTTTACAATATACCTACAAATACAGAAGCCTGCCTTTCCTTCCATATTGTCTAGTAGACAATGCCAAGCAATTGTCCATGCTTTCATGTAACATTTTGACACAACCAAGTTGCCCCATCCAGACTAAAGAAATCAATGGTTGTATATATGTCCGTTGACCTCAACACTTGTTGAGATTTCAGACAATCTCCAAGAAGATGAATCCATCACTGCATATCCACACCACACCAGTGATACTTCAAGACACTTCTTACAACTCTTCATTAGTTAGAACTTTTCACCAATCAAAATCCATTGTGGAAAATCTTTTTTCTGAGATGTTCGACTTTGGGATCATTGATTATTTTCATAAACCAATATAAAATTTTTCAGTGTGTTTTGTCTTTATTTACATACTTTCTAAAAAAACACTTTTTAAAAGGTCATTCACCCTTAAATTATTCCAAATTAAGAACGCACCGTAGAGTTATTAAGTCTATTGAAAAGTATATGTATTTAGTTAGTACGAATAACATAATTTAATTCCTTTAAACTATCATCAATTGCACAATCCGACACAAGTACAAATTTTAGGATCTCTCTCATTTTAATATGTTTGGACTATTATAGAAGAGATATGTTGCTTATAGCAAAATTGTTTAGTAGGAAGGCAACCATGATAGGTTAAAAAAAATGTTTTATATTTTTTGGTATCGTAATTGACTAAACCCAAGTCCAATTCTCTTGGTAGGTAAGAAGGTTAGTAGGTTACTAGCAAAGCCATTTATAATCTCCTGTAGAAGAATAACCCCAATTCCCCTTAGCAATCCTGTCGGTCAATTGTAAGTTAAGGGAGATGCTCAAAATTTTGGATTTGCAATTATCTGGGATAAGAGATTTCAATGAGTGTTATAGTTAGGAATGAGAATAGAACAGGTCAATTCAAGCTTTGAATATATAGATTGAGTCTATTTTAAAAAATTAAAGTATAAGTCAGACCTATTATCTATCATAAATTTTTTTATAAGTCTGGTTTCACATTTTTAAAGTATGGTCTGACCTATTAATTTATTTAAAAATTTATTTAAATTATTAATGTTAATTAGGCCAATAAACTTAATTTTTAAAAATTAATAAAATTATTTTTAAAATATAGTTTACTCAATATTATTAAAATTTAAATTTTTAAAAAAGAATATAGGAGAAAAATTGAATCATTTTTTGTTGGGAGGATAATTCATATGTAGCTATATACATGGATGTATACGCATGCACAGGTCGTAAGTTTATAAATCTATAATGAAAAAAATTAATTTATAAAAAAATATTTTAAACTTTAATAATTTATTTTTGTTTTATAAATTTATTTATATATTTTTAATAATATATATTAATTTTTTATTATATTATATAAATAAATAAGCTAATCTATCATGCTTAACAAGTTTTTTTTATAAATTTAAACCCAACCTTTTTATATAAATTAAATTTTTTAAAAATCTAAATCTAACCTTTTTATTAAACAGATTGTTAGACTATGCTAACTTTTAAAGAAATCAGGTCATAAGTCTTTATTTAAGACTTAACCTATTTTCATCCTTAATATAATCATGCACTTTCTACAAAATACATCTCACTCTTTAATTGAGTGTCAGCAATATAAACGTGATTTACAAAATTACCAAGAGGATCGTCACCAAGCCAATTGTCATGCCAAAAGAAGGACAAATCATCACCAAGTAGGATATTGAAACCCAAGCAAGGACAATACATCGCTCACAAAATGGATTTCCCGGTGTAAAAGACCCCTACATGTGTTGTGTCTGATGTATAGTAGTTGACGAGATGTATCTAACACCCATCAATTGCACCCATAACTTTTGTGGTTCATTCATCATAACACATGCATGTTTTCCTAATAAGACTATGTTCATGAGTCTTGAAGCTCGCAACTCTAATTCTCCTTTGTCATTTGGTTTAGACAGTGATTTCCACCCAACCCAATGACAATAATTCTTCCCCCCCAACTCTCACAAATACTCCTAGGAAGCAATAAGTTTTGCATTGTGTTAGTTAGGATAAAAGAGATAACAAACTATGCATTGACTAGCTTATTTTTCCATCCAACTAAATGTTAAATTTTTGTGGCAAGCGAATCAAGTCTGTTATATAAAATTAAAGTATGAATTAACGATCTCCAAAATTTAAAAAATATTTTATAATTTTTATATCCTAATTAAAATATGTAAAAGAAAGATTTACAGTTGACTATGAACATATTGTTTTGCATTACAATATTGAATTAGAAAAGAAAATAACAATAGAAAATAATTGTAAAGTTGAAAGATAACAATAACAAAGGTTGTTGGAATTGAATTTCATTTATCTCACTTCTTTGCTCTCCTAAGATTATCGACATATGATTCTTATCACTTGGTTTATTAAATTTCCAAAAAATAATTCTAAATCAATTTCTTGTGGTTAGAAATTCTAAATATCCTAATTTAATAATTGATTTTTCAGTTTATAAATTCAAAATTCTTGCATTAAGTTCAAGAATTTGTTCAACTAACAACTCTAAATTTAGTCCTAGTCTTTAGAATCATTAGGTGATTTGATTCAAAATAGATTTAGAAAATATTTTTTAACCAAAATCTTAATCAAAAATCAAAAGATGAGTGATCAGTTCACCTCAAACATTAAGAACATAATCAAATCATTAATATTGAATAATAAAGCATCATATATATAAATTAAAAGGATTACAAGAGTTTGATATATTACATTCAATCCCGACAAAAGAAAGGCTTAACTACTCATGATAGTGAGAGCAATCTCTATTTATAATAAAAGTATAGAAAAGAAAAAGATGAACCCAAGATCTCTGTCCCCAAATAGTCTTGAAACTTTCATCGTCTTCAATGTTTTGTTCTTTCTCTAGTTGTGTCTAATTGGTCTCTCTTTTTTCATCTCTCTCTCTAGTCCTTTATATATGTCCAATAAAATAAAACAATGTGCCTTATAAGTGAGCAACCTATTCAACTCATTCCGAACAATTGAGTGAATTTTAAATTCTTCATGGTAAAGAAAGTTCAATATTATGAATTTGAATAAAAAGTTGTCACTTGAAAGCTTAGAATAACGCAAGACATGAATGCAAAATAAAAAATAAAAATAAAAAACATTTGTAATTTTTTCAAAATTACAAAAGATTAAGAAATAATTGATATTATGTGAGAAAAATTTTGTTTATCAAAATAAAATATCAAATCGTTATTTACCTACTTGTGATTTATTTTGCTAATCATATTGGATATACTTTTACATTATTTACAAGTTACATTAGAGAAGAGTAAGGAAAAAAAATCAAGAAATCAAGAGTGTTTTGAAAATTCATACATCCATAACAACCCATTTTCTTGTTAGGTCTTCACAAGAAATTTCACTAATATGTTAAAAGTTTTGTGAGTTGAGTTTGCACAATATCTTTAGTTGTCTTGTTAGAAAACATTTTGAAATATAATTACTATTGTGTTTCACAAATTTTAACTTTGTAATATTTATATTTATTTTTAATCATGATTATCAATTTTTTACTGCATATCAAGACTTACACTTTTTAAGAAGAGAACTTTAATATTTATTGAGAACACAAAAAACAATACTAAACACAAGTTTGAATGAAAAAGTTGTTACTTGAATGCTTTAAATAACACAATATATTAATGAAAAAAAAACATGTTTATTTTTTTCAAAATTGCAAAAGATTAGGAAATAATTGATATTTTGTGAGAAATTTTTGTTCATCAAAATAAAATGTCAAATCGGTATTTACCTACTTGTGATTTATTTTAGTAATCATATTGGATATACTCTTACATTATTTACAAATTACATTAGAGAAGTGTAAGAAAGAAATTCAAGAATTCATGAGTGTTTAAAAAATTTATACATCCCCAATAACCCATTTTCTTGTTAGGTCTTCACTAACAATTTCACTAATATGTTAAAAGTTTTATGAATTTTGAGTTTGCACAGTACCATTAGTTGTCTTTTTAAAAGACATTTTAACATATAATTCCAAGTTGTGTTTCACAACTTTCAACTTTGTTTGGAAATTTATCAAAATAAAAAACAAATTTAAATAACAAAACGCAAAAATGAAAACTTAAAGCAAGATTTAAGATAGTCCCAAGTTCAAATATAATATATTCATTCCAATATTTGTTGAAATTCATTTTCATCTTAGATGTCATATCTTAAGTATCTTATCTTCTTTATGCATATTTTTATCAAAAACCATTCGATTTTCCAGATTTGCATGAAATTTGAAATAAATGTTGAATAAGATAAACAAAACATCAAATTTGTGATCAAATAAAATAGATGCAATAATTCCCTCTCTTTTTCCTCTTGCTCATTTTTTTGTTAATTAGACAAAACTTATAGTTCATATCATCAAGTGCAGGCCTACTAAAAAATGTTGTCATGCAAGTGGACTTTTTTCAAGCATCATAAAAGTAGAGCTTCAACTAGTAACGATATCCAGGTACAAACCGACCGAGTATCAATGCCATTAACTACATTGACATATACTTTAAAAATATTCATCCTTTTTTCTAACCCCTTAACACACTTAATATTTTCCCTAATTTCATGTAATATATGACTAATAACTTCCAAACCTTCGTGAATTATAAAGTTTGATATATAAGCAAAACATGTGATACTGAAAAAAAAAAATCATCACCACATAAAAAACATTTTTTGGAAAAGTTTTTCTTTCAATAACTCTTGCATGATACCATTAGAAGACATGTCACTTGTTTCAACCTTTTCTTTCCACTCTTTTACAATTTAATCATATATAAAGTTATAGTAACATTTCACTCTCTCTTGAGACCTTTTTTTTTTTTTTTTTAGTGTCTCTTCCCACTCAACCCCATTGCGAATGTAGAGAAAAATCCTGAGACTGTATGGTTTCTCTTCTCTACTTTTCTTCCTTCGCAAACTGGTGCATATCCAACATTACATAAATAATAATTTATAATTGCGGTTATTTAAATTATCTTTTAGCCAAACTGTGCTGGTCTGTCTGACTACTTGAGTGAGCAATTAGGGTTTTTAAATTCTTAAAATTATGCGTATGAAAAAACATTATTTAAAGTAGCCTCATGTTGACTCTGACCATGCACAAGCAATTAATTTCTCACTTCTCAGCTGAGAAGTTGATACTCATTCAAAAATGAGAGGAAAAAACCTAATCCTGTATTAAAAATGAGAAAATATATATGAGAAGATGCACTGCAAAATTCTTATTCTTCCTGCTCTTTCAATTAGACATCCTTATTCTTTCTCCTATCTCCTTTGTAGTATGATAATTACAATTTCCTTAATTTGCAGTAAAACGATAATTGAATTCTTTGACCCTTTTTTTAAAGTTACTAGATGGCAAGACACTTACAGAGACTAGTTTAATACATTGGTCATTTCAAAAAAGAAAATCGCAGAATCAGCACGCGAAGTAAAGTCCTTAAAAGACAAGATACACATGAGATGCCAAGTTAAGGAAAGATTACAAAGTAACTTATTAAAGGAGATACGGTTCGGATTTTGCCTGGATTTGATTACCCTCGAAAAGTCGAGCAGGCAATGTTAGACAAAAGGGACAAAGTCAGAAGTGTCTCCTAGTGCTTGATGCATTTTTATGTAAATTGGTTTTATTCTCCCTTACTTGTTACGATGTTATTCTCCCTTGTTATGATGTTAAGCACTTAAGCACCCTACTTTCACCATCTTGGAAAAGCCATATTGGACAAAAGGGGCAAAATCAGCAGTGTATCACACTGTCTGATGCATTTTTGTCTCATAAAATTGGTTAAGCATACATAATTTATTTTTTTTGCATGTAAACCCCCTAGTATGCATTATTCTCCTCTTGAGCCCCGGAAGGCAGATGACACTAAGGTGTGAAGTTTCAACAGAAGATTTTGGGTTACCCAAGCCTGATATCACATTAAACTACTACCTACTACGTTTAAAACTAAATTGGAAAAGCCCAAGCAGTTTCCGAGTTCCCTTCACTAGATTTGTCCTCAAGCCCTGTTGAGAAAAAGTTTTCCATACAACATATATCTATCACTCTATCTTGGACCTATACATTAAAACTGAAAATAACAAACTGCTTGTAATAATGGCATCATAGACAAGGTTGAAAGAATAATACAATCCAAACCGGAAGCAAAGAATTACAGGGAAAGGTATCCAGCAGGAGGAAACATCAAAATGAATACGCAAGAATCATGTACTTTGAACACAACAGAATTAAGAATCCAAGAAAGAAAGAAAGAAACGCTACTGAATGGATATTAGAGATAACCCGATGGATAAGCATGAGTTACAAGTGAAAGACCCAGAATAACACTTAACATACCCTTTTCAGCGTCCAATTTTCGCTTCAGCAGTCATAAAAATTGTGAATTTGGAATGACAGTGGTTCAACTATTACAAAGTAGAAGGGAAAGGGTTTGATTCCAATAAAATATAAAAATAAAAAATAGGATCCAATATCCAAAGAAGAATGGTTGAAGAACATTAACGCACTAACACAATAGCACAGCGCTAAATATGTATGAAATAAAACAACATATTACAAGTCCAACATAACTATCTCCATATTTTTTGGTTGGTTTATCTAAATCGAACTAACGCAGTTGAGAATAAAATAAAATAAAAAGACGAAAAAGGAAAAGCATAAGCTTATTAAGGAAACAAGAAAGAAGTAAAAGCAGTAGCAAGAGCATACTCATTCAGAGCGATGGGCGAACCTCTCGACCTTGGAATCGTTCAAATTGATCCCAACCATGGCGTCGCCCAAGCCGCAACTGACCTCAGCCAAGACCTCAGGGTCGCTGTAATGAGTGACGGCCTGGACGATGGCCCTAGCGCGCTTGGCGGGGTCGCCGCTCTTGAAGACGCCGGAGCCGACGAAGACGCCGTCGCAGCCGAGCTGCATCATGAGGGCGGCGTCGGCGGGGGTGGCGACGCCGCCGGCGGCGAACTGGACGACGGGGAGGCGGCCGAGCTGCTTGGTCTGCATGACGAGGTCGTAGGGGGCGGCGAGGTTCTTGGCGAAGGTGAAGACCTCGTCGTCGTCCATGTTGCGGAGGAGGCGGATGTCGGCCATGACGGAGCGGACGTGGCGGACGGCCTCGATGATGTTGCCGGTGCCGGCCTCGCCCTTGGTGCGGATCATGGCGGCGCCCTCGCGGATGCGGCGGAGGGCCTCGCCGAGGTTGCGGCAGCCGCAGACGAAGGGGATCCGGAAGTTGTGCTTGTTGATGTGGTTGGCGTCGTCCGCTGGGGTCAGAACCTCGCTCTCGTCCACGTAGTCGATTCCGATGGCCTCCAGGATCTGGGCCTCCACGAAGTGCCCGATGCGGGCCTTCGCCATCACCGGGATGGTCACCGCCTGCTTTATCTCCTTAATGAGCTGCGGGTCGCTCATTCGGGCCACCCCGCCCTGGGCCCTGATGTCCGCTGGCACACGCTCCAGCGCCATGACCGCGCACGCCCCTGCCTCCTCCGCGATGCGGGCCTGCTCCGCGTTCACCACGTCCATTATCACCCCTCCCCGCAGCATCTGGGCCAGGCCCACTTTGACCGAGAACGGGGACTTCTTTGTCTCCGTTATTGCTCCGTTGCCGTAGACCGTTACCACACCCGATCCTTCCATGGGGATAAGAATATTGTTTAATGAGATGAGGCAAGAGAAGAAGGATTGCTGTTGTGCGGTGGAAATGGGCAATGTGAGGGTTAAGTAGCGCTCCCCTTGGGGCCTGCCTTCAACCCTTCCAATCAAATCCACCCACGCGTTTCTCTACTCATTATTATCTTCCTTTTCTTCTCTTTTTCACTTCTTTTTATTTATTTTTTTAGTGTTGTTATCATTATTTTAATTCTCATTGATTAAAAAATATTAAATATATTTCGTTCATTATTCTCAATGAATTTAAAATAAAAATGATTCTCATTTAATAATGATAATAATTTTAATAATTATTATTTAATAATCTTTTTTTACATTACATGTTTATTTTTTAAGTTAAATAATGTATTAATAAATATAAGTTAAAAATATTATTTTTTTATTAATAATAATTAATATTTATTATATTAATTAAGGATAAATTAAATTTTCCTAATTTTAAAAAAATAATCCATGTAATAAATTAAAATAGTTATCTTAAACAAAAATGATTTTAGATGTTATTTTTCAACAAGTAATAAAAAACATGCACGTTACTACCTAAAATTAACATATACAAAGTTTTTAGATATATAAGTAATAATATATATACATCCACGTGCAATCATTTTTGGCAACAACTAAAAATATTATACAAGTAAATATGTACATGCAATAATCAAAAAACTAAAGTGTATGAATTTAGGTTATTAGTCAAATAACACTACAAAAATACCATCCTAAGTAGCATTAAGCTACATTGCCAACAACTGACTTTCAGCACTTCAAAAGCCTTTAGCCTGATGTTGTTATGCTCTTATATAAACATGATCATCGTAATTTAATCACCAAAAAAAATATAAGGGTAAATCAGTTCAAAAGAATAACCACACAACAAGTATAAAAGTAAATACAATTATAATATCAATCACCAACATGTAAATCATACACACACCGGGGCTCACAACATAGGAAGAAAAAACAAAACTACATGGCATTCAACAATCTTAAAAAGGCAAACAATAGTTTCAACATACATTAACAACAATGTCATTCAGCAACCAAAATTATACACCATATGAACTGCATCAAATTCACCACATCATGTGCACAATATCTCAACTACATGTGTTGTCACGCTTTCACTTACAAAAATATCTTATAACAAAAGTGAACAATTTAAGTGACTTAACCCTACTACACCAAGGTGATCTTTTTACAATTGGGATACTCATTCCTAATAACATGATTTATCATATGTTATCACTTAAAATGGGAAGTCTAATATTCCTGTCAAGGTAGAATATCTTAGATGAATCTATCACGACATTAACTTACAATACTCAGTTAGGCACTAATTCTCTAACCTTAGACCTTACTTGACTTATTACTTTATATATGTATGTCTCAACCTTGTTCACCTAAAAATTATTATTGGTCACTTATAGTGGATATATCTTGATCTAACTCACATACTGTACCAACTAAGATCTTAAACAAATATTTAACTATCTACTTTAATAGTCAATTACTCAAGAAAGATTTTAATAAATTAGATTCATAGAACATCACATTAATATCCTCACAATAAAATATTTAACTTTTAAAAACATCTTCCCCTATAATTTTTTTCCCCTACATTAGTAGTATATATTTAAGTTTTTGTTTTAATTAAGAAAAATGTGCAAAAACAAAGCCGTCTTATCATACATATCCTGTAAAGTTAGCACTTAATACAGCGGCGTCTTGCTTGCGTGCGTGAGATTTCTTTCCATATTTTATCAAACAGATGGGGTTTATATAATATGTTTGGTTTAGCAATTGTCACCCATCAACCATTATTATGTTAGAATTGTGACGTTTCATTATGTTTCTGGCCGTTAATATTGTGCACTATGATTGTTTTCACAAGGAGAGTTTTTTTCTTCTAGGAAAAGGAACTTTTTCATAAATAACATATTAATTTATCAACTACAAGTTATTGTCTTTTCGATTATTTTTATTTATAGTAAAAATATTCACTATATTTTGCATTAATTTAATGTACTTTTTTTTTAGAGAAATTTAATGTTCTTAATAAATTATAAATAATTATTTATTTTCTAATGATTTTTTTAATTATAAGCAGGTGTTTATGTACCTTTTAAATAAAAATGGTATTATGAGAGAATCTTTCTTTAAAAAATATTAATATTTATTCACATTATATTAAATGAATTTTTGTTAAATAACTATAATATTGATATGAAATATTCATTATTATTATAATAAGTAATAATTAATTTTTATTAGAAACTCTAATCATATAAGATGAATACTTTTATTTTAATACAATTTTTTCATACTTAAAATCAATATTCAAATTTTAAATAATTTGATTAAAATGTACAACTCATTATCAATTATGTTTGACAAGGTTGATATGTTAAATAACTAGGATAGAAATAAGAAAGAAGGAAAGATTTTATTTTTTTTGAGAAATATATATAATAAGTGAATTTTTATTGAAAGTGATTTTAAAGATTTTTTTTATCTCTTTTTCTTTTTAATTTATTTATTTTATTACTTTTATATTAAATTTTAATATTTTAAAAAGTATCAATAATTAAAAATACACTTGATTTACGATATAATTATATGTTTAAAAATATTTATTTTTTATAAATTTTAGTTATAATATATTTTATATATTAAAAAATATTGATTATAATTATATAAAATAAATATTTATTCCTTTCATTATGCATGCTAAAATGTTCGTGTATAATAATTTTCTTTTTCTGTTGAGAGGAAACTCTTTAAATGAATTTGTGGCTACAAAGTACATAAAAGAGAATAATAGACAGATTTTCCTTAATTATTTAAAAACCCTGGTGGCATACTGAAGGCCATCAAACAAGAGGTGAAAAACAAAAACAAAATCCTAAGGTGACTGATTTTCTGGTTATCTCGTGAATCAGATAGAAAGTATGATATGTGGATGTCCTAAAAGCGTGCTCATATTTAATTATGTATTGTTATAATTTTATTAAATTAATAAATCAAAACAAATATTTAAAGTGCGCTGTTTATAAAATGAGCAAATTATTATAAATGTACCACGATTCCACGAACTATAATATGTTTAAAATACTATATATTTTAAATTAAATAAAATCCGAATATATATATATATATATATATATAAATTCTTTTTTCTTTTCAGATAAGCCTTAATCAACTGAATTTGTGGCTACAATCTACATACACAAATAAAAATAAAGACAATTTTTTCATAAATATTTTAAAACCCTGGTGGCATATCCCAGGCCAAAAAAAAGGCGGTGAAATAAAAAACAAAATATTAAGCTGACTGATGAACAGAGAGAAAGAAAGATACATGGATGTTCTAAGAACATACTTATATTTAACTTAGATGATTAAATTATTTAATAAATGAAAATAACACTTAAAAAGGACATCAATTTGTAATCATTTTTCATTTCTACATTTTTTTAAATTCTTAAATTTTTAAATAATATTAAATTTTTTTTTATCACTTAAATAAGTTAATAATTTGTAACAATTATAATCTTCAATTTTAATCACCTATTTTATTATTTGATTTGATTTTTTATTTTATTTAAAAAAATTAAATAAAATATAAATACATTAAGTGTATAGATTACACTAATAAATAAATAATGATAAATGCATCTTTTGTTTGTTACCTAGCGAAAAGAAAATACATATATAAAATATTTTTATTGAGTAAATAGTTAGATTAGTCTCTAAAATTGTCATTTTTTTCTCAATTTAATCTCTCATTTTATTTTAAAAAATCCTCCTTGAAACTGACAATCATCACTCATGCCCATCTCTCCATCATATATACTTCGTTAAATATACTAGAGTTGTATATATGATCAATTATTTGATGATGTGGTAATTTTAATATTTTTTATGCCCTATCATAGGAGGGACATTTTTGAATGTGTAGAAAATTCTTTTTATAAAAGTAAATATTTAGGTTAAAAAGCGTGTTAGTGTCTCTCTTGTTCCCATTTTTTCTTTCCCACCTAGTGAAGAGAGGAAGACAAGAGGTTTGCATGGAGGATGAAAATGATGTTAGGTATCCATTATTGTTGGCTTTTCTTTTTTATATTTATAGTTGTTCCTATTCGTCATTATTTTTTGTCTTTGTCCTTGTTATCGTTCTTCATCATGTTGTTCATTGCTTTTGTCTTTTATTTTTCTTTATGTTGGTTTATAATTTTGGGTTTAGGTTATTGTTGCGGTTTTGGCTACGTTTATGGTTCTAGGCTTTTTGTCATTGTTGTTTATCATTGTACTCTTATAAACCATCAATGTTTCTTCATTGTGCATTTTTTTTTCTTTGGTAAATGGTTTTTCATATTGGTTTTCATGTTGATTTATTGGTTTTAATTTTAAATGAAGATGCACAAGATAATGTGATGAACTTGTTACTAAGGTTGTTGATGACCACCCATATGAGCCAATTGTAATGTTTGACGATGACTCAATTGAAAACACTAATCAAAGTTATGAGCCTGAAGTGTTGAGATCTTTAATTAGTAGTGATGATGAGGTTTTTGTAGGTGACCAAAAAGTTATTTATCCTAAGTTTAATGAAGTTGTAGAGTTTGGATGTGTGCATTTAGAGATTGGAATGGAGTCATCAACTTTGAAAAGCTTTAAAACTATTGTAAGGGATGATAGTATTTACCTTATAAAGGAGATTAAATGGATAAAAAAATGACAAAATTAGGACAAGGGTAAGGTGTAAACATACAGAATATGCATGGGAGATGTTATGCAGCTAGAGTGATGTTCAAGAAAGCTTTCAAATTAAAACATTTGTAAATAATCACATTTGCAGTCGGATTTTCAAAAACAAGCAAGCTTCATGGAAATGGGTGGTTAAAAATTTATAGAAAATATGAAGTTACAACTTGATATTAAATATGTTAAGACTTATGATTTCTTAAAAAGGGAAATTGGTTTACATTTTGATGACTCTAAAATATTTAGGGCCTTGAAGGAAGCAAGAGAGTTAGTGGAAGGTAGCCTAAAATAACAATATGCTCATATATGGGATCATGCTAATGAGTTGGTTAGGAGCAATCCATGATCAACAATCAAGATTGATTGTATCTCGATTGTTGAAGCACAACCCCAATTTTGAAGGTTTTATGTTTGCCTTGTAGGATGTAAAAGAGGTTTCAAGGCTAGTTCTAAGTCATTCATTGACCTAGATGGATTTTTTTTAAAGGTTATTATAGAGGCAAATTGCTTTCTTTTTGTAATAGCATTTGCCATTATAGAAGTAGAAAACAAAGACAACTGGAAATGGTTCCTTATTTTGTTGCATGATGATTTAGGAGATTACAAACAAAATAATTGGACCTTTTGCATCATATATTCAAAAGGTAATTGAGTTTCATGCACTAGTTGCACTAGTTTTTTTTTTTGTTAGAAAGTAGTTAGTATGAACTGATATTTGCATTTTTTTTTGCAAGGTTTAACTCCTGGAATGCAAGAAGTTATGCCTGGAGTGGATCATAGGTATTATGTGATGAACTTGTGGAAAAGCTTCACTAAATAATGGAAATATAAGGAGTTAAGGGATGTTGTATGGGAATGTGTTAGGTCAACAATCCCTCCTGAATGAAACTTGAATATGAAGAAGGTGAAAAGAAAAAAAAATGAGAAAGCTTGAACATACTTTATTAAATGGCTTAAACAAACATGAAGTAAGGCATTTTTAGTGCATTGTAAGGTCGATAACATATGTAACAATAATTGTGAGGGTTTTAATACTGAAATCCTAAGTATAGGAGCAAGCTAATTCTCACTATGTGTGAGAAGATCAAATGTTACATAATAAAGAGGATGAGCACAAATAAGTTGAAATTGGCTAGGAGCTGGGACCATTGACTCTAATGCAATAGTCAAGGCTAAAAAAAAATATGAAAGCAATAAGTGGACCCTAAAATGGTGATGATGATGGAAATAAGTTTCAAGTGCAAAATTGGGAGTCAAAAGTTTATGTGAATCTAAGCACTCAAACATGTACATGCAGGTTTTGGCAACTTACAAGTGAAACTCGTGTATTTATATTATTATTATGCATTTAATCACATGTATCTAATATTGTAATTCTTGTTTTTGAAATTCATAGGAATGTCATGCAAACATGTTGTTGCTACAATTGCATATAAGAATAACAAACTATAAGATTATTGTCATGGATGGATAACTATTGGGTATTATGTTGCAACATGAGCATTTCATTCAACCTACACAAGGTTATCAATATTAGGAGTTTAAATATTATGCTCAACCCACTCCAATTCCAATGAAAATGAAACTAGGGAGACCAAAGAAACAAAGAAGGAAAGATGTGGATGAAGGAAGTGTTAACAATAGGTTGAAAAGATCATACCCTGCATTCACACGTAGTAGATATGGTTTAACAGGTCACAACTACAAGGGATGCAAAAAAGATGGAATACCTCAATGGTCAATGAAAAATAAAATCAACACAATCTCAATCTATCCCACAAGAAGAAATATCGTTGCCCTAATCTGCCCCTCCAACTGATGAAGCACCAATTGAATTTGCTTCGCTCGCCCAAACATTTGTAGTTTTTTATTTTGTGTATCAATTAATTTTGAATTACTTGATATTTATGTATATTTTTTTTGGCAATTGTAGGAACAACTACATGAACTTTCCACCACATTCAAAATTCCCTTACCAACAACCCACTTTGGATTAAGCAATGACAATGTGGAATTTATGACTTTCATGCCAACACCAGGATTGCTTGGGCATCAAAGTTATGAAAGACATACAGTCCATTTTGTTATCCTCAATGATGGTTTTTCTTTTGTCCTTTAAGATTTAGTACTAATGATTTATTTTGGTGCTACTATTGATTGTCATGATTAACAATTATTTTGAGACTATTATTGAGTATTTTGGATCTGTATTTTGTAATATGTATTTGGTATTGTTATTGTGTATTTTGCTAACGTTTAAGGTCTATGTACCTTCATCATAGTTAAGGTCCATGTACCTGAAATGAACCAATGAATATCTATTTTTTAATTAGTTTATGAAATGAAACGTTTTTCTGATATCTGTTATTTTCCCTCCCTTTATTTTATTTCTATTATAAGTAATAATTGTAACTAATTACAATTGCTAGTTAGACAGTTATTAGCGGTGCATCTTTGTAGGACACTACACATCCTATAATATTTTTCTAACATTGTTACTGATCATTTGTTGCAAGTTGCATTAGAATTCAGCAATGAAATGAGAAAATTTTGATTATAATATATTTTAAAAAAGTATTAATAAAAATAACTTTTTGATAACTTTTTTTGAAAATATTTAAATGAAGTATTCAAAGAGATATGAAGTTAAAAAATATTAAAATAAATTTAAAAGTGACACAAATGTTTATATATTAATTATTTTCATATTCAGTTAGTGATATATAATAAGTTGTTTGAATGATATAATAAATATAAGATACATTTGTGTGTGTGTATCATTTGATTAAAGTCATTCTAAAAGGACTTAAAAGTCTAAATTTTGTGGAGAAGATGGAATGAAGGGTGGCTGTTGGTTTTCAATCTTGAATTTGCTTTGGCCCCAAATTAAGGCAAAAGGGCAGTATAATATATGTTATAATAATATAAGTAGAAAGTGGAAAAGAGAAGACAAAGTTGCATTTGAGTTCAACATGAGCACTCCACCCTTCCACCCCACTTGTGTATTTTGTTCCTCAAATCGATTACTACGTCATATAATAATAATGTTCACTATGTGGTCCGGTGTCTGCGTGACTTAACCATAACCAATTAATTAGAGGTGGCATGCCATGCCAGTCTCTTTCATCGAATCCTCTTCTGCTTTCTATTTTGACTCTCTTTGGACCAATGATTACGTTTTCTATTAGTGAAAAATCTCCCACTCATGCATGTCACTCTCCAAGTCTTAGTCTCACTTTCTTTTTTATTTTTATTTATATAAAAGAGGCCCAAACAAGTCCTACGTGGGAGAGAGACGCCCGTATACTCTCCAAATAAAACTACAATGCAAGCCACAGATACTGCATTAAATTCTAATTCAATATTATCAATTTTTTTAAAAGTTCAAAAATTTCAACTATATGGTTACATAACAATCAATTCTAATCATATACACATAATAATAGAGAACTATTAAATATTTTCTCCATCGAATAAACAAAATTCTCTTTAAACAACCAATCTACTAAACAATTTCTCCACTGAGAGAGTGACAAAACCTCTCAGTCACCATTTTTTTGGTCTCTAACCATTGACCAATAGGAGTGCGAGTTCGGGCAGCCATTAGAATTAAATTAATTATGACCTTTCAGTCACTGATCTCAACTATCATATGACAGAATAATTTGAGCTTTGTCCATAATCTTTTCTTAGTGAAGTTGATACAAGTATGAATAGACACTTTATATTAAAAAAATACGTGAATGATTGCTTAGAGAATCAAATTTAAAAAATACTAACTATAGAGGCTAAAGAGCCCCTTGTAAATAAAACCAAGAACTTGACGTACGTAGTATTGGATTAATTAAGGTGATTTAGAATAAAAAATTTGTGTTCATATCGTATTTTTTCTGCATAAAAAAAATATTTGTCTTTCATTATGTAAGTCAAAATCATCATTAGTTTATGATATGATATACTATTTGCAAAAATTTATTAAAATGCAATTCAATACTCTTTCTTGAGTTTTCATGTGATTTATAATGTTTAACAAAATTATTATATTTAGAGTTTAATAATATATCATATACAGTTAGTATAATAATTTTACATATAATCAATTAATTAAAAATTACGGTTTGTATGATTTGCACATATTTATATGATTTTAATTTACAATTAATATTTATTATAAAAGTAAACAAATTTATCATTTATGATAGGTTATAATTGAATGATGGTGTAAAATTATTTTATATTACTAATGCATTATCATTAAATTCTTATATTTAATGATTATACTATAAAAATTAAAATTTTCAAAATATTTTTATAAAAATACTAAATATGATTAAAAACTAAAAAGTACACTATAACACTTAATTTAGCATGTGTTGTTTAGAATGTAACATCTTAAAGGACTTCAATTTAGGCTTAATGCGATACTCTTTCCAGTTCCAAATATACGTAACAAAAAAAAATCATGTTAATTAAAAAGTCAATTAATATCATTTACTTGCACTAATTTTATTTAAAAAATAATTTCATTTTCTAAATTATTCTTTTTTATTTTACAATAAAAATAAAAACATCATTCAAAATATAATCTCAACTAAACAAAGAAATATTTTAAATATAATAACCTTAAATAAAATAAATTTAATTAAAATTTACTTATATTTAAAGCTAACTAAAAGATAATTTTTTGTTTTTTCTTATATTTGGTGTGATACATTTTTATTCTCATAAACATTTTTATCCCATCGATTTGTCTTGGACACTTGAGAAGAGAGGGCCACTGTTGGTCTCTATATTCAGCACAGCACTTCACTACTTCAGCCCCATTGGGAAGTATGCTCAATCATTTTCCATGGTTACTATAGGAAACACCATTAATGTTGGATGATATTTTGACAAAATGGCTAGCTATTGTTTTTTCATATCAGTTTTTCATCTACAGTATCTTATTTGTTAATTCAGTACTAATTTTTCATCTTTGAGGTTATGTTCCTCATGTCCTCTGGGCTTGACCTTGTGATTTGGACCTAAGTGAAAAAGGCTTTGCAGAAAGAGGTGGCTAGCTTAAAGAGTTTTTCTTTTTTTCCTTGTCATGGGTATACCTCCTCTAGGTTAGGAATTAATTATGTTCGTAATGTTAAGATTGTCCTTGACATTAATAGTGTGTTTGGATGAGGAATTTTACAAATTCAAGAAATTTTAAATTCTTGGTATTTGAATTACTTTGATTTCAATTTCTATCATTCTTAAAATATTTTGTTTGGATGAGTCAATTCAAATTTTTTAAATTTTAAATTGTTAGGTTGAATATGATAATTTAATTCCATCATAGTAAAATTGATTTTAAAAATATATTTATATGTTGAGATTTTTAAATTAAATTTTATAAAAATAAATATTAATCCATTTTTAAATATTTAATAATTTTAAAAATATTTTTGAATATCCAATAATTAAAAGAATGAAGAGATAAGATAAAATATATAGGTGAAATAAGAAAAACAAATATGAGGAATTTCAAATTCTCCCATTTTTTGAGAGAATTTGAAATTCTACTATTTTAAGGAAATTTACAAATGCTTGGATTTCAAATTCTTTGTAAATTCCTCATCCAAACAAAGCATTTCACCTCAAGGAATTTGAAATTCTTCAAATAAATTAATTACCCTATATAAATTCTTCATCCAAACACACCATAAGGGATTTTCGCTCATTGCTTAATTAAAAAGTATGTTTGATGTAGTGAAAGAAACTGGTCATTTTAAAAAAATACAATAGGTAGTTTATATGAGAAGTTTATCTGGGAAGTTGTGAAATAGAGATGAGAGAGAAAAAAAGTACAATAAAAAAATAAATAAATGAGGTAATTATAAGAATAAAATGATCCAAAGTTTGTGTACACAAAATATAGGTAGTATAACGATCATGATAGGTTTTACATTTTACAGTTCAATAATTAAACAGTAAAAAATATAAATTTAATTATTTAAAATTATCATATATATATATATATATATATATATATATATATATACTTACACACATAATAAATCAAAATTGTAAATATAAATTTTAAGTTGTCAATTAAATAACTATTATACAAGCTGTGTTAGAACAACCACCAACACAACATCAGCATTTCTAACATGGTAATCAAAAGATCTAACTTGCCCTCTAACCTAATCCTGTCTTGCTTCCATAATAATATGATCTTCATAATTTAACAATAAGAAAAATGTAAGGGTAAACTTATATGCATCAAGGAAACATATAATATAAAAATAGAATACAAATACATCAACAAATTCATCACATCAACACTACAACAACTAGCTTAACTTAACAACACACAAATTATTTCATCAACTTCAACCTCATATCAACGCATTTATACAACTATATTAACATTGTACAACAAGTCATCATCTTAGCTTATAATACAACTGTGAACAACACAACGAATCACAACTTAACAACACAACAACTTAAACAATACTATAGCATAACAACACAATAACACTATGCATCATCACATAGTTCAGCTAAGAGATATCTTACAACACACATGAGTAATCTAAGTAACTTAACCCCATCGAATCAAGTTTAACAATCCAACCTTTTTGATTTGCTAAGTCAACAACAAATTTGAATATCAATCCATAATACATCATAATTTCTCAAATTTTGAGACTTAAACTAGAAAAGTCTAGTACCTCATTGTTAGAAATAATATAGCTTGGATATGGTGGGTTCGCCACAACATTGATGTGCATTAACCAAATCACATTTGGGTACAATCCGCTAGCTATCCTAGCAATATCACAAACCTTTCTAGTAATTTATTAAGGATTTTATCCCCCAACTTCATACTTTACTCAAATAATAACTAAGGATTTAGAAGATATTCAACACTCCACCTCAAGTGACAACAATAATCAAGGACAATTTTCAACAACTGACCTCTTAGAGCACCATAATACATATCCAGACAATGAGATATTTATGATTTTGAAACAATGTCTCTCCTTTAGTCCTAAGTTAACAACACAACAAAACTCCATACATAATACATCTCAACAATACATTTCAATACTACAACATACCTCATGGATATCACAACTCTATACTATAATTCAAGATACTTCTCATTCAATCACCATAGAACATACAACAATATACAACTTTATACGTTTAACATATTCATGCCCGAGGTTGACATTCGGTGTCACTTCCCCATGCTCGGTATCAATGAGATAGAAAACCTTTGGACCACTCACGTCTAACATGGATCCTCCCACGTCCGACGTCATCCAGATAAAGAGTCTCTACCTTAATCATAACTGATGCCACATGACCCACACCTAATGTTGTCAAGATAGAGAGTCATTGACTTAATCACGTTTTGTGCTACACAACCTACGTTTAACATAACCAAGTCAAAGAACTCCCAAGGTAATCACGCCTGACGTTCCTCAACCCATGTCCGATGTGACCAAGTCAAAAAGGTCTTATCTGACTGACGGTCGACACTATCAATCTTGCACCTTGTTTTAGTGAGGCAGAAAGTCTTTGATCTATATCACGCCCGATGCCATGAGGTTGTGCTTGATGCAATGATGATTTTTGACCTTGGTAGAATCACAATTTGGCTCCAATCACCTGAAACTCAGCTCCAATCTAATATGCAACTCCTAAAACTGAGCTTTGGGGAAGTATTAGAGTGATTTTTGTGAAGTTTGAAGGGGAAAACAATTTTCCTTGACTCTAGAGCCTATTTCTCTAACTTCTCTATAAGTTTCTTAAGAAAATAAAGTTGTGAAGTTTAAGTCTTAAAAAAATCTTGTATACATTTTTTTATTATTAAACTTTAACCTCGACTCATAAAAACTTATTAAGCAACTAAACTCATAAGAATTCTTAAATCCTTAGAATTTTAAAGCATTAAAACAACGATTCACATAATCATTCACTTAATCAAATTAAATAAACAATCATACAATTTCACTATGTTACAAGTATACCATTACTATTAGATTATTATTAGATGAAGATAAATAAAATTAATTTTCTTGTACAAAAGTGTTTATAAGAGTATTTTTTAAATGGAAGTGTTTGTTTGTTTTTTTTTTAATGAAAGAGCTTTTAGAAAAAAAATTAACTTCTTATCTATTTTAATTTTGTATTTATCATATTTATTTTAATTAAATCTTAATATTTTAAAATAAATTATCTATAATTAAAAATAATTTTATATAATGATATAAATTATATATCATAAATATAAAATATAATTTATATATTTAAAATATTTATTTATACAATTTTATATAATATAATTATATATCGAAGTATAATATTTAATGATATAATTTATTATAAATTTTAGTTATGTATAATAAATTTAACTTGCACGATATGCATAGTAAAATACTAGTTAATGAATAAAAAAAATGAAATGGAAATAACTACGGAGGAAGCAATTTTTTATGGTACTAAGTGGGTTGATGATGAAGATTTTCGCAATCTCTCCACTTGGCAAGCGGACCAAGTTTCGATGTAGTATTTAAGTATCGTCCTCAGGGATTTGAGAATTTAGTAATTCTTACTCTAATGATTAATATAGAGATGTTGATATGATTGGAAGTGAGCTAATGTGAGGCAAAATTAAAACGGTAATGTAAAAGTTATAAGAACAATTATATGAAACAAGGATTGGACCCTAGAGCACTTGCTAACTCCTAAATTTCCTTAAAATAAATATGATTTCATCTTCATGACTTCCACGTTCATTTAGTAATTCAACAAGATCCCTCAAAATTGAATCCTAAAGTAATTAATCTAAAACATGATTCCTCTATGTTTTATGATTAACACTTTGCATTAAGAGCAATGACTTGAACAAGGTGACTAAACAAATCAAGTCTATTCCTAGAGCAAGAGATGTTTAGGTGCAAGATTCAGTTCGGGTTTTCAAAAACGTTTTCCAACCGGATTCAAAAACCAAAAATCATACAACGGGTGATCAAGCCGATATAAGCATTAAGAGAAGAATCAAACACAAGTAATGAAAATGAAATGCATATATATATTTAAGAAGAAGAAGAGTTAGTAGTTACATCTAGACCAATCCTCAAAGATTTAGCCCCTCATGGCCATTTACAAGATCAAAGGAGTGGAAGAAGAAATTACAAAGGAAGAGATGAAGAAAAAGGAGTTGATCCTCGTTCCCAAGTGATCCAGCCTCCAAATCTTCGTTCCCACTCTGTTCTTTCTTCCTCCTGTGCTCCCAGCTCTTGTTTTTCTCTTTGTTTTCGTCTCTGTTCCCCCTTTTCTCTCTCCCCTGCCCTTTTATAATTGCTAGAATTAAAACAGAGTAGGCAGGAAAGAGAAGAATCCGCTCAGCGCCTTGAAACGGCTGAGCGGTTTGAAGAATTCTTCACCATGAAGTAATCTGAATGGCTGAGCCATTCAAATCCGCTGAGCGCCTGAGAGATTCTTCATTGTTAAGCAAGCACAAGGGGCTGGGCGCTTCATATCCGCTCAGCGCCTAGGAGGCAGAGAGCACTCCTTCTTCCAGGGCCAAATCCGCTTAGCGCCTTATAGTGGCTGAGCGCCTCTCTTTTGCTGCATTTGTTGAGCTCTTTGGCTTGAAGGCGCTCAGCCGTTTCAAGGCGCTCAGCCGTTTGCCTCCAGATTTCAAAACCTACAAAATAACACAAAATTTGATCAAAAGATTCATCGCTTCATGTACTAACATAAATCAAAAGTCCCTATTTGATTCTAAGTATTTATAAACCAAAATTATATCAATATGTACAAAATTTGTGCTAGATAAGTGTCTCAAATTCATATTTAATCAGATTAGTTAGACACTTATCAAGCTACCCCCAACTTAGAAATTTGTTTGTCCTCAAACAAAAGGTCTTAATTGAGAGTATAATATAACTAACTTATCTATCCAGTGAATACTAAAAGTTTCACCCAAAAAATATGTTAATGCATTTACATGATTTCAAAGATTCCAATAAGGACTTGTTTGCAAAATCCAGTGAGTACATGTTACTACAAATGGTGCCCACATAATAACAAAAATTATGAACATCAAGCATACTCAAGGGAAACATCTACTCATCTTCCATTGTTTTCAATCAAAGGCACTAAAATTTTCCTCACCAATGTGTATCTCTCTTTAGTGTTCTGTGAAGGGTGACTGTTTCTCTCGTTTCATGCACCAAAACACGCTAAGTCTGGTTTGTTACCCGTCTCCCACAAGTTTGTTGTTAAAACTAAACATGAATCACTAAGGATTTAAGAGGGTTGTAATGTGGCCTGGTTATCAGAGATTTGGTTTTTCTTTAGGAAACTAAAGGCCTGTTTGACAAGAGACATTCTCACTCATATGGGTTAATTCCAAATTCTTGCACTAACTTGAACTCTCTTGACTCTTTATGTTTCATCCCTCTTTTTGATTGAATTTACTGGTTCCTTCTCTTTCAGACTGTACACAAATTGATGAACTGATAACAAGGAACCTTGATTATAAAATTAACTCTAAATTTTTTTTTTAAAGTAATGGATATACACAAGAAACACACTTTGCCTGTACAATTCAGCTCCAACCATATGATCTCTTCATACACGCTACCCCCAACTTGGTTCAAAACCCACTTGTTTCATGAGAATGTCTCTTACCAACAAGGCTAAGGACAATCATGGTTTTTCTTTTTAAGCTTAGGGGTTCTGTTTAGGCTCAAAACTGTTTGATTAAAGGTTTATGTAGTTCATGGGTTGGCTTTTTTGGCTACTGGCTACATATAATAAACAATTGCCTTAGTAAGTTCCAAGCATAGCTTAACTGTAACTCATGGGAGACTCAAACAAAACTGACTGCATGAATCAGTGATGACTCTCAATGATTGAATTTTAACTGTTTGGCTCACTCCCTCACACGACTTGGTTAAGTGCCCTAGACATCAACAACTTCAGACTCATTTCAACTTCACTTGAACATGCTTGAAGCACATACTTAAAGTCAAAAATGTACAACCACTGGTGCAACAATGTAGATTTCCAGATTAGCAAACAATGCTCATTGAAAACTTGAACCATGAAAATGCTCATTCCAGAAAGATTATCAATTTGATTCCCAAAAAGAATTTTGTCATCACCACAAGTGGACACAAAACACATTAGATACTAATACAATATTTGCATGAAAGCACAACAGAAATCAAAAGAGAGAACTTAAAACTTACCTTGAATCAAAGAGAATGATGGTGTGTGTGAAAGAGAAGAAAGCGAGAGAAAGGGATAACTTCTTTTCTGTTCTTGGATTGGTCTTTCTCAAATTTTTTTTTTGAGGCGCTCAGCCATTTGGGTACAGAGAGCATTATAAAGAAAAGCGCTGAGCGCTTTGAAAACGCTCAGCCATTTGATGCAGAAATCTCAACTAAAATGTTTTGCTGATATGAACGGCTGAGCGCCTTGAAACGGCTGAGCCGTTTACCCCCTGTGAGGAAAATTTATCTACAAAGTAGACACTGCAGCCAAACGGCTGAGCCGTTTTTAATGGCTGAGCCGTTTTGTCAGTTTTGTAAACTTACCTGGAAGAAGCACATTTTGTTCTCCTTTCACACTCCCACTTCCAGTTACCTTCAATAAACTATAAAAAACATAACACAAGAGAAGAGAATGTTGAAGGAACAAAACATTTGATAGAATGCATCATCAAAACATCAAATCACAAACTCAACTCTTCAAAAGCATAACTACATATGTAAAGTATTAAACTAAAATGAAAATGAGAATTCAAACCAAAATAGTTGGGTTGCCTCCCAGTAAGCGCTTCTTTATTGTCATTAGCTTGACACTTCCTGTATGACCATGGCTCCTTCAGATGAGTAATGGTGGTGAGTCTTTCACCTCACCACCCAAATATTGTTTGAGCCTTTGACCATTTACTACCCAAATCCTTCCAGTGGCAGGATCTTCAAGTTCAATAGCCCCATATGATTTGACTTACTTGTAAATATATAGGTGAGTCCACAAAACACAACAAAACAAATATATCTATATATTATAAATATTCACAAACTAAATTATTTACAAAATTACAAAATCACAAGAACAAGAATTACTAAATAACACCAAATCCCCGGCAACGGCGCCAGAAACTTGATGAAGATTTTCGCAATCTCTCCAC